>NC_082653.1:3015625-3735000 GCF_028023285.1 Balaenoptera ricei | reverse complement strand
ATCAGGATTTCTTTTGTTATAAGCAAAGTTAAGCCTCTTTTTACTTAGGGCAATTTGCATGTCTGTTTTGGTGCACTTTTCTGATTCCCTTCTACTGCAAAACCATCCCCTTGCTCCCCTGCGCAGATCCCACCCCACTCCAGTGCAGACCTGTCATTTAGTTATCGGAATGACTCACACTCTGGATTTGTGCAGTCACTTAAACTTTTGCTGTGTAGTTTGTAGTTTGTACGGATAGGTGTCTAACCCAGAAGTATCACTAGATTCAGCTTCAGGGTATGAGGCAAGCACCTTGCACAGGTGGGCCCAGACCCATGGGGCACGTGTTTTCTTATCTCACTTTTGTGATGGTGAATGAGCATGGAATTGCTTCCCACATCATCACCTGATGGAGTCAGTAGATACGTCCCCACCGATATCACACTTCCTGATTTCAGTGTCCCTTGATAACTATTGCCTTGTTCCACTACTATTAGAGGGTCAAAAGAGTGATTTTTAAAACTCTGTCATTCCCCCTGAATTTATATTAGCTGGCATTTTCCTCCCAAGAAGACTCCCTCATCACCTATTTGGTGGCCCTGCAATATAATCCAGTCCAAGTGAGATTGTCGAGATAATTGCTTTATTCTTTCCAGTTGTGTATCAGTTTTTCAGAATAACAAGATGGAGATAGTGTTTAGGGACTAAAATCTGCATACTGGGAGTGTTCTTAAATACTACTGGGTTGTAGTCTTCTAAATCTTTTTAGGAGACAGAAAATATTTTATAAAGAAAACATATGTTTATACCAATATTTTCAATTTAACATTAAGATTGCAGGGAGTTGCTTCTATTTTTATATATTGGAATGTAGTTGGTTACAATGTTGTATTAGTTGCAGGTGTACAGCAAAGTGATTCAGTTATATATACACATGTATCTATTCTTTTTCGGGAGTTGCTTCATTGACTTAAAATTTTTCTCTAAGGCTGAAAATCATGGCTGCCAACAACAATAACATTAACATAATTGTGTACTTTATCTTACAATCCCTCTGTAATAGTTTCAAAATAGCCATACCGATAATGAGCCCAGACTGACATTTCTTTGAGTGTTTGTCCTCAGAATACATCCTATTAGGACTATATAGCTAAAAGTGTGTTTTAAAGTCAATTGAACCAATGATTTTCTCCGTGTGGTGATGCTACCAGTCTGATAGAATTTTAGGCTTGTTTCCTTTCCAAAAAAATTTTTTTGTTAAGTATTTTTGTTTATTTATTTAGTCATTTATTTGTTTTAAAATTTTATATTGGACTACAGTTGATTTATAATGTTGTGTTAGTTTCAGGTGTACAGCAAAGCGATTCGGTTATACATATACATATATCTATTCTTTTTCAAATTCTTTTTCCATTTGGGTTTTTATAGAATATTGAGTAGAGTTCCCTGTGCTACTCAGTAGGTCCTTGTCGATTATCTATTTTATCCTTTTCAAATTTTAAAGATTGTTTTCCTTTTTAAATGTAATCCTTTTTTAATTATGCAAAAATATTTACATGGTGCCCAAATCAAAATGATATAAAAATGACAGCCAGGGAACTTGAGTGGCATCTTTGTCTTCTCCATCCTAATTGTCCCCTCCTCCACTAGTCACCCAGTTTATTAGATTTTGGCTATATTTACATTGTTTCATTGTGATAATATAAGTGTTTATGTGGACGTATTTACCTGTCCCTTTTGCATTCCTCTTTTGATATTTTTTCCTGTGTGTCTTTGGGGACAATCCTAGAAGTGAGATCAATAGGTCGGGGGGTAAACGCACACAGGACTGTCCTACAAGTCGCTTCACTCCCCTTTCCCAGGAATTGGCTTCCCAGCAGGGACATTAGAGAGTGTCAGTTTCTCCACAGTATCAACCACAGAGCATGTTGCAAGCTGCTTTTTCAGTTTGTTAAGTGACTGTGTCTTGGTGCAATTTTAATTTATATTTCTCATATTATAAATCAGGCTGAGTACCTGTTCATAGGATCAAGGACCATTTGCATTTCTTGTTCTGTGAATTTTCTGTCTATATCCTTAGCTTGTTTCTTAAACTTCAGGGTTTGCTTGAATTCTCAGATTTTAGGGCTTCTGTATGTATTTGATGTATGAGGTTTTTGAGATTCATTCATGTTGGTGTATGAATTAATCTTTTGTTCATTTTTAGTGCTGAGTTGGCTGGGATGTGCCACAATTTGGTTATCTATTCGCCAGTTGCTGGAGATTTGGATTTCTTTCCATCTGGGGCTATTATGAATAATGCAGAGTGTGAATAATACACCTACATGTTTTGTGTGTATGTATGTTTTCGTTTCTCTTGGATAAACACCTAGAAGTGGAATTGCCGGGTCTGTGATCAGTGTATGTTTAACTATATAAGGTGCTACCAGGCTGTTTTCCAAAGTGGCTGCACCATTTACCTTCTCACCAGCAATGTATTAGGTCTATTAGTATTATTTTTATTAATACATAAACATTTTTAAATTATACGTTTTTATATTAAATACAGTAAATCTATCTACCCATTTCTCTATTTATCTATTCTGCATGAACAAAAGCTCTTTGGGATTCTCAACATTTTTTGAGAGTGCAAAGGGGTCATAAGACCAAAATGTTTGAAAACGGCAGTTTTAGAGAAAAATTGAGGAATAGAATGTGTTTCTAGCAGGAAGCCCGGCTGTGTTTTTCTAACCTGAGCCAAGTTCATTTTTTTAAAAATTTAATTAATTAATTTATTTATACATTTTTTTTAATTTTTGGCTGTGTTGGGTCTTCGTTTCTGCACGAGGGCTTTCTCTAGTTGTGGCAAGCGGGGGCCACTCTTCATCGTGGTGCGCGGGCCTCTCACTGTCACGGCCTCTCTTGTTGCGGAGCACAAACTCCAGACGCGCAGGCTCAGTAGTTGTGGCTCACGGGCCTAGTTGCTCCGCGGCATGTGGGATCTTCCCAGACCAGGGCTCGAACCCGTGTCCCTTGCATTGGCAGGCAGATTCTCAACCACTGCGCCACCAGGGAAGCCCCCAAGTTCATTTTAAAGGAAACAAATTCTCAAAGTCCCTGAGACCATGCTTGAGGACATGAGGTTGAAAAACATCTATTTAAGAATATAAAATTCTGAAATATGCAGATCTCGTTCAATAGTGCATTCGCACTGCAACAGTGGGGTTTTGTCACTAGGCTGCTAAAGCTGGCTTTGCTGCTCTTTTATTCACGCTTTTCATCGCAAAAATAACCCCCTAGCAATATGAAAAATTTCCCTTGTAAGCAGCTCACATTTTTTTCACCCCAAACACTCCCCTGTGTCTTGGTCGGGTCTGCAAATGTGAATTTGAGAACGACTGAGTGACCCAATTTTACCATCAAGTAAAAGCGACCTAAGTGCTCTAGAGAAATCCCGCTTCTCCATGTGTCATGACGATGCTCCTGTCATTCTCCTCTCGGCCTTCTTGACCCTTGCGACACTAGAGCATCATAAGGGTCCTCCCCAGGGGCCTGGGGGCAGCTCACCCCTCGGGCCGCAGGCAGCCGCTCCCTGGGGCTGGGACGGAGCCCCAGCACGAGCCCAGGTAGCTCCCTGCTCTGAGGATGTGCTGGTCCCTTGACACCCAGGAGGGCGGACCCCGGGAAAGACTTTGCCTGGATCTTAGTGCGGCTCAGGAGCTCTGTTTCTCTGTGGCCTCTCCGAGCACCCGTGTCCCCTCGCAAGTGGACAAGGGGCCTCCACCTTTCGTGCGGCTGTGACATCACACAGGGTCTTAAGCAAGTGGAAGCTAATTTATAATCACACTCACATTGCTAGGTGTTGGTTCACGCTCCTTCCTTCCCACAGACGGCTACAGGGGCTCAGAGTGTCACATAAATGAGAGCAGAGAGACAGGGGTGGGGAACAGTGAATACAAACAAGGGTCTGGCCGTGAAATGGTCCTGGGCAAGGCTCGGGTCACCCACCAGGTCCCGGGACACACAGGGTGGTGCACGTGGGCTCTGAGCTCGTGACTCTCAGTGCAGGGGTTGCTCACCAACCACGGGGTCCGCGGCCGGGTTTGGGGGTTATGTGAAGTCGGGGTCCAAACCCTGTGCATCGTTTACCTTGAGCGTTTGAAAATTTTAAATTGCATTTTAATTTTTTTTTAACATCTTTATTGGAGTATAATTGCTTTACAATGGTGTGTTAGTTTCTGCTTTATAACAAAGTGAATCAGTTATACATATGTTCCCATATCTCTTCCCTCTTGCATCTCCCTCCCTCCCACCCTCCCTATCCCACCCCTCTAGGTGGTCATAAAGCACAGAGCTGATCTCCCTGTGCTATGCGATTGCTTCCCACTAGCTAGCTATTTTACATTTGGTAGTGTATATATGTCCATGCCACTCTCTCACTTTGTCACATCTTACCCTCCCCCCCCCCCCATATCCTCAAGTCCATTCTCTAGTATGTCTGCGTCTTTATTCCCATCCTGCCACTAGGTTCTTCATGACCTTTTTTTTTTTTTTCCTTAGATTCCATATATATGTGTTAGCATACTGATGGGCTTTGCTGCCACCGTTTTACAGAGATGGGCACTGAGGTTCAGCAAGTTTATTCCCAAGGTCATGAGTGTCAGTAGCCCAAGCGGAGTTTACCGTTGGCCTCCTGATGGCGCTCCAGGCTCTCTCCGCTCCTCTTACCCCTCTCATTTCCTTCCTATCAGAATCACTGGTAAATATCAAGGACAAGATCATTTCCTTGGATCGCAGGTGATGGCACTTTTGCTAAGGAGCATGAAAAATAACAATTACCATGCCCTTTGACCCCACCCCAGTGACGGACTTCTGGAATTCTTTTTTATGACAGTCACAAAACTTCGTACCTGCCCAAGACAACCATCTAAGTTAGGTGTCCTCCACAGGCAATGCACTAAGCCCCTCCCCGGAAGAGGAGGTAAAGTCCTTGAGTGATGTTTACTCTTTGGATGCCTTATAAGGTTTTCAGTTTTTCTCTCATCCTGCTGACTTGGAATCACTAAAATCTAAAACTGCCTTTTCCCCAAAGCCCTACAAGCCAAATGACTTAATATAAACTTCAGAGAAGTCACCACAACAGATCAAATGTGTGGACAATTCTCATACCTGCTGCTGTGCGGGCCACTCAAGAGTTCACGAGAACAACCAGTGCTACCACCGGACTCATTCAAACCACAAACCAGATAATTCACCCAAATTGCCACTGCCTGCCCTCACTCGGCCCCCAAAAGATGCTTCAGAACCATCACCTTCTTGATTGAATGCCTTCTAGACTTCAAAGCTGGATTTATAATTTGTTCCACAGGGACCATTTATTTTAGCTTGAAATAATAGTAAAATAATTTAGAACCACCAAGCTCTTAGCGGGACAAAATGGAATATATCACACACTTGATTGATTTTTAAAGGTGAGAATGAAGAGGATAAGTGAAGATAATCAATGTAGGACCAAAAGAAAAGCAATAGTAAGAGGATAAAAAGTAAGTCCAAAGATGTTATCAATTTTATTTAACAGCAATGTATTAAATAATCCAATTAAAAGACAAAGATTGCCAGACTGGAAGAAAAAAACAAACTTGTTGCTGCTTTCAAGATAAACTACTTAAACCTAAGGGCAGAGAAAGTGTGAAGTGAACTCTTGGAAAAAGATGAATGTAAATACTAACCAAAAGAAAGTTGGCTTATCTATACTGGTACTAGTTATCAGGCAGAGTAAACTTTAACTTATGACATATTACTAGAGATAGAGTCATGTCACTATAATGAAAGGGTCAGTGCACCAGGAAGGTGCGACGATGTAAATGTATATGCACCTAATAACATAGATTCAACATATGTAAAACACATGGGGAGAATATTAGTAAGTTACCAGTGGTGGCTGTGGGGCAGGGTATCTATGAGGAGCTAGAGAAAGGAGAAGTCATATCTGGGACTAGATTAGGACCAGACAACTCCATGGACGTGAACTGACTTTGTCTTGGATGAAACATGATTAAGTATTGAGTGGAAGGGCTGGTGTCTACTAAAAAATCGTATAGCAGTGTGTTTAAACAGAGAACGTGCTGGTAAATAGCCAGCCTCACAGATGATGAAAAGTTCCTCCGGGTGGCAAAATGCATGCAAATTCCTCCAGGCACTGTGAACCAATTAAAAGATGGCAGATGAACCTATTACATTTAGGGAATACACAACCCAGACTCTACAAAGATAACTGTGAGAAATCAGTTACAAAGACAATAAAGAGCCATTGTATAGTGTTCCCACAGACATGGGCTTCATCCGCCACAGCCAACACAGCTAACAACATCTGGGTAAGCACCATAATGGAGTCAATTGGGGAAACAAAGCCAAAACCGTGATGACCTCATCCCAAAGCCTGATACAGCTGAACCCTCAGTTCTGCACCAGTGTTCGTCATCTATGTCCAGGGGCAAAGGAAGAGAAAGATGACCTGGGGAAAGAGATCTCAAACAACGAGCGGCCATTATAAAAGACTTTAAAAACAACTGGACTCGTTTGTCTGCAAAGTTCTGGAAAGATTAAGAGAATGTTATAGAATCTATAAAGCCATGGAAGTTAGGGTTAGGAAAAGACCAGACTCGTGATGTATGTATTCGATCCTGATATATGTCTGAGTTTCCTATTGCTGCCTCAAAGTTAGTGACTTACAACACCACAGATCTCTTGTCTTGCAGCTGTATTGCGTGCGGGCCTGACGTGGGTCTCGCGGGGCTGGAGTCCAGGTGTGGGCAGGGCTCTGCTCCTTCCTGGGGTTCTGGGGGGAGAATCTTTTCTAGCTGCTAACATCCACTTACATTCCTTGGTTCCTGACCTCCTCCTCCATTGTCAAAGCCAGCAAGCGGACTGTCTCAGTCAGCTTGGACTGAAACAACACAAAGCCATAGGCTGGGGGCTTAAACGACGGACATTTCTTTTCTCGCAGTTCTGGAGGCTGGAATCCAAGATCAAAGTGCCGCCAGGGTTGGTTTCTGGGGAGGCCTCTCTTCCTGGCCAGCTGTGTTTCCCTTCCCACGGTCCTCACGTGGGGCAGAGACTGAGATCTCCCTCTCTGCCTCTTCTCACAAAGCCACAGATTGGGGCCCCCGCCCCTCTGACCTCATTGAACCTAATTACCCCCTGAAGTCCCTATATCCTGACACAGTCACGGGAGTTAGGGCGTCAGTGAATATTCGGGGTGGGGGGCCGGAGCGGTGGAGAAAATGCAGCTCACGGCACAGGACGGTTCCCTCTGACCTCCTCTGACCTCCTCTGACCCCCTCCGACCTCCTCTGACCTCCTCTGACCTCCTTCTTCCACTTTGAAGGCTCCTCGTGCTGACTGGCCTCACCCCATAATCCATGACCGTCTCCCCATTTGCAGTCCGCTCATCAGCCAACCTAACTCATTGCGAACTTGATTGCCCTTTGCCACGTAGCCTAACATAGTCGAAGGTTCCGTGAATTGGGACGTGCGCAGCCTAGGAGGCCATGGTACGCAAAAGTAACGAGTGCTACCCGGGGGTCTGAAAGCAGCAGTTTTAGGACAAATAAGGGGAGGTTCTTATTTCTTTTTTTAATTGTGATAAAAACACATAACACAAAATCATCCAGACCATGTTTAAGGGTGCAGTGCAGTGGTGTTGTCTCTATGTATATCGCTGTGCATCTGATCTCTGGAACTTTCTCACCTTGAAAGACTGAAACTCTACCCATGGAGCAAGTCCTCCTTCCCCGGCCCACCGTCGAACTTGCTAAGACTTTGATGACCGTAGATCATCACGGAGCGGGCTCTCACCGTATCTGTGTTTCGTGTCGGGCTCGTTTCACTCAGCACGGTGTCCTCACGGCTCATCCATGTCGTACGTAGCACAGCAAGTGTTTCCTTCTGCTTTAGACGGAATACCGTTCCACCGATGTCTACACCGCACGGTGCGTACCAGCCATCCACCGACGGATGTTCAAGTGTTTCCATGTTTTCTGTATCGTGAACAGCGCTGCAGTGGACACAGGTGCGCAAATAGCTCTTCGAGATCCTGATTACAATTCTTTAGGGTTTATACCCAGAAGCGGGATTGCCGGATCGTAAGGGGATTGTTGGGAGGGACAGTCTCACGTGTGCCGTCTTGCGACCCCACTCGGCCACCAGTGGAGGGGCCTCGGGCCTGGAGCACATCCCCACCTCGCCTGCAGCCTGTGTGGGCCCGGCCCCTCGTGCGGGCATCTCTCTCCCCAGGTCAGACTCTGTGTGTCGCCTCTGCTCTGTGTCACACGGCACCCGGCCAACCCCACTGCTCTCTCTGTCCCCTGAGGGGAGGGGACGGCGCCCTTCTGATGAGCACGGGAGGGGTGCGTCAGGCCAGTGGCCCCGGGGGCGGCTTCCACGTGGGGCCTCGCCCGCTGCTGAGGCTGATCTTGCCGTGTCTCTTCTCTGCGTGGCTCCGTCCGGTGCTTTCCTGTGGTGTGTTTCTCTCGGTGTCTTGGGTACCACGAGGCCGAGGGCAGAATCATTCAGACTTCCGGTGACAGATGACAGAGGCCACTTTCTGGACACTGGTGCAGTGAGCAAGGTCGCCAACAGGCACCCCATGGCTTGGTGGGGACGCGAGGCCCCTCAGCCCGCTGCCCCAGGGCAGAGCCGGCGCTGGGGGTGGAGGGTGACGGGCTGCTCAGGTGCCCTCCGCCACGGGGGTGTTCCCGTGGTGTCCCAGGGGTCGCGGACGATGTCATAGGGAAGTAGGGGCCTGGGAGGGGCTCCACCAGGTCGGTCACTTGCTGGCCTCACTCTGCACAGAACCGCTGATGGGGCTGCCGGAATGAGATCCTTCTCTAGGGATGAAGGACAGAGCGAAGGGCAGACGTGGGCAGAAGTGGGGGAGCCCCAGGCAGCTAGGTTGGTGGGTCTGTTTGGGGAAGGGACATTGCAGACCCAAATGATTCAGGCATCTGACACAGTCAGGGATGGACCGAGGTCTCCAGGACCCACTGGGACCAGGGACCCTCTACTCCTATCAGGATAAAGGGCAGAATGGGGGGAATTCAGATTCTTCTGGGGCTCTTGGGTGCTGGTTCCCACATGACCATATTTCCAGGTCCCCATTAGGGTGGGATTAAACGGATGACATTGGGGATTTTGGGGTGAGTGTGATGATCTATGACACATGGGTGCTGATACGTCTGTGGGTGGGGTCTTTGGGCCATTGGGGGTGCTGGCAATGGTGGTCCCACAGCAGAGTGCTTTGTGGGCCCTGGCGTTTTGGCTGCTTGTGGCTCAGAATGTCACTGTCATCTGAGGGGTTCTGACCCTCAGCAAAGAATTCAAGTCGTAACAGTGGGGCGTGTCCACTCCCACCCAATCTCCTAAGTTACCCGAGCCCAGTGGGCTGTTCATCGCAAGCTGGGCTGCCCTCCAGGCGGATGGGGGATTGTTAACTCAGGGCTTGCTGCAGACAGGAATGTTACAGACCATCTGTCCCCATTTAACAGCCCCGTTTGGCTGATCAGTAAGGCCTCCAGGACATGGAAACTGACAAGGGGCCGTCCCAGGCTGGATCCACCCTCAGTGCCAGGTGTCCTCACTAAAATGGTCAGTGACAGCCCATTCCCCAGATGGGTAAGTCATTACTGACTTGGCTGATTGTTTTTCTGGCCTCTAGAGAAACAGGTGGTGCAGCACTGCCCTGAGTCACTGACAAAATGACATCACCAAGCTCAACACGCTGGGTGATATTAAGGGATTGTCAGTTGCATTCAGGATGCAACTTCCCTCGTGGAATTGGACAATTGGGCCAAAAGGTTTATGTGAAACCACAGGGGCAGTGGGTCCTCAGGGAAGTGGCAAACAGTGCCTCAGCCTGGAGAGCTCTGTGGAGCTGGACAGGCTGCGGGCACTCGCCTCCCCCTACAGAATCCTGGGCTGCGCCTGGTAAAAGAGCCCCCTGATAAAAATCAGCACAGCTGTGGACTTCATGCAGCTTTGTTGGCTGAGAATGAAGTCTCTTGTCCTCACTCGTGTTGTATCGGCCTGGCCAGTACACAACGACTCAGACTCTCCCCAAGGCCAACAAGACTCAGTGGACCAGATGGCCAGGTGATGATGGACAGCAAAATGGACCTTGATGATCTGCTGGCAGAACCAGGAGGCGTCTGTGTCATTGCCAATACCCCTTGCTGCGTACACATCGATTCTTCAGGGGAGGTAGAAACTGACAGAAGAGCCTCACCTGGGCAGGTGCTTATCAGCTGCGCACCTGCTGAATTTGGGGCTCCAGGTTGAGGTCCATCCCCCAGGGAGGCCTGATCATTCTCGTAAGTCCAGTTCTCCTAAAAACCTTGACAAGCTTCTGGCTCAAAATGACAGACTCTGTGAGCAAAGCGCCTTCATTCAGGGGTTCAAGGCCCATTGGACCAGCTCACCTCCGAGTCAGGGGCAGATGGTGGTCCTACAGGACCTGACATGTTTTATCTCCAGGCTTCTCCCAGGCAATGTTGGGGACATACTTATACTGAAAAATCATTCCTTTTTTATATGAAGTTCAAATGTTACCGAGTATTTCATCTGGCAACCATACACGATGAAGCCTCTCCACTGACGGCTGAAGGGCCAGGAATTTACCTCTAAGACCCTCCTGGTCAGATGGCAAGGTGTACACCCAAAGGGGCCCTCAGGGACCACACGGAGAGTTTTATTCAAACAGAACCAAATAAACAGGGCCTTATATTAAAACAAAGGTGGTTATATTTTGAATTAATATAAAAAAATTAAAATAAAACTTGTAAGATAAAGTGATTTAAAAAATATATTTATGGTGCCCCTGAAATTTATGTTCCAGGATCCGCTGGTCACAGGTGAATTTCTTTGGGGAAAACGTGAGACTTTTGGATGCAATCCTGCCAATGGCCACTAGAAGGCAACCTGACAGGGCGGTGATTCACAGCGTCCCCACCATAAAAAGAAAAACACCTGCTATTTTGTTGTTGTTTCTGCCGTTTCTACAAATGTTATTGTCTTTCTTCTTCTCCCTGTGTTGCTCCTCCCTCCTCCCTCCCTCCTGCCACGCTGAGTTCTGTGTCCTGTGTCCACATGTCCCCGCTGTCCCTCTGTGTGTCATCCTCTCCGTGGCCTCCTGACCCAGAAGTGGGCTGTTGGCACACGGATAACAAGAGCCACCACTTTCCCCGGGTGCCTCCCCCACATGCCAGGCACGTGAGGGGCGCTGCTTGGGTACCACTCAGGATCCAGGAGCCACATCAAGTATTTACCTCGAGGGCATTTCAGGCAGGAGACCGGCTGCTGGGGGCGGCAGGGGCCAGGTCGCTGCGTGGAGTGGAGCAGAGGCAGGTGTAGGAGCTGGGCGGAGACACAGGCTCTGACGAGGATGCTGCTGGGTCTGGGGGGGGGGAATTCCTTTACTTCACTGTGGCAGGTCCAGCAGCCTCACGCTACACCTCCATCAAATCCGCTCTTTCACCAAAACCCGTGGAAGGAATGTGCACAGCAAGCAAACCACATGACCTGTGGACGCCCTGCTTCCCCGGGCTGGCCTTTTCTCAGAGGGAGGAAACAAATACATTTTTATCTAAGTCACTAACCCGTGGTTTTCTGTCTGCATCTTTGCAGGTTTTCTGAGGAACAACCTACAGAGGCCACCGGAGCCCCAGGGAAGTGGCCCAGTGCAGGGAGGAGACAGCGGGGGCCCCTTTCTCTGCTCATGGGGTCACATGGGCCCTGGACCCCAGGAACCGCAGTCGCCTCCGAGGCCACCAGCACTCAGAGGTGGGACCTCTGGGCCTCTCCTGCCTGGGACTCTGGCTGGGACAGAGGGAACCATCCCGGGCTGACTGGATCTTCAGGACATCCGGGACGTTGAGCTGTCCTGGGCATCAGGGACCCGTTACGGAGGCTCAGCCAGGTCCATCGGTCTGGACAGTGGCCACCAGCGTGGCCCTCCTGTGGGCAAGGCCACAGGCACTCAGGACTCCACTCTGGGCTCAGCTCACAGGCTCTGACTCAGAGCCAGACCTTCTCACTTTCCCAGACTCCTTGAATCACGTCGCACTGGAACGACTGGCTCAGCATTCCACAGTAAGTCAACAAATGTGCACTGAGATGCCACACACCGTGGACCAGAGGGCACGGGCCCTCACGCACGGGTTCCGCTCAAATTAACAGAATCCAGGTAAGCATTAGGGTCCCCTAAAGCCTGCTGTCTGCTTAGAGCCACGTTGTTTGAAAAAAAGTCATAAAAGTACTTAAAAATAAATATTCCTAGTGTTTAGTAACACCTCTGGAAGGAGTTACGTGGAAACCCCTTTCCCCCAATCCCGGAGTCTTCCCCACATGGGGACTGTCCCACTGGGTCCCCGCCTCTGCCCCCAGCTCCTCCAGCATTACCCAGCACAACCCGTCCTTGGGGGGCACTTGCTGGAGCTGTGGCCACCCCGCAGCCCCCTCCCTTCTTTGGGAAAGCACCTCACTTTGCTAAAAGAGGGCACGTTCCTCTTGCACCCATGGGATTTACTCTGGGTGGGGTGACCCCCAGCCCCTCCCAGGTCTTTGGCTCAGAGGGAGATGAGTATTTAAAGCAGAGGACTGTGGTCCCCTAGCCTCCCACTGCATGTGCACTAATGCGAGTGGCCTGGCCACGCCGCCTCTTTTTAGACGTATCTTCACACTTGCCATGTTCCCTCGAAGGCTCCCAGTATGAACGCAGAACGTCTCAGCCGAGCAGAAATGAGAAGAAAAGATCATTACTCTGCATGAAATAAGCCAGATGCAGAAAGACAAACAGTGCAGACTCCACTCGTGTGAGGTACTTACCTAAGTCAAATCCGTAGAGACAAGGAGTGGGATGCTGGGTGCCAGGGGCTGGGGGCTGGGGAAGGGGGGCTACTCTTTAATGGAGACGGAGTATCAGTTTTACAGGATGAAAAAGTTCTGGAGACCAAGGAGGGTGATGGTTGCACAGCCGTGTGAATGTGCTTAATGCCACTGAACTTAAAAATAGTCAAAATGGTAACTTTTATGAAGTGTGTATTTTAACACAGTTTTTTAAAAAACATAAACTAAAGGAGGAGGAGGGGGGAAATGAGATGAGGGGGAGGGGAGACAGGACAGGAGATGACTGGGGGATGGGGCTGGACACCTCAGGACGCCTCCATCCTGCCCAAGGTGGCCAGTCCTGACTTCTAAATTGTAGGAGCAGAGGCTGACGAGAGCCTGTCCAGGAGGCCCCAGGAATAAAAGGGAACATTTCAGGAAAGTTTTGCAGGGATCGGGGGCAAAAGAAACAAAATATTTTAATGCAAAAACTGTTAAGGGAAAAAAATCGTAGAAGACTTACTGGGTATCTTTTCTGTGGAAAACTAGATTTCTAGCCACCAACCTGAATTATCAGATTCTATGGGGTGTCTGGGACTTTCATTGCCTTTGAGCTATTTTACAGCCCCGTAAAATATAGAAAATTGATGTAGGGTAGATTGGTCCTCAGAAATGCAGATGCCTTGGCCTGGTGGTGGTGGCCATGACACCCCTCCTGCCCCCCAGAAGCCAGCCTGTGTCTTCACTAAGGACATTCACGTCAGTGTCCTGATCGGCTGGCCTTTGGATTCTCCTTTGAACTGGTTTTTTTTTTTTTTTTTTAAATTTAATTAATTAATTAATTAATTTATGGCTGTGTTGGGTCTTTGTTTCTGTGCGAGGGCTTTCTCTAGTTGCGGCGAGCGGGGGCCACTCTTCATCGCGGTGCGCGGGCCTCTCATTATCGCGGCCTCTCTTGTTGCGGAGCACAGGCTCCAGACGCGCAGGCTCAGTAATTGTGGCTCACGGGCTTAGTTGCTCCGCGGCATGTGGGATCTTCCCAGACCAGGGCTCGAACCCGTGTTCCCTGCATTGGCAGGCAGATTCTCAACCACTGCGCCACCAGGGAAGCCCCTTGAACTGGTTTTTAGGTCCTTACTGGTTTCCCATTACTTACTGACTACCATAAAATCTTTGACACAGGTTTATTTATATTTATATATGAAAATAGTGATCTTCCCTTAAAAAAAAATTATACTTTAACAACATCAGTAAGGAGAGAGCATAGAGGAGACCAGAAGATTCGCGGGAACTTTTAGACAGTTGAGAACGATGTAACGGGAACTTCACCCCACTCGGCCCTCCTCCCTGGGAGCTGTCTCTGGGGTTTCAACCTCTGTCTTCAAAAATAATTTGATGAAAAATTGCAGACTCGTACTACAAATTGCCTGTTATCCCTAGAGGGGACCAGATCTGGGTGTTGATGAAATGTCTGGAGTCGGGGCAGGCTTGGGTTCCCACGAACATTTTGCTCACGTCTCAGGAAGCCGGAGTGCTGGGTTGAGCCCTGTGGAGATGGCCATCAGCTGGGGGGACCCAGGGCCGACGGTCCCAAGAGGTGACACTGAGGCCTCCTTCTCCCCTCCTGCCCAAGCCCGGAGCTCTAAGCTTCAACCCCCACTCAGATGATGGGTCCAAACACCACCGGACAGTGGTGTCCCCCTAGAGGACAAGGGCAGAGCTGGCCTTACCTGCCTGGCCCCAACCTGGGCACGTGGCAGGGCAGAGGGGTGGTGTGATAAAGGGATTTCTCATCACATCAGCAGAGACGAAGAGGGCCAGGGAAGGAGGGGCAGCCAGAGTCAGAGAACTGCGGGGCAAAATCAGACGTGCAGAGAGACAGACAGAGACAGAGAGAGACAGTGAGAGAGAGAGAGTGACAGAGAGAGACAGTGAGAGAGAGAGACAGTGAGAGAAAGAGACAGTGAGAGAGAGAGAGAGAGAGAGAGAGAGACATCCGGAACAAAATCCAGAGACACACAGAGATGAGCAGAGAGACAGTCTCTCACACAAGGGCCGCGGGTCCCACAGCCCGACACACACCGCACACCGTGTGACAGGCCAGCTTTCCTGCCTGCTGGAGCCTCAGGCCCTGCCCCACCCGCCTCACGCGGGCCTTCCTGTAGCCCCCATGCCAACGTACAGGGTCCCCTCTTCCCCAGTCAGTACCCTCCATTTCACCGCCAGCGAGGCTGGGGGTTCACTTGTGTGACCCATCCAGTCAGGACGAGGTTGTGTGTCTGATTTTCAGCAGTTTCAGCTCTGGGGCCACAGGACACAAGGGCTCCATCAGGGCCCACCCTGAAGCTCTTGGGACATCTGTGGGCTGGAGCTGCGAATCCGAAGCCCCGAGACCATCCTTTTCTCTCACCTCTTTGTCCAGGGACAGTCACAGCCACCAACCAACACCATTCTCTTCCTTGGTTTTCCCAAAATCTCCCAAAGCATCACATACGGTCCCTGAGCTCCTTGGTTCTTGCAAGGATGAGGTGACAAGGAGAAGCCGATGCGGATATTTGTGCGTCTCTACCAACACTGCACGCCACAGACGGTCAGCGCTCACTTGACTACGGGAAATAGACTCTTAGCATCTTTCAATCTAATCAGGTGAGAGAGTGGATTCCAGAAACCCCAGAACCGGTTCAGACAACTCATGCTGAAAATTCTGTTCCTCTAGAGCCATGCTCAGCACCAACATCTGTGTGAGTCCGGCTCCTTCAGGTAAACAGAACCAAGAGGCCAGAGAGAGACACGGAAGAGGAGACTTACTGTAGAAATTTGTTCACATGGTTATGAGACCAAGGAGTCCCACGGTCTGCTACCTCCCGGCTGGAGCCCGGGGAACGCTGGGGCTTAATTCAGTGCAAGGGCCTGAAAGTGAGGGTGGACGGCACAAGTCCCCGTCTGAGTCCGAAAGCCCGAGAACCAGGAGGGCCGATGCCCGTGGGCAGGAGACGGACGTCCAGGTCAGGCAGAGAGAGGGCATCCCTTCCTCCACTTATGTGTTCTGTTCAGGCATCAAGACATTGTGTGATCCCCACCCACGCTGGGGGGGCATCTCCTTGCTCAGCCTCTGATGCAAATGCTAACCTCTCCGGAGAACCCCTCTCAGACACACCAAAAGGAATGTTCTACCAGCTTCTGAGCTGGGCCTCCCTTGGTCCAGGCGAGTTGACACATAGAATTAACCATCACACCAGGGAGACTGTATCACCCAGAAGAGGGTACTTTTGGGGCGTGAAAGGCAGTGATATTAACGATGAGACCAGGACGGCAAGCATAGGAGGGGATGGTCCCGTGTGAACTGGGGTGTCCGGGCCCAGAGCTGACCATCCCTGTAGAAACCTCTGCCAACACCAGCAGTGGAAGGAGAGCAGGGCCAGGAACTGGGGCTGGCATGAGGGAGCCGGCTCCTGGACAAGAGCCTCTGGCTTGGTCACGGCGCCAGGCCCCTCGCCCTCCTGGGGGCCCTGGCTGCAGCCCAGGGACTGAAGGAGGCTGACAGCCTGTCTGTCCCCTGAGCGTCAGTGTCACTGGACGATTCGGAGGGAAAGTGTCTGTGTGGAGATGCCGCCCAAGTCTCATGGATTTTTCTAACGAAACAAAAGATTTATTAGAAGTGAATCATTTTGGTCCCAGACCATTGCAGAGCACACCTTGATTTTCTTCTGACTTGGGTTTAGACATGAAGAATCTCTGTCTGGAGGGAAAACAGATTCTCGGTGGCCAGGAGAGAAACACACACGCGCACGTGCACACACACACACACACTGGATCCCATGACCCCAAGCCTGACTTGTCCATAAGTTGCAGGGCAGTTGGATGTCATAGGCTTGTAGATGATCTCACAGCCCCTTCCCAGGTCTCTGGGAAAACCTTGTGACGTCATCGTGTCTGACTCCTTTGGGACATAAGGATGTGGCAGAATTCCTGGCACACACAGAGACAGTGAACTTGGACCATCACTGCTTTGGGGTTGTGTGTGTGTTGAGGGGAAGCTGCTCACGGCCACGACCTGCTACCCAATTTGCAAATGCAAATGCAGTGCCCTTATTAACCCATTGTCAGGAACTTCCAGGTGGTGACAGCAGAGCAGTAAACCAAGGGTGGGCCCTGCTGAGCATGGGGCCTCTTGCGACCGTCCAGGTCACACACCCGGGAGCGGCTCTGGTCACAGCCCCGCTGCCCCACTTCTACCTCTGACACGTGGCTTGGAATGGCGTGGTCTAGCACAGACCTTCAAAAGCGAGAAGAGCCGGCCTGGAGCGCAGCGTTCTGGGCCAGCACCCGGACCCTCTCCTACCCGCCTGCAGGTGGCCGGGCCCCAGCGGGTTTGGAGCGCCTCCCCTCCCCCGGTCTCAGGCCGTGAGGCTCAGGTGAGCAGATATCCTACCCCACCTCCATCCCTTGTGCAGGCCACCAGCCCTGGGCAGTCAGCGTCTTCCATCCCTTGGGGATAACAGTTGGTTCAGAGCTGCTCACGTAGCCGGGGTTGTAAGGCCAGTCTCGGGGCTGCGTCGGGAAGGAGAAGGAAGGTCTCCTGATGAGCGCGTGGGCCCGGGTGCGCCCCTTACGCCCTCCTCCTCTTGTGAGCTCGTGCAAACCCTCTCTGCTCCAGGCGGAGGCACTGGGATTTCAGCCCGTTGGAGGTGGAGTGCACAGGCTCGGGTGGGGGCTGGACGGCTGGGCACAGTGGATGCCCTCCGCCCGTGGCTGGAAGGGGAGCTGCTAGCTGCCCTGCGTCTCTCGGCCCTGGCTTGTCCCACACCCCGTCAGCGGGGGCTCCTGCCGCCCCTCCTCTGTTCCGTGGCCCAGACACATCCACGGACGTTCAGGACGCTCCTGCTGCTGCAGACTGCGGGAGGTCCTAGGGCGTCTGTCCACTTTACCAGCCAGGGTCTCTTCTGGGGGACTTGCTGCCAGCCTGCCTGGGGCTCTGGTCTAAATCAGTGCACTGACAGGCCCTCGTGGGCAGGAGATGCTGCACCCAGGACTGGCCTTAAAGGGCCTTCAGGGATCCCAGGAGCAGCTGTGGGCTCTTCAGTGCTCTGGATTTCTCGCAGGGGCTGGCCTAGCCAGCCTGCATTCGGCCTCAGAGCTGCCTGCAAGTAACATGGCCCGTGGCCAAGAGCGTGGGTCCTGGATCCCAGCTCCCAGGCTTGAACTTGGTCATCCAGGCATTAGCCGTGGGGCCTTGGGTAACCTCTGTGAGCTTCCGTTTCCTCATTTGTAAGAGGGGGATAAGTCATAATCCCTTCTTCGTTGGATTGTTGTAAAGATTAAGTGGGATAAAGTATTTAGCACAGGGCCGGGCAGTAGGAAGTGTTCCATAAATGTGAATTATCACATTTCTTCCCCCCTCACATTCTCTCCTGAAAGAACTTGCTCAGCCCCCAAAGAGACCAGGGACCCCAGACCCCAGCGGCTGGGACGGGGGTGTCTGCTGAGCCTCGGGCAGGGCTCGCCAGCTTCGCTCCTGATCGTGGGGACTCGGGAGGGCCGTTCAGTCCCTTCATGTGGGGTGTTGTGTCGCCTGCAGACAGATGAGTGGCATCGAAGGCAATGGCCTGTGGATGGGCAGGGGAGCCCAGGAGCCGAGAGAGAGGAAGAGAGAGGGAGACGAGGGGACAGAGGAGGGATGAAAGGATGGGGAGGGAGGGAGAGAGAAGGATAGTAAGAGAGAGAGAGAGACCTGTCATTGTACTTTGCCTTTTATTATTGTTTTTTTATGACAGCCTTATTATTTTGCCGTCTTTGTGGGTCAGGACTTTGGATGCCCCTGGTTGAAGGTCCTTCCTGAGTTCCGGTTGCTCCTGGGGTACAGTCTCATCTGGAGGCTCGCCTGAGGGGCCTTCGCCCTGGCGCTCAGCCACACACCGTCTCACGGACGCAGTGGCTCACGGCTGTGGGTGTCAGGCCACCGTCACGTCCCTGACACCTGGGCTCTGCAAAGGGCGGCTCAGGGCGTGGCAGCTGCCCGCCATCGGGGAGAGCAAGGGAGACAGCACCCAGGACAGATGCTGTAGTCCTTCTGTAACCTGATCTCAGGTATGACATCCCCCTCTTTTTTTTCCAGTTTATTTTTATGTGGTAAAACAGACAACATAAAATTTACCATCATATCCATTTCTAAGTGGACAGTTCAGTGGTATGAAGTACATTCGCATTGTTGTGCAACCGTCACCCCCGTCCATCTCCAGAACTCTTTTCATCTTCCCCAACTGAAACTCTGTCCCCGTTAAACACTACCCCCCACCCCACCTCGTTCCCCACTCCCTCAGGCCCCAGCAACCACCATTCTACTTTCTGTCTCTATGAATTTGACTCCGCTAAGGACCTCAGGTAAGTGCAATCATACAGTATTCTGGGGATGCTTATTTCACTTAGCGTAAGGTCCTCAAGGTTCATCCATGTTGCAGCAGGTGTCAGAATTTCCTCCCTTTTTAAGGCTGGATAATATTCCATTGTATGGATGGACCACATTTTGCTTATCCATTCATCCATCAATGGACACTTGGGTTCTTCCATGTTTTAGCTATTGTGAATATTGCTGCTATGAACATGGGTGTACAAATATCTCTTCGAGACCCCGCTTTCAATTTTTGGGGAAATATATCCAGAAGTGTAATTGCTGGGTCATATTGTAATTCTATTTTTAAGTTTTTGAGGACCCTTCATGCTGTTTTCCACAGCAGCTGTACCATTTTACACTTCACATTCCCATCAACAATATTCAAAGCTTTCCATTTCTCCACATCCTCACCAACCTTTGTTATTTATTATTATTATTTTTATTATTATTTGATGATAGCCATCCTAATGGGTGTGAAGTGATATCTCATTATAGTTTTGGTTTACATTTCCCTAATGATTAGTGATGTTGAACACCTTTCCGTGTGCTTACTGGCCATTTGTATATCTTTGGAGAAATGTTGAATTATTCAAATCCTTTGCCCATTTTTGAACTGAGTTGATTGTTTTTGTTGTTGGATTTTAGGAGTTCTCTGTGTTCTGGATATTAATCCCTTTTTAGATTTATAACTTGGAAATATTTTCTCCTATTCTAATGATCTCTTTTCGCACCAAGGCTGAGGGGGGAAAGGAGATAGCAGGGAGAGTGTGATTGAAAATTCTAACCCTCCGTTCAGCTACCTTCAGGTATAGCTGGAACCAGGGGCTCAGCCCCAGAATCTCTGGGATCCTCCCCCTTCCATGTTGTTTCAATTCTGAAGCATGTGAAGGCTCCCAGAAGCGCTGACCGCTCACATCAGGGCCAGTGGATTAAAAGGACTCCTCTCCCGGTCCGGTGAACGTCCTAAGTGTGTGCCTCCATAAACAAACTTTCCTGAATCGGTTATTGAGGCCAGATGGCTGGACTATGCTGATTGGTCAGACTGGGTCACCCCTGGCATTAGGGAGGGAACTTGGCTCCACCGGCCTCGGGAAGGAAGATGCCCAGAGGCAAATGGAAATTTTTTTACCAGCAGAGGAAGACAGAGGCTGCAAAACAGATGTTCATTGACCTGAGTGGGTCTGGGAAGGTAGAGACTAGGGCCAATGCCTGTCCCTTAGAAGCCCAGCCCAGTGGGGATGGGGCAGGTGTGTGGGTACCTGACTGCACGGTGATGCCGTTTGTGCCCAACAGAAGGTGCACCCGAGGCTGGGGACATGGGAGAACCAAGTGCCTAGGGTGGGGAAGCAGGGAGGCTGAAGGAAAGACTTCGGAGCAGAGGCAGTGCTTAAGCTGGGTTTTGAAGGATGAGTAGGAGTTCGTCAGGGTGTCCCCAGTGGGCCTGGCAGAGAGCAAAGGCACCGAGACATTGACTGGGGTTTGAATCCTGATGCTTCCTCTTCCTAACGTCCTAGGGCAAGTTACATCATTTCTCTGAGCCTCGGCTTCCCCCTCTGAAAAATGGGGGATGATCATTGTGCCTCCCTCTGAGAGCTGGTGGAAGAGGCAATAGGATGAAGCAATTCATCCTATGAATGAATTGCTCAACAATTCATTCAAAGTCCCTGCTCTTCTGGAACTTGTATTTTCTCATCTGTAAAGTGGGGATAATAATTGTACCCTCCTCAAGGAGTTGTCATGAGGGGTAAATGAATATATGAATATACGGCACAGTGCCACCTACTGTTAGCTGGTAACTGTTGTTATTATTATCCCAAAGTTCTGAAGATGAGGAGTGAGAGGTCTGCGGGGGAGATGCTGGAAGCTGGTGTGTGTGCCCCAGGGAGGACGCAGGTCGGGGGGATGCCCAGCTACACCCAAGTGACAGCACGGCACTCAGCATCCATGTGGCCGTAGACAAGTCCTTCCTTTTTGCTGCCTGCCCTCCTGCATCTGTAAAATGGGCCATCTGATTGCACCTGCTCATGGAGTTGCTGGGCCTGAACAGGAGGACCACTGAGGCCCTGAGCAGAGCTGCATTTGGAAAGTTCTCAGTGATGGGGTTGGGGTGGTGGTGACGAGTGTTGTCGCTTTCGGGCGCTCAGGAACTGTGCCTGTTACACTCAGCCGGTCAGTCTGATGGCCTTGGTGCTGACGAGGGCCCTGAGGCCATCTCAGGCCAGAGACCCTGCCTCAAACGCAAACCCCCCAGAGTCAGCAGAGCCTTTTCATTCTCTCAAGACTGAAGGCTCCTGGGTGCTTGTGGGTGGAGGAGGACTTGTGATTGTACTAGAGCTCAGAGGGCCTTGGGAGAGGGGCCTGGGCACCCAGTTCCTGAGCTGGTTGGTGGCAGCAAGCGTCCCACATACGGCTGTCATCAAGCGAAATAGTAATGTTTTATTTTATTAAAGAGATAAATACTACATATGTACATATATATATAGCGAGTGTATGAGAAGCGCATCAATGCCTCCTGCATTTCACAGCACTTATAGCAAAGGCGGCCAAGGCGCCTCCCACATCGGGAGGGTCAGGCCCTGGCACAGTTCTAGGCTCACTCTCACCTCCTTTCACCCTCTCCACGCCCATTTTATACACCAGAACACTGGGGCTCAGAGAGGTCAAGCGACTCGCCCAGCGTCCCACAGCGGCTCAACTGGGCAGCTTCTTTCCAACGTAATTACGCGGGCGGCTGCACCTCCCGCCCTACTCTCCCTTTAACGTTTCCAAGGCGTCCTGGCTCTGAGGTCCCTCATCCCTGGCTGCGGAGCCCGCCGGGTCCCGGAGATCAAGGTCACGGCGGCGCCCCTCGGCGCCCCCTCCCGGCGGAGAGGCCGGCCTCGCGTGGCGGCCCCGCCCCCGCCCCCGCCCCTCCCCTTTCCTCCCCTCCCCTCCCCTCCCCGCCGGCGCTTCCCGCAGCTCTGGGCTCTGCGCTGCGCCGGGCGGCCCCGCGGAAGCAGCCCCGAGAGGCCCTCCGGCGGGATGCGCGGCCGGGGCGGGGGGCGCACCCGCTGGCCGGCGCCCGTGCTCTCGCTGCTCCGCGCCTTCGGGATCCGGGACGCCGCCGCCACCGCGCGAGGCCCGGCGCAAGGTAAGCGCGCGGCGCGGAAGGCGGGCGCGGGGCTGGGGGGCGGCTGGCCGGGAGCACGCGCCCTGCCCTGGGCCGCCGCGGTGTGGCTGGGATATCCGCGGCGCCCCCAGCACAGAGGTGGGCGCCTGCTGGCTCGGGCTGTCCCCGCAGCCCAGGCGGGCCACTCTGTCCCCAAACAAGGGCAGTCAGTGCGCGCAGTGGTCCGGAGCGCTGGCCTTGGCGTCGGCCGTCCCGGGATTGGAACCCTCCTGCACTAGCTGCGTGAGCCTGTGCGCATGGCACTTGACTTCGCTGTGCCTCGGTTTCCGCATCTGTAAGATGGGGTGCGATCCGGTACTTAAGTCTTGGGGCAGTAGCTGGGATCACGTGAGCAGCGCTTGCTACCCAGTGAGAGTTCCACACGTGTCCCTGGTCCATTGTCCCCCTAGGAAGGACAGGGGGCCTCCCTCCACCTGTGCAGGGCGGGAGCTGCCAGGGCCCCTGCAGACAGACACCTGCTCCTGGAGCGGGTCCAGCTACAGTTAAAGGGACAGGATCTCAGGAGAGGGGCTGAGGAAGCTGGAAAATGGCAGGGCTCCACCTGGTCCAGGGGAGAGGGCCTGGGAGTGGGCGGGGGCTTAGGTCTCCCCTTGTGGAGGCCAGAGAGCTTTGCCTGGATTTGCTGGCCGTTGGTACAGTTGGCAACCAGGTTGAACACGGGTGCGGCCCTAGGAGAGTTAGGCCAGTGTTTACCCCAGTGGCCCCTTGGTTGGAATCCCTGGGGGATCCCACCCCAGGCCTGCCCCTTAGAATCTCCTGCAGTCTGTCTTTTTAACCAGTGCCCCAGGTGATTCTGGGATCCAGCTTGTATGGAAACTGGTTTAGAGACTTAAGTGGTTCTCACCAGGTGTGTCCCCCACTCCGGTTTTGGTTGTTACAACTCCTCCCCCCAGTTCTACTGGCATCCAGTGGGGCGAAGCCAGGGAGGCTGCTGAACATCCTTTGATGCCCAGAAAGCTTCCCGCCCACTGCCCCCAACCCCACCCGCCAGAAGAAGAAAGAAAAAGAATGCGCAGGTCCAGGCCAGCAGTGCGGAGGTTGGGAAACTCTGAGATCCACCAAGTCACTGGGTCGAGAAGCATGGGACTCTGGGGTTGTTGGGACCAGCAGGCGTCATTTGAGAGTTTGTTGTGTGCCAGGCCCTCTGCGGGGCCCTGAGGATGAGAAGCCTGCGGAGAAGCTTTGGGGCACCTCCGTGTGGTGAGGGGAGCCCCAGCCTAGAGGATGGGCGGCCCTTCTGTTGCTGAATCCACTCATCGTGAATATCAAGCACTCGTAAGCGTGAGACCTTGTGCAGAGCCCTGGGGGTGCAGCAGACGAGAGGGAGGTGGCCCCCACCCCGGCACTCACCCTCTAGTGGGGGCAGAGGTGCCCTCACCCCGTGCCTGTACACAGCGGGTGCACACGAGCACCAGCTTCCTCCCCTGAAAGCATCCCCCCAACCTTTACTTGGGTACTGTGTTTATAGCAAGGCGTATTTGGGGTTAGATTTTGAGAAAGGACATTTCAGATGGTGACCTTCAGCCTCTTGGCAGTGTGTTCGGAGCCGTCACAAGTGCATGATCTGCCTGTGGACATGATGCAGTTCCTGCCCCACATGCTCATTTCAATTGTTGGGCATTTTTAAAATAGTTCTGTGGCTTCTGTATGGGCCTTGAAGGGTGCAGGGCACAGCCACTGCTAACCCACTTTCGCCAAGGAGAAAGCCGACTGTTTAGCGGGTCAGCAAGCGTTTGTATTAATCACTGAAAATGGCTCCGGCACTGACCTACATGCTGGGAATGCTGCAGAGCAAGGGGTGGGGGGGGTCAGCTTCCTGCCCTCAGGGAGCTTTGATTCTGGTGGGGGGAGAAAGACAATGGGTGTAGAGGCAAATAAAGTGAAACGAAAAGATAACCTCTGTGCAGAGCAATGTTGGAAGAAGGTAAGGACAGAGAGGCGGTGATTGAGGATGGGAGCTGCTTTAGCTGGGGGTGGCCAGGGGAGAGTCTTCCAAGAGGGATGTTTGGCTGCAGACTTGAATGGGGAGAAGCAGGGAGCCATGTGAGGATAGGGGGCGAGAGCATTCCCAGCATGAGGAAAAGCAGTGGCAGAGGCCCCGCATGGGACTTGGTGGCACTGGCGAACAGAAGAGGGTCATGCGGCTGGAGACCCTGGGCGAGGGCAGATGAGGAGCCATGCCTGGCCAGGTGGGCCAGGAGACCCTGGACCCTGTGATGAGCTATGGGGCTTTCACATGTGCAGCATGAGGCCACTGAGCTATGGGGGTTTCACGTGTGTAGTATGAGGCCATTGGCCAGCTTTAGGCTCAGGAATCGCATGACTGGCCGTCCTGTGGCAGCAGGCTCCTGGTGGGGAGAGGGCCACCTGCTGCTGGGAGGGCCGGGGTGGGGACAGTGCGCAGCCCGGGACCCTTAGGTGGTGGCGCTCACAGGCCCTGCTGAAGCCTTGGGGGCCTGAAATCCGGGATGCTGGCTGCTTAGGTTTTGTGTCTAAGCCTGGGGTGGGAGTTCCTTCTGTGGACTTGCGGAAGGCTCGGTGGAGGAGGAGGGAGACTGGTGGGGGGGAAGGTTGGGGAGAGGAGGTCATGTTCACTTGGAGAGGCCTGCTGACATCTTCGAGGATGTGCCAGATAGGCCGTTGTCTGTCTGAGTCTGAAGCTTGGGGCGGGTGGGCTGGCGTCCTGGAGCCTCCCATCCGAGATTCCCCGGCGCGGGGCTGAGTCTTTGGGTTTCAGTGTTGCATTTCAGTGTTGGGTCAGGCAAGACCCCGTCCAAATACCAAATTTTGGTTTGGAGCAAGGGTCTGGGGACCCAGGGTAGAGCCAGGCTATGTGCCCGCCACTCTAGGTGTTCTGATGGTCAGGCTGTGGAGGGGTCCCCTGACCTCCCAACGTCTGGAACCGGAAGGGGATCCGTCTGGCTGCCACCTGAAGCTCTGCTCCCTTGATTTGTGGGGCTGCTTCCCGGAGCTTGCTTTGGGCACATCCTAACTCCCAGCCTTAAAGGGCTAACGGGCTGTTTCTGTAGCCAGTGCTGCTTTAATTTAGGAACAAATGAGCTGCTTATTCTTCCAGACTTCGAAGTTGGATTTGGAAACGCTGACTTGTACTGGGATACTTCTGCACCAAATGCGTTGTGGTTTTTTGTTTGTTTGTTTGTTTTTAATTTTTTTGAAGGGAAAGGAATGATTGATGAGAGCATGACATGTTCGAGCCGATGCTCGTTACAAGTTGTGGCTTTAGCGGCTGCTCGAGGCCACTGGAAATGGAATGCCGGTCTCCCTGGCCCAGCCCAGGGCTCAGAGTTAGGGCTGCGCCAGGCTCCCAAAGGCAGCAGCTCTGAAGACCCAGCTTGGGGCTGAGCTGCCCAATTCTTTGGAAATCATAATGACAACCAGGTGTATTTAGCAGACTCTTCTGGTAGCAAGTGACCAACAATTTAGGAAACTGTAAATCCACAGCTGGGCAGTCTCAGTAGCTCCTGCTAGCATCCTTTTGGCTGTCCAGGGCTCGGGCTGGGTCCCACCACCCGCCCTTGGGAATGGGGGGAGCTGCATGGCTGAGTCCAAGCTCACGGGCCAGTCCACAGGCTGCCCAGCCAGAGGTGGAGCCTGTATCAGCTCCGTAGCCAGGCCTGAGGACCCCCCCGCCCCCCCAGAGAAAATCAGTGTGATGGCAGCAGAAGGAGAGCGGGTGCTGGGCATTGCAAACCCCAGCACATTTCCAGCTGCCCCACCAGCACGGGAACCCCATACCTGTGCGCACCTGACCTGCAGAACCCACCATGGATCTGGAATCCTCCTCTGGCCTCAGCCTTCTTTCCTGTGACAGGTTTGTGTTTGAAGGCAAAGGCAGAGATTGCAACCTCCAAGCAGCAGTAGAAGGTCCTGCGAGGGTTTGCCATCCAGCCGAGACCTTCCCTTCCCTTCCCTCCTGTCACCTGCCCAGGTGCCCAGGGCGTTTTCCCGCCACTCACCCCTCATCCACCCAAATCTGCGCCCCATCATCTTAAAGCTGGCTGATGAACTTGGCCAAGATGACTTGGCTGATCACTCCATTTTTGCTTGAAGGGAAATGAGTGGTCCTCGGGCTTTAGAATGGGCCTGGCCTGTAGTTGGCACTCGGTAAATATTTGTCAGATGAATGCATGAGATGTTCTCCCATGCAGGCAATAGGTTTCTTTGGAGGAAAAAAAAAAAAAATATATATATATATATATATAATTGCATTAGTATTTCATGAACACCTTCTCCAAGTGAGAAGTGAAAACATTACAGGGTCTCCTTGGAAAACCACTCCTTCCCTGCCCCTCCCTGGAGGGAACCCCTGTTACCGTGAGTGTTTTTCCCACCAGACTGTCTTGACACGTGCGTGTGGGTCTCGGTAGAAGATGTACAGGATGGTTTCCTGTAAGTGTTTTTAAAGAGGTGGCGTTTGAATACAGCCGTCTTGTTCGGAAACTTACTGTTTTTATTCAACAGCGTGTCTGGGAGATTTATCTGGGTTCGTGGATTCTTCCTAATTGCTTTAGAATATTCCACCGTTTGAGACTTTCTGTGGCTGCTGGCCGTGGAGGGCGTCCTCAGACCCTCTGTTCCTGGCGGTGCCTCGGTGAACATCCTCTCGGTGCATTTGTGCAAGTGTTTCTCTACAGGGCTCGTTCTAAGACGTGGAAGTGCTGGGACATAGAAGGAGCCTGTTGTAAATTTTGCTTGGTTTAGCGAAGTTGTTGCCCACAGTGGCTCTGTCACCCCCAAGGGCAGTGTCTGAGGAGCTAGCTTCTCTAGGTCAGTTTCTTGAAGGTTGTCAGTCCCACGGAAGAAGAGTGGGACTTCTTGGTTTAATTTGTATTCCCTTGATTGCTGGAGAAGGTTTTTCTCATGCTAATTGGCCCTTTGGATTTCACTTTCTGTGAGTTGCTTCTTTGCTGTGGGGTTGTTAGTTTCTTTTTGTAATTGGTGTGTAAGAGCTATTTGTGTGTTCTGGGTTCTAATCCTCTGTTTGCTACAGAGATTTTTGCTCTCCCTGCGGCTTGGCTTTTAATTTTGTTTATCATGTCTTTGGTTGAGTAGAAGTTTTTAAGTTTGTCTTTTTTAAGATATGGTTGACATATAACATGATATGAGTTTAGGTATATTATGTAATGATTCGCTGTTTGTATGTATCGCGAAATGATCACCACAATAAGTCTAGTTAACGTTCATTGCCACAGATAGTTACGTGTGTGTGTGTGTGAGTGTGATGAGAACTTTTGTGGTCTACTCTCTTAGCAACTTTAAAATGTACAATACAGTTCCATTGACTATTGTCACCAAGCTGTACATTCCATCCCCACATTTTCAGTTTTGAAGAGTGAAGTTCATCAAGCCTTTTTTTTTTAAAAATAAATTTATTTATTTATTTATTTATTTGCTTTTGGCTGTGTTGGGTCTTCGTTGCTGCACGCAGGCTTTCTCTAGTTGTGGCGAGCGGGGGCTACTCTTCGTTGCGGTGCGCGGGCTTCTCATTGTGGTGGCTTCTCTTGCTGTGGAGCATGGGCTCTAGGTGCGTGGGCTTCAGTAGTTGTGGCGCGCGGGCTTCAGTAGTTATGGCGCGTGGGCTCAGTAGTTGTGGCTTAGGGCCTCTAGAGCGCAGGCTCAGTAGTTGTGGCACATGGGCTTCGTTGCTCCACAGCACATGGGATCTTCCCGGACCAGGGCTCGAAACCGTGTCCCCTGCGTTGGCAGGCGGATTCTTAACCACTGCACCACCAGGGAAGCCCCCATCAAGCTTTTTCTTTATGTCTTTGCCTTTTGTGTCTTCTTTAAGAAATCTCTTTCTGCCTCACATTTAGAGCAAACACCTTGCCCCAGTTTGCCCAGGATGGTCCTAGTTTTAGCACTGAAAGTCCTGTGTCCTGAGAACCCCTGAGTCCTGGGCAAACCAGGACAGTTGGTCATAAACATCTTCACCCATGTTTCCTTTTAATGAGTGTACAGCTTTTTTCTTTACATTTATGTTTCTAATCCACTGTAATTTACTTCTGTGAATAGTATGAGGAAAAATCGGATTTTTTTAAAAATTGAAGTATAGTTGATTTACAATGTTGTATTGGTTTCAGGTGTACAGCAGAGTGATTCAATTATACATGTATATATATATTTCAGATTCTTTTCCATTATAGGTTATTACAAGATATTGAATATAGTTCCCTGTGCTCTACAGTAGGTCCTTGTTGTTTATCTGTTTTATATATAATAGTGTGTATATGTTAATCCCAAGCTCCTAATTTATCTCTCCTGAATACAGATCTTTAATCAGGGATCCAGGAGTCAAATGTTTCACTCAGGGAACCATTGGTTCTGGTGGAAACGTCCAGCCGTGCATATGGGCAGAGGAGGAAAGGTGGCCTGGGGGGCAGGCACGTGACAACGGGGGGGACCATGTCTCCCGAACCTAACACTGAAGCAGGTTTTGGGCAAGAGTTTCATTTCTGATTTGATAAAATATATGGTTTTATTGATAACGATCAACGTTTCATTTTGCATTTAAGAAACCCCTTTTACCGAAAAGCACCGGCCCACAGGAGTCAGCTGTTTGGAGAATTCCAGGGGTTCCTCCTCATGGCCCTGCTGCTTCTGAAGGCCCAGCCTCTCCTCCCTCCCCCATCCCCCCAGAAGGAGCCCTCCCCCTGTGCCCGTGGAGACCTGCGTCCTCATGACTTAATAAAACCAGGGCACTGAGTCCCCCGACCCCTCCTCTGTTTGAGCTTCATTAAGGCAACCTGCTGCCTTTGGGATTTCTTCCAGAACTCAGTTGCAGTTTATTTTAAGGAAAAACACCACTACGGCAGCTCACACCCCTTGCATCAGGCTTCTCCCAGCCGGACTGGGAAGCTGGCTGGGACGGTGGCGCCGAGAGGGGCCGTGTCCCGGTGACTTGGGGTCTGCACGGTGTCCTCTGCAGTTGGGGGGGAGGGAGGACAAGGTGGGGTGCCTGTTGCCCTTTGGAGACTGGTGACCTTGGTTACCTGGGAAGATGCTGATTTTGCATAATTGTAATATTTTCTGGAAAGGTGACTCGTTCCACCGGTCACTGGGTGCGAGTATGTGAACCTTCATGAGGTCTTTCCCGCGATGGAATCCAGGAGTCCTGGGTGCTCAGAGCTGAGCCGTCCCTCTTCTCTTTCCTGCCCTTGGGCACCAGCATCCTGGTTCCCAGGCCTTCAGGTTTGGGCTGGGCCTGTACCACTGGTTTTCCTGGGTCTGCAGCTTGTTCCTGGCAAACCATGGGGCTTCTCTGCACCCATAACTATGTGCCAGTCCCTCATAGTAAGTGTCTGTCTGTATGTCTATAGATCTCCTACTGGTTCTGTTTCTCTGGGGAACCCTGACTACTACAGCTGGTGTATTAGTCTGGTAAGGTTACCGTAACAAACTACCACAGAAATTAAATTTCTCACAGTTCCGGAGGCTGGAAGTCCAGAATCAAGGTTTCGTCCGAGGCCTCTGTCCTTGGCTTGCCGACGGCTGTGCCCTCACGTGGCCCGTGTCCTCTGTGTGTGCCCCGCTGTCTCTCCCTGTGTCCAAGTTTCCTCTTCTTCCAGGGACGCCAGTCAGACTGGCTTGGGGCCTCCCCAGCAACCTCACTTAACCTTAATCACCTCTTTAAAGGCCCTGTCTCCAAACACAATCACATTTGGGGGTACTGGGGGTGAGGGGCTTAAGTTCATGAATTTTGAGAGGACTCAGTTCAGTCCAGAGCCCCTGTGAGGTTAGTGCCACTGTCTGTCGGTGGGGAGCTCAGGTGGGCTGTGGGCTGAGCCTCAGGTCCACTCCACAAGGCCTTTGCACGGGAACTTGGGTCCCAGGAGGTAGCTTCCAAGAGACACAGCGTCCGGTTCTGACACCTTTTGTGATCTGGCCTTGGAAGTCACACCTCATCGCTTCTGCCGTAGAATCAGCCCACCCAGATCGGGGGTAGGGAAGCAGACACCCATCTCTTTTAAAAAATTTTTTATTTAACAATTTTTCTTGTAAATTAACTTTTATTGGAGTATAGTTGATTTACAATGTTGTGTTAGTTTCTGCTGTACAGCGAAGTGAATCAGTTATACATATACATATATCCACTCTTTTTTAGATTCTTTTCCCATACAGGTCATTACAGAGTACTGAGCAGAGTTCCTTAGGCTATACAGGAAGTCCTTGTTGATTATCTGTTTTATATATAGTGTGTATATGTCAATCCCAATCTCCCAAATTATCCCTCCCCCATCTTCCCCCTTGGTAACCATAAACTTGTCTTCTACACCTGTAACTCTATTTCTGTTTTGTAAATAAGTTCATTTGTACCATTTTTTAAGATTCCACATATAAGCAATATCAGATGCTATTTGTCTTTCTCTATTTGTCTGACTTTCTTCACTCAGTGTGACAATCTCTAGGTCCATCCATGTCGCTGCAAATGGCATTATTTCATTCTTTTTATGGCTGAGTAATATTCCATTGTATATATGTACCACATCTTCTTTATCCATTCCTCTGTTGATGGACACTTAGGTTGCTTCCATGTCCTGGCTATTGTCAGTAGTGCTGCAGTGAACATTGGGGTGCATGTATGTTTTCGAATTACGGTTTTCTCCGGATATATACCCGGGAGTGGGATTGCTGGATCATATGCTAACTCTATTTTTAGTTTTTTAGGGAGCTTCCATACTGTTCTCCATAGTGACTGTATCAATTTACATTCCCACCCACAGTGTAGGGGGGTTCCCTTTTCTCCACACCCTCTCCAGCATTTATTGTTTGTAGATTTTTAAATGATGGCCATTCTGACTGGTGTGAGGTGACACTAGACACCCGTCTCTTAATGGGGGCCACGCAGACCCACGTGGTGAGATGTGAGGTGGGGTCGTATCCTGGCCGTATTTGGAAAATACCACCGGCCACACCATCTGAATGGCCCCGGCACCGCCCCCTTCCCAGTTCCCGGGTGGCCCTCGCCGCTGAGCGTGCACGAAAGAGTCGACCCAGCAGCCTGTCTGCTCTCCTTAGAAAGCCCTGCTCGAGGGGTCGGCCTTCTGCTGGCGTCCGAGAACGTGGACTTGGGGAGGGTCCCCTCCCTCTCAGGCTGGGAGAGTGGCTCCCTGCGCTGAACTGTTTGCACAGAGAGCCGGGTACACACTGGGGCCCTGCTTTCCTTCTGGGGTCTGCCTTCCCGCTCCGTGTGGGCAGAGGGTGCCCACGGGACCAGCCCCCCAAGAGAAACGCTGGGCGCTGAGTCTCCAGTGAGCTTCCCGGGGCGACGACCTGTCACACGTGTGGTCCCAACTCCTCGGTGGAGGAATTAAGTGTGTCCCGTGACTCCACGGGGAGAAGGTTCTGGAAGCTTATGCCTGGTTTACCCGTGTGTCACCCTCTCGCCTTGTCCCTTTGCTGACTGTGCTTCGTGTCCTCTCTGTAGTGAATCACGGCCGTGAGTACGAGTGTACCTGAGTTCAGGGAGCCCCTCTCGTGAGTCCCCAAACCTGAGGGCTGTCCTGGAGACCCCAGCCCCGTGGCCGTCTGTTCACGCTCTTCTTAGCGCTCCATCTTTCCCAGCCAGTATCGACCCAGGCCTGCGGCGACCTGCTTACTGTTGTGTGCACACCAGTGCCTGGCACGTGGCAGGTGGCCTTACCGAGAGCACGAACCACAGGTGGGGCTGGGAAATCCCGCCTTTTCTCAGCTCACGGAGAGAGCCATTTTTAAGCTCCAGAAGTTTCTTCCTTCGGACAGCATCTGTTCTAACACTGAGCCTCTGGCTTCTCTGCAGAGGAGACCCGTTTAGCAGAAAAATCCCCCAATTCAGCAGCACTTTCCCTCCAGAATTGGAGGAAGCAGCTCACAGCCTCTCCAAAGCATCTCTGTTTGAGAGTCTTCCCTGTTCTTCTGAAAGCATATCATATTTTTAGACCGTTTCGAATTATTTACACACCCTTCCTACAGCAAACTTGAAACAGGTGTATGGAGGCCTGCCTGGGCCCCATTCTCCAATACTGTCCCCATGCACTTTGTACAGGTACTGACAGGCGCCCTTGGCAGGCACCTCCATCCGAATCTTAATCAAAGCGTCCGCCTTACCCGTTTCCCAGTCTGTCTGGGTCCGATTCTGCCACCAGCAGGTCTCTCGGAAGTCAGGCAGGAATCCTGCTGCCTGCATTGTGTGCATCGTATATTTGGGTGGTGGGGTCGCTGCCACTGACCCACGGGGTAAAGACCAGAAATAGACCCTGCCCTAGATGAGGTTTCTGATACAAGTGAAGGACTGTCTCTCTCCACTTAATAGTGTCCAGAACAGCTGTGTGGAAAGGAATGTTATCTTTCGTCTGTGACTAAATCTCTTTTAAGTCCTGTAATTCACACGCACTCAGATAATGAGGATGCCAGCACTCGAGGCTGCTGCAAATTTCTGTTTCTATTTTTATTTTAACGGCTTTGCTGTCTGTGCTTTTTCCTATAAGCCACGCCCAAAAATCATGGTAAATTAGCTCCAAGTTTTTACCTTTTCGTAAATATTGGGAGGATAAAAAGTAAGAGGAGGGATGCCTTTCACTGGTAGAGCAGAGTGATTTCTAACTTGGAGAATTATGATGCAAGTGACGGATGTTTTGTAATGATCATTTGCACCGGCTTTGTATGGGAGTCACCACGGTGGGAGAAGCCACATTGAAATCTCCTCTGGGGGGACAGTAATAATCACACGAGCCGGGGCCGGACGCCGGGCCGAGCCCTGTCCTCAGCTCTGCCCCTTCGCCTGCATGTCTGTATAGGAGGTGTGACCCCATTTGACAGATGAGGAAAACCGAGGCTCAAAGAGATGGAGTAACTTGCCCAAGGTCACACAGCTGCCGGAGCTGCACCTGAACCTGGGCAATCGACTTTGGCAGACTCTGGATTCTTAGCCCTTTGCTTGTTCCTGCCTCAGAATTTATGTTCTCTACCTTTTGTTCTGGAAGACAGTGCTAGTGCTTGGTATCTAATACAGGGGTCCTTAATGAATGCCCCAACTCAGGCCGCACCTTGGAGGTGCCTGACTTGGAAACAAGGGGTTTGGTGGCAGGAGAGAGCCCTGCCCTGCAGGTGGCTTTCTGTGCCCCGCAGGTGGGACACCTGGGCAGTCGTCTCCACCTGTCCTCCTGTGTGGTTTGCGCCCTTCGTTTGAATCTTGGGTTGACCTTGGATGTGCACACATCCCTCTTCCCAGGTGGTCTACGCGGGGTCACCCAGGGTCGTGCAGGGGTGGGAAAAGGACCCTTGGAGTCCGGCAGACCTGCATGACCAGCCCCCGAGCCTGGCCCTCCTGTGGGTGGAGGGTAACACCAGGACTGGCATCCTTGGTCACCCGGGGGGATGAACGGGGGGGATGCGTGTATGCCTTTTCTGTGGCTGCTGAAACGGAGGACCACGAATTTGGCGGGCTAAGTGACACGTGTCTATCGTCACACGCCCCTTGTGGGTTAGAGGTGTGGTGGGCTCAGTGGTGCCCGGCTCTGGGGCCCGCGGGCCAGAGTCGAGGTGTGGGCAGGTCCTGGCGTTCTGAGAGGGAAGCCGAGTCCTGCTCACGGGTTGCAGGACCCGGGTCCCCGTTTCCCTGCGGGCTGTTGGGGGTCCTTCTCTGCTTCCAGAAGCCGCTGTGTTCCCTGGCTCCTGGCCCCCTCAAGGCGCGCAGTGGTGGGCCGCATCCTTCTCGAAGGCCTGGAACTCCTTCTGTCCCCGTCTTGCTCTTCTGTCTTCCCTCTGCTTTGAGGGCTCCTGTGATTACACAGACCCGTCTGGATCATCTCGGATAATCCCCCTGTCTTCAGGTCAGCTGATTATAACCCTGGTTCCATCCGCAAACGCCTTCACGGCAGTGCCTAGGGTCATGTTTGATTGAGTAACCCGGGGCTGGGAATCTGGGGAGATTAGAATCCTGCCGTCTACACTGTGGGTAAGTGGATTAGCCCGGGGACCGGCCCATAGTGAGCTACTAGGTGCGGACAGGGTGACACCACTGTGATGAGATCCAGTTAAATCAGCTGCATGCGTTTGTGTTGAGGGAGAGCAGCGGTGTCCAGCTTTGAGGAATCCTGCTATTAAAACAGCCCCCTTCCCCAAATTATAGAGCACGTAAATCAGTTGGTAACTGTCTGAATTGTAACAGTAGTCGTGAGTGTAGGAATTTTTTTTTATTGCAGTTCAGCGGCAGGGTACCTTTGCATCAGGAATGGGGGGAACATACGTAGTTACAATGTATCTGGGCTCTGCCCACTACCCTGCATTCTAGGCTGCCTGTGTCTCTCCCTGTCTGAATGCGGCAGCCTCCGTCCACCCCCCTCATCTCTCCGGCCCCTTTTGCCTCCCTCCAGTGGCCCCATAACCTTCCAAGAGAAGGGAAATCCATTCTCTTTCTTTCCTGGCTGGAGACCCTCCTGGGTTTTTCATTCCTCCCAGGATAAAATCTGTTCTCTGCCCCATGGGTCATGAGGCTCTTTGAGTCCTGGGGCCGGGCCCCCACTCTCACCGCATGCCACCCTGCCCCCAGCACTCCAGCTACCCAGCCCCTTCTCAGCCCTTCAGACTGCCCAGTGCTCCCACCCCAGGGCCTTTGCACGTGCTGTTGTCGGGAGGGAGCCCTCCTCTCCCCTTCCCCACCCCCTGCAGTGCCTGGCACATACTATGAATAAGTGAATCAATCAATGAAACCCCAAACAGGGGCCTCATGTTCTTTAGGACACATCTCTTGGATCAAGGCTGGTGGCTCCGTGTGGTCTTCAGACCCATGCGTTTCTGAATGCAGGGCCAGCCCCCCGTCTTTGCTGTGTGTTCCAGGCTCTGGTCGGAGCTAGAACCAACCCCACTCTAGATTTCTGCCCCTCCACTCCCTCCTGCCAACAGACCCCCAGGGCCCATTCCCCTAAAATCCTGGGGTTCCCTTTTATACCATGGTCCCCCAGGTAGCCCTTGAAAAGAATGAACCAGTAGGGTCAGAAGCCCCCCAAAACTGCGTGAAGTGCCAGGAGTGATCTCTGCTGCACCCCAAGTTGATGGGCTGAGGTAGCCTCCACTAAACACAGAAATGAATGCTGTTCCCCCGTCTGCCGTGGAAGTCACTGGCACTATTGTTAGTATTCCAGAATGGGAACTGGTGAGTGCACCAGGATATAACCGCCTAAATAACTGCCCCTCCCCCCATGAAATCCCAGTGGAGCCACCAGCTTTAAACTGCCCAGCAGGTTAGGGAAATATAGGCTCTGAAAGCGATCACAGCTTCTATGAAAATACGGACACAGCCATCATTGTTTATAGGTTTGCACAAGTGGGTTCTTGGAATTATCGCTCCAGCCAAGGAACTTAGGAAGTATTTTTAAAAGTTTAAAGTACTATAAACCTGGTGCTATGGATTTTCTGTAATTTATGGATCGGGCCGGATGCCGTGTTTGAACTGTGACACGGTAAAAGACTTTGTCTCCCGTTCCTGCGATGGGGTGTTAGAGACATAAATCCGTGTGTGGTGAGGCAGTAAGCCCAGCTCTGGGGTCTCCCAAGGGAGAGGAAACAAGTCCCTTGAGAATAGAAATCCAGTAAACATACTACAGTGTACACGTTGAATTGGAGGAAAGAGAAAGTGTCTGGGTGACAATGACCGTTATTTAAACATGAATTATCTTCTTTTAAAAGTCAGAGTCAAGTGGCTGGACCGTCGGGGCGGTGAGCATAACTGCTGAAGAGCATTGCCAGTTTGCCCTTTTATTTATTATTAACATTCTAATCACCCACGTCTTTCAGAATCCCTTTCTCCACAGTTGTTGGCATCCCATCCTCATGTGTGTCACTCCAGGGTCACAGGGTGGCTGCTGGAGCTCCAGACCCCGCAGGACACTCAGACAGGAGGCAGGCACACTGCCATCAGCACCTGCCAGGGTGATGGTGACAGCTGCCTTTTCTGTGTGTCTCTCCGTCCATCCATCAGCGGTGTTTCCCACAGAGGAAGCCAGCCCACTCCCTTCATTAGCTAGAAACAGGGCACACGCAGCCTCCAACAAGGGAGGTGTATAGGATGTACCCAGGACGGGAGGTCCCCTGAGACTTTCGGCTTTGTGCTCCAACGCACCCCTGACACCCAGAAGCAGGAGCTGCCTGGGGCTGTTTTCTGTCCTTCCTGCAGAGGGCGCCCCCATCCCTCCCCTGGTTCGGCTTCTTGCTCCGTATTCTTCTGCCTCCATCACTGCCATCCTATGGGGCCCTGCCGGCGGCCTGGATGTGCTCGGGGCACGTAAGACATCAGAAGGCCAGCGTCTTGCACCAGAGGACTTTTTGTGTCCCGAGTGCTGGGACCGAATGCCAGCACCCTACGAGGGAGGCCCTTCCCCCACTCACACGTGGGCTTAGAGGGGACACACAGTTAGGAAGTGATGGAACCCCCTCTCGTGCCCGGGTCTTAGACTCCGGCTCTAGATGGCCTGAGCACAGAAGACACTCTGAGGAGGGCTAAGCCTGGGGACACCCACGGCCGTTTCTCAGGCCAGCTGTGGCTGCCGATGCCTTTCAGGGCGGGGACCATGGTCCGTGACATGGAGGCTTTTGTTTTAGAAGAGTTGGGCATGTTTAGAAAAGAGCCACGTCTGGTATTGCATTGAGCACCACCCTGGGTAGCCTTATGGGCAAGGCTGCTGATGGAAACCCCACCAAGGTCAAAGGGGAAAAGAAGCCAAGTTCAAGGCTAGGTCAGCCCTCAGGTCAGGGGAAGGTCCCACGGGCCATTGTGGGGCGTAGTTCCTTCTGTGACCAGCAGAGGGCGGGGCTCCCCTCCTCACCGTGGGCTCCGTGGGACCTGCTTTGTCTTCACCCTTCCCTCTCCTTTGGCCTCCAGTCCCCACCCTGGGGGATGCCCTCTGGACCCTCTTCCATTGGTTTCCTAAGAGCTTGGATGGAGAATGCGGTTGGAGCAGTTCTTTTTAAGCGTTTGAGTTTGCAGGTTTAATTCTGTTCTGTGTAGGGTAAGGAAGGGTCCCTGGAGCCTCAGGTCCTCAGGTCTGGAGGGCAGGAGCTGATGTGGGTCCTGAGGATGCTGAGCCCCCCACTTTTGGAGCAGCGATGCGTCGACACCCCTGTGCGCAATCATTGATTCGGTCAACGGATACCCGCTTCCTGGGCACCTGCAATGTCCCAGGCTTCTGCCTGACAGAGATCCCTGAACTCATGGTGGCGACCTGGTGGGGTCCCAGGTCCTTGGGCCGTCAGCTCTGCAGGGGTCGTCGACACGCGAGGGGTCTCCGAGAGCACCGCTAGCACTGGTCCAGCTCTTGCCACGTGACCCCTGGGAACGGCCGGGCAGGAGTGACCATGCTCTTTCTAAGATGAGGAATCACAGTTCCAGAGAGGGGTCCCCAGCCTGCGGCTGGTACCAGAGGGCCTGTGGGACCCACAGCACGTGCCCTTTTGTCCCTCCCTCAGCTGGGGTCCCTTCTGTGTCACCAGCTGCAGGAATCCTCTGGAGACCCACTTCTGCCTTCAGCACTTGGCTTTCACCGTGCTCATGACAAGGACCACAAGACACTTCATGGACGGGGTCCGCACCCCCTCCTCCAGCCTAGCTCACACCCTGGCCTCTTTCTGGGGACTTCAGAGCTCTGTGCTGCTCCCACCTCATGGCCTGTGCCCCGACAGTTCCCTCTGCCTCCTTGACTTGTCTGATTAATCCCACTGAGACTTCAGTTTCAGAAAGAGCATCACTTCCTCAGACCAGGCTCTGCCCACCCAGGTTGGGCACCCCTCACTCTGTGTTCACTGAAACCAATGGATTGATCGATTGCTTAGTTCTGAATCCTCTCTTCTCTGCAAGATCACGAGCTCTGAGAATTCAGGGTCCAATAACATCTTGTTCGTTGTGGTATTCCCAGAAAAATCATAAGTTTTGTCACAAAATAGATACTCAGGAAATATTTGATGGATGGTAATAATCTGCATCTTTTTAAAATTGAGGTATAGTTGATGTACAATATTCTATAAGTTTCAGGTGTACAGCCTAGTGATTGACAGCTTTTGTATTTTTCATCTGCACTTTGTGTAAGAAGGAAACCAACTCTGGAGACGCCTGTGGGCGGGATTGGACCTCTGTGTGGTCCTTTTTCCACACACCTGCTAACAAGGGGCACGTCTGCGTGTACGGGTGGCTCTGCCAGCCTCAGAGTCACCTCCACTGAGGTGTCCCCACCACGACTGCCCTGGGCAGAGGAAGGTCCTCCCTTTCCTTCACCACTTCGTGTTTTCAGAAGGGATGAACGAATTTTACAGGCTTCGCCATCTTTGTAGTTCTTTGAGGCAGCTGTGTTGAGGCTCTCAGGGCCGCCCAGAGTCAGCAAATGGCTTTGGGTTTCTGATCAGGGACCAGAAGGGTGACCCCTGGGAGGGCTTCAGTCTGATTCGGAGCCCAGGGCAGGGACAGGGAAGGTGGAAGTGTGATTGTGCCTAGCAGAGGTGAGAGGCGGAACCCACTCATTCTTCAAATCAAAAGCTCAGCCCAGGTGCCTCTGTGTACCTGGTTTTGTTTTTTAAAACGGCCTTATTGAAATACTTTATGAACCATAAAGGTCACCTGTTTAAAGTGTAAAAATTCCATAGCTTTTGGTATATTTACAGAGTGGTGAAACCATCACCATAATCTTTTTTTTTTTTTTTTTTTTTTTTTGGCTGTGTTGGGTCTTCGTTTCTGTGCGAGGGCTTTTCTCTAGTTGCGGCAAGCGGGGGCCACTCTTCATCATGGTGCGCGGGCCTCTCACTATCGTGGCTTCTCTTGTTGCGGAGCACAGGCTCCAGACGCACAGGCTCAGTGATTGTGGCTCACGGGCTTAGTTGCTCTGCGGCATGTGGGATCTTCCCAGACCAGGGCTCGAACCCGTGTGCCCTGCGTTGGCAGGCAGATTCTCAACCACTGCGCCACGAGGGGAGCCCCATCACCATAATCTTATTTTAAAACACTTAGAACCTTTCTATCACCCCAAAAAGAAACCCCTTACTCATGAGCAGTCACTCCCTTTGCCCCCGTGCCCCCTCCCTGCCCTAGGTAACCACTAATCTGCCTTCCGTCTCTGTGGACATTTCACATAATGGAATCATATAGTATATACATGTATATTTGTGTGTGTGTGTGTGTGACTGGCTTCTTTCACTTGGAACACTTTCAAGGTTCACCCATATTGTAGCAGGTATCAGTATTTTATTCCTTTTTATGACTGAATAATGTTACATTGGATGGATACACCACATTTTATTTATCCATTTATCATGGATAAATAAAGACCCCCTTGGGATCCTCCAGGCTGGGACCTGCGGACAGCAGCCTTCTGCACCCCTTGTGGGCCAGATCTTCCCAGGCCTCCAGCCCAGGCCCTGGTCTGGGCGTGGATAACTTGGACGGCCCGAGTCTCTCCTGCAGGCAGTTCACCAGATTTTTATTTCTACTGATCAGTAGAGGTGGGGTCACTAATGTTTTTAAACCTCAAACTATTTTTATTATGGATCATTTCAAAGCCAGAGAAAAATATAATGACCAGCTCCATCTCTACCCAACTCAAATCAATATTGTGCCAACATATATGCTGAAGAACTAACATATTTGGTGGTCACCTTTGTCTTCTGTCCCTCACCTCCACGTGAACTCCTGGAGCAAATGCTAAGCCTTATGCTTTTCTATGCCTTTAAGCCCCGCCATACAGTTAGGGGGAGTGGGCGAATGGGCACAGACGTGTAGACTGTCCGAAGGGACTCGAAATGGTTTTAGGTGGTACGTACACGAGCGAGGCATTAAGGGATGTTGGCGTCTGTAGACAATTCTTGTGTTCTTCGTCCTCCCCACACGCGACAGGGAGGCTGCATTCCTATCGCTGGAGTGATGGTTTCCTTTAAAATGCATTTAAGGGCAGATTGATTTAAAGAAAAATCTTAGGTCCGTAGCAGTACAGGTTCTGAGTAGGGGAGGCCCTGAAGCGTAGGGGTAAGGGACAGACAGCCGGAAGCCGCTGCGGCCACCCCTCTTCTGCTCTCCTCTCGCACGTGCTCCTGGGCTGCCATCCGCCCCCCCCCACCCGCTGGTCCATCTCTGTATCCGCTGCTGGCCGGCCTACCTCAGGCCTCCTCACGCAGGCGTGGGACGTGCTGATGGCGTGGCTGGGGGCTTCCTGAGACCTGCCTGTGTTTGGGCCGGGACTCGGCACGGCGCTCAGGGGCTGCCGGAGGACACGCTTGGAGAGACCGCGGGCTGGGAGCCTCGGCCCTGCCTGTCCTGGCTTGTGACCCAGGCAGGTGCGCTCGCCTCTCTGAGTTGCCCTCACCCCTCAGGTGGAGGCTACAGTAGCTCACACCTCAGAGGTGCGTGAGGAAGAGACGATGCCCCCCCCGCCCCAGAGCCAGGTGTGTCACCGTGCAGCACAGTTTTACGTGGATAAAAAGTATTTAGTAAAACGTCCTACCGGTTTCCTCTTTGTTTCATGGTATGTGTTGACAACTGCAGTGAAGTATTTTGGGGGGGACATGTATTGACTTATTGGTGGCCATTCTCGGCTCTGTCCTCCCCGGCCACTGGAAGACCCATTGCGGCTGTTTCTGCATCTGGATCCCCAGTGCCTGGTGTGGTGCTCAGCGCACGCTGGACTCTGCGGATTATTGGGAGGGAGGGAGGGAGGCAGGCAGGCAGGCAGGCTTTCTTTCTGTGAGGGGACCGCTGCTAAGAGCCCAAAGCTCCACGTGCAGGGAGGACCCGCATTTCCCCACATCTCAGTGCTGTCCCTGGCCCTTCACTGGGGTTCACCCAACACGGCCAGGTGCTCCCCCTGCACCCCAGCCCGGATACGAAGAAGCCGCCCCAGGACGGTCCCCAGCCCCTGCCCAGCGTCAGGACCCCTGGCAGGCTCCTCTGAGCCCCGGTTGTTTTCATCACCCACAGTGGGGCTGAGAGCACACCCTCTACCTGGGGTGGCTTGAGGGGCTGAGACAGGATCCTGCCCGTCGGAGCTTCTCCGCACAGCAAGGCCGGGGCTGGGTGCACCCTCCCCCGGCGTCCCTGTGGCCCTGCCACCTGGGGGTCTGGCCCCCTTCTGAGCCCAGGCTGTGTGACACAGCTCCCCTTTCTGTGTCCTTTACTGGGCCTCCCTCTTCTTCATCGTCCTCCCGCCCCGAGCCTTAGCTGGAGATGTGGGAGTTGCCTCTGTTTCTCCCACACCATCATCTAGAAGGGTTAGAATTGCTCATTAGCCCCTTGGGGGACGCCTCTGTAAGTGGCAGCCCTAGGCGGTATCACCTCCCTTGCCTGGTCTCATCAACTCCATCAAGGAATCTGGGGGAGGCCTCCCTGGAAGGTGCCAGGTGCCCCTCTGCCTCTCTCCTCCACCGCGAGGGGCTGAGGGCCTGGGGGAAGGAGGGCTGGGCAGTGGGGAGGCGGCTGTGGTGGGCGGGGACAAAGCTCCGTAGTGCCCCACCCCCCATCCCACGGTGGCCTCCAGATCCCCGAGAGAGGGAGAGAGGAAGGGCCCGGGAAACCTCTGCCTGAAGCTGCTTGGGGAGATTAGGCCCTGACCTCCGAGGGAGGCACCCTCAGGGTCTCCTCCCCGCCAGCTGGGAGCCGGAGGAAGCGGGATGTGGAATCCTTGTTTCCAGAGCGCGGCTGCGGTGGGAGTGGGCGGTTCAGAACTCAGGATTCAGCCCCCCCCCCACCTCGGGGCGGGCAGCGTGCAGTTCAGGTATCTGAGACCCCGCCCCATCCCCACGCTGGCTCTCGCTCCCCTCTCTCGTGACGTCAGGCTCCTCTCGCGCGGCATGATGGGAGAATCCTAATGTTTTCCAACAGATGCTCCAAGAACAGCTTTCAGATTAAAGCAATCGCCAGAGCAAAGACTCTTCTTTTTTCCTTTTTTTTCCCCCGGGGGGTGGGAGGTGGGGTGGGGGGAGGGAGCGCCCCCAGAAATTCTCGGGCATCACCCCCTGCCCCAAGCACGCAATAAACACTGACAAGAAAAAGTTTTTATTTCCTGGTTCAACTTTTTTTTTTTTTTCCTGGAATATAGACTGAAGAATGGGAATAAACACGAATAAATAACAGAGCGAGGCCGCGCACGCCGGGATGCGCCTGGCTGCAGCCGCGAGGCTATTGTCTCACCGCCCTGAAGCCAGCCCCGGCCTCGTCCTCCGGCTTCTTCCCTTTCCCTGTCCTTTTTGATTTTCCTTTTTTAAAAAGACGCCCCCTCCAGTCCCCTGGCCAGTGACCTTGGCCTCCTCGGATGCTCTGATTACACGCGGCTCCCTCCAACTTGCCCCCGCGCCGGCCGGGCCCATGGCCGCGTCCGAGGACGGGAGCGGCTGCCTCGTGTCGCGGGGCCGCTCGCAGAGTGACCCCAGCGTCCTCACCGACTCCTCGGCCACCTCCTCCGCGGACGCCGGGGAGAACCCAGGTAACGGGGTGGGCGGGGGAGGGCGGGGAGGGCCGGGGCAGGGGGCGCTGGGCGCAAGTCCCCGGCGCTGCTGCGCGCCGGGGCTGCCTTTGCGGAGCCGCGGCAGGACCCGGTCGCTCAGGCTCGCCGTAAGGCGGTGGAGCCCTTTGTCCGGGGAGGACTCCGCATCTGCCCTCCTTGCGGGTTGGTGGGCTCTGCTGGCCCCTCCGAGGGGCTTCCCTTCTTTGGGTGCTGACCAGCTGGGGGCCGGGAGTCAGACCTGTGGCCGCCTCTACCAGCGCCGGCTCCGAGCTCTGCTTCCCTCCCCCGCGGCCCCAGCTCCGGTGGCCCCGGCGGCCCGGCTGGGGCTCCCCCGCCCGGGCAGGGCAGCGCTTATGCGGCCGCCGCGCAGAGGGGTTCCGCGGAGCGCCCAAGTCGGCGGGGCCTGGCGCACCTGGGCGCGCCCGCCCGCCTCCCGGGACAGGTGTGCTGGCAGAGCCGCCACTGGGAGATGAAGGGCATGCGTGCGCCAGGACGGAGCCTGATTTCATTAAATTATATGGACTTCGTTCATTTCCCCACCCCCCGCGGCAGCGTCGATTGTTTAGGTGATAAATCCGGTCACAAAGGAGTCTATACGGCTTGATTGATTACTTTCCAAAGAGGAAGAAAGGCCTAATAAAGCAGGAGGGGGGGTGGTGGGAGGTGGGCTGTGCGCCCCGTCACCATGGAGACGCAGGAAGCAAAGTGATCATTAAAACCTTTCTCCACCAGAAGGCAATTTTCACTTCACAGGGAGAAGTCTTTGCTTCTGAAATGTAGGGTTCAAAAAAAGAATCAAAGCTGGTGTTTTGGTATCACGCCACAGGAGTCCATTCGAATCTTAGAGAAGCACCATCCTGCCACAGGTTCTGTTTTGACAATAAGTTGCTCTTACCTTCCTTTGAGGATTGTCCCTCTCTAAATTCACTGACCCCAGGTGGGGACTTGATCACGCTAAATGGTGGGCATCAAACTCCAGATACTCCCTGGGGCTGGGGTGAAGCGGCTTTGTGGGGAGGGATTCCTTCACTTCGCTGGAACACAGAGGAGCTTCACTATTTAACTGCAAAGAAAGACCGGTTAAAGGCAGCTCTGTGGGCGCCAGGGCCCAATCTGAAATTTTAAACAATAAACCCATGCAAGGCTTGTAAGATTTCTTTGTTAGGACTATTGACACTGTCATTTGGTCAAACTAAGGTACCCACCAGAGGAGATCCCTGGCTTTTTTTATATCTGGGAGGGCAAGTTAATTTCCTTGGAGTTTCAAGCAGAGGCAGCTATATGCAGACCCTTAAGGCTTTAATTAATCCATTTATTAGAAATCGGGGATTAAGCCCTCAGCTCTCCATGATGGATTGGTTTTCTCTGTGTTGAAGATGCACATCCATGATTGTTCCAATTATGGAAGTTGAGTGGCTCGTCATGAGAAAATCCTTTTCAGCTCCTTTTGTCTCCCTGACAGTAAAAGGAAGCAAACTTGAAACAGGAATTATGGAGGATTTAGCTTTTTGGCTGTCTGTGAGTTGATGCCTCCGTGGGTGGAAACGGAGGGCTTGACAGGTGTCTCGTGCCGGTCCACCTGGGAGAGAGGTGGAAGGGCTTGGATGTCCGTGATTAAGTGATACCACGGGAGGCTGAAAGCCCGAGTTAGTCTCTGGTTCAGATGCTCAAAATGGGACCCAGCGAGCAGATGCCTGAGGTAAAAAAGTCTCTAGTAGATATAATTCTGTGAGTGGTAGAACCTCACTAAAAAGCAAAAATCAATGAAGTATTTAAGGATTGTGTTAAGCACAGGAGTTCTGGTAGAAAGAGATTCAGAATCTTCAAGTTGGAAGCGACCTGGGAGCTTGAAGTGGGAAGGGTGGATTAGGGGAACATTTTCTACAACTGCTTTGCTTGGTTGGCTTGGCATGTGTTCGCATGCCTCTTTTGATGGGAGACTCACTTCTTTTTGATGCAATGCATGCTTCTTTTTGGGCAGACCCATTTAAAAAGTCTTTTTCAAATGGTTTGGGAAGGTCTGCTATCAGTCAGTTCTGATGTGATCTTCTCATGATGCATGTTACCTGGGTTTTCAGAGAGTCTGGTGTTGTGAGTTAGTTATCGCACCCACCTGAGTCATTTCTTCACTAGGTTGAAGAGTCCCAGCCCTTCAACTCCCTTGCCCTGTAGGACCTCTCGCATTTGTCCACCTGCTGCTCTAAAGGGCTGCTCCTGAAATGTGAAGCTCACGAGCCAGCTGTGGAATAACCCGGTGCAAAGTCAGATAGAAGCGTCACCTCCTTCCATCTAGATTCTGTGGTTTTATAAAAACAGCCCAAGGTTGCATGTACCCTTTCCCCCTCCAAAATGCATCCTTAATGCATCAATATCCTCACCACAAAAACTCAGAACATTATGGGAAAGGTAAGCAATGACACCCCTTTCTGTCACTCTCCAGAGGTTATCTCTGTGATGAGTTCGGTGGAGCATCTGGACCTTTTCCAACATGTTTGTATCTACAGGTTTTTGGGGAAAGGCATTTAAAAGAACTCAAGTGGTAACACACTGTATGGAAGGTTCTTCGATTTGGGTTTCTACTCAACACTGGGTCTCGGAGATCTCCCTTTCTTAATAACCACATAGTGTCCCAGGGAATATATTTTTCTCAGTTGAGCTATTAGATATTTGTGTTTCCAGTTTTTAACTATTACAAGCAACACAGCAGTGGTCATCCAGGCAAAGCCTCCTTGGGTTCCTTTGTGAATTTCCTCTAGGGTATGTCTGGGTCACAGGAGACTCACATTTAAAATTTTTCTGATATTGCATCCTCCTGGAAAATGGACCATCGATGCTTCTTCAGAATCTGAGCACACCCTTTCCCCAAAGCCTTGCCAGCACCTGAGGTCATCCATCTGGTTTTCTCTCACGCGAAGGGTGACAGGGGGTGTCTCGTGTTTATTTGTGGCTCTTTGATTGCTGGTGAGCGTGAGCATCTTTTCGTGGCCTTATTAGTGCGTTAAATCTCTCAGCGGCCAGGGACTGCGTGGCAGGGAGGAAAGATCTCCCCAGAGGGTCACCCTAATGCTCTTTCCACGTCGTTACTCCATTCACGATTCTTTTGGCAGCTTCACAGGGTTCTTCACTGCAAATCCTTACTCTGTACCCACAAGCATGGTTAAGATTTTCCCCAAAACTTAAAATTTAAAAAAGGCAACTCGGCATCCCATCACCTTGCCTCCCTCCGAGGGGTTCACACTCGTGAGGAGAAGTTTTGCTTTTTCTCGTTCCATTAGTCCTCAGGCCATGGGATGGGCTCTGCCCTGGCGTTGGTCCCATGTGGACCTTCTTCTGGTCCAAACCCACGTCACCTCCTCACCTTGTCCCTTTACTGCTCTTGCCCGCTCATCCCCCGACCCTTCCTGACACCCTCTCCTCCCTGGGTTTTCCCTGCATCCCGCGGCACCTCTTCCCAGCCCATCGCATGGGGGTTCCCACAGGGCCTTCTTCCTCCACTCTCAGCTCTCTGCCTGGTTCCCAGATGCCAGGACCAGAGACTGAGCCATGAGTCATCCTGGACGGCTGTTTAGAAGGTTTCCGTGGGTTCTGGCAATTTGTCTTTTTAAAGATTCTGCTCTGCAACCAGGTGGGGGACCCTTTGATCTAGAGCGGGTTTCTCAACCTCAACACCGTCGACGTTGGTAATGGGATCCTTCTCTGCTCTGGAGGCCGTCCTGTGCCTTGTAGGATATTCAGCAGCCTCCCTGGCATCTGTCCACTGACAACAGTAGCACCCCAGTGCCTGGTTGTGACCATCGAAAAATGTCCTCAGACGTTGCCAAATGTCCCCGGGGGCAAAATCTCCCTGGAGGACTGCTGATGTAGCTCTTGCATTGTCAAACCCTAGCGTGTATCAGGATCACCTGCAAGGGTCGTTAACCGCCCCCCCCTCCCCCCCCCCCAGTGTTTCCAGTTCAGCCTGTCTGTGGTGGGTGCCGGTGATGTGCATTTCTAATACGTGACCAGGTGATGCTGATGGTTCGGGGCAGGTGACCATACCTGGGGCCCCGTTGAACCTATTCCTTAGCCACGGTCTCAGTCTCTGCTGACAAGTTCCGTGCGTGTCCCATGTGGGACCTGCCCTGACCTGTCTGGCTCCTGAGCTCCGGACCTCTGGGTCCTGCTGACCTCTGCTTGCCCAGGTCTCGGGCCGATCTTACCTCCTCAGGTGGGGCCCTCTTTGTTCACCTGATGAGACGGAGTAGCTACCCTGCCCCCACCGCCCAGATCCCCTTCCTCCGTCCCGATTTGCTCGTGATTCTCATCAGCACCTGGGACTCTGGGCTCACTCTCGGTGGGCCGTGCTCCCTAGGCCAGGAGCACAGCACAGACTTCGCCTGCAGGAGGCCTCGGTGAGCACCTGTGGAACCAGGCACAGTGTCTTAGTGGACGAGGCCTGGCGCTGGCCAGATGGCTGGCCGGGGCCTCCGTGGATAAGGATCTCAGTGGCAGCCCGAGAGTGGCTGGCAGGTCGGTGTGGAGGAGGCTGGGACCGCGTCTTTCTGCAGGGACCGCGTCTTTCTGCAGGGACAGATCCACCTCTGCTCGTGGCCTGGAGAGGGAGAAACCTCTCGGCATCCACTCCCCTCCTGAGCTGCAGACAGACTCACAGACACATCCCCACCCCAGACTCCAGGCCCAGGCATCCCTTTGCCTGAACCTTCTATTGGCGCCCCAGCGCGGGGTGGGGACGAGGGGGTGGCGGCCTGCTTTCTCCACGGCGTGGCTCTCCCTGGCTTCGTTCCTTGCACGTTCCCTTGCTCCGGAGTCCTGAGTTTTGGGGATCTCACTCTTGCAGAGTGTCTCCATGGCTTAATTAGCAGTAGAACTATGCAGTAATTACCTTGTCAGCTTCTTCTTGGGGGTTATTAAAAATAAAAGCTGCATGCTTAAAGAAATATGGAGTTTAGAAAACTTAGAATTTTTTCTAGTTATGAAAGCACTGCGCGTCCCTCATAGAAAATGATCGGAGGCTTTTGAAACTTCTGTTCCTCAACCCCTCCTGACCCTAATGCGACACAGAAGGCAGTGACAAGGGACAGCTTCATCCCTGGGACCTTCCCAGGTGCCAGGTGTGGCTGTTCAGCAGAAAGCCAGGCACAGTCAGAGCCCAGGGTCTACCTCCCGCCCCATCCCATCCCTCTTGGTCACTTCAGCCACTTTCCTTCTCCTCACTGATCACTCTTTGAAATGATCTCACTTATTTGACCAACTAACTTATTCTCTGTCTCTCCTGCCACATAGCACTCAATACAGTAGCCACTAGCTACTTAATGGCAATTTAAATCTAAATGAAATAAATTAACCTTAAAATTTTCTTTCCTCCGTTGCACTGGTCACATTTCAAGTGCTCAGTTGCCACGTGTGGCTGGCGGCTGCCATGTTGGATAGTGTGGATCTAAAACATTCCATCCTTGGCGGCTCTGTCAGATGGCACTAGTCGGTGGAAGACCCTGAGGGCAGGGCCTTGTCCCTTGTCCTCTTGGCTGTGTGCCCTTGGCTGTTCCCCTGTGGATGTTTGTTGATTGAATGGATAAGTCGTAGTGTAGGTGACATGGTCATAGAGCTCTTCTGCTGGAGCCCCGTGGCTGATCATCTCATGCCCTTAAGGGGAGGACACCCAAGCAGAAGTCATTTCTTATCCACACAGGATTAATTTATTTCAATTCATTGAGCTCTTCCAGAGAACCTAAAATGTGCCATGGTTGGCCCTGGCTGGATGGGTCTCTTTGACAAAGAGAACAATGACAACCGAAGAGATTCTTTGCCTGGAATTGGATGAAGGGGTCCCAGACCTGGCTCTGCCACATACACGCTGTGTGACCTTGGGCAAGTCATTTCACCTCCGTGAACCTCCATTTCCTGTCTGTAACATGGTGGTGGGTAATGTCCATAACTCCAGGTGGGGGAGGGTTACTGAGCTCTTGTCTGTAACAGACACTAGTCGTTGGTTTCACAGCTGTGAAGAGGCAAGGCTCTCCTAGGACATCCCCTAATCGCCTTGAGATAATTCCATCTTCTGTGAATGAAGTCGGAAGGGTGCAGACCCTGTGATGAAGACGTGGAGACAGCCTGTGGGTTGATCTGCAGCCCCTCCTCTAACTGGCTCTGTGTCAGGGCCAAGCTGGTCAACCTCTCTGGGCTTCATTTCCTCCACCTGTGAAATGTGAGTTAGTGCTGCGTGGACCTGGCCGCGGTCCCTGCGAGGACTCGGGGACCCACGCCCCTCCGTGTCTCAGAACAGTGAAGCCACAGGGTCTGTCCTCAGGAAGCGGTGATGAGAAGGAGGAGAAGGGTTCTGGTTCCGATCCTGATTCTGGTCTACCCAGAGGGCGGCAGCGGCGTGCCGTGTGGACATGTTGGTTCTAAGTCTTCCCACCAGCCCGGGGCTCCTGACCTCACCTGCCCTTTCCCACACCGACCCTTTTCTACTCCCCGCAGCCTCCCTCCCTGCCTGGCCCCAGGTCCATCCAGCCATTCTCATATGCTGCCCCCCAGCCCCCTTCCTTCCTCCCCCCCACCCCCAGCTGCAGTCCTACTGGAGTCTCCCCACCTTCTTTAAGTTATTGACTTTGGTTCTCTAATTATGGGATAGCACATTGGTGGTCTTGAAATCAGATTTGAATGTGTATATATATATTTTTTTTTTTTGATTGTTTTATGAATTTGGTGACCTCTTAGGCAAAGGTGCCTGTCTTGAAGGACACAGGTGACTCATTTTAACACTAGGCCTGGGAGTGGCTAGACCACCTGCAGGAGGCTGCGGGTGTGGAGGATGGGAATGTTCCAGGCCCCTCACCCATGCTTCCACCAGAGCATGATGTATGGGGTGGATGTCAAATGTCACAGGAATAGAGGCAAAAGGAAAACGTTTGAATATCAACAATGTATATCAGAGGGTTTGAGACCTACCATCATTGAATTTGAGAGCTGGGATCTATTCCATGTCCTATAAAATGGTTTAACCCAGGCCCCCAACTGCAGTGTCCACAGGGGCTGGTACCCCCGAAAACGGCCGAGTCAGGGAGTGGGATTTTGCACAGAACTGTTATCACCAGGCAGGAATGTGGTCCCAGGGGGACCCGAGCATCCTATTTTAAGAGACATACTGGAAATCCAGATTTTTATGCGAAATGTGATTTATAAATATTAGCAAGTTTGTCGGTTAGAGATTGGTTTGGCTTCATGTAATAGAAAACCTGAGCAGTACTGGTTACAATAAGAGAGGGGGCATTTTCCTGTCACCGGAAGTGCGGGCAGCACACCGGCCTCCCTGTCTCAGGGCCAAGGCTCTGCGATTTCCTTGCCGGCTCCTGGGGACAAGAGGGTTGCTGTAGCTCCAGCAACACATAGGCTTTCTAGGCAGGAAGGAGGGGATGGTGACGGGTGGAGGCGTGTCCAGCTGCTTGGTCCTGACCTGGCTTTCCTGGGAGCCCCGAGTGACATCCGCTTACACCTCCTTGGCCAGAAGGGTGTCAAACAGCCACTCCCACCTGCAGGGCCTGGGAAATGGGGCGTTTGTTTGTTCGTTTTTTAAACTGACTATATTTATTGCAGTATAGTGGTTTTACGATGTTGTGTTAGTTTCTGCTGTACGGCAAAGTGAATCAGCTATATGCATACACGTATCCCCTTTGTTCTGGATTTCCTTCTCATTTAGGTCACCACAGAGCATTGAGTAGAGTTTCCTGTGCTATACAGTAGGTTCTCATTAGTTATCTATTTTATACATAGTATCAATCGTGAATATATGTCAATCCCAATCTCCCAATTCATCCGACCCCCCCCCTTCCCCCTTGGTATCCATACGTTTGTTCTCTACGTCTGTGTCTCTATTTTTGCTCTGTAAATAAGATCATCTATACCAATTTTTTCAGATTCCACATATATGCGTTAATATACAATACTTTTTTTTCTCTTTCTGATTTACTTCACTCTGCATGACAGTCTCTAGGTCCATCCATGTCTCTACAAATGACCCAATTTGTTTGTTTGGTTTTCTTTGGTTGGTTGTTTTGGGTATGTTCACGGCTACCCCTAATACGAGCAGGTTCAGAAGACGTGAAGAATGAGAGTGACTGCCGGGTGGTCATCTACTGTCCTCCTCACGTAAAACCAAAGCACGTGACCCGAGCCCAGCACATCTGGGGCTGCATGTGGCCGGTAGGCCACCCTTGGAAAGCTCACGCAGAATCTCAGGGGAAGCTGAAGCCCTTTTTATACTTACGATATTTCTTTACCAAGAAATTAAAGGTTGGACTAAGAGGTGTGACTCAAGCCTGAACATTATGTCCATCCAAATTGTATTTAATAATATTTATCCCGGGAACAAGACTGACCCTCACAGAGCTGACAGTCTGGTAAATTATCAGTGGCTGGAGTGAAAATGTGCTTGTTGTCAGCTCTGTGTTACACATGGGGCATCTTAATTGTATTTAATCTTCCTCCAAACCCTTGAGGTAGGGCAAGAGGGTGAGAGGGCCATGGGTACATGTGTATGAAGAGCAGTTTGAATCTAGGTGAGTTTAATGCCTGGCCCACTCGGTATGCCCCACCCACCCTGCATGCCCCACCTACCCTGCCCCGCCCACCCTGCAAACTCCACCCACCCTGCATGCCCCCGCTCACTCTCTGCCCTGCCTGCCCTTTACTGGCTTCATTATGCATCTCACAGGAAGGCCGCCTGTGCTTTAGATGAAACAGATCCCTGTGTTTATCCCCTTCCTGGTTCAAGCCACCTATCCCACAAATGCACGCGTATCTGTAGTCACATAAACACACAGACACAAGATGTACTCTTCATTTTCCCAGTTCATTTAACTAGCATGGGCACTAGGACAAGATTTATTTATTGAAGGTCAGGCAAGGTGATGGCAGAGAACCAGCTGTGGGCAGAGTTGTGGAAGGTCCTGTCTTTAATGGGCTGGGGCGACTCATTTGGGTGGGTCTCTTGGCAACACACCTTATCTCGTGGCCGTCACATAAGTAGACTTTGACATCCATTAGTCAGCAGTCAGAAAATGAATTTGCCAAGACCTGAGCGGAGGGGTGGGAGCTGTGGCTATAGACTTAATAGATATGTTTATTACACACTGTTATGCAGCTGTTTTAAATGTAACCCTTTGTTAAAGTTGCTGGGTTGGTCTTAATACTGTTACTCATGAGTGGTATTGTCATTACTTAATTTTTTGGTCCCATTACTTCTTGGAAGTTTGTATCCATGTGCAGACAGAATTTTTGCCTTGTTGTAATCAGTAGCTCAGGGTATTTAAATAGTCAGGAAGATCTGCCAAAAATGATCTTTCTGCGCTTCCCTTTGGCAGGAAAACATTGTCTTGGGCAACGTGAATTGTGGGGTGACTGTGTTTCCGCAGTCACATGAGTCAAGTCATTGCTGACCTTGGCTCATTTGTCAGCAGGGTCTTTTGTGCAGAGCTCCCCAGAGCTCGCCAGCGTCAGGGCTGTCCCAGCCTGAGCGTTGCTCTGTGGGGTCCCCTTGGCCTTGCCCCACCTTCTCTATTTTCCTGTTATCCTCCAGGTGACCAGGGATACAGTCTCCACAGAGAGTGGTAGAATATGGTCCTCCTTCAAGTCACATTTGTTTGCAAACAAAAGAAGATGGGCTTAAAATATTACTAAAGTAGTTGTGGTCATCCATTGAGGAGACACAGGTGTGGCAAAAGTCACTAAGGTGGGATGGGTTTCGGTGAAATGGGGCATGGTTTTGTACCTTATCATTCATTCCTACGTGTTTATCTGCTGACACAGGAAGCGCTGCTGTGTGCAGGGGGCGTGGTGTGCGGGTGATGTGAAGAAGTATTGCCCCTCTTGGAAGCTCACGCTCTGGCTAGGGGCATACTGTTTTGACTTGTAAAATGACAGGACACGTATGTAATAAGTACCAGACCTCCCACATTTGCCACATCCACTTTGTCCTCTGCTGGAGCCTCCAGACCTCCATGCCGCAGCGCTGGGCGCTCTCCCCTCTGCTGTCTGCAGGCGGGCAGGGTCGACAGTCTAGGCCGGGCAGCTCTTCTCCCTCCTTAGACCCAGCGAAGTTGTCTCATGGCAGTGGGGGACATGCGCAGAGCCTCTCAGCGTCTGGGGCTCTCACTTCAGTCTAGTTCTGTTAGAGTGGACACATGGTCAGTTTAAGTTCAAGGGGAGGGAATACAGCCTACCCCTTGGTGGGAGGGGCTTGGTCACATTCACGTTGGAATCTCCTGCTGCCTCTGCCGTGGTGGGGCCTTGACCTTGGGGGGGGGGCAACAGACGAGGTCTTGAGGGGAGCTGGCAGGGGCGTGGATTCTTTGGTGTCCCCTGGATTGTGGAACTTTGACGGCTCCACCTGACATCTCTGAACCGTGGTTTCCCCCTACGTTAAATGTCCCTGCCTGGAAGGGTGGTGGTGAGGATTTGACGGGTTGGTTTCTGTGAAGCATTTAGCACGGCGCCTGGAACGCAGGGAGACCCTTTTGCCATGAGCTGGGGTTCACCCCCGCCTATCGTTACGGACACGCTTCCACCAAAGTCCTTTTGGAGGCCTCTGAACATTTTGGCTGATGACAGTGGGAAGCCCTGATTCTGTGCAGTTTTGAGACATCCATGGCTCCTGCTGGTGCCTCGAGATCTTGAAAGAATGGTCCCTCCTGGCCTGAGGTCACCACTGCTGGGAGAAATCAGGCAGCCCTGTAGGACTCTCCCATCCTCCCCCCTGCACGGCCCTGGAGCTGGTTCCCGGGGTCGCTTGTGTGCACTGGGGGCTCCTCCGGGGGCACTGTGCCCGGCTTCCTAGTCAGGGAGCTGGTCCGGGGGAGCCAGGATGCAGAGGTTGTATAACTGGCCCAACTTAAAGGTCAAGGTCAAAGGCTGAGTCACACTCCAGCTGGGACATGAGGCTGTGATGCGCTGAGCTGACCGTAGTCCCGGGGCTCCTTGAGGTTGGCTTGGGGCTCGGAAAGGAGGACGCGTGGACGCTGGAGCCAACCGCCACCTGTTCCTCAACTTCTGTTCTTTCTTCCCCTAATTCTTGCAGCTAGCTCTGCCTTAATAGGAAATAATGCAAGATTTAGGGATAATTTATTATTTTATCTCGTCTTTTCAGTGGGAAGGGTGAGTAACAGGGGGCATTTAATAACACACAACATGGAACAAACCAAGCGCTGCTTCCTGCTTGCATTCTCCTGGGCAGGTGCTCTGGGTCGGGGGCACGGGGTCCGCATCCCGTTTGTCTCCCCCCCGGAATCTCATGGAACTTGTCTTTTCCTTAAGATCCTTATTGCAAACAGCATTGACATTTTAATGTAATTATTTTCCTCTAATATTTTTCCAACTCTTTGCACCTTCTGGGAAATATGTTTGTTTCTTTTTACTTTAAAGATATGTCTTGTCCACTGTTCTGTCTTCAGCTCCAAAACAGAGTCTTGCTTATAGTAGGTGCACAGGAAACATTCGTTTTATCGTAAGTACATGGTAATGACACCCAGCAGCCCTTTCTTGTTCCTATTCCTATTCCATAAGGAAAAGTAAAATCAAGGGGGAAAAATCCCCCAAACAAGCAACAACAGCAAAGCATCAGGTTAAATGGTCTTGCCCTGTCGGAAATTCCTGGAGCAGGTCAACAGGCAGAGAGGGTGGTAGCTCAGAGGACAACTTCTCAGTAATACTCGTGGCTAAAAATAAGCCTACAAATTTGTTAATAATTGGTCTCTGTGTGGTTTTTTAAATGAACTAATAACACTTTATTCCAGGAGGATATTAGCACAGAGCAGCTGTTTGCTCATAGGAAATGGAAATTCCAGTCACTGGGGTTTTCTCTGTTTCCACCTTGCTTGGTGAGCTCTTTGACTGGGAGGCTGTGGGAGCCCATTAACATTGCCCAGGGCGACATCCCAGGAGCCAGTGCTGGCTGGAGGGGGCATGGGAGAGCCTGGGAGAGTCGCACAAAAGATGGAGGCCGATGCCTGCAGCTCACTGCGTGTGAGGTCCTCCCTCCCTCCACCCCTCCTTTCTGCTTCCCACCCAGCAAATTGGGTGCCTTCTATTAGGCCAGGCATGATGCCAGGCGAGGGGCTGCCGCGGAGAGCAGAGATGTGGCCCACCCCGAGGGGTCTAGTGGGGATGGGCTAAGATGCCAGTCTCAGGGGGAAAGGGGTAAGAGCTGCTCTGGAGCTGGCAGGCTGGGGGAGCTGAGGGGAGGTGTCCAGGGGCAGTGAGTTGAGACCCAAAAGGTGGTTGGAGTGAACCAGGCTGAGTGGGAAGGAAAGGTGTGCTGGACAGGGAGAACGGCCATGCAAAGGCCGAGAGGCAGGAGGGAGCTTGGGGGTTCGTGGGCTGAAGTCAGCCAGTGGCTGGAGGAGGGTGAGGGTGGCTGGATGAGTCATGGCACGCATGTGTGCACGTGTGCGTGTGCCCTGCTGTAACTCATCCTCATTTATAAAAGCCACAGGCAGTCATGGTCATGGTTAGGGCCATGACATGGCCCTCGTCGCTCTTGCAGGCAGCTGGAGCCGTTGTGCCTGGGTGCCTCGGAGCTGGCCTTGTGGTCAGGCTAGAACCCTGGCCCTGCCGACTGCACCTGGCTGACCTCGGCAAGTCCCTGTGTCAGGCGGCGCCTCAGTTTCCTCGTCTGTAGAATGGGGGCAGTGATGGTTCCTAACTCCTGCGGTGGTTGTGAGGCTGGGTGAAGTATGTGACCCCAGCCCAGCGCCTGCGCTGAATGTAAGTTAACTGTCACCTGCCTTCAGGCGCCTGTCCCGTGAATGTCACCAGTAGAGCAGAAAGCTTGGCCCCGGGGAACAACACCCTTTTCCTGGTTCACGCTGGGCAGTGAGTCTGCTGAGGCCACCTTGTCCTGCCTGTAGAGGGTGATGCCCCATGGTTGCTGGGAGACCTCAACCCTGTGCAGTTAACCATCTGGCCGCACACAGGAGGGCCTCTCGTGTTTCTAGCCCCTCCAGCTCCAGGACGAGCAGGGGTCAGAGATGTCCCATGAGCTGAGTTGGGCGCCGGTCCCACGGGGAGGAGGGTGGCCATGCAGCCAGAGCCATCTCCGGCCAGGCCCTGGTTATTCCTGGCCCCCCGGAGATGCACGTCTATCCTGAAAGCCTTGAACTGCCACCTGAAGAAGTCCGAGCTTATCCTGTTGGAGGCGAACAGTTGGGCTAACATGTCGCCCCGTTGTTAAATTTATTTTGAGGAGGGCTTCTAACACGACAGCAGCTTTGACCAAAAGAAATCTTCAGCAAACACTCAGAACCGTGTAGCCACATGAGGTGTAGCCTTCAAAAGTGACCGCCCCCTTGGAAATATTGGCAGGGAAAGGAAAAGAAACGCTTTTCGTGGGAGGTGGGGGACATCATTCTTTTTACAGACAGGTGTTTGGAAACGGGAAGAGTGGTATGTGCGCATGTCTTGTGGAGAAGCGTCCGTGATGGCCGGAGACGGGGGGAGCAACTTCGGGAGGTTGGCTTGGTGCAGTCAGGCCCGGGCTGGGGTCTGTTACTTGCCAGCTGTCGGTTCCCCTTCTTTGGGCCTCAGTTTCCTCCTCTGTCAAATGGGAGCATTATGATCATCTCCGCACCAGGCGGTTACAGGCAGGATGAACTGACACAGTCTGGCAAGTGCACGTTCAGTGAGCGCTGACCGTCTTTATCGTTCCTACAGACCGGCCTCCTCTTCCTAGAGACACCGCCGATGTTTCTTGTTTCTGAGATGCTCTCAGAACCTGTCTGTGCATTATATTCTTCCTCTTGTTTTTAATCACAGAAGGGAGTGTGCTCTCCCCACCCCCTCCCCCCAGCCCTGTTCTCTACTTTGCTTTTTCCTCTTAAGACTATATCTTGGAGATATAGATACGAAACTTGAAAAAGTAGGGACGAACCGGCTGAAGCGTGATGAGGGCGGAGGATGAAGGTAATGACCGTTCCAGGCAGAGGGAGCAGCTGTGTGGTGGCCCCGGGCGGGAGGGGGCGTTGTGTTTGAGCATGGGCCCCATGGCTGGGGCGGGGGGAGATGGCAGGGCCCAGCCCGTGCAGGGTGCTGACGACCCCACTGAGGGTTTGGGTCTTTATCGTAGGGGCGACGTGGATTTATCCTAGGGGCGACGTGGATTTATCCTAGGGGCGACGTGGATTTATCCTAGGGGCGACGTGGATTTATCCTAGGGGCGACGTGGATTTATCCTAGGGGCGATGTGGAGCCTTTGAAGGTTGTATGAGAGAGGGTGACCAATGGATTTGGGACTGGGAAAGGTCACTTGGCTGCTGCTTTGGGGGCACATGGGTCGCACGCGTGTGTGTGTGTGTGTGTGTGTGTGTGTGTGTGTGTGTGTGTGTGTGGTGCAGCTCCCTGAGAGAGAAGGTGGACCAGAGGCTGGAAGAGGTAACGGAGAGAAGTAGATGGAGGTGGGGTTCACAGGACACACGTTGAGGATGCAGGCAGGGGCGGGGGAGGGAGGGAGCGAGGACGGCACCAGGTGTGTGGCTTGTGCACCTTGATGGGGGAGATTGGAGGAGGACCCAGGTTTAGGGGAGGGGAAGAATTCAGTCAGAAGAGACAGTCAAAGGCAGATGCGCAGGAGGAACTGGATAGAAAAGGCTGTACTTGGACTGGAGAGAAATAAATCACGTTGACATACAAATAGAGGCTTGTGCTTCCCTGCACAGCCAGGCTCCTGGGACCCTGGGGGTGACTTGAAATGTCCCCCAGACCCTTCCCTGTCCAGCCTTACCCTGAGGGACCCCCCCCTCAGCCAGCCAGCCATCTGTCCACCCCCCCGCGGTGCAGGCAAGTGAGTTCCCCGTCCCCGCGGAACGAGGCTCAGTGACCTGTGCTGGGCACACGGATGGTTTATGTCTAAGTCAGAGCTTGAACTCTGGGGGATGGGTGGGCGGTGGGCGCTGCTAGGTTAGATTGTGTGGCTTCCCGTCCTGACTCTGTGTGACCTCAGGCGAGTCACTTGCCCACTCTGTGCCCTCCACCTCCTGTAAAAAGGGGATTGTGCTATTCAAGTTGTTTCCACAGACGGCCTCACTCATTCCCTCAGACCCCGCCCTTGTGCAGTGTGACTTTGTCACTCCTCCCATCAGGCAGGGAGGCTGCCCCCTTGCATCCTCGTACTGGCTCTGAACAGAGCACAGCGGAAGTGACGCAGCGTGACTCCTGGCCCAGAGCTTGGGCGCCTGGCAGCCTCTGTTCAGCCCTCTCCCCTGCCGTGTAAAGCAGTTTGGACCATCCTGCTGGGGGGAACTGGGCACCCTGGCTGACAGCTCTTGAGAGCAGAGCCGTCCAGGGTGTTTCCAGCCTGGCCAGACCCCCAGCTGAGGAGTGAGCCTGGCCCTCACCACGTCCAGCAGAGGGGCCCTGCCCAAGCCCCAGCCCACAGCAAGTGGACCATGAAATCGTTATTATTTGGGGCCACTGAGTTGTGGGTAGTTTGTTACGTCTCACAGATAACTGATAACCCACTCCAACTAGTGCATTGGAGGAGCCCGGGGCTACTTCTTGCCCTGAGTTACACTGTGGTCCTTTGTGCTGAGCTGCTGGGCAGGTGCTGACTTTTAAATGAGGTTTCTCTGTTTGTTTCTGGCGGACTCTGGCTCTGCGTTGAATTTGGAGGGGGTGCCCCTTACACCTGTGACCGTGTGCACCTGCCTTGTGGTGGCAGATGTGGAGGTTTCTTTCCTGAGAGCCAGTAAGTGGGAGATCTTGGTGCTTGTGTTGTGCTGGGGCAGGCCAGCCCATCGAGGGCACCAGGGCTGGACCTGGTCTATTCAACCCAGGAGTTCTGAGCCAGGAGTGGTCTTCACAACCCCTGTGGGGAGTTGAAAAAATGAAATCAGTCTGAACTTTCTCCCTGGAATTCGCGATTGCTGGGTGTTAACATATTTCTTGGCCACCTACTTTATGCCTGTCCTTGTTTTGGGGGCTGGGGATGTAGCAGGAAAGACTGTGATGTCCCTGCCTTCAAAGAGTGAATAGTCTCCTGGGGCAAGGGAAGCAGGGAAAGAAATAGATGAGTGATGTGATGCCAGGTAGTTTTCAATGCCTACAGCCAGGCTGGCGGAAGGGGAGTGGTAGGGAGGGGTCAGAGGGCCTCTGAGCAAGGGCATCTGCAGAGAGACGAGGCAGAAGTGAGGGAATTAATCATGTAAATACCTTGGAGGATAGCCTTCCAGGCAGAGGGAACAGCAGGTGCAAAAGTCCTGAGGTAGCTGTGCACTTGGATGCTGGTGAACAGGAGGCTGACGTGCAGTGACTGATGGAGGTAGGCGTGCTGAGGCCAGTGAGCCCAGAGGCGCTGGGGGTTAGGATGTGGGGAGGCCCAGGTGGAGGCTTGGCCTTTGTTTCCAGAGCTAACACTTGGAAGGGGGTTGGTCTGCTGCAGCGTAGAGATTCGACCGTGCTGGGCAAGGCAGGAGGAGAAGGGCATTTAGTGAGAGATTGTGGTGTCTGGGAGCACGCTGCTTGCGGCAGGCATCTCTGGTGTCTGTGTCACCTGCTCCCGGACCCCCTCCTGCCTCTTTCCTCAGTTGTGCTTCCAACTCAACCCACGTGATGGGAGACAAGCTATCATGTTGGCACAGAGGAGGCAGTGGTTACAGTTTGAGGAATGTTGGGAGCTGGTGGATACTATGTTGGTACTTGAAATCCTCCAGGGTGGGAGCATTTACACCGTGGAAATTGGCGATGCCACGTTACCTGCTCCCCTCCGTCACCCAGGGGGTTGTTAAACCAGCACACCACTGCCAGGGCCTCACCTCAGGCATGAGCTGGGGGCTCCACAACCTAATCCCGAGCAGCAGAACTGGGGTCAGGACATCAGCAGAGTTAATGCCTGAGGGATGATCCTCTACTGACAGGATGGGGTCAATGTCCCAGTGTCCCATCCTTCAGGTGGGAGGTTCTTACAGAATCAAAACCCCACTGCCTACAGCCATGACCCTGAGGATGTACCGAGTTGGGTTTTCCTCCCTCCCTCCCACTCACTGACTCCTGCTTTCTGTGACAATCTTCCAGATAAACTGCCCTAAGTCCACGTCCAGCTCTGCTCTTGGGGAAAATCCAACCAAGACAGTGGTAGAGCCGGAAGTGGTGAGAAGTGGCCAAAATCTGGGTGTATTTCGAGGCAGGGATTTGCTGAGGGATCAGACGTGGGGTGAGAGATAGAGAAAGGTCAAGGATGACCCTGAGGGTTTCGGTCTGAGCACCTAGAAGAAGGAAGGTGTCCCAGACAGAGACGGGGAGATGTGGAGAGAACCAGGTTGGGAGTCTGAGCCGTTGGTTGCTCCCTTCAGTTTTGGGCAGACTCTGGTCCTGCCCACACTGAGTGGAAGTGGTGTGAGAAGTCGGGGAGAGGTGTGTGTGGATACCTGGGCGGAGACGGTGTGGATTAGTCAGGGTCGCCAGCTGGCATCCGTGATGCAGCTGTGCCTTCCTGTTTAAGAAGTACTGTTCTTTCTTCCCTTCCCTCCTTCCCTCCCTCCTCCCCTCCCTCCCCACTCTCTCTCCTCTCTCTATCTAATCTAGCATCTGTTTATCTATGTCTATCATCTGTCTATCTCATATATCTACCTTCTATCTATCTATCTCTTTATCTGTCATTTATCTATCATCTGTCATCTGTCTCTGTCATGTACCTACCGTCTATCTCTTTATTATCTCTCATCTGTCATTTGTCTATATCTGTCAATTATATATTTATCATCTATCTGTCTATCTATCTATCTATTATGCGCCCATTTGTCCATCCATCACTTGCTTCCCTCCATCCCTTCTTTGGCATTCCTGCTCAGCTAGAGTCTTGCCCCTGCTTGAATGCCCCAAGTGACAGGGAAGTCCCTACCTCTTAAGGATTCTGCTTACAAGTTTCCAACTCGTGGGACCACTTCAGAACACTGTCTTCCAGGGACGGTGCTCACCCCTGTTTCCCGCCCCCCTCCCCCAGGCTTATTTACACTCTCCAGTCGCCAGGAGAGAGGCACTTAGGAGCTCAGAGCCATGGGTGCTCCCTGGCAGGGCCAGCCCCCAGGGCAGGGGAAAGAATGGGGCCAGTCACAGCGGGGGGGGGGGTGCTCCCATCTCAGCTGCAGCTTCCCTGCTCTTGGCTCCCGCGCAAGGGCGTCTTTGTGCTTCTCGCGGACAAGGCTCGCCATTGAGACGGGCCTGGGGACACTGCGCACAAGCGAAGGACGGCTAGAAGCTAGAATCAGGCATTTCACAGGGAGCGAGACCCGCCCCCGTCCCCCAGCGGCTTCCGCGTGCCCGGAGGGGCCCTGGGCCGTGGGGCTGCGGTTCGAACAGGCTGTTGTCGCTCGGGGAGAAAGCCCACTCTGTCCTCTCCCCACATGAGCCCAAACGCAAAGAATCCAAACTGCGAGAGGATTGGTCCCTTTCCTCCTGGCTCCTAGTGGGCCTCCAGCCCTGTCTGGGGGTGGGTGGTGCACGAGTGTTCTGGAAGGTTCCCCACAACTCATCTTCAGAGGGGCCGAAGGAAGCAGGCCTTGAGGAAGACTGGCAGTTCATCAGACAAAGGAGGGTGGGAACACAGAGGACACCAGACTTTGCTTTTTATAGTTTTGTATGTTTCCTAAACTTTTTTATTTTGAAATACTTTTAAACCCACATGGAACTTGCAAAAAGTAGGACCGAGGGTTCCCCCAGCTTCTCTCAATGGTGACACCTTACCTGGAACAGGACGCTGGTGGGCACGGGGAGACTGCCCTGGTGCAGTGCTGTCACTAAACCAGGGGCCACAGCAAGTGTCACCACACTGTACGTGCACCTTTTGTTTTTGGTATAAGTTGCATGACACTTTGTCACATCTATAGAATCACCACTTACATCTATAGCACTCTGTAACACTTTGTTACATCTATAGAATCACCACCACACTGCAGGGATGTTGGTGCCCACAAAGCAGAGGCAGGCCCTGCCCCCGGCCCCTTGACTCCACGTGGTGCCCCCTCCATGCCCCAGGGGCAACGTCCTCTGGACCCCCCCAGGCCCTGCTTCCTTGGTTCCCAGAGAGGCTCGGCACCCCTGTCCCCTTCTGCACAGGACAGGCCGGGCTGCAGGGGCCCCCGTCCCCTTCCTGGGGCTACAGGGGTTTCCTGGGGTGGCTGAACAAAGTACCGCAGGCTGGGTGGCTTGAGGAATAGAAAGGGATTCTCTCCTGGTTCTGGAGGCTGGAAGTCCCAGATCCAGGTGTCAGCAGGGCGGGTCCCTTCTGAGGCTGTGATTCTTTCCAGGCCTCTCCCCCGGCGGGCAGACGGCCGTCTTCTCTCTGTGTCTTTTCACATCACCTTCCCTCAGCGCACATCAGTGTCAGTGGTTGTGCATCAGGCCCACACATACATTTTAACTCATCACTCCTGTGAAGACCCTCTCTCCAAATGAGGTCACATTCTCAGGAACTAGGGGCTAGGACTCCAGCACGTGGCTTTCAGGGAGTTTCGGGGGACACAGTCCAACATCACAGTGGCCCTCCCTCCCATCCCCCTGAGGGCAGGGGCGGCCCATCTTCTTCTTGCACCGTCACCTCCTCCTGTTAGGCCCCCCTTAACCCACCCCAGATGCCTCTCAGGCCTCCTTTCTCCCCGCTTCTCCCTTGGATGCAGACAAGGGGTTCCTCACCCTGGCAACAGTGACCTGTGGCCCTTTCTATTACCTGTGCCACCCGGGGTCTACTTCCCAGGGTCTGCTTCCCAGCACGTCCCCCCAAAGCTGGACCAGAAAGCTTTCGGTTGCAAGTGACAAACATCCCAATTCAAATTGGCTTACCCTGGGGAGGTGGGAGTACTTACTGGTGCAGGTGGGAAGCAAGCCTGGCCTCCTGCCCCCTGGGTTTCAGCCATGTCACCGGAGTCTCCTTCTCTCCCTCCTCCTCTCTTGCCCCTCCCTGTGTTGGACTCCTCGGGCAGGCAGGCAGGCAGGCAGGCGTCTCCATAGGGTGGCTCTCGGCCCTTCATAACTTCCTTCCAGCTTAGCAATCTCTGCAAAAAGAAAGTTCCCCAGGAAGACAAATAAAGTGCATGGGACCGATGCTGATTCAGCTTGCCTGAGTCATGTGTCCAGCCTTGACCAATCATTGGTCAGAGAGTGAGGATGGAGGAACCTGATTGGCCAGCTGGGTAACACGCCTGCCCTGAGCACCTACGGGTGGGTCAGCTTCATTGAAGCCCATGAACTGAGATGGGGAGGGTGGTCCCCAGAGGAAAGCTGGGACGTGGCCAGATGCAGGGGGAGTGAGGACAGGGCTGGCAAACAGAGAACTGTCTGTCATGGCCACTCAGTGGAGTGGAGGGTGAGTTTTCCAGGGCAGGCGCCCAGCCTTTGTTCCTGGGTGGTTCTCGGCTGTGTTTGTTGTACTTTCCATGCCATCAGCCACCTTGAAGACACTTTTCAGAGTGTCCTCACCTTGGAGTCCGACTGGGCCCCCCACCTCTGGCCCACCTCTCTTCCATTCTCTCTCTCTTGCTCTCTCTCTCTCAGAGCTTGTGAGCATTCTGTCCTAACATCCTGTTCTTCTTCCATTAAATACCTTTTTGCATTTATAATTCGTCCATGCTTCTAGGGATTATTTGTTTACCATTTCCCTCTCTCACTAAGCTCCACCGCAGTTATGAGCTCCAGGGAGGAAGGGAGCCCATCTATGTTGTTCCCATGTGATTGGCCAGCACCTGGGACAGCGACGAGTTTATTCTCGAATAGCTGTGTTGCCTGGGACAAGTTACTTAACCTTTCTGGTCTTGGGTTTCTTCAGTTATTACCTGTTGATCTTGGTTCTCACTTCACAGGTTTGTCGTGATAATGTCATGAGACAGCCTGTGGAAAAGCAAATGGGGCTTGGCAATTAGGAAGAGCTAAACAAATGCGTCCTGTTATGATACGTGCTGTGGCTCTTGACCGTGAGAAGTGGTGGGACGTGGTGGTTAGACTCTGGGGGCAACTGCCCGGGTTCTCGTCCAGCTTTTACCACTTACTAGCTGGGTGACCTTGTGCAAGTTCATCAACCTCTCTGTGCCTCAGTTTCCTCATCTGTAAAGTGAGAGTGGCAGTAACACCAACCTATAGGAGTTATTTATTAGCAAAGCACTTATGACCTTGCCTGGCTCGGGTGAGTCTACAGAAGCATTAGGTGCTGTCCTTGTCATTGGTGTTTCTTACTTTCATGCCACAACTCACACGTTGCTTCTCTGGAGCTAGCCGTTAGAAGCAAGTTTATAACATCTTGCAAGAAATGAGCAAAGTGCTTGGGATCTGGGTTCTGTTTCCAGGTCGTGTTACTCTGCTTTAGTATGAATCCCTAAAGAATCTACCGTCACCTTCCCTGTCATCCATTTCCCCAGTTCACATTACCGTGCCTTATGTAGGGTGTTCCCCGTGTTTACCTGCTGAGCACATGTCCCGCCTCTGTGGTCTTCGCCGAGAGAGGTCCCGTGGGTGTGTGAGCTGCACACCTGCCCCCAACAGATCCCGAGGCTCCAGGCTGCTGCCGGATGCCACACAGGGCACTGTCCAAGGGCAGCTTCTGTTTCATGTCAGAAAATGGAGCAGAATAAATACAGTCATCTCTCTGGAATCGGAGATTAGCTCTTGTGATTCTGTGTAAGTTCTTCAAAACATAAAAAGAAAAGAAATGTCCTCCCAGTTCCATAGTTGTCCTCAGAACAATCCCAGCGGGTGACACTGAGCAAGCACCCTGCTCATCAAGGTGGCCACTGTGGACTTGGGTTCTCAGCTCATGACTGATGGAGCGTCATTGGGCGGAAGCACCCCAGCTCCTGATGACAGTGATGATAAGTGACACCCGTGGGGGTGGCTATAGACTAAGGCCCCCCTGCAGCTGAAGGAAGAAACACTCGGGCAGAATTAAGAACACTGGGCAGTGGTTTAAATCCCAGCCCACCGTGGGGATGTTTGGATGCCCGCTTCCCAACCAGCCGATTAGAATGCTGATCTCCTGGCAGTCTATGGGGTAATTTTAGGAGGTAAGTGAACTGTTATATAAAGAATGTTTAAATTAGGTATATGTTTGCTTAATTTTTTTTATTAGGAAAATAGTGCATTTCCATTCAAGCAGATGCCAAAGTTTTCCTTTTACACTTATTTAAGGAAACATTAAAAAAAATCTATTAATTGCAGGGAGGGTGGTAGCCGAGTGAGTGCAATTTGGAAGACGCTGCGTTGTGCGAAGTTAGGAAGCCGCCGCGTGGCAGAAGTGCCGTTGGAGGTCCGGGGGGCGTGGAGGAGGGGACGCAGTGCCGCACACCCTCGAGGAGCTTGTAGTCTAGAAGAGGGAAAGAGCCGGACACGAGGTGTTGTCATGGAAACAGGGAGGTGGTAAGCCTGTCCAGGAAGCTCCTTAATGCTCTAGGAAATTCGAAGAGGAAGGTTACGTATGTGGTGGAGGTGGAGGTGGGCGGAGGGATTTGGAGACGGTTCATGAAGGACAGGAGAGGCTCTGTGGGGATTCTGGGGGTAAGGCGACCCCTGGCACAACGGCTGGCACGTGGTGCAGGCTTGGTGACTGTTGACCGTCGTTGTTGAATGGAAGTCAAGCTGAGAAGAGCAGTGTAGACCTTCCGTGCTGGGAGAGAAGTGGTTCTGAGGGATTTATGGTCTTGAGATAAAAACCCGGGGCCGATGCCCAGGCTCGGGGGCCCTCTAGTGGCATAATTAGTGAGAAGAGGTCCTTGGATAAAGTCTGGTCTAGCTCTTCTTAGACCTCCACGTGCACCCGAATCTTCCGGGGAACTTGGTAGAATGTGGATTCTGACTCATCGGTCTGGGGCAGGGCCTGAGACTCTGCATTTCCAGCAAGCTTCCGAGCGATGCTGCCGCTCCGGTGCCCTCCTCTTGTCTCCCGACCCCCATGGATACTCGCAGCCATCCCCCTCCAGCGACAGAAGGCTGCTCAGCAGAGGCCAGCGGCCTGGGAGGGCTGACGAGGGCGGAGAGGGGCGGGGCGTTGTCTTGGTCCCGTTGGCAAATGTGGCTCAACCAAGACAGCAAGGGTGGGCAGAGGTTGCCAACTTTTAAATTTTTACCAAATAGAGATGTTTGAAAACAAAAGGACAACAATGAAGAAAGCTCAGAACATCCAACTGTTGTCACCATTATTTCCTAAAAGAGGTAGAAGTTTAAGTCCAAAGGCTCAGGAACGCTACACGCTCCAGCGGAGGACCACCTTTTAAAGTACGTTCAGCCAGTCTCAGGAACGCCTCCCTGCTTTGTCCTTGTTTCAGGGGGACTCGGGAAGTGTCCCCCACAGGCTGGCACGGATCCACAGGCTGAGGGTTGGGGCTGTGGCTGTGAGAACAGGGACTTCCGTGGTCCTCACCGATGTCGTCGTGTTCCTAAAGAGCCCCCTGTGGTTCCTCTGGTGGATGCTCTGTCCTTCACCAGGAGGAAGGGGCCAAGTGGCGGCTGAGTGAGCAGAGCGCCCTCCCTTCCCTCTGCACTGCCCTCCCCAGAGGGCTTCATCCTGGGATGCTGCATTAGCTCTGGGATTTGGGCCGGTGGCTCTCATCTGAAGCTGCTGTGTGTCCCTCATGGGCCACGTGAGTCACGGGCGTCACTGCCTCAGTTTCACTTGCTCCTGCCCCACGTGCTGGGCTTGAGCCCCAAAGCCGAGGGAGGTCCTGGGAGCCCACTCCTCTCCCTCCAGCGGTCCCCTGGCTGTCTGGTCGTGAGGGAGCACACACCGTCTCCACGCAAGTGGAACCAGCCATCACCCTCCACTGTCCCTCTGCCCAGAGTGAGTGGTCCTTGGATGACTACCTGACAGGTTTGACCATTGAGAGTCTATTCCAGGACTTCAGTTGGAGCTTTTGGAAAGGGGTGTTTTCTCTCCACTAAGAGGTCACTAAGCTGGTGGGACTCGAGCCTGGAGTGGCCGTTTCCCCAACCTGCTCAGGTGGGGCCTGCCTGAGAATGGATCCAGCCCAAAGGAAGGCTGAGTGAAGAGGTGAGCGTTGACTTCTGCTGGCGTCATTTCAGCCCGGGATCCGGTTGCGAGTGAAGCTGGAGCACCCCTGTATGTCTCAGTTAAACGCTTATATTTCCTTTAACGCTTCTGCTGGTTGGAATTGGGGTTCTGTCACTTGCAACCAAGAGCTCTGATTATCACAGGCACTTAGAGAGGGGAAGTGGCTTTGTGCAGATCAGAGGACTGATGGAAATGCTGGGACCAGCATCCAAAGACCCACCTGCTTTCCCCACATCTCACTCTCCATCCTTCTCCCAGGCACCTACCCAGCCCTGTGGAGATGCCAAAAGATGACCCGTCTTCCCCATCAGTCTTTGGGGTGTCTGCCTCACTGAAGATTCCTGAGGTTTCAAAGAGGAGTGCCTTGGCCAGCTGTGGGAGTTGATGGGGACGTGAGAAGAGGCATCTATCGGTGGCCTCTGCTGCTGGGAGGACCTGTATGACCCCCAGTGACTTAGGCGGTGCTGGGGGTTCAGGCCTTTTTCACGAAAGTGGGGCTTTCCTTGGACACTTTCACGTTGCCTGGACTTGCGTGTCACAGAGGGCTCTGTAAGCCACTGACGAGGGTATTCTCAGGAGTTGCTAATGTCATATTTGATTTTAATAATGAGACACCCATGCTCACTATTTATTACCCACTGGTTCCTTGAGTGGTTTAAGAGTTCGAGGTTAATGGATCACATGATTGATTATTTAGAACGTGGGGACAGGAGGCTCTTACAAAACCAAGACTTTGTAATAGGTTAATTAATAGGTTCCTAACTTAACTATCATTTTGAATTTTCCAAAACCACTTTTTCTCCCAAACCACTCAGCTGTGGAAAGTTATTGGAAAACATCTGATTTTTACATCATTTTTTTGCTAGGTTTAAATATTAGTATTCTTATTTTCCCACAGCCATTCAGTTCAGGGCTTTTGCTCTTCATTTTATTGCCTGTGAAATACATCCAGTGGATTCAGACTTTTTGAAGCCTGTGGAAGGGTTCGCAACACGAGGTGATCTTTTAATGCTCCAGAGGCCAGAAATTCGGTAGTAAAGTTTCCTTTCATTTTCACTGGACTGTGGATGGTTACAAGTGCAGCCGTTAGGGTCAGGGTGACCTAGGTGTGGACCCCAGCCCCTCCACTTGGGTTGGTTACTTGAGCTTTCCAGCTCAGTTTCCTCCTTCAGGCAGTGGGGATACTGGTAGTCTTAACCTGCTTGGGTCATGGTGAAGAACAAATTAAAAAATGCAGCTATAGCATCTATGGTGGTACCCAACAACAGGGTAATAGGCTGAGTGTTGGCTGTTAGTGATGATGAAATACTAGTGTTCACTAGAGCAAGCATTGGCAAACTGTGACCTACGGCCCGCCTCCTGTGTTTGTAAATAAAGTTTTATTGGAACACAAGCACGCTCATTCATCCACATAGTGTCTGTGGCTGCTTACACACTTAAACAGTGGAGTTGAGTAGTTGCCCGGAGACGTCTGGCCCACAAAGTCTGAAATATTGACTTTCTGGCCCTTTACAGCAGAACACATGTGCTGCCCCCTGCACATCCTTTCATGCTTTTATCTTCTCTGGTAACACTTGAGAGGTTTCTTTACAGATGAGCCGTCTAACAGCTTTCTGCAAGGATGGGAGAGTTTGCATCTGGGCTGTGCTGTCCAGCGTGGCAGCCACTGGCCACCAGTGGCTACTGGATACCTGAAATGAGGCCAGTGCTTGCAGAACTGAATCTTACATTTTATTTTAAATTTATTTTAAATTTTAAATAGCTTAAATTAATTTAGATTTAAATAGCTATCTGTGGCTAGTGGCTAGCCCTTGGGGGCAGTGCAGCGATGCGCTTTTTCTCCTGTCCCAGCGTGTCGGACAGGTGGCACCTCATGTGGTCCCTGTGCTAAAGTCCTTTCTGGAGAATGCTGAGGCGGAGGTGCTTCTGTCTTTGGCAAGCATCGGCACGCTGTGACCTGTGAGCGAGGAGGGCGGGGCAGGCTGCCTGCTTTGTTTGCTCTTGCGTTTTTGCTTATTAAAAACATTTTCAGTGGCAAAAATAAATCTTTGTTTTTGGGGGGGGGGTGAAATATTTGCTAAACGTAGAAAAGCACGAAGGAAAACATTAAGATATCTAATCCCATGATTTAGAGACAAAGCCCCATCAGCCGTCTGGTCTTCGTGTTCGGCGTCACTTTCACACATTTGTGTACTGCAGAAGGGGGATGGTAACGTCCACACGGTGCCACCCCACGTTGTCTGCGGCCCTACACACGCGGGCCTCCTAGGAGTCCCGGTCGAGGGCTGTGGGCCTCTCAGTGGTGCAGCCGCCTCTCTGCAAGGCTCTCTGGGCTCCTTACAGTAGGGACTTTACAAGCAGTGCAGTGACCAGTGCCGTTGCTGTAAAGTGTCTTTGTGTTTTTCCTGTTTATACAGAGTGGCCATGCGTCCTCCTAAGAGGCTTTTATCAGTTTATGTTCCTGCCAAAGGCATTGGGGTCTCTGCTCCCTCACACGTTTGTTGGGGGTTCATGCCCCAAAATTACTGGTCTGCATTTGCATCACTTTGATTTTGAATAAGATATGTCCCCGGAAGTCACTGCTTGGACGTACCTCTGGTCATGTTTCTCACTCCTTTTAATTTCTGGGTTGGGCCAGCTGTTAGGATCTGGTTCCTGGATCTTTGGGCTGTTTGGTGGGGCATGGGTCGGGCCTGCAGAGGGCAGATTTTAACAGCCGCTTGTATTTAGTGAGGCCTAGGCTGTGCTTTGCAGGTTTTAGCTCATTCATTCCCCATAACCACCTGCAGATGCAGGTGCTTTCCATCCCCATTTTACGGATGAGGAAACTGAGAACTCCCTCAAGTTCAGGTGAGTGGGTGACACAGTCTGGACCTGATCGGATGATGCATGCACACAGTGGGAGGTGCGGCGGAGGAGAAAAGTGTGGGAGACGGGACAGGAGACTAGCCGGGGTAGGACTCAGAGGCTCTGTGGCTCTGGACAAAGACATGTGGCCTTCTCAGAGCCTCAGTTTCCCTAGCTCCCAAGCAGATACCTCGCAGGGCTGTTTTACAGACACACAGAGAGTGTGGAAGGGCCCTGGCACCCATCAGTGATAAATGGTGGCTGTTATCTGTATCAGCAACTATTATTAACACAATGATGGAAAATGTGGCGTAAAGATGATAGATAGAAAGTGACTGCTACATAGTAGCTACCGGGAGCGGTAGCTGGTATTTATTTTGTGAACATGTTACAGCGTGCGTGTTGCCACCCTCTAACGTAACAAGCAATCCAAACTTTGCTCTCGCAAGGACAGTGTTGAAAGCCCCTGATGGGCCCCAGGCTGTCATCTTGCAAACACAGACCTCCGATCCACGGTGGCCAGGAGCATTTTAGACTGATCTAGGCCAGAAGATGGCTGTGTTTCTAAGGCAGCCCGCTCCCTCAGGCTCCCCAGGGGCTGTCGCATCCTCCCTGGCTTATCACACCTTCACAGGCTGGTGGTATGCTTCGTCTGTGAGGTCTAATCATGGTTAATCTGTTCTGTGTCAGAGGGGGGACTTGCCACCAGAACTGGAGCCTCTGGGTTCCCGATATTCTCCTGCAGCGCCTGACCAGCTGCGTCCGGGGATGGTGCTAGAGACATCACAGCGTGAACGGGTGGCCGGGGCTACGGGCGCATCCTAGAGCAACCTTCATTTCCAGTCCAGCAGTGCCTTCCACCCTCTCCTGGGGTTATGGAATTAGCCAGCCCCTGACATCTTAGCTCCCCCGGTGCTAAGTTGACTGCTGGTAAAAGTTCTGTGGATTAAATTCTCCATGGAAATGTACGTCCACAGTGGGTGCATCTCTTCTCAGAAGTGAAGTCTCTTCTTAAAGACAGTGACCACATCCTTGATTCCCGACTGTCCCTGTTCTCATTCCAAGCATCATGTCCAACTTGAACAGTTTGGAAATGAGCCTTGCAACCAACAAACAGACCACAATGAAAAAAAAAAAAATCCCAACAAACAGCAAGGAAAAAGTCATTCTTTTGGCAGATCTGTCTCTTCTGGGGCCTGGATGATGGTAACTTTCATTCTTCTGGCACAACCATCCTCCTTACTGCATCGTCCTTGTGGAGAAGTTGCTAGAAGGGAAGGTCAGGGATGGTCCTGTGATGGCAGCTAATGTCTTTATTGACGACTGCTCCTATCTGCCAGGTACCACGCTTAGCTCTCACCTCACCTCCCTCAATCTCGGGGCAGCTCTAGGGGATTCCCACTATTATTATCCCCATTTTGAACTTGAGGAAGCCGAGGCCCAGGGAAGTGAGGCTGTGCACCCACAGCTCAGGACAGTTGCAGGGTCAGAATTCAAACCCACGCTGTCTTGCCTCACCCACGGCTCATAGCCCAGTGCTGTAGTAGTTGCTGCCTGGGTTCTTTGATGCCACCCCACCAACCCAAACCAAGCAGGGTCTTCTTGTATCAGTTCTTCTAGCATTTTAAAAGTACCTTTGTAGACAAATACCATATGAGATCACTCATATCTGGAACCTAAAAGGAGACGCACATGAACCTATCTATGAAACAGAAACAGAATCAGGGATATAGAGAACACACTGGTGGTTGCCAAGGGGAAGGGTAGGAGTGGGAGTTTGGGATTAGCAGATGCAAATTGGTATATATAGAATGGATATACAACAAGGTCCTCCTACTGTATAGCACAGGGAACTATATTCAATATCCTGGGATAAACCATGATGGAAAAGAATATGAAAACGAATGTATATACATGTATAACTGAGTCACTTTGCTGTACAGCAGAAATTAACACAACATTGTAATTCAACTATACTTCAATAAAAAATAAATTAAAAAATAATGAAGTACCTCTGTAGCACTCATCAAAACTGTCATTTAATTGTTATTTGGGTGCTTAGTAGTTGGAAGTCGGTTATGTAGGTGAAGCTGTAGACTTGTGAACACAGGGTCAATGTCCAGCATGTTCTCCGGGTCCTTATACAATGCCTCACACACAGTGGGTCTTAAGTGCTGGATGGGTGGATGGATGAATGGATGGATAGGTGGGTGGGTGGAGAGATGATGGATGGGTGGATGGATGAATGGATGGATAGATGGGTGGGTGGAGAGATGATGGATAGGTGGATGGATGAATGGATGGATAGGTGGGTGGGTGGAGAGATGATGGATAGGTGGATGGATGGACGATTAGTGGATGGACAGATCCACTGTGGATGATAGGTGAATGGATGGATGAGTAGGTAGAAGGATGAGGTGTGGGTGGACAGTGGATGGATGGACAGTGGTGGAAGAATGGGTAGCTGGAAGGACAGATGCTTAAGGTAGAAACAGAGTCATACTCTGGAGTAGGGGAATTTCTCTCATGGTCCCCCAATTTCGTTGTCATCAGCTCCTGGAGAAAGTTGCACCTAGACACAGAGCCTTGCATGTCTGTCTCTTCTTTCCTTTCGGCCAAGATGCCCTCATAGCAGTGTGTTGGTTACAGGCAGGAGAAGGTTCTCCTGGCCACGTAGAAACCCAGGAGGGGGGCAGGCATGTCCCTGGCCAGCCTCCAGCTGACTTGAATCTCATCCTTCCCCCCACCTTCCCGTCCTGGGCCTCTTCTGGGATGACTGATTGGAATGAGAATATTCACAAACCTGACTTTGAAGGATCTTGGGAGGCAGCCACAGAGAGGATGAGCATCAGAGAGACTTAGGTTTGAGTTGCAGCTCTACCACCTGCTTACTGTGTGGTTTTGGGCAAGTCCCTTTGCCTCTCTGAACCTCTGTGTCCACATCATAATGCCTGTGGTTCTGCTAAGGAGGGAGGGGATATGTATGCATGGAGCAAAGCCAGCACTAGGTCAGTGTCTAGCAGGTGTTAATTTCCCTTTCCCTTTCACCCTCTTTGTTTCCTTTTTCTTAGACTCTTGGAAGAGATGTACTGTGTTGGAATTAGATTTCTGTAAGTCTGCTCTCTTCCTTCCTCCATATTCTCCATGAGAATGCAAAAAAAAAAAAAAAAAGACCTGACAAGCCAGCTGTGTTGCCCACTAGGCTGGCAGACGTTGTCTTGGTTCCAGTCATGGCTCTGTGAGAGGAACTTCTGTGGACCAGTGGAAGAGGAGCCCTTGGTCCTGTGTGAGCCCATGGGGGGGGGGGTGTGCCAGGGGATGGGGGTACAGCAGGAGAGCAGAGCACATGGTCGATGGTGTAGGTGTGGATTCAGACCTACCTGGGTCAGCCCCTCACGAGCTGAGAAGTCCTGGGAAAGGTTTTGACCTCCTGTAGCACCAGCCTTGGAGGGTAGGTAGGACCAAGTGCAGCCAGTATGGAAAAACATGTCGGATGGACTCTACACGAAAGACTTTCCCCCGAGAGCCTGGTTGGATGTGGGCTGGGTCAGAGCAAGGTGGGGGGTGCAGATGGTCCTGGGGCCAGGCAGGCATCCACCGGCCAGGGCGAGGCATAGTGATGGGTCCCAGCCTCAAGGTGGGGAGCCACGGGGAGCCCCTGCCCTGCCCGAAGGGGATGCTGCTACTTTGCCCAGCTGGTTGTGATGACGCAAGAACATGGGGTCAAGGGCGCTAGCTCTTTGGTTTTTAAGAGAACTTGAAAGTCTAGATTTTCATGTGAAATTTCTTGACTCTAAAAATGTTTTCTTTTGATTCATATCTTTAAAAAATGTGACGCACATTCAGCAGCGTATTTCTTACCCCAGCATTGCAGAAGGCAGAGATGCGGGTAGAAATGACAAGTCAAATGATGGGAGGAAATGGAAAATATGAATGGCCAAACTAATGAGTGCTTCAAACCAACAGGAGAGAAGGCAGCAGGAGAGGACATAAGCTTGGTTTCTAGGGAGATCACATGGACGACGATGACTGTTTTGCAGTTGTGAACTTTTACTTTGCATCTTGGAGGAATGTGGTGTAACTTTAGAATAGGGGTGTTGCAAATGTAACAAACTATAAGGAGGATACTGACAGATGCACCTGTCCTGCAAAAGGATTGTAAGCGTGTCTTTGGAGATCAAGCCCTCAGCTTCTGAGTTATAAAAATGGACCAAAAAATGGACCAGCAGGGTAGAGACACATAACAATGTATGGTATTATTGTTATATGTATCTCTCTCTCTCTCTCTCTTCCCCCCCGACCCCTTTCCTCCTCCCTCTGTCTCAGTTTCTCTGTGTCCCTCTGTCTTTCTGTCCCTCGATAGGTACGCAGATGGATAAGTAAATCTACAGATACGTGTGTACATGTGTATATAAAATATCATCATGTCAAGGACAACTCACAGCCTTCAGGGAGCATTTAATTCTGACCTAATGGTTCTTGGTGTTTCTTTATGTACAAATAAAGTATACAGCAATGATGCCCTAGTCCTATTTTATTAATTACTCTTCTGTTTGTCTGTTTAAAGTCAAACTTCTCAGAGCCCCAGTCTTCTTATGAAAATCAGGTCCCTGTCGCTTAGGAAACCTGAATGGATGACCGATGGCTATTCTAGTCTCAGGGAGAATGTGGACAACTTCCCTTGTGACACACTCCCTGGTTCTCTGGGTGATTTTGTCCCGTTGAGGTCTGGACATAGAGCAGACTGCCTCTCTGCAGAGAACTAGACTCTGGGAAGAAGAGGACTGAATTAAAAAGAAAAAGGGACTCAGACATCGGTAAGCATGCCAACCCCGATTCTACTTTCTCTGGCTTCCTTGATTTGGGATAGTGTTGAGCTATTTCGTTGTTTGCTTGTTTGTCTAATGCCCCTTTATTTTGTTTTTCTTTTTAGACTTTTAAGGAAAAATATTATTGAAAATTTAGAAAACAAAAATAGTGAGAAGGAAATAAAAAGGATTCACAAGCTCCCCACCTCCATCCAGAGATAACTCTTATGGCTACTTTTTCGTTTCCTTCCAGACATTTTTCTATGTAAAATATTTTTACTGTATTGGCATCTTTCAGTCTCTCCTTTATTAAATTAATGTATCATAAGCATTGCACCATGTCTGTCTGTATACCTGAAACCATGATCTATAATGGTTTCATAATGGTCCCAAATATGAATTTGCCAAAATTTATTTATTGATTGCCCATTCCTCTTTCATTGGAAACTTAGTCTGGCTTGAGGCTTCTGTTTATTTTTTGGGTTTTCGCTATAATAAAGAACTCTGTGGTAGACTTCAGGCTACATACCTTTTTGTGTGTATCTTTGATTATTTCTTCAGGCTAAATTTCTAGTAGCAGGATTCCTGAGTGAAAGGGAGTGAAGCAAGCATTCAGATATGTTGTACCAGCATGATCTCTGGCTGAAGGTGGGGTATTCATGGAGAGAAAGAGCAATCTCGTTGAACCAAATAGCCTTAAGTGATTTAACTTTTTTTTTCCCTTTGGCCGCACAGCATGGCATGTGGGATCTTAGTTCCCCGACCAGGGATCGAACCCGTGCCCCCCTGCAGTGGAAGCGCCGAGAGTCCTAACCACTGGACCCTCAGGGAAGTCCCTGCCTTAAGTGATGTAATTCTGCGCCCCAAAGCTGGGAATCAGAGTGAGGTGGGGAGTACCTAGCACCGCACCCCAGCGCACAGCAGACAGTCAAGGAATGCCTTTCCCCTTCATGTCTCCTAATTTTTCCCATCTGTGAGAATTGAGTTTACACCTGCTTCCTTCGTCTCTCTAAATTGGCCTTAACTGGGAAGCACTGGGGGAATTCAACACACACGCGGAGCGATCTGTTTTTATTATTATTTCAAGCAGCTTGATGTAATATGATCCAACCAATTTTGTTAAGTTATGCCTATTTTTTGAGTAATTCTACACAAAACTGTGTCTTTACTCCAAGAGGAGAACAGACATTGGCCTCGATCTTCACGAGATAATTAGACTCTAAAATTAGAAGGCAAATGGTGCCTGTTCAAATGCATCTAAATAAAACCCCAGGGGGGAATTCATCCTACTTGGCAGTGCAGGCGAACTTGGGTGCACGCCTGATGGAGCAGTGAGAAGCTGAAAGGGAGCGATGGGGGCTGATCCGCCTGGAGCGCTCAGGGCACCTGCCTCCATGCTGCTGACGCAACCCCTTTCTTTTGTCTAAAAATACTTGGTTCCAAATGAAAAGGAGGCGGGGTTGGAGACCTTCCGGAATGTCTTGCGTCGTCCCAGTGTGCAGATCCTGCGAGGGCAGCCCCGGGGAGGTGTCAGTCCCATTTCCTTTTGTTCTGTGAGCCCATTGGAGAGCATTCCTGGCTGTCCTCGAGGAAAGAGGTAGGTCAGACAACTCAGAGCTGAAATGGCGTTTCCTGCCTTGATATAGCTGACCCGCAATGTTCCAGAGCAAGCCCTCCATCTACCCGTCCAGCCTGTACATGTTTATTTCATGACTACTAAAGATCATGGATGCAATGGGCAGCTTAGAGTCTAGTGGGGTGGGAAAGGCTCCTTCAATAAGTTAAGGTCCAGCGGATGCCTGCTACATGCCGGCACAGAGCTGGTGCCGTGGCCCCGCCATGAGCAATAGGGACATGACATCCTCCTCAACAGAGCTGGCCCTCTGCTGGAGAAGGTGGCCACTAATCCATGAATCGCCAGCAAGTTGATAGTGAAAAAGGGAGCTAAGTGTGCCGTGTACCTGGAGAAACATGTATGTGTTGCATTTTGTGGTGAAAACAGCCTTGGATGAACTTTTGTCTGTTGTGATGTGAAATGAAATGAAGGATGGAGAAGAATGACTGTCACATCAGTTGTTCAGTTCCAAGTTAATCTTCTCTTCCTTGTCTCTGTCTGCCCCCCACTACCTTGTGAACTCTGAAAAGGTGGGACCCCAGGGTCTAGCCCGGGTCTGGGACTTAGTAGCAGATCTTGTGTGTGGGATGGATGGATGGATGTGCTGAGTCTACAAGACGCGCCCCTCCTGTGCTGCAGTGCGGCCCGAGCACCTGGAGATGGCGCTGTAGGGAACGGGTGCGTTCCCAGCCAGGTCGATCCCTTTTACTGCCTTTGCACCTGCCCCTTCCCTTCATATCAGCTACCCCGCCTGGCCAGTACTACTTTGTTGGCGGGTCTTTTTTTTTTTTTTTTTTTGATCAGGGCTGAGCTGATCTCCCTGAACCCAGATAACAGGTGCTCAGTCTTTTTAGAACAAACAGAAGTCCTGTTTAGACTCAGGAGGGAAGGGTGGGGGAGGGAGAGGGGAAGGGAGGGAGGGAGAAAGGGAAGACAAGAAGGAAGACCTTTGCCTGGAACAACCTTCCCTCAGATCTTAGCACCACTGGTTCCTTCTCATCATTCCCGTTTCAGCTCCAGAGCGCCCTCCCCGGCCGCTGTAGCTCAAATGTCAACCCTCACCAGCCACCCCTGCACTCCCCTCCTAGTCCCCCTGCATTTCCCTGGACACACTTAGCACCACCCAGAAATAGACTATTTATACACAATTGAATATTGCTTTTATCAGTTATATAGGAAATGCAAAATATACATTCGTGTGTGTGTGCACCTGTTTTCGCCCCCTGAATATTGTTTAAATGAAAGCAGTCTTTCCCAGCACCCAGCACAGTGCCTGGCCCACAGTGAAGGCTGAAATATGACTTGAATGAATGAGTGAGTTTCCCTTTTCCCTCCACTTTGCTGTATTTTTCATGAGGCTGTTGAGCCCAGAACCCCTGCCCACTGGCTATTCCAGGATCTTAACACCCCTGATATCTTGAGGAGACCCCATGGCGTGTCTCCAACAGAAACCCTGACAGAGACAGTGTCAGGCCCAAGTCCCCTTTGATCTTTGATCCCTTTCTTTCTCCTTTCCCACTGATTTCCTGAATCCCTTTGACAGACGAGCTCCACAGTTTCAGAAGGAAAGAAACATGTTATCATCATGTATGTCCACATGTGGGCACACATGCCCCGTAGAAAGTCATCTCCCACAGCATCCAGATTCCTAACTTGGTTTCCTGAATGTAATAAGGATTAGGATCCCCAGATCCAGGTCCCAGACCCACCACTGACGTGCTTGTGACCCTCATGGCCTTCCTCAGCTGTGGTTCCTCATCTGTGAAGTCTAGGACTTGGATTGTGTCATTTCTGCCTTTCCTTCCAGTTTTGAAACTTTCCACGTGACTGTTTCATGTAGCCTGTTGATTGTGGAACACATCCTTGTGGTTAATTGCAGATGATGTAGACTAGGTGCCTTCCCTTCAGAAGGCTTTCTATCTCATCGGTCAAGATTCTTTTGGTTGCGTGTGGCTTTAGTTGCCATCGAGAAACCCAAGTACACTGGCTTCACGTAAAGGGTATTTATTGGCTGAAAAATCTGATGAGTCCAGGGGGAGACTGATGTGCGCCCATTGGATCCAGAGGATCTCATTTTATCATCAGTGTTCACTTCCTCTCCATCTCCTGACCTGGGACTCTGTGCTGGCCCGCTCCTAGGCCAGCTCTTCCTTCTTTTGGGGCCCTTGTAGGCTCCAGGCTCCAGCCAACTCGGGGAAAGAGGAGACTCCCCCTTTCCTACTAGTTCAAAAAGAAAACAAAACTCTAGGAAATTGTGTCTTATTGGCCTGGAGGTGGTCAGCCTCTGTGAAATCATATGGAAAGAATTGGCAAGGGGTGGGTCCCCCAAAGGAGACCCAGGGCTGCAACCAGAAAAAGGGCATAATGGCCGTTGGGTAAAAAAAAAGTCCATCTTACAGTCCTCAAAAAAGCTCTCCTTGAAAATTTCCTAGCGATTCCTTAACCAGCAAGAAAATGTGTTGAATCTGGGGGTGGGGGGAAGGAGTTGGAAGACCTTCTGGGGTTGATGATACCATTTGCCTTCCTTCCTTCCTGAAACAGACTTGCGCTGACCTTGGTGCTTAACGTGGGCCTGTCCTTTCCTTAGCTCACCAGCATCCATCCCTGTCACATCCTTTCGGCACTAATTAAAGGGGACACTTTTGGATTATTAGGCTGATGGATTGGGTCGATGTGATTCAGTGTGGGGTGTGTGAGGGTGTGAGAGCCTTGCTCCTAGAGAAATGACATACAAATAGCAGTAGAGAGCATGCCTCACCCATGGAAGGGGTGGGGATGACTTGGGAACTACCTCCTCCAAAAGGTGTGCTCGTATTAGGGGACCTCATTTTCCTTTGCTGGAAACACCTGTGATGAAATGATAAGACAGGAAGTGTGGCCATTGAGTCTTCAGTTTCCCTTGCTCCATCCATCTCAGTGCTGTCGACTTAGAAGTACAATCAGGAATCAAATGATTTTCCCCTCCAGAGTTTATGTGCTGGGTAGTTGTTTACTGAGTTCAGTTAATTTCTGAGTTTTCTTTCTATGACTTGACCTCACTTTTTTTTTTAAAAAAAGGCTAATGAGAGTGAAATTTTATGGTAAGCGCATTGAAAAGCACATAGCAAATAATGAAATTATTATATGAAATAATGAAATTATTCCACCTATGAAATTGTTATAAGAAAAGTTATTATGGTAATGGTTAGAGTAAAACAACTCTATTTAATGCCTGATGGCTATAGAGATTACAGCCAAGATATAGAATTGTATTTTTCTTAAAGGATTTTTCAAAGCACGCATTTTCATATGATCTCTGTCATACACAGTCACATGCATTAATGCAGTAAACTCATCAAAGGGTAAACCACATGCAGCAGCCTGATGTTTTCTTTCTTTAAATACAGTGAATATTTCATGTTGTAAATTAGGGGCTAAATTATACAAGGTACATTTTGTGGTAATATATTGGGGATTTGGGGTTTCATTGAGTTTCTATTTATTTTTATTTGCTTTTGAAGGCCTTCTCTGTACCTCGACCTATTAAAAAGAAGCATCCTTTTAGAATCACAGTTAGAAATGCTTATTCCTATTAAGAACTCAGATGCCAGTACAAATTGATTACTTGAAGACTTTTTACCAGTTCATGACTCAGTAATATTCAATGGCGTCTTTCCTGTAGTGTAAAAATATCACTGATAAATTGGAGTGTGTCTTCCGTATAAGATACAGATTGTTCCACATGCACGTGATCAGTGTTTACCTTCACATGTGAAAAATAAGAAACAAAAACCTCATAATGTGGTTTTCCACATTATCTTTGTTGGCAATGAGAATACACTTTTACAAATTAGCTTTTATTTGACTTACCTGAGTTATTTTAGAGATATTATTGCACAATTGCTAATTGGTAGGTTTCTAAATTCTTCAGTGTTGAAACTCAAGTGGTGTTTTCCTGTATACTTTTTTTCCTTCAGGTCAAAAGGTGAATTTGGCACATCTGTTAAAACACAAATGAGTAATTTATAGAGGTGCATGTATTTTATTTTTATGGATATAGAAATAGATATAAAGGGACTTGTGAGACAAATGAGCATAAAAACTCAAACTATAAAGAATGAAATACTAGACTCTGGGTACAGGATAATATTCATAATACAAAATGTGGAGAGTTTTTTGGTCATGTTTTCAAAAACAGGGTTCTTAGAAGTCTGTATTTCAGCTGTGAAACACAGAAAACAAAGAAATAGTTAAACATCAGCAGAACCACCAATTCAAAAACAAATCGGGAAATTCCGAACGGATCTGCATGACTATGCTTGCATTTTTCTCTAAAATTAATAAAGTATATGCTTTATATATCTGCACACATCCAAGATTTATATGAGGGGTTACAGATGCTAAGTTCTCAGGGATGAGAATAGATAGTATAAGCTGTTCTCTGTCTTTTGCATTATGTCGATTGTTCCTGTAGGGGGAAAAATTAATTTTAAAAAGCCAATTGAAAGTAAATTTTCCCATTCCATGAAAATTAAAACAATGAGATCCTATTTCCACCCATCAGACTGGCAAAAAGCAAGCCATATGAGGATGGCAAGTTTTTGTGAACTTTGGGGAAACAGGAACTGTTACGTGCTGTTGATGTTAGCATAAATGGCTACGGCCAGTTTGGAAAGCAATATGGCATACGTCCTTGAGTTCAAAACACTGTGACCCAGCAATGCCTGCCCAGGCCTTTGCCCTGGAGAAGATCATATTCATGAGCAGGAGGAGAGTCATCAGGGATGTTTATCACAGCATTGATTCAATAGCAAAAAAAAAAAAAAAAATGGGGGGTGCGTAATAGGGGACCAGGAAATTACGAGCAGGAAAATGCATACTTCAGTCAATAGTCATTGCCTCTGTAGTGGTGGCAGGGTTGGGGGATGTGATTGGGCTCCTGAGGTTACTGCAGGGGCTTAAACTCCATCTGTAATGTTTGTTTCTTCTAATAAAAAGAAAACCCATCTTAAGCAACTATGTTGTGTTCATCTTTGCAAGTTGTGGCCGTTGGATATACGCATGTTTATTTTCTGTGCATGTGTATGGTTTAAAAGAGATCAACCCATTCAGACTGCATTCTCTAAAGCAGTGGAATTTTTAATATTAGAAACTAGAATAAGAACCACTGAAGTATGTTGTAAGTCATGAACTGTTGCCTTCATCGTTAGTTGCCAGAATGTCCTGCCAGTGTGTAATAACTAATAAAAAAAATAAAAACACTGTTATATTGTCATTACAAACTGGCTGTATAAGCCTTATGGAAGGAAATTGGGCTATATTTAGCAAAATTACATATGCAGTTACCCTTTGAACCAGTAATCCCACTTCTAGGAATCTATCCCAAAATATCTTGGCAAAATATAAAATAGCACAAATGCAAACCTCTTTATTTTGTCATTATTCATTATAGCAAAATGTTGGAAACAACCCACATGTTCATGATTAGTGGATTGGTTGGATAAAAAATGGTATATCCACGCAGTGGAATATTGGATGGTTATAAAGAAAAATGAGGCTGCTCTCTGTACCACCATGGAGTGATCCCTAGGATGTATCACTGAGTGGGAGAAAATCAAGATAGAACAGTGTTTATAGTATACTAGCTTTTGTGTAATAAGGGGGGAAGAGATGTATATGTAATAAGGGGGGAAGAGATGTATGTGTGCGTTTGTGTGTGTGTGTGTGTGTGTGCGCGCATGTGTGTACTGAGATTATCTAAAGGAAACGCTGGAAGCATTAAGCAAAAACTAAGAAAAATGGTTGCCTGTAGGGAAGAGAGCCACAGGGTGGAGGGGACAGATATGGAAGTGAGACCTCTATGAGAGTACTTTGTTACATAATTTTGAGCTCTGAAACATGTAGATATTTTACATATTCAAAAACTTAAAAAGGGAAAAATTGAATCAGATGTATTAATAATAATGGAACCTAACTGTATATCAAGTTGGTGGCTTAACCTCGGAGGAAGTAATTTCTTCAAGTGACTTTAAAAGCAAGTATTTGCACTGTCTATCCCTGGTGGGGTATAGTTTAAGGACACACATGCATATATAAAAACAAAGAAGTCATGGACTGCATTCGTTAGTCATATTGTTAGTTGTAATATTGATATTGTTACTTTGAAATTATTATAGGAATGATTTTGCAAAAAGCAAATAAGAAATACGGTAATGTTAGGAATCAAGATTCTTAGCATGATAGAAAAGATATAATTTTTAAAGCTACCTAGAGTCCTATAATATTAAATTTGAATTGGAAATACCAACATGAATTCATAATATTCTTTGCTCTTACAATATCTACTTTATAACCTGTTCACTGAAGAGACTTGGAAGCAGTGACAGCCCTGTGGCAATGAACACCCCCTACTGCCCAGATTTTGCTAGCTAAATACCATTTCCCATTAAAAGGAAGCAGTTTCTTGGAGAAATGACTGATTCCTGGTCTGAGATGCTTTATCATGCCAGAAAGCAAGGAAGCTATCAAAGATTAATGGGGTTATGTCAAAAGAATATAGGAACTAAATTGGATGATTTTCTGCTGGCTAAGAGGAGGTGCTTGCATGTCAAACAGAATAATGACTACAATTGATTGAAATACATCAAAATTATTTTTAAAAATCCATGCTTTCAGAATGATACTTCAATAGATAATTGGTCACCATTATATGTTGCTAGGGCACCAGCTCACTATTGTGAAAGTCACCAAATAAAAATCAAGCGTTTATTCTGCCTACCATATTTCAGGGTATCCAAATAGTTGATGATGCAAAGTTTTCCTTTATAGAAAAGTTCCAATTAATACATGTTGAAAGAAAGATAAAATTAGAAAATTACCTTTTGACCACCTTAATGAAATAACAGGTCTAAGTAATTATCATCAGTGAGTGTTACATCTTTTCCCATCCTTTTACACACAACCTGTTTGCATCATTTTATTTATTTATTTATTTATTTATTTATTTTTGACTGTGTTGGGTCTTCGTTTCTGTGTGAGGGCTTTCTCTAGTTGCGGCAAGTGGGGGCCACTCTTCATCGCAGTGCATGGACCTCTCACTATCGCGGTCTCTCTTGTTGTGGAGCACAGACTCCAGACGCGCAGGCTCAGTAGTTGTGGCTCACGGGCCCAGTTGCTCTGCGGCATGTGGGATCTTCCCAGACCAGGGCTCGAACCCGTGTCCCCTGCATTGGCAGGTGGATTCTCAACCACTGCACCACCAGGGAAGCCCCTGTTTGCATCTTTGATTCTAAAGTGTTTCTCTTGTAGACAGGGTAAAGTTGGATCTGATCTGATTTTTTATTCAGTCTGTCAGTTTCTACCTTTTGTTGGGTTGTCTAATCTATTCACCTTTAATGTTATTGACATAGCTGGTTTTGCATCTGGGTATTTTACTTTTTGTTTCCTATGACTCATATGTCTTCTTTGTTCCTCTGTTCCTCCTTCACTATTTTCTTTGAATTGGTGAATTTTTAGTGTAACATTTTAATTTCCTTAATGCATTTTGGCTTATTTTCTTAGTGGTTTCTCTAGAGCTTACCAAATACATTTTAACTTATCAGAATACTTCAGATTTATGCTAATTTAATTTCAGTCAGGTATAGAAACATTACTCCTATAAAGTTCTCTTCTCCTCTCTTTTTGTGCTATAATGATTACATATATTACATCTATATATGTTACAAACCCTGATACATTTTTATAATTATTACTTTATATGAATTTATGTCTTTAAAAAAGCAAAGAGAATAAAGCATAGCAAGTATATATTTATAATGTTTGTTACATGAACCTTCTTATTTACCATTTATGGTTCTCTTTCTTTGTTACTGAGGATTCAAGTTACCATCTGGTGTGATTTCCTTACTCCAATACAGTTTTGTCCCACACACTTCCTGTGTATTGTTATTGTTATGTAATTGGTTTTTAAATCAGTTAACAAAAGAAAGCAGGAGGATATGCATTCATACTGTCATATATAATTGCAAACATACATTTATAATTATGTAATCACTTGTGCTGGAGTTCTTTGTTTTTGTATGTATGTTGATTTGAATTACTGTCTGGTGTCACTTGCTTTCAGCCTGAAAAATTTTCCTGGCATTTCTTATAAGGCAGGTATGCTAGCAATGAATCCTATGTTTTATTTATATAGGAATATCTTTAATTCACCTTCATTTTTAAAAGATAGTTTTGCTGGATATGAGATTCTTGGTTGACAGCTTTTTCCTCTTTCCTCAGTTTGAATATGTCATCCCACCGCCTTCTGGCTTCCATTGTTGCTGATGAGAAGTCAGCTGTTAATCTTGGGTCCCCTTGTTCATCACTACTTGGTTTTCTCTTGCTACTTTCAAGATTTTCTCTTTGTTTTTATCTTTCAACATTGTATCTGGATGTGGATCTCTTTGAATTTATCTTCTTTAGACTTTTTTTAGCTTCTTGTATTAATTTTTTAAAAATCACATTTGAGAAGTTTCAGCCATTATTTCTTCCAGCATTTTTTCCTGCTCCTCTCTCACTCTCCTCTCATTCTGGTACTCCTGTCATGCATATGTTGGTGCACTTAATGGTGACCCCAAATTTTCTGAGACTTTGTTTATTTTCCTTTGTTCTTTTTCTTTACTTTTTTATCTTTATTTTTCAGATTGAATATTCTCCACTTTCAAGTTTGATATTTCTTTTTTTTCTGCAAGTTCAAGCTACTATTGATCTCCTCTAGTAAATTTTTCGTTTTAGTTATTGTAATTTTCTATTCCAAATTTCCACTTGATTCTTTTAAATAACTTCTCTCTATTGCTAATCTCTCTTTGATAAGACATTGCTGTTAGACCTCCCATTTCCTCTCTAAGAATAGTTTTCTTTAGTCTTTGAACATATTTATAATAGCTGCTTTGAAGTCATTGTCTGTTAAGTCTGACATCTGGGTCCTTTCATAGGCTGTTTCAGTTGTTTGCTTTTTTCCTTATGTACTGGTCACATTTTCCTGTTTGTTTACACACTTTATAACTTTTTTCCCCCAGTGGGTGTTTTAGATAATATATTTTAGCAACACTGGATACTGATTTTCCCTTCTCTCAGGCTTGTTTGCTTATTTATATGTTTTGTGACTTAGATAGGCTATTTTTTTGTTTAAACCCCCCCCCCCCCCCCGCCAATGTGGAGTCCTTGGTGTTGCTTCTCAGAGGATGCGTCCTCGGAGGTGTGCACAGTCACTCTGAGATGATGGTACTTTTAGTAGGTCTCTCTCTGAGGGTTTCTTTTCCTAATTTTTCTTTTAAGCTGTTGACTTCTGTTGGTATCACACGAAGCTGTTAGTCTCCACTAACTGCCAACTGATTGCTCTATTATTTCCAACAATACTCAAGGGCTTAAGTTCCTCTACAGTCTGATCCAATTATATTTGTACCCTTTTGCCAAAGAGCCAATCTTTGGCCAAGAGGGCTATTCTTAGCTCTCTCTTTCTCTGATAAAATAGCTGATCTACAATTTAGCTTGTTGCTATTGTGGAGCTACTGGCCTCTTATACCTGTCTTCAAGTTCACTGATCATTTCCATTGCTTTGCCTAGTCTGTCATTAAGCCCATATAATGAATTCTTCATTTCTGATATTGTATTCTCCACTGTAGCATTTCTATTAGGATCATTCTTTTAGTTTCTATGTGTTTCAATTCTCCATCTCTTCAGACATGTTATCTACCTTTTACACGCCATTCTTTAGAATTTTTATCATTGTTACTTTAAAGTCCCTATCTGTTAGTTTCAATAGCTAGACTACTGAAATTAAGAGGAATTTATATTTGGAGACTGGCTAGGTCTTCTCCTCTTGTCTGTCTCCTCCCTTGATCATGGATCAAATTTTATTGCCTCTTCACACATCTTGCTTTTTACCACATGTAAGACATTTTGTATCAAATAACAGTATATTCCTCTTCTTTCAGGCTATCAGAGGTGGAGCACTGAGTCAATCTTGTCCATGGTTGAGCTGAGTCTGGACTTTTTTTGTAGGTTTGGTTTGATACAGTTCACTACAGGCTTCAAGTGCTTTGGAAGGAGAGTCAGGACTTTCCCTCCACATGGCTTGGGCTCTGAGCACTGAGAGGTTTCTTTCTGTTTTACATCTGAGGTCCCAGCTTTCTGAACCTTGAGAGTTCTTTCTCTGTGTTATAGCCCGGCTGGCAGACGTAGGGGCCACAGAGACCTACTGTTGCTCTCTGGCCCCACTGGAGAGCTCTCTCTGATCTGTTGCCCTGCTCCCAAACTTGGGAGGGCAGTTGTCTAACACTCAGTGAAGGTCTGTGATGCCTTGAAGGGGTTTCCTCCAACTCTCCCCTGCACGCTAGACCTCAGGAGCTGAAAGCCTGGAGTTTCCAGGATGGATTTCTCTTGAGTTTCCCCCTTGGCCCCCCACTTTCAAAGGGCTGCTGTCTTTCACTTGGGGAAGACACTCCCTATCTTGGGGTCTTTCAGTCTTCTCAATTCACCTGTGGGAAAGAGGAGCCCACGGATACAAACTCACTCTGTGGCTGGAGCTACTCCACCCTCTAATCTGTCATCTGGCCGTCAGAGATTCATTCAACTGTCAGCATGTTCCTTCTCCTCCTGTTCTCCCCTCACCACTCTCTCAGGGGTGAGAGCAGTCAGCTGGCAAACTCCTTAAATAATATTTTCTATCACTCCATTTCCATACTCTGGATTTCATACAAATGTTAGTCATATGGAAGCACTGCATATTCACAGTAAGGACAGCGTTTTCTTGGAGAGCCAGAAAGTGAGTTGTTTTATGAAACATCTCTAATTTAGTCAATTTTTTTTAAAAACAGGGAAATTCTACGGTAGTCATTGCCTTTGTCTGTGAAAATTATAGAAAAGGGAAATCAGGAGACCAGTGAAGGAAATCACTTCACTTCTGGAAAATATTTTCTGTTTGCCCTTACTTATATCCTTTACTTTTTCAAAATTCTGATGGATGAGGAAGAGAATGGGGCTGCCTGAATGTCTGTTTGACCGGATCTCTTCATGCTGTGGTTTCTCATTTTTCTAATGTCAAATTTCAGAATTTTAAAGCAGACAATGGCTTGTCCAAATTTACAAAGCTTCTTATTACCTGATAGTGAGAGGAAAATTGGGCTAAAGGCATAATTGGCAGACGAGCTCACCCAAGTACCATGACTTTACTCTGATTTAAGGAAGTTTCAGCCAGAGAAAGTGGTCATTTCCAACTGGGCTGTTCTTATATTGCTATGTTGTGAGGTGTGTGATTCCAAAGTTATTCCCTGTAGTAGGGACAAATCCAAGGGGTCGTTTCTATCATAATGCTCCATGGGTAATTGCCAGGATCCTCATTTTAGGACTTGGTTCTTTGACCGCCATGACTGCAACATGTGTCCGTGAATACATTTGGTCCAATCTTCTTAACCGTGTTGGAAACTGTTCCAGCTTGGCCTCCCATAGGGCACTCTTTCTGTGGCCAAAGATGCCAATACATGTAATTTCCTACATGCTTGTGGCCTCAGCTCCCTCGGACGTCAGGCTGGCCACGCAGTGACAGACCTGCCTCTCAGTGGGAGTTCTCAGGATGTCTAATCAGATGGAAATCTGACCTGTATGTACGACTGGCCTTGGCAGTTAGATGGTGCAGAAAACCAAATCTGCCCTGGCTTTACTAGTTCACAAGGTGACTGCTGGCAACAGTCCTGCTTGCTGTGGACCCATTGCCTTCCAGTTGGATGTCTTTGGGTTGGATCCGTTTCTCGTGAACCCACGAAAGGAAATCAGCGCTGCTAGGAGATCATGTGGAGACGTAAACCTGGAACTCCAGGGACTTTCCAGGTGCATCTGTGGACCATTCATTCATTCATGCACTTACCTCCATCTGTTGGGGACCTACTATGTGCCAGGCTCCGTGCAAGACCCTGGGGTTATGGGGGTAACCAGGAAATAGTTCTGCCCACAGGGGGATCATAGTCTAGAGGGAGAGATGGGCACAGAACAAGAAATGACAGATGGAAGTGTGTGCAGAAGCCAGGATCTGGTGGGCACTTGGCAGGGAGCCTTGACCGAGCGGGGGTGGGGGCAGGGGCGGAGGTGGTTTCCCCCAAGGAAGCCGCCTATACCCTGAGACCCCCAGGAGGAGTAACATTCCTAGATGAGGAGGGAGAGAAGGGGCAGGCGGAGAGTATTCAGGTAGAGAGGACCCGGTGTGCAAGGGTCCCCAGCGGGAGCCGGCAGTGCGTTTCCACGAAGGCAAAGGCCAGTGTGTCTGAGGGCAGGAAGGTGAGATGACGTGGAGAAGTAGGTGAGACCACATCATGGGGCTTCATAGCTACGTGAAGCAATCTGGACTTTTTCCTAAAAATGAGGGAGAAGAAGTAGAAGGATGTGAAGTAGAGGAGTGAGCTGATTAGATCTGCATTTTCAAGAGATCCCCCTGGTGCAGAAGGGGCTGGAGGGTGCAGCTGGTGGAGGGAAGGGGGGCTTCTTTGCAGACACCCAGGCAGGAGGCTCTGGGGCCCTGGTCCTGGGCTGGAGGTAGGGAGTGGGGTGGAGGGACCTGGAGTAACTCTGAGTAATTTAAGAGTAAACTTCATGTGACTTGATGGTGGAGTTAACAGGGTGGGTGAAGGAGAGCCTACGCGTTTCCTCAACAACAAGCACAAACTGGGGAGCTTAAAACAACGGAAATGTATTTGTCTCACACTCCAGGAGGCCAGAAGTCTGAAATCAAGGTGTGGGCAGGGCCGTGCTCCCTCTGCAGGCTCTGGGGGAGGGTCCTTCCTGCCTCTTCCAGCTCCTGGGGCTCCTGGCGTCCCTGGCTTGTGGCTCCATCACGACTCTCTGCCTCCGTCTTCACATGGCTTCTCCCTGCGTCCTTGCCTCCTTTTTTAAGGACACCGGTCATTGGATTTAGGACCCACCAGGGGGATCTCATTTTAATTAACTAATTACATCCGCAAAGACCCTACATCTAAATAAGGTCTCATTCTGAGGTTCTGGGTAGACGTGAATTTGAGGGGGACACCCCTGAACCCACTACAGGGAGGGAGGAGGAGTCAAGGACGGCTCCAGACTTCCTGCTTGAGTAGCTGGGTGGGACAGACAGCAGCATAAAGACATCAGGACCACTGATTCGGGGACACGAGATCATGGGTGTGCAGGTGGTGAGACCGGACCTGGTGGCAGCCTCAAGCGCCTCACCTTAACCTTTTCTTCTTTTTCACGTGAGTGAGACTGAAAACCTTTCAGTTCATCCTTACTTAGCGAAAGCTGTTCTGTAAAGCTGATGCGTAGATTGCTGGCTCAACTTAGTAAAGGTTGTGAGGGCCTTCGTAGCGTGGGGACCCCTGAGGCCTCACACGGTGCCAGGTTCAGCGTCGGCGGTGGGAGGGCCCAGCTGTCCTGGGCTCTCGACACTGACCAGCTTGGCCACTTCCCAGCTGTGTGGCCTCGGGGAGGCCTCTGAGCTTCTCAGGTTGCTTCCTTTGTACAACAGAGTTGAAAACACTTACGAACAGGGTCATGGAAAGAATCATGTAATGCTTGAAAGTGCTCGACACGGAACCAGTCTGGGTTTTGTTTCGTTTTTACTTTTAATGGAGGAATTCCGCATAAGGATTCTATTTTATATTCACCAAATCCATCAGCTGGAGCGTGTCCGCGATTACGCGATGCTTGGTGAGACATCCATGTTCCTCTTGAGCGTGAATTATTGACAAATGCTTGTGATTCTTCCTTTCCTAAACACTCAGGTGAGAAAAATCCCACTTCATTGTAGATTCTTTTTTATTAAGGAAATACTTTATTTAGGAACCTGGGGAAATGGCGGTTGATGGATAAATAATAAGCAGATGGGTAAGGAAAACAGTAAGCTTCCCTCATAAAAAGAAGGCAAGAAGTGAAAAATCCACAGAAGGAGTGATGCTAAAGAACTTTGCGTTTTGAGAGAGAGAGAGATCACTTGTCAGTTCCTTTCTTCAGTTTTCCTTCGGTTGCCCAGCTTCGTTGCCGTACCCTTAGAATGGCTCTTCTTCCAGAACTAAATCAAGCAGCCAGCACTCTATACAGCGTGTCTGCCCTCAACCTCCACGTGATGCTGTACCCCAGCCCCCCTCCTTTTTGTCCCATAGCCCTTTCCTGGCACAGTTTCCTCGCTGACCCAGCCTGGATCCCAGAACCAGGCATGGTCTCACTCTCCATTGGATCTCAGCCTTGACCTATAGCCCCCATGCCCAACCTTCAGACATCTCTCTCCTGGTCCCAGGATTCTGGCTCCTCATTGATGGCAGAAATCACGACCGTGCCTTAGCCGTTTCCCCAGCCTTGGCCAAGGCCAAAGGGCTGCTTGCCCATCTTCTTGTATATCCCAGTCTCACAAACTTGTTAAGACCTTAATTCAGGTCTCATGTGCATCACTTACTGGAAGCACCAAACATCTTCTGCCAACCATCTGGATGCCAGGATGCCATCTTTCACAAGTCAGCTCCCAGAATCTGACCTCCCCTGTGAAACCTTCTGCCCTGATTCATCAGAGGACAGTGAATGTCCTTCTGTTAACCATTATAGCCTGGACCGAGGCTTCTCCTGGCCACTTCAGATGTTCTCAACCCTCACACGTGCCTAATGTGCTTGCTCTTACCTCCTACCCTGAGAGTATAACACGCTTACTTTGCACCTGGTTCACTTTGTTTTCTTTTCTTTTGTCATCAAATATAAGGATTTATTTCAAGTAGTCCAAATTGAAGTTTAGTTTCCAAAATTGCAGGCATAAGCAGTGTTTCAATGGAATACCCACTTTAGTGAAATTTACTTAAATGGTCCTCCTTCTGTTGGATAATTTGCTTCAAAATTTTCAGCCTGATTGCTAATAAAGCAGCAGAGCCTTCGTGCATGTGGTGTTCTCTGTATTTAGGGTTCTTTCTTCAGGATAGATTCTGAGACATGAAGAAGTTCAATGTTCTGTGCCTCTTGAAAAATGATGCAGAATTGCCACTCTGGAGGGTTGTGCTGATTTACAGCGCTCCTAGCAATACACAAAGGTGTTTGGTTTCACCACGTCCCCTTGAGGGGTGGAAAATGAGATAGAAGATCAGCTGGGGATGAGGAGAGAGCCTGGAAGCGCTAAGTGCCCAGTCAAATACAGTGAATCTCTCACCTTCCCATCTGTCCTGAAGGTCCAGGTAGCATCCCAATCTCATGTTGACTCAGCAGGCCACCTGTCTCTGGGGTTCAGTCTCATAGACCAAAGGAGATGTGGGCACAGAGTTGGCCTCCCTGCCAAGCAGCTGTGCAGACTTCACCCTCTCAGCAGCGGATTCCCTGTAAGTCTGACCGAGAGCGCGTCTTGGGAAAGTGAGCTTTGCATGAATCATTTAGACCCTGCTCTTGCTTCAGAGTCGGGATCATCTGCTTAATTACTGGCTGGAAATAACCAGTGGGTTCTGCTGAGCTGGCCACAAGTGTGTGCTGGGAATGTCAGGCTCTTTCCTAAGTCCTGGTGGGGCTTGTTCGTTTTGTGGAGGTGGTACAGCCCCTTGCTCAGTGGCCGTTTTGATTTGTTCTCAGGGAATACAAAGCTGTCCCCCATCAGAGACATACATCCTCTCTCTCCATGGAGGATCCTTCTTCCATATCAGACCAGGTTCTCCCAAAGTAAGCTCCTTCCTGGTGGGCAACTCAGGAAACGACGTACCAAGAGAGATGGACAGTTCAGCTGAGCAACTGAAGCTTAAGCTTTGTTAGAAGACACGTGTCTTCAAGTTCTGCCTCTCTCATTGGCTCGCTGTGTGAGCTCAGCCCGGTGGCTGGAACTCTCTGAGCTTCACTTCCCACATCTGTAAAATGGGGACAAAGGCTGTCTCTGCCCCCTAGGGCTGCAGGCAGAGCACTCAGTGTGCTCTCCCCCTCCTCGCCAGGGAAGGTCAAAAGTAAGTCACAGTTCCCCCTAAGCTGTGATGCCTTCTCCTTTCTCTCTTAAGCCTGGTTGGAAGGCACAGAGTCTAGAGGCAACCCAGGGACGTGGCCCAGCCCTGCTTTTCTCTGAATCTGGCGGAAAGGACGGATAGAAACCCAAGGTCCAAACAGGCAGCCCAGGGGCCAAGTTTAGCCTGTAGATGTGGTTGGTTTGGGTTGAACAGTGTGTGTGTGTGTGTGTGTGTGTGTGTGTGTGTATAATTGAACGAGCATTTAACAGTTGGGGGATTTCACACCAACATCTGGACTTCTGGCATGGCTTGAAAACCTCAGAGCTTCAGGCAACGCTGAGCTGCCACAATGAGCCTCTCACGGGGACAAGGTTGTCCCTCCATTTTGTTCACTGCTCCGTTTCCATGGCCTAAAGCCATGCTTGGAGGTGTTCTCAGTTTGCAAAAAATGGAAGAACAGATGGCCAAGTGGTGACCGCCCACTTTGGGCAAGACGCACCCTGTCCAGTGTGTCAAAGCCCCCGCCCCCTGCATGCAGAGCTCACACCTGGTCCACCGTCACATACCTGTGTCCCCAGCCTGGCCTCTCGGTAACAGCCGTGGGCATAAAGTGTGTGTCCTTCATTCTGAAATGTGGTCCATCAGACCCCAGCTAGAAATGCTTCCGGAAATTCCGCCGCAGGGAAGCCTAGATGCCTGCAGCTGTGACCACAGCTCTCACGAGTGACCGCGTGCTGGGGCGGGGTCAGGCAGACGTCATTGGCTGCCGTTGCCAGGGCAGTGCCCACGGTGTAGTGTCTGTGCCGCGTGGACAAAGAGAAGGGATGTTGTTTAAGGGGCCAGCAATGCTCCTGTTATTATGCATTTTCCATGGAAAATAAGTCCCGGACCCCTAGTTAGAGGCAAAAGCCGTACAACCCACGTCCAGATGTCCCTGTGTTCTTCCATCCAGGGCAGCGGTTCTCCACCGGGGGTGGTTTTGGCAATGTCTGCAGACATTTTGGTTGACACAACCGGGAGGAAGTTCTGTTGGCCTCTAGAGAGTAGAGACCAGCGATGCCGCCAGACATCCCGCGGTGCACGGGGCATCCCCCACGGCAGAGAAAGGCTGGGCCGCAGCGTCTGCAGTGCCGGGGCGGAGAAGCCCTGTGCTAGAGCCACAGCACCTGCTCCCCCAGCCCTGCTTCATCACTGCGGGCCTCGGCCCATTGCCTCTCTGAGCCTCGGTTTCCCATCTCTAGTTCAGGGATGATAGGAAGGCCCGTCCCTTGTGGACACGTGGGGCTGTAAAGGAGGTAACCTGTGTGCAGGTCCCGGTCGTCCCGGGAAGGCAGTAGTCGTATAGCGCCCTGCTGCGAGCTAACCGTGACCTCAGGCTCGTCACGTGCCCGCTCTGAGCCTCAGTTTCCCCACCTGGACATCAGGGCGAGTGATACCGCACCCTTCTGGGATGTGAGATTAAACAGGACTCGGCCCGTGCTCGGCACACGGGACGTGAGGATGACCAGCTGTGCAGCTCCCGGCCGTGCAGCTCCCGGCCTCTCCCTCTGCCCTCACATCCCCATTGCTCATCCACGAGGCGGGTAGACCCACCCCGACCCACACTCTCCAGGAGGATTCGGGAAGTCCGCTGCGTCTGACCTTTGGTGGATGGACCCCAGGGCGGCTCACAGGGAAGCGGGGAGACAGTGGATGGGCTTCCAGGGGAGAGATGGGCGTGGCTTAGTCTAGGCTGGTGTTGATGGGGGTGGCGAGGAGGGGATGGAATTGAGAGAGATCCTGAAGGCAGAGCCCAGGGGAGTTGCCGGTGGATCGCGTGGTCTGTCCCAGAGAATTGTGAGGTGTCCGGGGACAGGAGCGCACCTCGTTTCACTGGTTTCTCCCCAGCGTCTGAATCAATATGGTTTGTGGATTTGAATAAGCTTGGAGCTTTCGGAGCATCCTTCTGGGATAATCCTAACTCATCTGTCATCTTCTCATGGTTTATGTGCCATGTGGCAGGAGTGTCCTGAGACTGGGTTGCGGTCTCCCTCCGGGTTGGGGTCTCCCTCCCACCTGAGCCTCTTTGGGTCTCAGTTTCCCCATCTGTACAATGGGGATGGAATCCCTCCCTCCGCGGCCTCTTGTGAGGATTCAGTAAGACCTGGTCCTGGAAGACCCGGCGGTGGTGGGCTCCTGGAGCACAGACGGGAGGAATGTGATGACGGGTCGTCCTCGTGAGAGCTGGTCCCAGGGGTGCTGAATGCCTCCTGGGAGCCTGGCACCATGCTAAGCGGCGTTTCTGCTGTTAACCCCGTCTGGCTCGGTGACTTGGCCTGGGTCACTGCTCACAGCCGGGTTCTGGGGCTCAGCGTGTGGCAGGTGCTCAGCTGGGTTGGGAGCTCCCGGGAGCAGGCCTTGTACCTGACCTTGCCTGGTGCTCCCTTGGGACTGTCCCTGAGCTGAACAGTGACTCATGGACCCTGGATGCTGGCACCTCAGAGCTGCGGAGGGCCACACCCAGGCCCGGGTCAGACGGAAGTGGCTTCTGTGCCACCTCCTAACACGTGGCCTTGGGAGCTCATTCTACCTCTTGGAGCCTCAGTCTCCCCACCAGACAGAGGGATCATAGAAGTGCCCGCCCTCAGGACCATCATGAGTGAGGGTGAGACCAGGTCTGGCAAAGGGGGCCCGGCGATTCCCCCCGCCTGGCAGCCCGGCGCTGCCTGCAGAGCTACTTTGCGTGCGAGTCGAGGGAGAGTAAACCGTTTATGTTTCCGTCCTCTGCCTTCAGCCGAGATTCCAGTCCTCAGTTTTCCTGACCCTGAAAAGGGGCAGAAATTGGCTGCCCACTTCAGCTGTAAGCACATCGGGCTGGCCCCTCCCCGGCGGGATAGCAGAGAGGTAGCGGGGCAAGGCCTCTTTTCTGAAAGGCAGAAGCAACCTATCCGTGGCTGCTGGAATTAGAGGTTTCCAGAGAGACCCCAAATGTGGATAACTCCCGAAAAATATTCCGCGTTTGTGTGCGTACTCCAGGGCTGTGTGAGGGGGCCTGACTCTCCTCTGAGCCCTGCTCTTGGGATTGCCCCCCTCCTCCCCGCCCCCGCCCCCCAGCTCTTGGTTGGAGCCTTTACTGTATGATAAGCACTTTGCTTACCTCATCTCACACCAGCCCCGGGGTGGGGGATCCACGCTGTACACTTGGGGACACGGAGGTACACAGTGGGGCGTGAAGCCCTGGCTGCAATGTGCTGGACACACAACTCAGGCCTGGGTCAGCCTTGCTCCAGCGTCCAGCCCCCAACACCTGGGTTTATCTCCATCAGCAGGAAGGATCTGGGCCCCTCTGGGTGTGCAGTGAAACTGACTCAATAGCAAGACCTTCACTAATGAGCTCCTGGCCCTGCCCAAGCGCTTGACAGCCTGGTTACCCCCTTTGCCGGTGAGAACACTGCAGCTTAGAGGAGTCGTTGCTTTCCCAAGTTGACGCCGTCATAAGGTGGTGAGAGCAGGATTCAGACCCAGGCTGCCTTTCTCTAGATTAGAAATCCCAACCAGGGACAGTTCTTCCCCCTCCAGGGGACATCGCAATGTCTGGAGACACTTTGGTCGTCAGAATTGGGGCTGGGGGCTTCTGGCATCTCATGGGGAGAGATCGGGTCGCTGCCGAACATCCTACGATGCACGGTATGGGCCCCCGATGTCAACAGTGCTGAGGCTGAGAAACCCTGCTCTGGGCCCCTCCTCCCTGGGCGGTCACCCCCAAGCCCGCCATACAGGTAGAGATGGGACAGGTGTTGGGCCTTCAGCTGAGCCCATCCGGGCCTGGAATAGAAGGTGCAGTGAGGGTCCCTGCCTTCAGCACCTTTTGACCGAGGTTGGAGGTCAGAGTCCCATTCTCCTGCCGTGGGCCCTCCAGGCTTGGCTCTGGGCAGCCTCCCTGACCGAAGCCTGCAGCAGCCGTCTCATGACTGTGCGGGGCCAAGGTGCCCTCTCCCCAAGGTCAGCGTGGCAGCAGCGGGGGTAGCGGAGAGCACCCCTCTAACGGATGGACCCCGCCCGAGGTCAGGAGAAGTTGCTGGCGCAGTGGGTTTTGAATGTGGGACTTAGGGCTTTGGTTCTGGTGACGTCTGCCAGACTCTGGCCAGCTGCTGGCCTTGGCAGTGTCCTGACAGCGCTGGGGAACAAATCGTGGGCACTGAGCAGAGCAGGGGGGGGGCTTGGTCCACGAGCTGATTCCGCAGGCCCTGGGCCGCTCTCCTCACCCCATCCCCACCTGCACTCCTGTAATGTCTATATTTTAAAATGTTTACAGATAATAATGGTGTTCAGCCCCAAAAGGCAGACAGGAGCATCCTGACAGTTGCAGAGCCGCTCTGGGCTGGAGCTTTTTTCAGGGAGCTGAGCTAGTCCGGAGCGCCGCAGGGCTGTTTGCCAGTCACTACCTCCGAGGGAGGTTTGGAGAGACAGGATCCAGGCGCCTGCAGGGAGACAGAGTTCCCTGGGAGGATGAGGACCTTAATTCAGAACCATTCTTTGACCAGAAGGTAAGTGGGATTCCCCCAGACACCTCCGAAGGAGGGAGGGGTGTAGGCGTCTTTTGTAGGGGAGGCCTCTCAAGAAGGCAGAGACTTTGCAAAAGTGAACAGCACCAGGGTCAGCGGAGGGGGAAAGACTGGCCCGCCCCGCCATGAGTCAGATGGCCAGGCTGGGAGTCTGGGGTGAGAGATGGGTGTGCCCTTCTCCCCACAGATGGGTCGTTTTTATGTGTCTGGTGGGTCAGGCCAGGATTAGCCAGCAGCCTTGCCCTTCAGCCACAGAGACCAGAAAAAGAGTCTTTTGTTTCCCCAGGAATGCTATTTTAACCTATTACTTCTGGGCTAAAAATAAAAATTCCACCTGGATGCCTTTTCACCTCCAGCTCGTAAGCTGATTTCCAGGAAATAATAGATTGTCGTCGATGTGCATTTTGACTGCATGGGGTCCTATTCTGAAGCCAGGTTTTGTCAAAATTCAAAGTCGGAGAGGTTTCCGACAGTGGAGGTTTAAACCTTCATTTAGCATCAGGGAAAAAGATTGCACAAGCAGGAGGCATTACACTTCGGGAATCTCCACCGCAGAATCCCTGCTTGGGAGGCGGGGTGTGGGGAGGAACGTACATTTTGCTTTTCTGTGAGTTTGCATTTAGCATAGTTTTTGGATTTGGGGTTCTCAAAAATGGTTTGCCAGTGAGGTTGGATATCCGAAGTTGGGGCCAAAGAGGGAAATGGGGAAACTAATTCTGAGTGGTAATATGGGTCGTGGGAAGTTCTTGAAAGCAAAATTGGTTCCCGATTGTGCCCTGCTGTCTTTCTAAGCTGCAAGTTTTTGGCCTCAGAGGGAAATGGTGATCTGTATCCTAAGTTCTTCAGGAGACGGCAGTTGTCTGAACGCCAAATCCCCTCCCCTGAAATGCTTGCTTTTTTTCTTAGGGGGGGAGCGAAGATGGTAAGTTAGCAGTCCTTTTGTGGGATGTCCTTGGCATGTTATACTGTGAGGATGAATTACGGATTTATGCAGATTCATAATGATGGTAACCACTTACAAAAACCTAAGCATAACAAATCATTAAAAAACACTATGCTTGAAGTTCATTCAGAAATCATCAAGGGTGTATTGTTTGATTAAGGAGAGAAGGGAACAGTTGTCCTAGAGCCATCATGTCAGCTGTCACCTAGGTGTGACTCTCTGAGAAGCAAACATTCCCCGTAAGACACGCTGCAAATTTGCTGCTGTTTAATTTCACAACTTTTACCAAGCGAGCTAAAAGAAGAAGCCCTTATGGAAATGCGGTTTCTTTACCATAAATGACCTTCCCTCCAGAGCCACACCCATGGGTAGCTTGGCAGTCTGTAGTTCTCTGTCCACATGGAATAGATAGAGACTTTCTTTTTCCCTGTATTATTATTATTATTATTATTATTTTGGCGTTAACTCTTTGGTTACCAGGCAATTGAGCCCTGAGTCAGTATGATTACCTCGCAGCCTGTGACTTACGCGATTGTTAATTACATTGTTGTTACATAAGGCAATAGCTTTCCTTGTGGGGGGACTGCTCATACCTTGCAAGTGCAGAACATTCTATTTTTAGACTGTACAGTATCATCCTCGGAGCAACCTGCTCGCTCCTGCCTCCCCCGGGGCCCTTCGCTTTGTGCCCATGGAGCTGTGGGCATGAGGGCACACGGTATGTGGACAGAGCAGCCAGCTTTTCCTGTCCAGGGCCTCCTGGGACCTAAGCAGTGGCCAGAGGCTGTTTTTCTTTCTGGTCCTGGGGTTGATGAACCAGAGCCCTTTCTGCTCAGCCTTGTGGTGCTATTTTTAGCTCCCTTTCTTCATTGCTTCTTGACATAATTTGACGTGTCACAGCAGAATCCCGTCTACTTGCAGAGCTTACTGTGTTCTGCAGTCTGTTTTTCGTGGGGCAGAAATAATCTTTGCCTGAGCATATTGCATTGTCGTTACTTAGGTGGGAGGTTAAGATATTACCCATTAACTTCAAAAGATACATGCAAAATAAAATCTAACCGTTTATTTCTGTGCTAATTTCCCAGCTGGCTGGCTTGCTGGCTGGCGTGAGCACCTGGAGGGGAGGGAGGGAGTATTCTTCCAGCTGTTGGCTCAGAGGGCAGAGAGCAGTGGTCCAGGGTTTGAGAACCTGCATCAGAATCCCCCGGGGAGGGGGGGGCAGGGCTTGTCATACCAGCCATTGCAGCCCCACCTGCAGAGTTTCTGATTCTGCAGGTCTGGGGTGGGTGTGAGAATTTGCATTTCTAGTGTATTCCCAGGTGATGCTGCTGGTCCGGGCCACTCTTAGAATCACTGATGTAGAATCACAGTGAAGGTCAGTAAATAATTAGAGTGGGGAGGAAAGGCCTAATTCTAGAGCCAATTTAGAAAATGTTCAGAGAGCAGAGCAGGAGATTTCTATTGGTTTGTATCCTGTCCACGTGGTTGAAGATGAACTTGATCGGAAAAGAAATGAAAGTTTACAGAAAATCTTTATTTCACAAAAGGGCTGAGTATTAGATGATCCAGGGAATTAGTTGGTTAGATGTGACGTTACTTCAGGGGGATAAGCCTGAACTGTTTAGAAGTGAAGTGTCACAATTTTAGACCACTTACTTTGAGACGGTTCAACAGTGCCCACGGTCTGTAAGAGAAGTATGTGTGAGTAAATATATGGAACACATAGAGCAAAATATTAACAATTGCTGAACCTGGGGGTGTTCATTATATAGTCTTAACACTTTTCTGCAAGTTCAAAAATCATATTAACACGTTAGGAACAGTAATAGGGCTGAGGGCTCATCTTGTCTTTTTCGTGTGTGCCTCATGATGGGTGTTTAGAGCTAAGTTGCTCTGGGTGTGTGGGGCACGTGCGTGGACACACATGCAGCTCCTTCGCTGTTACAGTTAGTCCCTGGGACACGATCATGCCCCTGGTTCATGTCTCTTTCGGGCTGTCTTACTGGCACTGGTATAAAGTTCCTTCCTGGAGCTTGGCTTAAAGATGTGTCAGTTCTTCCCTGACATATAAGCTCCCTACTGAAGTTGCGCCCCTGTGTTGTTAACAGAAGAATTCCATAAGCTCAGGGCCTGTGACACTGCGGGGAGAAGCTCCTAGAACCTGACTGGGGACAAAGAGGTGGGTGGAATTAGTACCAGCTGGAGAGCTCTTCTCCCGGAACGAAAGGGTGGCCCGGAGTCAAGGCTCAGGGCTCTCACATCGAGGGGGAAACACGGCGCAGGTGTTTGTGGGATCAGGCGCCCACCGTGGGCCCCGGGAGTCGCTGCCACCAGGCCCTAGGACTGTCTCCTTTCCTTCCTTCCTCCGCTCCCCATCTCTCCGTTTTCCTTCCTTCTTTTTCCCGCACGGCTTCTGATCCGAGTAAGTAGCACAGTAGGAATCCAGAATTGTTAAATTTCACCCTGGGAAATAAAACTGCTCACCTGTGTCTTCCCAGCAGCTCCCATGGGTGAGCACACAGCGCGTGCTGGCTCTTTGCACATCTCCCTCATCCTCACTAGGGCCTGGAAGGCAGGTCATACCGTTGCTGCCATTTGACAGATGGGCAAACTGAGGCTCTGAAGTGTAAGGAAGTTGCCCCTCATCCCAATCTTGAGCCCATGGACCCCCAAGCCCACATTCTTCCCCACTAGTGTGGTGGGGAGAGCAGGGCAGGGTGGGGAGTCTTCTGGTCCCTTCTGGGCTCTGCTGCCCCCCCTCAGGCCTGGCTACTCACTGCCTCCAGGGAGGGTAACAAGGTGCTCAGCCTCGGGGCTTGGAGATAGACTGGCCGGGTCTGCGTCTCCCAGCGAGTAATTCGTGTGAGCTTCCAAACAGGGGTACTTGATACGGGGACCGTAGGCCCACACAGCTGAGAATATTTACTGTCTGGCCTGTTGCAGAAAAAGTTTGCTGACTTGTGATTTTTCCCATGAGGTAGCTGTCTGGGTGGAGATCAGACACGCACACAACACGAAGGAAATGCAGCAAGATGTTAACAATTGTGGAGTCTCGGTGGTGTATATATAATTGTTCATTTTACTATTTTTTCTACTTTTCTGTATGTTCAAAAAAATGGTAAGACATTTTGATAACTGTAATAGTGATGACCCCCGGGTCTCTAGAGGAATGCCACAGGGCTCTATCCTAAGTCCTGCGACATCAGTATTTGCCTTAACAACTTGATGGTTAATAACTGGGTAGACGATGGAATTGATAAAAGCATTAACCAAGTACTGGTTAACTGGTTAAAAGCATTAACGAGTACGTGACCGACGTACTCAAGAGTCCAAGAGTCAGACATATATCTCAGCAGACCTCTTGGGGGGCTGAGACGACAAGAAGTTTCATGTTGCTCAACTTCAAGCCCCCAGCTTAGATTCACAAAGCTCACTGCCCAGGCCCCACCGGGAGTAGCCATGGGTGGGAATCTAGCCTCTTCATTGAACTAAACCGATGTCTTCTGCCCCAGAGTGTGGGCACTGTTCCGGCTGTCGGGACATCGGTGAGCAGAGCAGGCATGTTAGCTGGTCCCTGGGAGCCTGCATCTGATGGGGGAGGGGCGGCAATAGCCAGTACCCATCACCGGTAGGGAATCGCCCCGCACGCTGGTAATAAGTGTTGTGGGAAATGGGCAGGGGAGGGAGGGCAGGGGGAGGGGAGCCTACATGCGGTGGGCGGGAGACAGCTGAGTGTTTGAATCAGGGTGGGCATCACTGAGGAGGTGACATTGGAGCCAGAACCGGAGGGCAGTGAGGAAATGAACCATCGGATATCTGGGGCGGGGGGGCGGGAACCGTCAGGGCAGAGGCCCCCTGTGGGAGCCCCCGGGGGTCCAGGAGCAGTAGGAGAGAGCCGGCAAGGTCGTAGGAGGGGGCTGCCAGGACTTCGGGTTTTGTGCCCAGTGTGCCAGGAGCCATCAGAGGGTTTGAAACCCAGAGACTTGAGATCGGACATAGGATTTCGGGGACCCCCAGGCCACTGTGTGAGGGCAGGCAAGGGTCAGGGAGTCAGGCCAGTTCCGAGATCACTGCTGCGATCCAGGCAGAGATGGCGGTGACTGACCACGGCAGGGGCGGCGGGCGCAGGTAGAAGGTGGAGCCGATGGGATCGGCCGAGGGAGGGACAGTGAGGGCTGAGGGTGACCCTCAGCTTTTGTCCTGAGAATCAGGAGGATGGAATTCCCTTCCTGGCCTTGGAGGGGACGGCCCTGGGTAGAGCAGGTTATGGGGGAGAGAAATTCATTTGGGCCACGTTGAGCTTGAGGTGTCAGTGGGACATCCACGTGGACACAGCAGATGGCACCTGGTGGCCTGAGCCTGGCATCCGGTAAAGGGCTGGGCAGCAGCTGTGCGTCTTGAAGGCTCTGCATCGCGGATGTGGCAGATACACATACAGCACGTTCTCTGATGAGCCGTCTCCCAACTCACTTGTCTGCCACCTTTAGGGTACTTGGCTGAATATTTTCTTTTAATTTCTATTAAAAGAAAGTCTGTTTATTTTTACCTAAAACTCGTTTTAAAAGGAAATCTTTTGCTGCGACTTCAAGTGGAAAACCACTTGCTTTTAATAAAAGGTAACCATAAAAGTAAAACAATGACTATAAAATAACATTTAGTTCAAACTAGACATGATCTCACACCAAGGTCTCTGACCCAGAAGACCCTCTGTACTTGCTAAAACACCAAGATCTGCAAGGATGGGGGGGCATCAGAGTCATCTTCGTACCAAACTAAGACTCTCTCCTACTGTTCTCTGGAAGAGTAGAGGGGAATTGAAAAGGGGCTAACTTCTGTTAGTTTGCGCTGGGTCCATGAGCCCCCTAAAATCACCTTATCACCCTCGTATCTGTGCCTGGATCTTTCTGAGCGAGCAGCTGATAGATGGAGAATGTATACAGTAATGGAGCTCAGGGTCCAACTTGACCCTCTGCTTGAGGTTGAGTTCACTTTGAGATGCTGTGTTTTCTGGAGGACTTTGGCAAACTGGAATTTGCAAGAACACTGAGAGGGACTGTGGCTGTTTATTCTAGAACAGACTGAAGGGATAGCAACCCTGGAAAGAAAGGGGGGGATTTGTCCCTCCTGGTTCCAGAGGGTGGCACTGGGACCTACAGGGAGGCTACAGCAGACAGCTTTCAATTCCCTCTGAGCACGCGCTTCCGCTCTGAGAATTCTCATTGGAGATTCTGTTTTTAAATTAAATCATCCGCTTCCTGACTCATCTCTTTCCTCTGGGGTGTTGCTTTTTCCTGTTTCTTGTGGTCTCTTTTTCACATTGCTGCCTTTCCTCCAATGCCATGGTTGACCTTTTCTGCTTCAAAATGAAGCAGCAGAGAGCAGCAGAGCACACATGGGCCGGGTGCCTGCATCACAGATTGTGCCTCAGGCTGTCCTGGTCTGGAGCTGGCCTTTGTGCTGAGGGCACTTGCAGAAGCTTCTCGTTACGCGTAGTCTGGGGGCAGGCACAGGGGGCCCAGTATTCTGTGCCTGGAGATGGGGGCTGTCTGTGTTATCTGTGGTCCTCCCTTTGGCTGATGGTGAGAAAGGAGTTCACCGTCATGGGAAGTACATAAGCAGAATCAGGCGATGGAAGGGCTTTTGGACCTCTGAGGTCCTTCCTGTTGTGCGTGTGTACAGTTTTGCCTCTGCGACCTCTCCCGCAGGACTCCTTCCCTGGGTGGGGAACATCTGGAGCGTAGCACCTGCTGACCTGCTGTCACATCATGCCCAGCCCCAGGCGGGCTCTGAAATATTGAATGGGTGGATGGGTGGATGGGTGAAAGTATCTGCCGCTGAAGCCAGCTGCCCGACGCAAGGCCACCGAACCCAGCTTGGCCCCCATGTCCAGCCGCCACGCCTCGGCTGGTACGTCCTCATCACTCCCCCCAGCTCTCCAAATCCTGCCTGTGCGGCCAGGACCCCTGTTGTATGAAATCTTGACCCGCCACCTCCACCTCAGTCCCCTTGGTGGCCCCTCTGCCACCGTCCTGCGCCCACCCCCTCTCATGTGGCTTCTGGTGGTCTCCCTGGTCCACCCTCACCTCTGGGAGAGCCCGGGAGGCTCTCAAAGTGCAGAAAGATCTTGTCCCAGCCCCGCTTCCCATTGCCCTTGGATAAAACCCAACCCCCCAACCATGGCCTCTGAGACACGCCTCCCTCGGTCACCGCATCCTGCATCCCGGGGAGCGGCGGCTGTGTGGTCATGGTCGGGAGCCTCGGACCACCTGGGTTTGGACCTGGCTCCCTGCGTGCTTGCTTTGTGGCTTCCTTTCTTAGTTTCCTCCTCTGTAAACAGGTGGTGCTGAAAGTACCCACATCATAGGTTGTTCTGAGGATGGACAAGTCAAGGGTGAAAGGCTGAGCACAGCTCCAGGCTCACGGTTGGCGCCACCTAAGTGGTTTCTTTTGTTGTTTCTCTCCCTGCTCTGCACAGCCTTCCAGCCGCTTTCGCCTTTCTTGTTTTTCTTAAACATCTTTCTTGGAGTATAATTGCTTTACAGTGTTGTGTTAGCTTCTGCTGTACAACAAAGTGAATCAGCTCTATGCATACGTATATCCCCATATCCCCTCCCTCTTGCGTCTCCGTACCCCCCCACCCTGTCCCTATCCCACCCCTCCAGGTGGTCACAAAGCACCGAGCTGAAGATGTGGCACATGTATACAATGGAATATTACTCAGCCATAAAAAGAAACGAAATGGAGTTATTTACAGTGAGGTGGATGGACCTAGAGTCTGTCATACAGAGTGAAGTAAGTCAGAAAGAGAAAAACAAACACCGTATGCTAACACATATATATGGAATCTAAAAAAAAAATGGTTCTGATGAACCTAGGGACTGGACAGGAATAAAGATGCAGACGTAGAGAATGGACTTGAGGACGCGGGGAGGGGGAAGTAAGCTGGGATGAAGTGAGAGAGTGGCATGGATTATACACACCACCCGTTCGCCTTTTTTCACGTTCCTTGAATTTGTCAGATTATTTCCCATGGTTGCTCCTCCTGTCCCTTCACTAAGGACACTGTCCCCTGTCTTGTTCGTGTTATTTTGGGGGTCTCGGGTTAAATGTCGCCTCCCCTCTAACCATCCCATTTAAGGTAGGTTCCCCCACCCACATTCCATGGGATGCTTTTGTCTGCTGATGAGTTCTGTTTGCGCCAACCAGGATGTGCCCGTCACAAGGGTGGGGACCTTGCCTGTAGTTTCCCCCGCTGTTTGGAGGGAGGCCACCAGTGACTGTCTGTTTGTTACCAAACCAAACTCAGGTCCTCTTGCCCACGCGCAGTAAAGCCAATCCACTGACACTGGGTTGGGGTGAAGGAAAGCGCAGCATTTATTGCAGGCACCAAGCAAGGAGTTCAGGGCAGCTAGTGCTCAAAAAGCCTGAACTCCCCAGTGGCTTTCATCAAAGCATGTTTAAAGGCCAGGTGAAGGAGGGGGTCCCAGGGTGTGTGATCAGCTCGTGCACAATTCTCTGATTGGTCGATGGTGAGGTTACAGGGCGGTGTCCCAGGGGTTAACATTATCCTCGGGTGCCAGGAGGTCTGGGGGCTATGTACTCCAGATCATCAAGTAGTTAATTTCTTCCATTTGGTGGTGGTTTTAGCACCTGACAAACAACCCAGGAAACGTGCATCAGATACTGTTATCTGGGTGCTTCAGAGAGGAGCTAAAGCAGAGGATAGGGGGGAGGGATCTGTCCCGAGAAGGCCCCATAGGGTCCCTCGGGGTTATGTGTTGGCTGAATGAAGGAAGGAACACACGGACTGTTGAACCATGGTGCGAGGGGCTGTATCATTCACACGGCGTGAGGTGTGGGCTGCGTCCTATGCCTAACTTTTCCTGTGTGTTTTCCCTCTGAATGCATAATGTGCCGGCCTCAAGGGCAGGAATGCCAGCTCGTGCCGTGCAAGGTGTCAGGTTCGTAGGTGCAGCGTCGTGCTGTGAGTGAGACTGAAAGGGGATGAGTAACGGGGTCAGGATCGTGGTCTGGAGGTCATGTGATGCTGACTCCTACTACTCATTAGCCCAGTGACCTCGGCCAACTTCATTTCATCCCTCGGCGCCCCAGTCTCCTTATCTGTAAAATGAGAGTAATAGTAGTACCTGTCGTAAGGGTTGTTGGGAAGATTAAATGAGTTAGTTATATTTAAAGGTCTGGAACAGTGTCAGTGTCTGGCACATGGTAACTGCTATGTGAATGGGGCTGATTTGATGATGATGATGATGATGATGATGATGATATTTTGTAATAGATTTAAAATGTGGAGTAGGGCTTCCCTGGTGGCGCAGTGGTTGAGAATCTGCCTGCCAATGCAGGGGACACGGGTTCGAGCCCTGGTCTGGGAAGATCCCACATGCCGCGGAGCAACTGGGCCCGTGAGCCACAACTACTGAGCCTGCGCGTCTGGAGCCTGTGCTCCGCAACAAGAGAGGCCGCGATAGTGAGAGGCCTGCGCACCGCGATGAAGAGTGGCCCCCGCTTGCCGCAACTAGAGAAAGCCCTAGCACAGAAACGGAGACCCAATATAGCAATCAATCAATCAATCAATCAATCAATCTTTAAAAAAAAAATGTGGAGTAGCAGAGAATTAAAGAAAAGGCTAGCGAACTAAAGAGAGGAAAGCCAGGATCCAGGAAATGTTTGCCGGGGAACGCATGAGCCCTGTTTGCAGTGTCAGATGGATTCAGACTCATGAACTTTACTGAAACTGAAATGTACTGAAGCTGATGGCAGGATCCATTTCCCAGAGCATGGACGCAGCCCCCAGCAGGTGTCAGAGATGATTTTCCAGCAGTGCCTTTCACATTCTCTGTGCAATAGGACCTGTTTTAAAATTTCCGATATGCTACAAACTATTTTCTTTAGCGCGGAGAGGAACATTGTGGCACTTCACCCTAAAGGGAAGAGGGTGGAGTGAATGGTACCTGGGACAGATCCTTACCTTGTTGCCACTGTCTACACACACTTGCCTGGTGGGCAGTGGTCCCAGATGCCCTGCCGCTGTTTCTGATGTAACTCAGATGGGGCTTTGACTGTCACGGGATCCCATGGTCGGATGGCTGTTCTCTTTGAATTCTCTTTCAGTTTTCTGGTTGTAGATCAAGGAGAAAATTTTAGTTTGTGGCTGGTGTCTTTGACACTGGATGTTGGTTGATTTCTCTTTTCTAGCAAGCAGAGAACAGCCTCAGACACAGAGCCCTGCAAGGGTACAGTGCCTGCCAGAATAGAATTCTATTGACTTGTTTCCATTGTAGTTATTTTGTGGCCACTTAACATTTCTGGAAATTGATTCTGACTTTCTTATTAAAGCAGAGGTGTAAAGTTTCTTTAATAGATACATTTATGTAGGTACAGAAAGTGAGTTGACTTAAAATGTAAATTATCCTGTAGCTGATTGTACATATATGACAAAAATAACGAAAATGGTACAGGAAGGTTTCTCGACAAATTTGCAGAAGACGAGTGGAAGGCAGGGTCAGGGAAGTGGGAGTTGATGGAGTGGAAGTCTGGGGGTCATTTGGGGCCATGTGAGCCACTCCCCCACTCCCTGGTGGGATAGCATAAAGAACATGCCTGCTCCGCCTTGAACATCCACTTTGGGAGAAGCCACAGGAAGATGTTATTCTTAGTACCAGAGAAGCCTGGTTTGCTTCATTTTTCAGATTCTGAGAATGTTGTGTCTGATTTTGTTTCTGTCTTCACCAGGGTTGCTAGGAAGCCCGGCATCCAACTCCATTTCAAACCTCCAATCTTTGCACAGAATATAGCATGTGTTTTGTGTATTTAAGCCAAAATCATGTATTTTCTTTCCTCCTCTGGTTTTATCTCTCTTTTTTTTTTAGATCGCTGTAGGCATTTTTGTAAGCCAGCTTACCTCCTTTTTGGAACGGGTGATGATTAAATGCTGGATAAATAAATAATGATGAAACTCTCTTCTCTGACTGTGAGACTGGGGGCAGCTTAACGAAGCTGGAGCTGTCTGGAGGTGATCAGGACCAGGAGGCAAGCAGAGCATCGTAGGATGCGAGCCTTTGTTCTGAGAGGCTCGGGCTGGGTGACGTCACGGTTGTTCTGAACACTAATTTCTATTATTTGGTGGTGTTCATATCTCAGGCCTCTATTTAAGATACAACATAGATTTCAAGGCACATATTTGCATTCTGTGTGGGCTGAGGTGCCTGGCTTCATTCTCTCTATATATACTCACACCACCCCATGGGTATTTTTAAATGCACGTCTTAAGAGCCAACTTTTCTACAGGGAGTGGGCTTATCATTGTGCCAGGGGAATTGCCATGTGGGTTTGCCAGGGCTGAGGGCAGAGACATTAACTCCCTGGGGGGAGAGCCCTTCCCCTTGCAGCCCGTGGCAGGGCTGCCCTGGGGGGTCGCTCCCTAGCAGGGTGGGACTCAGTCCCTGGCGTCTGTCCTTACAGTTGCTGGAATGGCCAGGAGGCCAAATGGCCTGAAGGTCATGTCTGAGGTCAGGTAGGGAGAATGACCCAGGAGAAAGATGGTTTGTCAAATAGTGGAGCGTGACAGAGACAGCAGGGCCTGGCGAGATTGAGTCCCGTGTTTTTTCACACTTGTCTGAGGACCGTTCAGAATATCGTGGGGATCCCCCAGGGGCCTGCTTGGAATTGAGGGGCATGCCAAGCTGTGTGGGCTCTGTTCCCTCTCCCCTCTCATGTGATTCGTTTGGACACTAGGATGCTGTGTGGATTGGTTTGGAGTCCAGACTTGGCTGGTGAGACAAGGGGGAAAGTTCCGCAGTAGCCCAGCCCCCTGACTTGACGCTAGGGGAAACCGAGGCTCGGAAAGGGACCCAAGGCTGAAATTCCTCATCCTCCTGCAGTGTTCCCAGGGGGTGACGCTGAGTCCCCCCCCGGCCACTAAAGCCAGAAACCTGGGAATCAACCTGACTCAGCCTTTTCCCTTCTCACCCTGCATCCCTGCAATATCCCTGCATCCTGCAGGCTCTGCCGCTGAGTACCCCTCAGATCCATCCGCTTGCCATCACCCCTAGCCACGACCACCGAGGTCCAGGCCTCCTCCTGTCTCCTCTGGGAGGATGCAGCTGCATCCTGACCCACCCCTGCTTCCTCCGGTAAGCCCACCTAATTGGGTTTCTGGTGGGTAATTGGAGTGATCTTTTTAAACCTCTAATCTCATTATGGCAGTATCCCAATTCCCACCCCCTCAACCATGTCCTGATCTTGCTTAAAATTTCTCAGGGGCTGCCCATGACTTGTAAGACTAAAAACACCCAACACCCAAACTCCTCACTGTACCTGCCCTGCCTGCCTGCTCCGGCCCCTCTCTGCCCCTCTGGCCTCATGATGGTGTGGCGATCCTTCCGACCTCAGGACCTTGACACATGCTGTAACCTGCACTGGAACTCTCACGGGTTCCACCCCCTGCAACTTGTGTACACACAGGTCTTTCCTGGCAGACTTCTGCTCTTCCTTCCCATCCTAGACCAAGCACCCCATCTTCATACGGCCCCAGCACGTTCCTGGTCCTTCGGGACACCCAGAACCAACTGTTGGTGTCTGAGTTGGGGTCCTCTCTGGCTTTCTTTCTCTTACCCACTGGACTGTCAGCTCCATGAAAGCCAAGTGCACCTACCTCATGCCCCCCGAGTCCGGTGCCTCCCAGGGTGCAGTCAGTATGTGCCGAGGAGACAGAGACCTTAGGTGTTATGTGGAGACCGTGTGATGTACATAGAAGTCTGAGGTCCAAGCAGGAAGTGTCTTCCTTCTCCTCATCGTCCTGCTAGTAAATCCTTCTTCATTGGGTCACTGAAGCATCATGTTGTGGAGTTTCAGATTCAGGGACCCCAGGCAAGGGGACCATCTTCAGTTCACCATCCCCAGAGCCCCTGCCTTTTGTACCCAGAAGGGTCTCCAGTGCTGCCAGGACTATCAATATTTAACTGATTATTTGCCATCTGTCATATCGCCAAAGCCTAGCCATCAGAGGTCACCGGTGATGGTCCTGCAGTCAGATAAGCTAGTTTTGTTGCAGGAGGGTTTATGCGGGAGGGGGTATGCGGGAGGGTTTATGCGGGAGGGTGTATGCGGGAGGGTGTATGCGGGAGGGGGTATGCGGGAGGGTGTCCACCCAGGGGCCTTGGTAGCATCCTGGCCAGGAGGGCTGGGAGGGGCTTCGTACAGGGTTTGGGGCATGAGATAGATGATAATAGAAGGAATGAGGAAGCGGGGCCCAGGATTGGATATTGTCAAGAATAGCCTTCCACTGTGGGGTATCTCAGTGGTCTTTGCTGAGGAGCTGGGAGAACAAATTGGGTGGGGCTGTCTTGGTAGGAAAGCAGGATTCATTCATATGAGGGATCCTTTGTACTTTCCATGTGGCCTCATGTGTGTCCTGGTGGAAACCTTGTCTCTCTCCTGCTGGAATCGTCCTCTGATTGTCAACAGGGATGATTTTCACTTTGCTCACTTCTCTACCATTTTTTTCTTTCTTCTATTTCATATATTAGGGAGTTTAGCTGTGTGTCTGAGATACGATTTGCAAATATTTTTTCTTGGTTTGATGACAGTCTGCTGACTTACAGTGATTTTTGTCATACAGAAATTTTCATTTTTATGTAGGGTGAATGCATCAAAATTTTCTTTCTTTTGCGGCTTCTGGGTGTCATGTCATTGTTAGAAAGGGCTTCTGTAGTCCAAGCTTATTTTTTACATGTTTTCTTTTAGTAGAAATACAATGTTATACAGGTGAAACTGATATGATGCTATAAACCAATATGACCTCAGTAAAAACATTTTTTTTAAATAAATGTTTCCTTTTACTTTTTCTATGCTGTCATTTTCTTTTTATGTTTAAAGCTTTCGTAAATCTGGGATTTATCTTGATGTAAATGTGAGGGACACCATCCTGCTTTTATTCCAGTTTGCCACCAATTGTTGTAACTCCATGTATTGAGTCATCCCACTTTCCCCTGATTTTCATTGCCTTCTCTCTAAATCCATGTGATTTGAGGTCTATATTTGGATTTTTCATTTTGTCCCATTGAAATCTGTCTATTCTCGCGACAAAACCACATTGTTGTAATTATAATCATGGTATGATATGTTTTGATACGAGGGAAGTTTGTTCCTTTCATCTTTATTCCTCTTTCAGTCTTTTCCTGGTTCTTCTTGTTTACTTTTTTCATTTAAATTTTAGCTTGTCTACTATCTGTCTTTTAAATCTCTGATAAATTTCTCACCAGGAATTTAGTCCCACAGGAATTACTGGATTTAAACCTGGAAGAAGGCTTGGAGAGCCCTTGTCTAACTCTCTCATTTTCTAGAGAGAACAGTGATTCTATGAAAGTGATGCTGTGAGTTAGTAGTGGTGATGAACCAGGAGATCCCCCCATTCCCGTTCCTCACCCTGATTCCCCACTCCCCAGCCAGAGCCTCTAGCTTGAAGGCTGGTCTTGCCCACTGCCGAGGAAACACTTCATCAGTGAGGCTTAGTGCACCCCTATGATGTCAATTTGATCTCAGTCAAAGCACCTCCTTCTGCTACGTTGATTTTACAGGAAAGGATGGAGCTGAGGGATTCAACCTTGATTTTCATTTTGCTATTCACATTCTGAGCAAAGCTACAGTGTAGTCAGCACGACTTCTTTGTTTCAATGTCGGGAAGGAAGTTTTATTGGAAGGGTCGGCTCCATTGAACTTGTGGGCAAAATCTTAAAAGTACCCGGGGCAAGGCATTCAGCAAGGAAGTGAGCGGTGTGAGACCGGGTCTGAGGAACAAAGGCCTTGTGAGCATCGACCCAGCGGGGCCGCTGGACTGGAATTGTAATAAATAGAATTGGGTGAGAATCCAGAAGGTCGCACGTGGTTCGGCTTCGGAGGTGTCCTTGTTCGCGCTTGCTCGGAGTGAGCGTTGGCTTATAAATAGCATCTGGCCAACTGCCCGATGATGATTTTGACTGTCCCTTGCCGAAGGCCTGTACTGGTAGCTCGGTTGTGAGACTGTCATGGGTCTCTGTGACCTCACTCGGAGGGAGAGGGTAGGCAATGACAGACGCTGCTGCTGTCAGCAAGGAACATTTTTGGACCCCATGCCCGGTGCCGTCCTCCACATGCTTTGTGAATTATCCCTTTAGTCTTCAAACAACTCTTTGAGGCAGGTGCTATTTTTATCCCCATATTACAGATGAGGAAACTGAGCCCCAGAGAGGTGAGGGCAGAGCCACCCGCTGCCCACAGCTCCCCGCTAGGATGTAGGTATATGAAAATAAAAACAGCCTCAGATATAACCCCACAACCCAGAGATGAAAACTGTTGACATCCTGGTCGAGCTCATTACAGTGTTCTTCCCTCTTTGTATGTGTGTAAGTATAGATTCCAAACAAAATTGGAATCATGCTGTTTATGCTGTATCCTGTGTTTTAACCTTATGTAACTTTGTGAACGTTTTCACATGAATATCTTATTGACTGAGTATTTTTGGCTCAGGCATTTTCATCTTACCTCTTGAACTCAATTTCTATCTAGAAAATGGGGATGATCACGAGATAAGCCTCATAGAGGGTGTCTATTTCGCTTTGATTTGGGGAGGGTTAAATGAACGCATGCACTTAGCCACATCCTGTAACCATCCGCTCTAAACTTTAGTACCTGTGCATTTCTTTGGGATGAGAGCAAACAGTGTGCTAGGCTATTTGGAAGGTCATATGTAGAGAGAAATGCTTTGAAGGCTTTGGTACTAGCACAAAATAAAATTAAATGGAGGTCAAATCATAGAGCACTTAGGGATTCCCAAAGTGTCCAGGACGACAGTGGCTGGCTGTAAATTACAGAAGTAACCCAATGGTGCTGCCTCTAAGATTCTCAACACAGCATCAATTAGCACCAAACAATGGACAGCCAGCCTCTTTCAGGGCTTACTGAGAGCCCCTAAAGGGCGTCAACAATGGAGGGAGAGATTGGAACGATGACCTGAGACGCTGCCTTTAAGTGTGTGTTGACTTGTCTAGAGGGAGGGACCTGCCCATTCTCCCTGAGTGGCCGAGCGTGGGGGGCGTCCACCTTGGGCTGTATTTTTTGCTCCCTTGCTGCTTTAGTGACGCTCATTGTACCTAAGTGGAGTTTGTACATTCAGGCTGGGGCGTTTGTATTCCAGCCACTTTGCTGAGAAGGCCCAGGGCGACTCGGTGAATACTAAGGAACGGCTCCTGCCCTGGCCCAGCCTGTGCCCAGCTCCCTGGGCAGCTGCCCGGTGGTGGTGGGGGGAGGTGGGAGACGCATGCCAATGGGCTTTGAAGAGAGGCTGGTCAGCTTCTGACCCCTTGGGGTTGACAGTTCCCAGACTGGCCCCTTAGGATACCCAGATCTGCTTCAGGGAGACCTTGAAGGCCTCTGAATTTCCTCCCTGCCTCATTCTGGCTTTACCTGAATCAATATGGGGACATTGCTGTGTGTCATGCTTTCCTGTTGCGGGGTCTCTGGCTCACCAGGTGGATGGACACTGAGACTGTCAGCAATAATAATAATAAAAAAAACCCTCAGAGTTGAACAGAGGATGCTGGGGTTTATCCCAGATGTTTGGGCAGAGAGGAGGAGCGGGCCTGGGGGTGGAGTCGGAGGATGGTGTGACAGTGTCACTCATATGTGTTGTCCCCTTTGCTTCTCACTAGGGAGGCATGAGGTTAGTGTCGCCCCACTTAACAGGTTATGAAACGAAGGCTCAGCGGGTGGAGGTCAGTCAACCCAGGTGTGGATGGGGCTTCTCTAGAGCCTTCGACAAAGGATGCAGGCACATGTGGTCCCAATGGGGATCTTCCTCGCCGCCACCTTTCTCAGTGTGTGCGCTCATCATGTTTCATGGGTTGCTGCTGGAAGACTGAATTCAGATGCTCCCTAGATCCATGTCATGACTGTATGGAAATAGGAAAATCATACTTATTTCCATGCTGGCTCAGACCTACTTCTTTATCCCTGTCCTACACACAGAGGCCCCTAAAACATATCAAGTGGTGGGGAGGGGACTTTGGAAGCCAGGAGACTTGGTTGCAGACTCATCCACCATTTCTTAGTCCTGGGGCCTTTGGCAACTCACCCCCCACTTCTTCGGCCTCATAGCAGCTGTGGCTACTAGTCACCCATGAGGATGGAGGATGTAGTCATTTGTGTCGTCATTTCCAGGCCAAGAAAGGACTGGAGAAGATTAGAAGGAAGGCGGGAGAAAAAAGAAAGGGCAGGACATCTTCCACCCAAGAGATCAGCAAAGAAACCTTTTGAAATTTGACAGTGTCATGTGTTGGCGAAAAATGTGGGCGAAACAGCTTTCAAACATTTCAGATGTAAACTGGGATGCCCGTTCTGGAGTGGCAGTGTGGCGATATCAAGTGAAATTGGAAATGTGCACGCACCCCTCGTTTATTTCTAGGCAAGTGGAAGTGGGCGAGGAGGCGTGGGCCAGGGTGGTCCTCACGATTAGAGTGTTGTATGTAACAATGAAACCCTGAAAGCAACCTAAATGGCTGTTAGTAAGGGGCCAGATATATCAGATGTGGTGTGTTCCTACCTTGAGGCTCTAGGCAGTAGTTTAAAGCAATGAACTAAGTTTCTGTGACAAAAGAAAGTTGCAAGACCAAAATTTACAGTGTGATATTATGTTCGTAAACCTAAACCTCCCCCAACAAAACAATTTGATGCATATCAGATAAGCATGGTATGAGGAAGGGGTGGGGAGGGAGAGAGGGGGGGAAGGAGGGAGGAGAGGAGAGAGAGAGAATAAGTGAGAGTGTGAGTGAGCATTCTGAATATTGGAGTGGAAGGACATATACTAAATCCATGATGATTGTCCCCTTCTGGGGGTGTTGAACGCGGTAAAGGAGGATTTCACCTTTATTAATAATGCTCCATTGTATATATTATATATATCATTATGCACTATATATATTATATATGTCATTACACACTATATATCATACATACTATATATTGTATGTATCATACATACTATCTATGTGTTATATATCATTGCACACTATATATGTTATATATATCATTACACACTACGTATACCACACACACACACCAAACGAAAGCTTTAACAACCCCCAGTTTTGTATGTTTGATATATTGATCTGTGTGCTTTAAATTTTTAAAAAATTATTCAGAGAAATTAGAGAAACAATTATAAAAGAAAGAGATTTGTTTGGGGAGGGAAAAGGGCTGGACAGCTGAAGAGTCATATTTTAAGTTCAAGGTCAAATTTGACTGACTTTGTAAGGTACTTTTCTCCTAGAGAGTGTTTTTCAGCAGACACTTATTAATCGCCTGTTGTGTACACAGTCTATAGGACTGTCCATGGTGCTAGTTCTTCAACTACTAGGCTCGCAAATAAATCCCCTAATTGAGTTCATTGATGATCTTTTTCTCTCTGATAAGGATTCACGTTGTCACATAAGCTTTGGCCCATATAAACTACAGAGCGCTGAAAGTGAATGAACAACGCCTGGGAAGTACATTCATTCAGAAGCATGACTTTCCCAGATGCTCTGGTGTTTCTGCTGACCCCAAATTCCCAAGGCCAAAGTAAGTACAAAGGTCACATCTGAGCTACAAACACATCAGAAAATTGTTGGTGTATTAAGTGGAAGGGATGTCATTTCTTATTTTTTATGGGCCCAGAGGACTCCAAGAATAGGGAAACATCTCAGACCAAACCCGAAGAGGACAGACATGCCAGGCCCATTGGCTGTCATCTTTACCTGTGGAATAGGGAAGCATCTCAGACCAAACCCGAAGAGGACAGACATGCCAGTCCCATTGGCTGTCATCTTTATCTGTGGAATAGGGAAACGTCTCAGACCAAACCCGAAGAGGACAGACAAGCCAGGCCCGCCCATTGGCTGTCATCTTTATCTGTGGAATAGGGAAACGTCTCAGACCAAACCCGAAGAGGACAGACATGCCAGGCCCATTGGCTGTCATCTTTATCTGTGGAATAGGAAAACGTCTCAGACCAAACCCGAAGAGGACAGACATGCCAGGCCCATTGGCTGTCATCTTTGTCTGTGGAATAGGGAAACGTCTCAGACCAAACCCGAAGAGGACAGACATGCCAGGCCCGCCCATTGGCTGTCATCTTTATCTGTGGAATAGGGAGACATCTCAGACCAAACCCGAAGAGGACAGACATGCCAGGCCCATTGGCTGTCATCTTTATCTGTGGAATAGGGAGACATCTCAGACCAAACCCGAAGAGGACAGACATGCCAGGCCCATTGGCTGTCATCTTTATCTGTGGAATAGGGAAACGTCTCAGACCAAACCCGAAGAGGACAGACATGCCAGGCCCATCGGCTGTCATCTTTATCTGTGGAATAGGGAGACATCTCAGACCAAACCCGAAGAGGACAGACATGCCAGGCCCATCGGCTGTCATCTTTATCTGTGGAATAGGGAAACGTCTCAGACCAAACCCGAAGAGGACAGACATGCCAGGCCCACCCGTTGGCTGTCATCTTTATCTGTGGAATAGGGAGACATCTCAGACCAAACCCGAAGAGGACAGACATGCCAGGCCCATTGGCTGTCATCTTTATCTGTGGAATAGGGAAGCATCTCAGACCAAACCCGAAGAGGACAGACATGCCAGGCCCATTGGCTGTCATCTTTATCTGTGGAATAGGGAGACATCTCAGACCAAACCCGAAGAGGACAGACATGCCAGGCCCATTGGCTGTCATCTTTATCTGTGGAATAGGGAGACATCTCAGACCAAACCCGAAGAGGACAGACATGCCAGGCCCATTGGCTGTCATCTTTATCTGTGGAATAGGGAAACATCTCAGACCAAACCCGAAGAGGACAGACATGCCAGGCCCATTGGCTGTCATCTTTATCTGTGGAATAGGGAAACGTCTCAGACCAAACCCGAAGAGGACAGACATGCCAGGCCCACCCGTTGGCTGTCATCTTTATCTGTGGAATAGGGAAACGTCTCAGACCAAACCTGAAGAGGACAGACATGCCAGGCCCACCCGTTGGCTGTCATCTTTATCTGTGGAATAGGGAGACATCTCAGACCAAACCCGAAGAGGACAGACATGCCAGGCCCATTGGCTGTCATCTTTATCTGTGGAATAGGGAGACATCTCAGACCAAACCCGAAGAGGACAGACATGCCAGGCCCGCCCATTGGCTGTCATCTTTATCTGTGGAATAGGGAAGCATCTCAGACCAAACCCGAAGAGGACAGACATGCCAGGCCCGCCCATTGGCTGTCATCTTTATCTGTGGAATAGGGAGACATCTCAGACCAAACCCGAAGAGGACAGACATGCCAGGCCCATTGGCTGTCATCTTTATCTGTGGAATAGGGAAACATCTCAGACCAAACCCGAAGAGGACAGACATGCCAGTCCCATTGGCTGTCATCTTTATCTGTGGAATAGGGAAACGTCTCAGACCAAACCCGAAGAGGACAGACATGCCAGGCCCGCCCATTGGCTGTCATATTTATCTGCTTCCACAGCGTGGGGTTCGGGCTGTGGTTTGCAAGGAGACGGCAGTGCTGCCTTATCTTGTTCTAAGTCTTGGGCTGGAACCAATATGGCGCCCTCTAGATTCAGAGCCGAGAGCTACAAGAAACATGGCCCGAACAAACCACTTCCAATCCAGAAGTCACTGGTTCTTGAGGAATCCACTGATCCCTCATTCACCCCTAGTGACCCGTAAAGACCTGACATTCCTTTTTATGCTATTTAAAAGAAGGCTACCAGTTTTGTTGACTCTGGTCTCCGGTATGTTATGATTCCTTTCAAATCTCTGTATGGGCTTGGCAATTATGCTTGGTCTGGCAAATGTTTTTCTTTTTTCCCCCTTCTTCCTTACATTTATTCTAAAAATATTTGAATAGATAATATTTGACTTACTTTTATAAGGTAAAAAAGTTAAGCATCATGAAAGATGGATAATGCTATTGTAAGTACTATTACTACCATCACCATCACTTTTATTAGACAGTACAAAGGTTCCCTTTTCTGATTCTCTGGTGGTTCAGTCCTCTTCACCTGGGGCAACCACTGTTATGAGTTCCTTCTTTGTGACTCCTGGCAGATATACTTAAGTCATATATGTGCATATGTGTGCATGTGTGACCCTGCTTTTTCACCGTAATGATGGTATACTATACATCATTACATCAAGGCTGTTTGGTGCCTTTTCTTACTTGCCAGTATTTCCGGTAGATCATCCCATATCCATTTACGTCAATCTTCCTCATTCTTTTTACATGTTCCTGATATTCTAAGGAGAGCAAGTAGCAAACTGCTCTTCTCTGGCGCCCCATTGTTGGACACTGAGGCTGTTTCTAAATATTTGTCAATAAAATCAGCTCTACCGTGAATAATCTTATACCTGTGTATGCATCTTTAATCTCAGGTTCAGGTTTATTTGTAACATCTGTTCTGAAGATTGTAACTGCTGAGTCAAATCATACGTGCATTTTAAGTTTGGATAGATATGAAAAATTGGCCTGCAAATATATTATGCCAATTTATAATCACACCAGAATTAGTAGGGACTCTGTTTTCTGACCCCCTCACTAAGCCAGGTCACTGAAAATTCTAAGAGATGTGTCAACAAGAGCAGTGCTCTCAAAAAACAGAAGTCATTTTTTGACTTAAATTCAAGCTGTATTTACCATCGAAATGATATAATGTCTTTGCTTCAAGATAATGCAGCGGGGCAGGGGTGATTGAATGGGAGTTGGCGGGGGTGTACATGAGAGGCGATCACCCACGTATTAGGAGTCCTTGAAGCTGAGTGGTGGGTACACGGCCGTCCGTTTTTTTCATGCTATGTACTTTTGTAGGCACTTGCATTTCTTTATACTTTTTATAACAGGAATTTTCAAGTCACATGTGAAACAGTTTTACCATCTAATCCACACAGTAAAAATTTGGACAATAAACTATCATGGATTTTTATTTTTCTGCCTGCATTTAGTAAAAGCTCATCGTGTGCCAGGCAGCAGACGAAATGCCTGGTGGGAACATCTTACTCACTCCTGGAATCTCTGCAAGGTCAGGAGGTGATAATTTTATTTCTGTTTTACAGATGAGGAAACAGAGGTTTTGAGAGATTAGAACCAGGAAAGCAAGACATCTGACAGTGTCACACCATGTATGACTGGCTGTCCCTTGGCCTGGTGGTTGCCCCCTGAATGCCACCTGCCTGCCAGGCTCTGGGGACACTGGTCACTCAGGTCCTGTCCCAGCAGAACAGGAGAGACTGGAACAGATGTGAATGGATTATTCGAACATCCCACCAGCAACTCTCCTTTTTTAATAGATTTAATTTTCAAGAGCAGTTTTAGGTGTGCAGAAAAATTGTACAGAAAACACAGAGTTCCCACAGACCTTCCCCACTCCCCCCGCCCAGTTTCTCCTGTTACTAGTGTCTTGCATTAGTGTGGTACATTTGTTACAACTGAAACTCAACACTGATACATTGTTATTAACTCAAGTTCATACTTTATATTAGGGTTCAGTCTTGGTGGTGCACATTCTGTGGGTTTTGACAAATGTGTCATGTTGTGTAGCCAGCATTATGGTATCCTACAGAATAGTTTCACTGGCCTGAAAGTCCCCTTTGTGCCACCTATTCCCCCCTTCCCCCGCCCCGAAGCCTTGGCAACTGCTAATCATTTTACTGTCACTGTGCCTTCCCCAGGGTGTCCTGTCATTCGAAACATACAGCATGCAGCCTTTTCAGACCGGATTCTTAGCAACACACCTTTAAGTTTCCTCCGTGTCTTTTTGTGTCTTGTTTCATTTTTATCACTGAGTAACATTCCTTTGCATGGATGCACCCCAGTTTGCTCATTTACCTATTGAAGGTCATCTTGATGGCTTCCAATTCTTGGCACACACAAAAAATTGAAATTTTCATTTTCAAAATGGTTAGATTTCACTTGTGAATCTTGTTGCACTTAGAGCACCATCAGATGCTCCCCGTGACCTGAGGCCCAGATGGCCTGGACTCCATCGCCCTCCCCTCCCGGCCTGGCTTGCTCTCCTGCTTGTGTCCCTTCCCTCCCAATGTGCAGCTGCTCCAGCCTTCTTCCTGTTCTTCCACATGCCTTGCTGGATCCCGCCTCAGCACCTTCCTGCTTACTTTTCCCTCTGTGCAGAAAGCTCTTACCCCAAGTTGTTGCACTGTCTAGGTCCCAGCTCAAATGACACCTCCTCTGAGAAGCCCTCCCTTACTGAAAGAAATCCACACTGCCCAGTAACCCTCCTTCTGAGACTCCTGTTTTGATTTCCTTTAGTGCATTTTTCGCTCCCTGAAATGGTCTTAGCTGTTTGCTTTGTTTGTTACCTGTCTCCCCACAGACAGAGGGCGGGACCACATCTGGCTCATCCCTGGCTGTATCCCCCAGCCCTAGAACAGTGCCTGGGGCACAGTGAAGAGGCTCAAAGAACATGTGTGGGATGAACGAATGATTCATTGATCGATATGACTGCTCTGATGCCCTCAAGTTGATAGCCTTACCTCTACACTGATCACATTCGCCCATTAAATATAAGATGGGGAAAGTACATCTTCAGTGACATGTGTTGTGTCTCGGGCAGCTTATGGGGAGACCCGTAACATGTTTTCATGCAGCTTCTGCTGGAGGTTAGTCTACACACCCACTCCCTCTGTAACAGAAGGGATGGAGCCGTCAGTGCAACAGAAGGGATGGAGCCGTCAGTGTTGTATCATTCTAAACCAACGTGTTACAAGAATCAATTTCAAAGAGATCCTTTAGAAATGCCTCTTCTCTCCTTTACCTCCCCATCTATTTAGACCCTGAGAGGTGTTTATGTTGATTCTGCCATTCTCCATTCCTGAGGTGCAGATAAGCACCATAAATATGTTAGTATTGAACAGGTCTTGAAATTTACTGACATAATTTCCATTGTCTTGTCAGCTCTCACAAGCACGAATGGCCTTTTCTTGATGTGTTGAATGATCCACAGTTGGGGACGGTTCGAAGGCATTTTTATGAGGACATTTAGTCATTGGGGATCACTTGTTCCTGACTCATGCATTTATTTTAAGTCTAAATCTTTTGAAAGGTCATTTAGATTTTTCAAACGTAGCAGGTGGATCCCTGTCTCATATTCTTTCTCCTTGCCCATTCTTACTTTTAACAAAGGAAATTATTTTCAGGAAAAGAAGATTTAGATGATGTACAACCAGCCCAAGAGAAATATAGCTTTATGCACCCATTGGTGAGGTGTTTGCATCTTTTCTTGGGGGAAGGATTGTGTCCAAGGTAGGAGGTGGTGAGAATTTTAACCGGTCTCTTTTCTAATTATGAAATTTGCACATGTGTATGATGGAAACATTTTCAGATAAGTGTAAGAAAGAAAATAATTATTATGCAAGGACCTCTAAATATCAGTAACATTCTGGTGTATTTCCTGTGTGTGTGTGTGTGTGATCTCATTAGTCTGTAAACTTGGCCCCTGAGAAGATGCTCAATGACAATTTACTGAATGAATGAACGTACTTATGTGTCACATCTTTCAAATCAAAATTTGGATAGTTTTCTGTATTTAGTTTTGTATTCTGCTTTTTTTTCCCATTCAATACCAGCCATTCCTCATTTTCAAAAGGTTTTTTGAAAACAGGGTTTTTAATGGCAGAATGTTATCTCATTTTTTTTCCAGGTTTTTATTAGTTATCTATTTTATACATATTAGTGTATATATGTCAATCCTAATCTCCCAATTCATCCCACCACCCCCCTCCCCGCTTTCCCCCTTTGGTATCCATATGTTTGTTCTCTACATCTGTGTCTCTATTTCTGCCTTGCAAACCGGTTCATCTGTACCGTTTTTCTAGATTCCACATATATGCATTAATATACGATATTTGTTTTTCTCTTTCTGACTTACTTCACTCTGTATGACAGTCTCTAGGTCCATCCATGTCTCTACAAATGACCCAATTTCATTCCTTTTCATGGCTGAGTAATATTCCGTTGTGTATATGTACCACAACTTCTTTATCCATTCGTCTGTCAGTAGGCATTTAGGTTGCTTCCATGACCTGGCTATTGTAAATAGTGCTGCAGTGAACATTAGGGTTCATGTGTCTTTTTGAATTATGGCTTTCTCTGGGTATAGGCCCAGTAGTGGGATTGCTGGGTCATATGGTAATTCTATTTTTAGATTTTTAAGGAACCTCCATACTGTTCTCCATAGTGGCTATATCAGTTTACATTTCCACCAACAGTGCAAGAGGGTTCCCTTTTCTCCATACCCTCTCCAGCATTTGTTGTTTGTAGATCTTCTGATGATGCCCATTCTAACTGGTGTGAGGTGATACCTCACTATAGTTTTGATATGCATTTCTCTAATAATTAGTGATGTTGAGCAGCTTTTCATGTGCCTCTTGGCCATTTTTATGTCTTCTTTGGAGAACTGTCTGTTTAGGTCTTCTGCCCATTTTTGGACTGGGTTGTTTGTTTTTTAAATATTGAGCTGCATGAGCTGTTTATTTATTTTGGAGATTAATCATTTGTCTGTTGATTCATTTGCAAATATTTTCTCTCATTCTGAGGGTTGTCTTTTCGTCTTGTTTATAGTTTCCTTTGCTGTGCAAAAGCTTTTAAGTTTCATTAGGTCCCATTTATTTATTTTTGTTTTTATTTCCATTACTCTAGGAGGTGGGTCAAAAAAGATCTTGCTGTGATTTATGTCAAAGAGTGTTCTTCCTATGTTTTCCTCTAAGAGTTTTATAGTGTCCGGTCTTATATTTAGGTCTTTAATCCACTTGCAGTTTATTTTTGTGTATGGTGTTAGGAAGTGTTCTAATTTCATTCTTTTACAGGTAGCTATCCAGTTTTCCCAGCACCACTTATTGAAGAGACCTGTCTTTTCTCCATTGTATATCCTTGCCTCCTTTGTCATAGATTAGTTGACCATAGGTGCGTGGGTTTACCTCTGGGCTTTCTATCCTGTTCCACTGATCTATATTTCTGTTTTTGGGCCAGTACCATATTGTCTTGATTACTGTAGCTTTGTAGTATAGCCTGAAGTCAGCGAGTCTGATTCCTTTAGCTCTGTTTTTTTTTCCCTCAAGATTGCTTTGGCTATTCGGGGTCTTTTGTGTCTCCATAAAAATTTTAAGACTTTTTGTTCTAGTTCTGTAAAAAATGCCATTGGTAATTTGATAGGGATTGCATTGAGGGTGTAGATTGCTTTGGGTAGTATAGTCATTTTCACAATATTGATTCTTCCAATCCAAGAACATGGTATATCTCTCCATCTGTTTGTGTCATCTTTGATTTCTTTCATCAGTGTCTCATAGTTTTCTGAGTACAGGTCTTTTACCTCCTTAGGTAGGTTTATTCCTAGGTATTTTATTCTTTTTGTTGCAGTGGTGAATGGGATTGTTTCCTTAATTTCTCTTTCTGATCTTTCATTGTTAGTGTATAGGAATGCCAGAGGTTTCTGTGCATTAATTTTGTATCCTGCACCTTCACCAAATTCATTGATTAGCTCTAGTAGTTTTCTGGTGGCATCTCTAGGATTTTCTATTTATAGTCTCATGTCATCTGCAAACAGTGACAGTTTTACTTCTTCTTTTCCAATTTGTATTCCTTTTATTTCTTTTTCTTCTCTGATTGCCGTGGCTAGGACTTCCAAAACTATGTTGAATAATAGTGGCGAGAGTGGACATCCTTGTCTTGTTCCTGATCTTAGAGGAAATGCTTTCAGTTTTTCCCCATTGAGAATGATGTTTGCTGTGGGTTTTCCATATATGGCCTTTATTATGTTGAGGTAGTTTCCCTCTATGCCCACTTTCTGGAGAGTTTTTATCATAAATGGGTGTTGAATTTTGTCAAAAGCTTTTTCTGCATCTGTTGAGATGATCATATGGTTTTTATTCTTCAGTTTATTAATATGGTGTATGACATTGATTGATTTGTGTATATTGAAGAATTCTTGCATTCCTGGGATAAATCCTACTTGATCCTACTTGGTGTATGATCCTTTTAATGTGTTGTTGGATTCTGTTTGCTAGTATTTTGTTGAGGATTTTTGCATCTATATTCATCAGTGATATTGGTCTGTAATTTTCTTTTTTTTGTAGTATCTCTGTCTGGTTTTGGTATCAGGGTGATGGTGGCCTCATAGAATGAGTTTGGGAGTGTTCCTTCCTCTGCAATTTTTTGGAAGAGTTTGAGAAGGATGGGTGTTAGCTCTTCTCTAAATGTTTGACAGAATTCACCTGTGAAGCCATCTGGTCCTGGACTTTTGTTTGTTGGAAGATTTTTAATCACAGTTTCAATTTCATTACTTATGACTGGTCTGTTCATATTTTCTATTTCTTCCTGGTTCAGTCTTGGAAGGTTATACCTTTCTAAGAATTTGTCCATTTCTTCCAGGCTGTCCATTTTATTGGCATAGAGTTGCTGTAGTAGTCTCTTAGGATGCTTTGTATTTCTGTGGTGTCCGTTGTAACTTCTCCTTTTTCATTTCTAATTTTATTGATTTGAGTCCTCTCCCTCTTTTTCTTGATGAGTCCGGCTAAAGGTTTATCAGTTTTGTTTATCTTGTCAAAGAACCAGTTTTTAGTTTTATTGATCTTTGCTATTGTTTTCTTTGTTTCTATTTCATTTATTTCTGCTCTAATCTTTATGCTTTCTTTCCTTCTACTAACTTTGGGTTGTGTTTGTTCTTCTTTCTCTAGTTCCTTTCTCTAGGTTGCTTTACACCTAAAGGTGTAAATTATTTATTTGAGATTTTTATTGTTTCTTGAGGTAGGATTGTATTGCTATAAACTTCCCTCTTAGAACTGCTTTTGCTGGGCACCCAGGTTGGGAACCCTGACATGGGGCTCAGAACCTTCACTCCAGTAGGTGGACTTCTGTGGTATAAGTTTTCTCCAGTTTGTGAGTCACCCATCCAGCGTTTAAGGGATTTGATTTTATTGTGATTGCGCCCCTCCTACTGTCTCATTATGGCTTCTCCTTTGTCTTTGGATGTCGGGTATCGTTTTTGGTGAGTTCCAGTGTCTTCCTGTTGATTATTTTTCAGCAGTTAGTTGTGATTCTGGTGCTCTCTCAGGAGGGAGTCCAGAATGTTATCTCATTGAATGAAAAGCTGTGTTGGGAATCCTCTTTGTACTGCAAAGTTTGAGACCATCTTCATTCATTTCCTTGCAATCAATCTCTAGAGGTGGAAATCTTGGATTAAAGGGCCTGAACATTTTGAAGGCTTTTATGCATTTTTGCTAAATAACTCTCCAGGGAGAAAGTGCCGAGGTTCATTTCCATCAGCAAAGAAGAAACTGGTTCTTCTATTCATGCCCCCTGAAATGCGGTGCTGGGGGTCCTCTTACCGTATCGATCTATTCCTGTTGTGTATGTTAATATTTTCTGCAGTGACTCAGTAGCATTCTCAGTTGTTTTTAATGGTATATTTTCATGTTCAGAAGTTTTAAAGATTATTAGAGCAGACGTACTAGTATCTTTTCTTTACAGCTTTGTCAATTGCTTTTATACTTAAGAAGGTCATGTCCACCACCAAGAACCTTCTTCTCGTTCTTTTCTAGGTTCTTTTTCTTTTTTTAAAAAATTTATTTATTTTTTTGGCTGTGTTGGGTCTTCGTTTCTGCGCGAGGGCTTTCTCTAGTTGCGGCGAGCGGGGGCCACTCTTCATCGCGGTGCGCGGGCCTCTCACTATCGCGGCCTCTCTTGTTGCGGAGCACAGGCTCCAGACGCGCAGGCTCAGTAGTTGTGGCTCACGGGCCCAGTTGCTCTGCGGCACGTGGGATCTTCCCAGACCAGGGCTCGAACCCGTGTCCCCTGCATTGGCAGGCAGATTCTCAACCACTGCGCCACCAGGGAAGCCCTAGGTTCTTTGTCTTTACATTTGACCTTCAGCTCACGCATTTTCATGTGAGGAGTGACGTCCTGACCTTCTGAGTTAGGTCAGAGACTCAGCCACATCCTTCGGATAGTTCATATTTGCCACTGATTTGAAGTGCGTGTTTTGTAATATACCTGCTTCTGTTATTTATATTAGGTTCTCCTCCTGGACTTTTAATTTTCTTTTATTTACCTGGGTCTGCCCTTTTAATAACTATAGTTTTAGTATATATTTTAATATTTAGTTTCCCTAAAAACATATTTATATATTAAAATTAATTATAACTATATATTAATTAAAATATACTGAGTATATACTTTAATAGGAGGCCTCCCTCATTATATGTTTCTCAACATTTTTGGCCATTCGGTCATATGTATTCTATAAGAATTATTATGATTTATATCACATTAGATTATAGTATACAGTTAGAATTGCATGAGACTTACAGAATCATCTTAGAGAACTGATATCTTCACCAGATTGAGTCACATCCCATTCAAGAACCTGATCCATATCTTTGTTTTTTGAGACTTTTAAAAAAATCAGTGTAATTCTCAGTTGAGATGTTATTGTTTCCTCCCGAGGAATTCAACAATTTTTTATGAGTTTTATGTCTCTGTGTTTCACATTTTGCACTTGTGACTGTGAATGAGATTTTCATTTTCTCTGAATTAGCTGGGTGACTGTTGCTAACTAATTAGGAAAAAAATACTGACTTGGGTCCATTCATTTTGTAACAAATGATCTTAAAAACTTTCATAGTATTTAGAATAGTTTTCTAGTTAGTTCTCTTCAGTTTTCTGAGCGTAGATTTGATTGATCAGCTACCCACATAGCCAGTAATGAGTGACTCCTTCTGTAAAATGTTCAGCCATGGCTCACAATGTCCACCCTAACTGAGATGGTCCTGGTTCAAGGGCAGTTCTGGTCCATGTCTCCTGCTCCGTCTTCTGTGGAGAAGGATGCTCTGATTAGCCTTAAAGTGCCCTTTCTCTCCTGTAGGCACTAAGCCCCAGAATAAGTAAATAAAGGTTAAGCAGCTCACCTCTGATTAGCAGTTAGTTGGCAAGTGGCCACGTAGGGCTGAGACCCTGCCTTCTGAGGGCCGGGCCCTCCTGTTGCCCCCGTCCTGCCTTTTTGGGATACCCTGCCGCTTGTCCGCTTGCTGGCTCCTGTTCTAATCCAGCGAAATCTCCTTACTTCACACCTCTTCTCTTCTGCTCCCTCTGCCAGGACAAGCATCCTTCTCCCCTTCCCCATCTTGCTTACGCTGTGCATTCAGAACCACCTCTTCCAGGAAGCCTTCCTGAACCTTCCCACTAAGCCAGTCTCCCTGGTCCCTGCTTCCAAGAGGGGCGCTTTCATTTCCCCCCCGCGGGATTGTAGGCTCCCCAGAAAGGGGCCCTTGGGTCTTGTCCGCTGATGGGGCCCAGTATGTAGTGAGCACACTATGTATGCAGCACCTACCTGGCAGGTGTCAGGGGAATGGTGGGAGGGGCACTGAGAGAATTTAGGGTGCAAACTAGGTCTGTTTGTTATCCGGGTCTGCCCCTGCCCACCCCCGCCCAACAGGCAGGCAGCTGAGGGTGCCAGCCTGCTGCATCTGGGCGTCTGTAAAGGATAGTACAGTCGATGTGGGAGCTTCAGACTGTGGGTTTGTGTCCCAGGTAACGGGAAGAATCATGTGCTGCTGACAAAGGCCCCTTGAAGGGCAGGTGAGGTCTGGGACTGTCCCCTAAGAGAGGAAGAAATGACCCCGAGGTTCCAAACCTGCAGCGAGTTTCAGATAATTCCTCCTCCGTGCCTTTCTGACAGTCTTTTCTGTGGCTTTTGCGAACATGGGAATAGTGACAAATGGCACCCTGACCCCAGCGAGGCACCAGGCATTTCCGGCTCCCGGAAGCCAGGGCTCCTCAGCCTCCTGCCTGGACCACACTGGCATTCGTGGACGTCACGCCTGTGCCTGGAAGGATAATTGGGCCATTTCCCCGAGAGCTGTTAAGTGGGGAAAGAAGTGTTTGTTCTGCTTTGCTGGTTCCAACCTTGCGATGTTGCGTAGAACGTGGTGAACACACTCGGTCACACACATACATGAAGAGCCAGGACAACTGAGCCCTTCTGTTTGAGAAGCCAAGCTCGCCCGACAGGAGGGGAGCCGTCCCCAGCCTGGCTTCTGGGGGCGCGGCCCTGGGCTCCTTCTGCGTTGACCTGGGGAGGAGCCATCAGCATCCTCTCCTGGCTGTAAAATACCCATGATTGCTCCGGCCCTCAAATGTCTGTGGGCCTTTACCTCAGAGCTTCCCTCAAAGCATCTTGTTATTTTCTTCCTAAAGAAATGCAGATCTGTTTGTGTTTCCTAACCCGCGCACGGGAAGAAGGGTCTGACTCGAAGTGGTGTAAATGAAAAGGGCATTGATGGATTCACAGGGATGAAACGTCCGAGGTTGGCCAGGCAGCTGTGTCCAGTGTTACACACCGTGTCAGCAGGAACCTTCTCTCTCGTGTCTGCCCTGTGCCCATCTGGTTTGGCTTCACCCCCCCCAGCAGGCTCTCCCCACGGAGTAGCAAATGGCTGTCAGAGCCCCAGGCTCGTGTTCTCATAGTTTAGCAATCCTTACTTGGAAACCCAAATGGTAATCCCAGCAGTTCCATAAAAAGTCCTGGAGTTGATTCTCATGGGTCCAGCCCAGTCACACGTCCATGCCTGAGCCGATCACTGCGGCCAGTGAAAAGTGACGCTCCGATTTGCTTGCTCAGGCCTGGGTCACGTGTCTGTACGTTAGGGGTGTGGGTGGGTGGGAGAGCTGGCCGCGCCCGAAAGGGGGATTAGTCAGGATTAGCTGGGCTCATGCTGCTGTAACATCCTGAATGTCTGAGGGGCTCACGACCACGTCTATTCCTCTCTGATTCTCTGCGTTGATTACGGGACAGCAAAGGGACTCTGCTGACCACGTCCTCGGGAACCAGCTTGAAAGAGGCTCCATCTCAACATGTGTCTCCATGGCCATAGAGGCCAGATACGGGAACACGGAGATCCATGTCGTGGCTCATAAAGCGTCCGCCCAGAGTGGCACGTGTCACTTCCACGGATGCATTTGGTCAAAGCCAGGCTCGGAGTTTTCCTTCTCTCTACTTTTTCAGGTTGGTTCCTGGAAAGATTTCTTTAAATCCTCCCTAGCTCACCCCCTTGACTCAGTAGACTTATCTTAACAAGCAAAGAGTCCTATTTATTTGGGTATCATGGACAAGAGTGGAAAAGTAGAAGCAACCTCATTCATCCATCCCCTTCTCCCACTTTTGGTCCCAAGCCAGCTGATCCAGGGGTCTAAGTGGACCTCCGGAGGGATGAGTCTGTAAGACACCAGATGACAACAGTCCTCCTGGATTCTGACTCGGCTCTAATTTTTGGAGCTTGATTTGTTCTTTGAGAGACGGGGGTAGGGTTAAGTTGGGGCTCAGAGCATCATCTGACCTAGCCAAACGGACAGCTGAGTTCACTGGCCACCCCCTTCAGGCAGACGCACACTTTCTAATTCCCCACAGTCTCCAGCTTGCCTTTTTATTTATTTATTTATTTATTGAAGTAGATTTACAATATTGTGTTAGTATCAGGTGTACAGCACTGTGATTCGGTTATACATATGTATGTATATGTATACACACATATGAGATATCTATATTCTTTTTTTCAATTCTTTTCTGTTATGGTTTATTACAAGATACTGACTATAGTTCCCTGTGCTCTACAGTAAATCCTTGTTGTTTATCTATTTTATATATGATAGCATGCATTTGTTAATCCCCTACTCCCAATTTGTCCCACCCCCTTCCTTTTAGAAAACAAACCATAAGTTTGTTTTCTATGTCCATGAGTCTGTTTCTATTATGTAAATAAGTTCATTTGTACTATTTTTAAGATTCCACATGTAAGTGATATCATATAATATTTGTCTTTGTCTGATTTCACTCAGTATGCCAATCTCTAAGCCCATCCATGTTGCTGCAAATGGCATTATTTCATTCTTTTTTATGGCAGAGTAATATTCCATTGTATATACCTACCACATCTTCTTTATCCATTCATCTGTTGAGGGACATGTAGGTTGCTTCCATGTCTTGTCTGTTGTAAATAGTGCTGTCCAGCTAGCCTTTTTAATTCTTTTTCAGTTCTTATGTGTTTTCTGGAAATACCTGACCCCTTTCAACAGAGCCTTCAGCTCTGCCAGTTTCATATGCAGCTCCATCAGTGACTTCTTAGTTCCCAGGTACATCTTTTTCATCCTTGTTAGCTGTTAGTTTGGAGTTCAAGTCCCTCCAGGGTCTGCCCCCACCTTTCCTTCTCACCTCTCTCTCCATTGCCTCCCCTCATTCCCCAGCCCAACGTTTTGCTGTTCCTGCATCACGGCTTTCCTTTCGTCTGAAAGCTCTTCCCCACCCGTCAGGATCCTACCCACCCTTCAAAGCCCAGGTCAAATGCTACACTGTCAAGAAGATGTTGGATGGCAGGAATGGAATTTTTTTCCTGCATCTGAGAACATTACATGCTTATTATAGAATATTTATAAATGAAACGAAAATCACCTTCCATTATGTCACCTGGAGTTAATCACTGCAAATATTTGCATATATCCCACTCATCCTTTTTAATGCAAACATACACACAAACTCTTTTATAATACTGATACCATATTGTAGATATAATTACAGATCCTGATTTTAAATATAGCATTGTGTCTTGAAAATTTTTCAACATCATTAAATATTTTTCAAATACATGATGTTTATTGCACGCCTGAAATTCTGTCCTCTCTCTCTTCTGCAGTATATATAAACATTCCTCTTACTGTTGGAATATTTAGATTGTTTTAGTGTCATAACTTATTTTAGAGATTCTTTTGGATTTTCTAAAAACATTTCTCTAGGAAAAAAAAGATGGCTTCATTTCTTCCTATCCACTCCTTAAAGTTTTTGTTTCATATTGTACTGGTTAAAATCTTCAGTACAATCTTAGACAAAGACATTTTTGTCTCATTCCCAATCTCAGAAAGAAAACTTTCAGTATTTCATCATTAAGTATGAGTTTGCAATGGATATTTTGCATGTATTCTTTTTTTTTTTAACATCTTTATTAGAGTATAATTGCTTTACAATGTTGTGTTAGTTTCTGCTCTCCTCGTCCCAATTTGCTCACAGTTTTTTTTTGTTTTTTTTTTTGTTTTTTTTTTGGCTGCATTGGGTCTTCGTTGCTGCACGTGGGCTTTCTCTAGTTGCGTTGAGCAGGGGCTCCTCTTTGTTGCAGTGTGCGGGCTTCTCATTGTGGTGGCTTCTCTTGTTGCAGAGCACGGGCTCTAGGTGCGCGACTTCAGTAGTTGTGGCTTGTGGGCTCTAGAGTGCAGGCTCAGTAGTTGTGGCGCATGGGCTTAGTTGCTTCACGGCATGTGGATCTGCCCGGCCCAGGGATCGAACCCATGTCCCTTGCATTGGCGGGTGGATTCTTAACCGCTGTGTCACCAAGGAAGTCCCCAATTTGCTAACAGTTTTTAATCATGAAAGGGTGTGGAGTTCTAGCAAATGCTATTTTTATGTCTATTGAAATGATCATATGATTTTCCCCTTTATTCAGTTAATGTGGTTTAATCACTGACTGATTTTTTAATGTTGAACCAACCTTACATTTGGAATAAGCTGGTTTGTGATGTTTGTCTTTCTACACATCTCTGTTTCTGATTTATTAAGTTTTGTGTAGGGTTTCTGTGTCTGTTCAGGAGAGAGCTTGGCCTCTTGTTCTCACTTCTCGTGATGCCCTTTTCTGGTCCTGGCATTAAGGTGATTCTGGCCTCCTAAAATAGTTTCCCTCTTTTTTGATTCTCTCTGAGATTGATGTTATTTCTTCCTTAAGAGCTTGGAGGGATTCACCGTCGAGCCAATGCATCCTTCAACAGATACTTGAATGTTTAGAAGAGGTGACGTCATTCTCAGACGTTTGCAAACTAAGAAAAACGAAAAGAGGTAGAGGCAGAGGTGCCTGTCCACATTCCCCTTAGGCGGAAGGATTCATTCATTCAGTCAGAGCGTCTCAGATGATTGGCCCACACCAGGCGCTGCCAGGCGTCGGGGATACGCGGGGAGGGAGCCACACGCAGAGGTGCTGCCCCTGGGACAGAGGAGTGTCCTCAACTCAGGGATGAGCGTGTGTCCATGCACTTGGGAGCCCTCGTCCTGTTACCAAGTCCAAGCACATACTGCTTGCTGCACGACAAGCCAGTAAATCGAGAGACGAATTGTTGGGACAAGGAAGAGCGACTTTATTCAGAAGCCAGCAGGCGGAGAAGAGGGTGGACTCGTGTGCCAAACAACCATCTCGCCTGACTTACAATTCAGGCTTCTTTATACTAAAATGGGAGGGAGTAAAGTCAAACATTTCTTGATTCCGGTCAGCCTCCGGAGGGGATGTGTTCATTTCTTCCTGCCTGCAGTCATTCACAGGTGGGCCTGGTCAGGAGGTTTCCTGGGAGCTAAAACAAAGGTATTTTAGCTGAATGCTCATTACCTGGGAGGCAGGGGTCCCAGAGATGGGCCACTGCGTATAAGTTAAGCTTATAGGCAACATCCCTTTAGTGATGAACTTGTGACAGAACAAAGGCTCTTTCCTGTTACAGGCCCGCCCCTCACCCTGCATATTGGCCCCGCCCCCTCCTCCAGCTTCACCTGGCTCGCTGCCCTCCACGACTTTAGCCTACATTTTCATCCCTTAGGTGTGAGGTATATAGTATATTAATAGATTACTTGAGGTATAATAGGGCAAGAAATTAGGAGCTGACTGCTGTTGAAGAGATAGCTTGCTATAGTTCATGCTGTGCCATGGAGGGGCCCACTTAGGGGGTGGCCCCTGCAAGTACTGGGTGGGCGAGGGGAAAACGTGGACGAGAGCCTTTATTGTGGTTTCCTTGGGAGGGAACAGGCAGGGCACAGAACCTAAGTTGGGGATGGCTAGTTTGAATAATTCTAACAGGCTCTGGGGTGAAGGGGATGTCCCTCTTGGTCTGGTACCTGGCCCTGGGGTGATTAAGGCAGGTGGATAGTGGCCCGGAATATGAGACCCCAGTAAGGGCAGGGGCTGGAGTGTGACTCTGGGTTGGTGGGTCTGTATTTGAAACCATGGTCATGGGCAAGTTGTATACCGTCTCTGGGAGTTGGCTCCCTGGGGTACCGTGGTCCCTCTAGGGTCAGCAAGGCTCTAGATGTCAGAGCATCAGAAGACAGAGGACAAAAGACATGGTCATACACACACCCAGGCTAAATGAGGTTCTCCAGGACCACAGTCTCACAACCCTATGCTCTCCCCTCTCCACACTTACTGTGGTTGCAGTTTAATTGTGTAATTATTTTGGTTTTAATGTCACTTGTCCTCATCAAATTGTGGCGCTTCTTAAGGACAAAAGCTGTACTCATTCTGCTTGCCAAGGAAGCCCTTGTGCCCAGTGCAAGGCCAGGCACACAGTAGCTGCTCAATAAATGTGCCTTCCCTTCCTTTCTAAAGGGTTCCTGAGGGCTATGAGTAGGCAGAAACCCAAGTACAGATTAAGACCAAATCCAGCTTGCTCCTGATGTGTCCCCATTCCCAGCACTGGTCGCTCTTTCATTATTAGTGGAATGAATGAATGAATCAATGAAGTGTAATTGAAGTTTATTATACTCATAAAGGAAGACGGAGATTAAATAGAGTCGTCACAGTAAGATGATTTTGAGAAATTACTTTATTTCTGCACTCATTTTGTTCCATCACTAATGGTACATAGAGACAATTTTTTTGGTTGTTTTCATGAAAAGTTAACAGGACCCTTGAGTGTTTATTCAGTGTATCCTTTTTGGCAGGATTAACGATCTTAATAATGAAAATAGCTGGCTAACTTTTTTAATTGAACTTTTTATTGAGATCATTGTAGATGTACATGCAGTGTAAGAAATCATGCAGGGAGATGGTGTGGCCTTTGCCCAGTTCCCCCCAGTGCTAAACTAGAGAGTGATAACCCAACTGGGTTATTGACATGGATGCAACCCCCTGGACTTAGCACATTGGCTAACTTTTAATTTACATTCGTGGCGCTGTGCTGAGTGCTTCATCTCATTTAATTGATAAAACAGCCCTCGAAGGGAGGCTGCATTAGAGCTTGTGTTCTAGAGCCTGGGGCTCCCACTCTCAGAGCTGTGAAGTGAGTTGCCCTTGGTCTTGCAGATCCTAAGTGGTGAAGCTGAATGCACACCAAGAAGACCGACATCCCAGCCTGTGCTATTTACCACGTTGACAGGAACATAATGTCAACACGATCTGCCCCTCGTTAGAGATCTTTAGAGAAGAAAATGACTTGAGGAACAAAAAGAATTTTGTTGTCAGGTGTGTTTTTTGAGTATTCCTTCAGAATCGCATTTTCCGAAAGTCTAAAGAAAAGTGCAAAAATTCAAGGCACCCGAGTCTCTGAAGAAGCTCTCTGAGTTTACGTGTGTCTGATTCATAGTCTTTCAACTTAGCGGTAGACGGAGTTACCCTCCTTGGCAGTGGCTTCATATCCTGGGGTAGCTCCACCATCCAGGTTTGCAGACGTTCCTACAGGGCTTGGGGAAAGGTCCCAGGTGGTAAGAAACCCGGGTGGACAGTGTCCCCGTGTGTTCTTAGAAGCTAGGTGGCCGGGGCAGCCTAGAAGTCAGGTGGCCAAGAACAAAACAATTCTTTTTCTGTCTTTCTTCCAAACACCTTGTCACTTGGAAGATTTGAGACGGCTTCCGCAAGGCCTGGGGACCGGGCAGTTGTGTCAGCGGGCTGCATTTTCTCTCCTGCTCATGGAATGGTGTTGAAGGCCACCTGGGTCTCCCGGTCGCCGTGTGGCTGCGAATGACCCTGGACTTCTTACTGCCCAACATTTCCACCTGGTCCCATCTGGGAGGGGAATGTGGGTGCTGTGTTTGCGGCTGAGCTTCCGCGGGACCCCAGCCCCAGGATCACTGCTTCCACTCGCCTGGACCTTTGGCAGAAATCTTCCCCTGTGTGTGAAAGTAGAAGAAAAGGGCAGTCAGTTACAGCGTAAGGAAAGGCTCCAGTTTAGGGATGACCCCCCTTGCTGAGGTAGGGAAGACTCTCCCCTAAACACTTCTAATCCTATTTCATCTTCGTACGTTTCGTTATAAAATGAGATCTAATTTTAACTTCTATTAGGCTGAACTGTACCAAATTGCCATTTTTGCAAGTCAGTGACTGCCGAATTTTGGCTGTTTCGAATGGCTCAATCTAATCTACAACAAGTTAAATTAAACCTGAGGAATATGCACAGCATCACTTTGCGTGGCTCTTGTTTTGAAAAGGATGTCAAGATATTTCAGCTGCGTCTCCGTCGTGTGTTGTGAGCAGCTGTTAATGGTTAAGGCACTGTGGTTGCCCTACACGTGGCCTCCCGCTGTCACTGAAAGCCTTCGGCCTCTCTGAGGGGCAGGAATCTCATCGCCAGGGACGTTCCTTATCTAAATGAGAACCCATCAGATCTCATGAAAACTTAATGTGGCAAAGTGTATAGTTGCATGAGGGTTTTTTTTTTTTTTTAAATAAGTCAGTTCGTAGTCCTTGGTAACACCAGATGAATATAATAATGGGTCTCCCCCAGGGGTTGTGGCGCTGACAGGCAATGCTGGGGTGAAATTCACTCTTTCTTATTTGCAGTTTTTCCTTAAAGAGAATTCCTGCCTTTTTTTTTTCTTCCTGAAGTAGATTTCAAGGTCGACAGATTCTGGGGATTTTGACTGGATTTTGTGCTCTTAGCCTGCAGGATGGAGCAATCTAGCCCTTTAGCCTACCTCCCAGCAGAGACATGGTGGAATCAGACCTGCAGACCCGAGCTGAGCCTCGATGTTGGGGGGCTTTAAACAGGCTTTGGGGGAATTCGTCAGGCTCGCCCAAGCACGTGTCTTTGTGGCGGGTTCCCCTGCAGGTTCATCACGGGCGTGGCTGATGTTGACATTAGCATCGCCGCATATCCGCATATCGCAGTCAAGGACCCCGGGAGACCCGGAGAGGTCTGTGACCTGCCTGTGGTCACGGGGGCAGCGTGCCTTTCCTGGCTCTGGAGCCCAGGCTCCTCCCGAGATGTCCGATGGGATTGTGAGCTCCTTGGAAGCAGGGCCCTGTGCTTGCACGTCTCAGTGTCCCCGCTGCCCCAGCTCTCTCCCACGGGGCGGGCCATGGGTGCAGAGGAAAGGCACCTTGTGTTGCGGGCTGTGGAGGTCTTCCAATGAAGAAGGGGCAGCACCACCAACTTGCCCTCGGGAGGCCAGCGCGTCTGACCACCAAGCTCACCATCCCTTTGTGCGAGCCCCGCACAGAGTTGAGTGGCCACGTTGGGTGCCCCTACGTATCAATAAACGTTAAAACCACCCACGGGGAGCCCAGGGGTTCACATGGACAGGCACGTGGAGACTGAAACAGATAGAGGCCACGGGCTCTTAGGTCTCCCAATTCCTGTCCCCTTTGCTTTTGAGGGTCCAATAATGCTGTCTCTGGTGGCCCCCAGCCACAGGTGACCCACAGCTGATGGCATCCGCTCAGCACGCTGCCACGTTCGCCGGTCCTTGTGTTTGTGCCTTTGGGCTGATCTTCCTCGTTCAGGACCTCAAGGAACATGAGCCTCACAGAGTTCTCTACCTTCCTTTGATCTGAGAGCGCTGGTTCTTCCTGCTTTTTGTTTGCTGTGCATTTTTCCCCCAGATCTTTCAAAAGGATTGTGCTTCGTCCAAGCATCTTAAGACTCTTGCTATAATGGCCACTTCTCCTAAAAGCATCCAACCCGGTCCTTGCAGATTCCAGAAGGAGCCACTGATCTTTTTTTTCATTCGTCTTTGGTGTTTTGCCTTTAGAAGGGAATATCCGTTCTGTTGAAAATGAAAGACTTGATAAAAGTGCTTTTCATGACTCCCTTGAAAATTGTGAGATCTAGCCCAGGATCGCCGTGGTGTCTTCACTCATCCAACAGATATTTATTGAGTATCGACTGTGATTCAGGAAGGCCACCCAAAAAGCCTGGAAAAATGGATGACAAAGAAGGTGGGGATGGGAGCTGACGTATTAAACATTGCTGTGTGCTGGGCACCGTATTAAGCTGTTCACGTGCATGAACTCATTTCATCCTCCCAACAACCCTTTGGGGTAGGTACTCATGTCATCTCTACGTCATGGATGTCAGGAAACTGAGGCTCAGAGAGGTGAAGTACTTTGTCCAAGTTTCAACAGTTAATAAGAGCTTGCATCCCCACCCAGTCTGTTCTGGCTCGTGGAACCCAGGCGTGGCAATGCTACACCGTGCTTTGTAGGATAAACCCACATCGGCTGCTGTTTTTTTCAAGGGTCCTTACTGAGGACTTTGTGTGAGATTCTGCCCTGACTGATGGTGGTGGGCGAGACACACCTGTCTCTCTTGATGGCGTCATTCCAGCAAGAGATCCAGTGAAACCAGCAATTTGGATGCTGTGAGTGAGATGTGATGATCGGGCGGGGGGTGTGGTGGTGATATGAGAGCTCAGGGTGCACAGAGCAGGGCCCCCAGTCCTGAGCTGGGAATGGCTTTTGGAAGGAAGTGAAATTTAAGCTGTGACCCAGAGTAGGAGTTGGCCAGGTCAGGAGAAGGGTGTTCTAAGGGAAAGCATGGGTAAAATTCTTGAAGCAAAAAAAAAAAAAAAAGAGACCCTGCAGAACGAAGTTGCGGCCAGTCTGGTCGCAGTGATGAGCGATGAGGTGGAGGGAAGGCAGCACCAGACCCCACGGGGAGGACACTCTGGGCCACTTGGGCTCCCGTCCTCAGGGCAGTGGATCTGAGCAGAGGGTGACCTGGCGTCCAAGAGAAAGTTATTGAGCCCCTACTGCCCTGGGTGAACAATGGTGGACAGGCAGAGTCCCTGCTCTTGGGGAGCTTGTGTTCCAGTGGAAAAGCAGATAAACACACAAGACAGCGTCAGAGAGCAATATGTACCCCAAAGGAAGTGAAACAAGGTGAAGTGAGCTGCAGAAGGTACGGGAAGGCCGGGTAGAGAAGGTCGGAGGGGAGGGATTTGGGGATGAACAGTCAGCAATGTGGCAATGTTGGGGAAAAACATTCCAGGCAGGGGGGACAGCGGGTGCAAAGGCCCTGAGGCAGCAACAAACTGGGCATGCTCAAGGACCACAGAGCACAGTCAGTGTGGCTGGAATGCAGGGAGCGAGGTGGGGCAGGTGCCGGGAGAGGCCAGAGGGGCCTCAAGGAGTTTGGGTTTGATGCCAAATGCGGGGGAAGCCACTAGAGGCTTAGGCAGGGGATGGCAGAGCCTGATTTTATTTTTGACCATCACTCTGCTTCTGTGCGGGTAACAGATTGTGGAGCAGCAAGAATGGAAGTTGGGATGAGGGCAGGGACGCGAGCTCCTGCCGTTGTCTACACTACAGAAGGTGGTGAATTGACTTGAGCGGTGGCCCTGGGGAGAGGAACCCAGATGGGTTCGCGAGATGTTGCAAAGTGAGCTTGCTTTGATACGGAGCCTTTGATTGGATGCGGTGAGGACCACAGCTTATGGGAGGCAGTCCAGGTTCTGAGTTCCATCCCAACATCAGAGAGACTCCCACCCAGAGAGGGCGGGAGGGAAAGACCCCTGTGGTTCTCAACCAGCTCAGAGAAGGACCTGAATGAGGATGCGGGCAGGCCCTGACCACCTTGTGTTCTTCTCTTTTTTTTAACAGCTTTTTCGAGCTATAATTCACATACCATACAAGTCACCCACCTTACAATTCAATGGCTTTTAGTATATTCATAGGGTTGTGCAGCCATCACCACAATCCAGCTTTAGGACATTTTCATTACCCTCCCAAAGAAGCCTCATACCCATTAATTCACCCCATGTCCCCCTCCCCCAGCCCCTGGCAACCACTAATCTATTTCCTGTCTCTATGGATTTACCAATCCTAGATGTTTCATTTCAATGCAATCATAGAACAAGTGATCTTTTGTGAGTGGATTATTTCACGTAGCGTAATGTTCTCAGGGTTTATCCATGTTGTAGCACGTATCAAGACTTCATTCCTTTTTTATGACTGAATAATATTCCATTGTGTGGATGCACTGCATTTTATGTATCTGTTCATCCTTTGTTGACTTTTCCCCCCACTTTTAGGCTGATATGAATAAAGCTGCTGTGAAGGTTCATGTACTTAATGGTTGAGGAAGGAAATGATTTCTGAGGCCAAGACCTGAAGGGTCCCCAAGGGCTTCGTTTAGACAGTGCATTTAAACTTCCACGTGGGGATTTGCTTGTTATGCTGGGAATTGTGACCAAGGGCCATTCAACATTTTACGTTGATAAAGGGATCTTGAGAGTAATGACTCTTTAAAAAGGCATTTCGATGGGAAGGACTGAGATCGATTGGGGTCCACAGTCTCTCTGAGGTTTGTGAAAAGCAGCCAGAGAAGGCACCCTCGGGGGCCTGGTACGATTTGAAGCCCACTCTTCACATTACCAGCGCTGTGTGATCTTGGGCCAGTCACTCCGCCTTTCTGGTCTGTACTTGTCTCATGGCCACATGGTTCCTGATGGAAATGTGGGCAAGATGCATGGGCAGTGAAGATTTTCGTAGAAAGGTGTGAGTGTGAATATTCCAAGCTGCCTCTTTCCAGGTAGTTTTGCACTTTTTTTTTTTTTTTTTCTGGATAAAAATTACTCAGCCCAGCTCATCCTTCTCATCTGATCTGGAGAACCTCCTTGGGGTAATTCGTCCAGTCCCCCATCACATGCTCCCATACAGCTCTCTTCCCATCTACCCCAGAATGCTTACCTGGCTTTCATGGTGCACTTGTGCATTTGGTTTGATGGTTGATGTCTGTGAGCCCAGCGAGGGCAGGCACCACATCTAGTTTTGCTCATCGGCTTTACCCCGGCACCTCACCCCGAGTAGATGGTTGTCTTAGTTTGGGTATTTTGCAGGGTGACCCTGGGATGAGGGTTTGAGGACAAGTAACTCTTAAAAGTGCTCCCGGGAGAAACTGGTAACAGAAGAGGGGCAGCTGCTCCGGGAAGGGGAGGGGCAGGCGGAGGGTGGTCTCAGGCAGGGCTGTGCTGAGGGCGCCTGCGCCCTGATCCCACTCCTCAGTGTCTGTCCCACACGGAGGCCGGGGGACTGGGTTTGACTGGTGTCAGGTGACTCACTGGCTCAGGCCGGCCAGGCCGTGTGGACCCCCATTACCGCCTTCTCTCCGTGCACGAGGGCAAAGGGCAACTCAGCTGCAGGAGCCCGAGGGGTGAGGGGTGAGGGGTGAGGGGTGAGGGGGCAGCACATGGAAGCCGGGCAGGGCCACGACCCTGGTGCAAGGACTCCAGGACCCAGGGAGAGCCCTGCCAGTACCTGTCCTGGGTCAGTCCCCAGCCAACGTCCTGGCCGCGCCTTGAGGAACTAAGGCGGCTAAGGGCTGCCGGCTAGTTCAGGATGTGCACCGTTTCCCGTGTGCTCAGACACAGGGAGAGTGTTCTGGATTGTCAGCTAAGGTGGCGGCTCCACGTGGCGACGGCCTGAGCCCAGTTTACCATCCCCACAGCCAGAGCGCTTTGAAATGCGTGATCCTTAACGACTTTTTAATTTAGGGGGATTGCAAAGTTTGCACATTGCATGAGCCTTTTTGTTTCTGTGGCTCTTTCAAATCGGCATGAATCACAGGCCTGATGTATGTGTGGGTTATCGTTTGGCATCCTGACCAGCTTTCTTCTGGACCCCAGAGTCCTAATTCTGTGAAGTTGGCACGTGTGAACGAGGAGGCCAGGCCCAGAGGCAGCCTGGAAGTGAGTCGGCATTGAGTACCCGCGGAGGCTGCTCTGCCCGGTGCAGACCTGCTGGGGCTGGGATAATCGCATCGTTTATTCCCCGGACACCGGGCTTCCTCGGCACCCGGCCAGGCCCCACTCAGATGCAGGCGAGCCGGGAGCCATACGACCCTTTGCTTCTCATTTCACCCAGAAACCACTGCTCTTCTGGGTGGGCTTTGCAGGTCTGTCTCCGGCTCCAGGACATGTCAGCGAGCTCCACTGGGTTGGGACAGGCTTTTTGGTTTTTAATTGAGCTAAAAGACCCATAACATAACATTTAACATTTTAACCATTTTAAAAGGTACAATTCACATTGTTGTGCAACCATCCGCATTCTTTAATTCCAGAACTTTTCAGCACTGAACAGAAACTCTAGACCCATTTAGCAGTCACTGCCCATTCCCCTCTACCCCGAGCCCTGACAACCACTAATTTACATTGTGTCCCTGTGGATTTACCTATTCTGGGAGTTTCATGTCAATGGACGCAGATGGTATGTGGTCTTTTGTGACTGGCCTCGTGTTTCCTGTGTTCATTCACGCTGTAGCGTGTGTCAGCGCTTCACTCCTGCTGGGGATGTGAAATGGTGCAGCCAGCCTGGAGGATAGACTGGCATTTCCTCCAAAACTGAAACGTATACCAAAGGGGAAAGTGGGGCAGGCAGAGGGATAAATTAGGAGTTTGGGATTAACAGATACACACTACTATATACAATATATATAAACCAGATAAACAACAAGGACCTACTGTATAGCACAGGGAACTATATTTAAAATCTTGTAATAACCTATAAAGGATATATATATAAACCTGAATCACTTTGCTATATACCTGAAACTAACACAACACTGTAAATCAACTATACTTCAATTAAAAAAAAAAGTGAGGGATTTCCCTGGTGGTCCAGTGGTAAAGAATCCGCCTTACAATGCAGGGGACGCAGGTTCGATCGATGGTCAGGGAACTAAGATGCCACGGGGCAATTAAGCCCTCGTGCCACAACTGCTGAACTTGCATGCCTCAACTAGAGCCTGTGTGCCGCAAACTACAGAGCCCACATGTCCTGGAGCCCGCGCGCCACAACTAAAGAAGAGAAAACCCGCCCACCACAACTAGAGAGAATCCCACACACTGCAATGAAGAGCCCGCACGCCACAACAAAATATCCCGCGCGCCACAACTAAGACCTGACGAGCCAAAAATAAATAAATAAAATAAATAAATAATAAAAATAAATCTTAAAAAAAAAAAAGTGAAACAGAGCTACCACAGGACCCAGCGATTCCACTCCTAGGTATATACCTGGAAGAATTGAAAACAGGTGTTCAAACAAAAACTTGTATGTGAATATTCATAGCATCACTATTCACAACCACCAAAAGGCGGAAACCACCCAAATGGCCATCAGGGGATGAATGGAGAAACAAAATGTGATACGTTCAAACAATGGAATATTATCTTTTCTTTTTTTAATGTTTATTAGAGCTCACTTAACTCTTCCTGACGCTTCAGAGCTCACCACAGGTGTCCTCACTTTCCCAGGAAGTCTTACCTGAGTCCGGGGACCAGTCCTTCTTCTGCGCACAGAATCCTGTCTCAGTCTCCGTCACAGTGCCTTGTCCGTCATCAGTTCGTTCACTGATTCCTTCCAGAGTATCTCCCAGGAACCCGCTGTGGCTGGGCCTGCATCTCTCCAGCGGGCAGAGGCCGTGAGATCAGCTCACCTCAGGGAGGGGCGCGTGCCCTGAAGGCGTGAGGTGTGCTGGGCCCGTGCCGGGTCTCACTGTGGCTCAATGCACCTCCCATGGAGGAGACCGTGGTACCAAGACCCCAGAGACGAGAAGGAGGCTGCTTTGCAAAGGCGGAAGGGAGAGGGAGCCTCCAGGGGCCGCCAAGTGCAGGGGTCTGGAGGTGGAAGGAGGGTGGGGAAGCTGAGGACCCCCAGGGTCGGGGCTGCTGGTGAGGGCAGTGGCCACGGAGCGTGAGGAACCACGTGGGATTTTATTCCAGGTGCAACTGGAAGCCACCGGCGGGGTTTAGGCAGGGAAAGGTGGGGGTCAGGGGACATGGTGTGACATGACCCAGGGGAGGACGTTGCAGGAACCTGGGAGCAATGAGGGTGACCAGGACCCGGGTGGGTGGCAGGGGAGGGAGGAGTGGTAAAGTTGCACTGTCCTAATTGCCCATTCACACGACTGTCACCTTCTTCCACCCCTAGACCCTGGGACTGGGCGGGCAGGGGCCAGGTCTCAGGCACAGAGTAGGCGCTCAGGAAAGTGTGGACCGTGGGTGCAGCGGGAGTGGACAGAGCTGGCTGCACCCTGCACCCGGAGCGGCTCCCTGGCGGCCCAGAATGGTGGCTGGGACCGGCGCCGCTTGGGCTGGCCCTCGCTGGGGGCACCAGAGGGGGCTGTTGTCCGGCGGCAGCGGGAGGTCCTTAGGGACGTCTGAGCAGACAGGTGTCACCTGCAGGAGCAGGTTCCCAGGACTGGCCCGTCACTGGCTGTTGCTTGTCCCCAGGAAGAGTGTGCCGTTCGGTTGCTGGCTTGTCTGCTGTCTCCATCTTGTTCTGTCGCTTCCGTGACAGTCACCAGAGGCGCCAGGGCCAGAACAGGGCCTTTGGAGAAGCAAGAGCCCCGGTGACAGCAGATGTGCGGACGCTTGCAGGTGTTCAAGCATCACATCCTTGGCTCTTGGGGGAGAGTTCTCGGTGAGCAGCCAGAGCCCAACCGGTGAGGTGCCAGAAGGAGGCCGAGCCAGGCGAAAACATAGTCTGGCAGGAAAGCTCATCAGATTCATGAGGAAACCCACCTTGGTAAATCCTGAGAACCCTGCCTTGTTCTGGTAGGATTATAACCTTCAGATGTGCCTCAACCAGCTCCCCCCCTGGGCAGGGGCTGTGAACTTGATCATAGAAGAATCTGTAGCTCCCCTCAAATACCTGCTGAGCCCTTGCTGGGCCCCCCCTGGGCTGTTTGGGGGTTAGGGAGGTAGTTATGCAGGACACACTTGGTCTCTGCTTGTAACAGGGAAGAACCTTTCGTGGTCTCTTACAAGTTCATCACTAAAGGGATGTTGCCTATAAGCTTAAAATTATGCATAATGGCCCGTCTCTGGAAACCCTCCCTCTCAGGTAATGAGCATTAGGCTAAAATACCTTTTGCTCACGGGAAACTCCTGACCAGGCCCACCTGTGAATGACTGCAGGAAGGAAGAAAGTAATACATTCCCTCCAGAGGCTGATGGGAACCAGGAAATGTTTGACTTTACTCGATCCCCTTTCAGTATAAAAGAAGCCTGAATTCTAACTTAGGCAAGAGGGTTCTTTGGCACATGAGTCCACCATCTTCCTGGTCTGCCAGCTTTCCAAATAAAGTCGCTCTTCCTGGCCCCAACAACTCATCTCTCGATTTACTGGTGTGTCGTGTGGCCAGCAGTACAAGCTTGGGCTCAGTAACTTGCTCTCATGGTCAAACAGCCAAGATGGACATGAAACTAATGAACAAGAAATCAATAGCTAATTATAAATTCTATTGAAGACTATGGCAGAAAAACTAACAGGAAACCTAACAGGTGAGTATAGAGGATGGGGCCGTGAGGAATGAGTAAGAGTTCATCAGGGAAAAGTGTTGCCTCTAGAGGGATTGGCCTGGGAGGCAGCCCTGTGGTGGGAGGAGCAGAAAGAGACAGAACTAGCGCATAGTGGGGCAGGGGCTTGGCGTGGTGTGAGATAAGCAGAGACCAGGACTCTGGGGCCACAGTTGAGGTTTTATATTTCTTTCTAGACGCCACTATGACATTAAGCAGGGCGGCAATGCAGGCCCTGTTTGCTTAGGGGAGCAGGATTAGTGGATGCCTGGAAACCAGGGAGGAGGCTGTAGAATTGGGGGGGCAGCGTGCTGCTGGCCCGGAGCCCAGGGGTTAGAAGTGGGCAGGACAGTAAAGGCTCAGGATCAGAAAATGTTCCTTTTCTCCCTTTTTCTTCTTGGGGTGTCCAGTAGTGCTTTTTCCCTGAAGACATTTCCAAAGGGACCATTTAAGGCAGGAGTTGGCAAGCGACAGACCATGGACCAAATCCTCCTGCCACTGGTTTTTGCAAATAAAGTTTTATTTAAATATAGCCACGCCCATTGCTTTACATATCATCTACTGCTGTTTTCATGCTACAGCAGCAGAGTTGGGGAATTGTAACAGAAGTTGTCTGGCCCTCAAAGCCCAAGTTACTTACTGTTGAAGTCTAAGATATTTACTATCTGGCCCTTTACAGAAAATACTTGCCCATCCTTGACCTAAGCAAAATGAGTCTGGGACACATTTTCTAAATACAAATCTGTTGGCTCAGAATCTTCCCAACATTTAAAACGTGTTTAGTTCCTGTGAAAAATGCTAAAGTATGCATATTTTAAAATTAACATTTGTATGTCCTTAAGCGTTGACTGACATTATTTAAGAATCTCATCTTATACTTGAGGTTTGGAAAGTCAGAGTTGGAACTTGGGCTTTGAAGATGTTGGGCGATGTTATTTGTCTAAATTTATACTATGATGCTAAACTCTCCTGATGCATTATTTTACTGTTCATGTCTTCTCTCTGAAACACTCCTTTGTCTCCACTCTGTAAAATAGGATCTTTAAGAGGATGCCTCTAAAACCAGCTTTTAGTCTTTGCAAGGTCTTTGGGCTTCTTGCAAAATAATTTTTATGAGCGTTTGCGTGTGTGCAGATACAGAGCATCCTACTAAACCCAATGACAACAAAGCCGGTTTTCCAGATCCTTCCTTTTTCCTTCCCTGACCCTGTCATCTTCATGTTTCAACTCCTGGTTCTAAGCTCTGTGCAGCCTTTTTGGATCCACTTGATTTACAGATTTGAGCTGATTTCACTTGGAGAATTGGCCATATGTCTGGCAGACACCCGCCACCATTGGCAGAATTATGGGGTTGATACTAAACAGATGGGCTTTCTAGTTAGATGTGCTGTTTTTTCCACGATACATATGAGGGAAAAAAGAAGCCACTTTAATAATGTCTTGATTTTTCCACTGGTGTCAGAGGCATGAATGATGCCCATTTATCTAGAGTTAATTTCAGCATCATTTCTGCGTAGGAGACCTTAGACAGCTGGAAGAGGCTTAGAGACTTGGGAAATTTTGAGACTCAACCTCTGCTAAGATCTTAGAGAATCCTGTTACCCTTGGAATACAGATATTGGGGAAAAGAGTGTTAAATTCCAAAAATAAATTGTCATTAGCACTACTTAGCAGGACTACATTCAAAGTGCTTAATCTCAGGTTTATTGCTCAAACTCCATTTGACAGCTTTTGTGTGGTTATTGCTGTCTGGGCAGCAAGATGTAAATGCGGATTGGCTGACCCATCTGTTTAGGAAAAGCTGGCCAAGCGGCTGAGCGGGATTGCTTACTGCAGGACTTATCAAAATCTTTACTGTGATAATATATGGCGGTGCTCTTCAGGGAAGGCTTTTAGTGTAGGTAGTGTTTTCCCAAGTGTCTTCATTCACAAAGCATCGCCCATGCTAGGGTTCCATGGGACATGCTTTGGGAAACACTGGTGTCATGCCCAGATGGGGAACTTTAGGTCGGAGAACTTGGGCTCCAATGCCAGACCTACCACTTCCCAGCTGTATGACTTTCCACGTGGGCCCCCCATAGCCCCCACTTCCTAAATGTAAAATGGAGCTGAAAATGTAATCCCCGCCTCCCGGGGTTGTTTTGTTTGGATTGAACATCCAAAAGAATTTGGTGGCCTCCCTGCGAGCATTCAAAGGTATGTTCTCCTATGAGCACATACTCCTACTGTTTGATTCACAGTATTCCAGGGGCCGTTCTTCACTCTGAAGCTCAGCCAGGCTCTTGAATTTCCTTCTGTATGTTCCTTAGCACCTCCACTAATGGGGAAGGGAGAGAAAGGAGATGCTGTCTGCTTAGGGGGTGGCTGGGAGAAATGACGGGGCAGCATGGGGCCGGGAAGTTGCTTAGGAATTACAGTTATCCCCCGCTGGCAGGGGGCACAGAGGTGGCTCAGTTCTTTGTTAATTACCATTGACCCGCGCTTTGATTCATTTTCAGTTTTTGTATCACAGGATCAATCTCTTTCATTCCTTCCTTCATTCACTCCTGTCCCCGGCACTGTCCTGGGCACCTGAGAAGGAGGAAGAGCCCGCTGTGGGGGTCTCTGTTTCCTCCAAACTGGAAAGGCAGAAGTTTTTCCATCCTAGGGGGCTCTCGGCGTTCACAGGTTCTGATGCGTACGCTCACAGAGCTGTAGGGAAAACTCTGCAGCGTTGCTGGGAATAGAGCCGCAGACCTTAAGGAATTCTTTCCCCCTTTAAATAAATTCGCCCGTCGTGCTAAGCCCTGCCTCCCCTGCCACACCCCTTCCTGGAAGCTGTTCACGTGTGGCCCTAGTTCTGCGTATTGATCAGTGCTCCCCACCTATCCTGTGCTTCAGTCATTTCTCCAGAATTTTCCAGTAGGAGTGGAGAGGGTCGAACCAAGAATACTTTTACGTCTGGGAGACTTCAAATCCATTTCGTAAATTTGGTTTTGGAGGTTTGGACCCATCCAGGTGGTGGGTCTGTTAAAACACCCAGCACTTTGTTAGAGGACAGCAGCCGTCAGGCCACATCTCTTGCAGCCTGGACACAAGCCATTGGTCTTTTGACCCTAAATGCCGTGACTTTAGTATACGTGGCTTTAACGATCTTCTCTCCCCCTTCACCCCGTATCCCAGATAACAGCGCTGTTATCATCTGCTCCGAGTAGTCTAACATCGGGGTCAGGACAAGGGCTTTTGGAGCAGATGTCCTGATTTCCAAGCCCACTGTGTCACTTTAGCCGCGTGACCTGGGAAAACTGTTTCACACCTCTGCTTCCATTTTCCTCATCATAATGAGAGTAATGAAGATAACGACCTGCCTTCTTGGGTCTTGATGGGAATGGAATGAGCTGATTCGTGTCAGGTGCTCAGGACACAGCTTGTCACACAGTAAGTGTCCAACAGATGCTGCTGTTGCTGGTGACAGTGATGGCAGAACAGACCTTGGTTTCCTTGGTTCTTCTGTATGTGTTACTGGCCCACACTGGTTTCCAACCCAGCTCTGGTGAGGGCTCTGCCTCAGCGACATCTCTGGATCCCTCTCTCCCTTCTCTGCTGTCCCACTGCTCTCGCCCTGCCTGTCCCTTGTCAGGGGGCCTCCTGGCCTTCTGCTTTGTTCCATGAAGCTGCCGCCCACACTGGCATTCTCTGCAGCTTTTCCACAGGGCTGATCTTCTACCAGATTCCTCAGTGCTTCCCTGCCCTCGAGGCTCCTATCACGGCCGCATGCAGCTCTTCTTGGCTGGTCACGAGACTGCTGTCCATCCCCTCGATCCAGAAACCCAGAGAGCTCCAGCCTAAGGGTTCTCAGGTTCAAGTACACAGACCCATGCCAGCAAATTAGGAACACTAAGGACAACACAGCCTTGCTATTTTTTCATTTATCAATATATTTATTGATATATCAATAATAGAGATTCCTTTCTTACTTTGAGATGATCTTTTCCTATTACTGATAGTCGGTGGTGACGATAATGATGATAATTTTGTTTCTGTGTATGTGTGTGTGTGTGTGTGTGTGTGTGTGTGTGTGTGTGTGTTGGTCATTAGCTGGCACCACAGAAAGCTGGTATCTCTCTGTGGATCCCAGTTTTATACATGGAGATTTTACGGGGCTCTGAACCTCTGACTGGCGGTGTCAGATCTTGCTTCGCTGCGTTACCGTTATCTTCCAAACACCATGTACGATCATGCTTTTATGGGTTTGCACCTTTTATTCAATTCCTAGTCAACCTCCAAGGCCCAACTCCAATATCACCCCCACCCGCAGTAGCCTTCTCAGAGTTTGCCCGCTCCAGGCAAGAAGAGTTAACTTCCCCTGCAGCTGTAATCCTCCATCCTGGTGATTCTGTGCACCTTGATCTTCTCCGTGGTCAGTGAGCCCACTAGGGCAGGGGGGTGTCCAGCACCTCTCTATTCTACCTCATACCTGGCACGGTGCTTTGTTTAAAGAAGCTGGTCACTCCGTATTGCCAGATGAATTCTTTGGGGGCAGGGAAGGACTCATGGAAGAAATAGAGGCCACGCTCTGTTGACCCACATCCCCACTTCCATAGCTCGTATCACATTCTGAAGTCGTCTCACTGTCTGTAAGTAGGCGAGCTTCATGCAGAGCAAGACAGCATGTCAGTTTGTGTTTACTGCTCTGTCTCAAACTGAGAGCAGCCCTGGCACACAGCAGGCCTCAGCGGATGCTTGATGAATGAATTTGTGAATGAATGAATGAAACAAACAAGCAAAAGGTCCCGTTCCAATACTGTCTGATGCGGATGGTGCCTGTCTTCCCTAGGAGGCCAGCGGCTCAGCATGTAGCACCAGGTAATCGGGGAGCGGGGCTTCCCTTCCACTGTGTTTTGGGGAAGGTGACCTGATGAAGTGGAAGGAGACGGGGCCAGGTCAGGGGATAGAAGATGACGAAGCAGAAATGCCAGACATCCCTAAGGCGAGGACTGTGGAGTCAGATGGACGGGGACCACATTCCTGGCTCGGGCACTGGCAGCTCTGCATCCCAGATTCACAGGTCAAGCAGGTGTTTATTAGAGCACTTCCTGGGTGCCAGGTGCCAGTAAAGATGCCAGGGACCCACGGCGAGCAAGATGGCCACAGTTCCCGTTCTCATAAAGCTTACGTTTGTTCCAGTGGGAAAGATAGATGGTAACAATAAATAACAGATCCCAGGATGATATCTGAGAGCGATAAGAGCTAGGATGGAAGGGAATATTAGGAATAAAGGAGTTGGCCCTGAGCCAGGCATGGAAGTTAGTCCATAAGCTCAGTGACCTCAGCCATGGCATTGGTGCCCTTCACTGCCTTGTTCTAGAAGTGCCTGACTTGTAGGTTTGTGCGATCCGTTGATGGGGTGGTGGCAGTGGGTCCTGGGGGGCAAGGGCCCTGACTGCCGTTAACCTCAGAGGGGACCGGGAGAGCGCTGGAGTTGTCGAAGGGACCAGAGACGGGGGGGCTGGAGCCGGCACCTTCAGCCCCAGGGCGGGGCGTCTGGCCCGTCCGTCGTTTGGGAGCCTGGGCGGCCTCCTCAGCTGCATGTTGTACTTTCCCAGCAGATGTGGGGAAACATTTGTCGTTAATTAACTGCTAATGCTTCACAGGTGGCAGAGGTGCCCCTGGAACTTAGCACGGCGTGCTATTCAGAGGCTGCAGGGGTCTGCTAACGTGTTGAATCTGGGAATCCTCCCTGATGTGGGAAGGAGGTTCCCGGGCAACTCCAGGGACACTGAGCGAAATCACGGGCTGGGGATAGAGGGTGGTGGCGGTCCCCCCAGCCTCCCTTCTCTCTGTGTGACACACACGCACAGGTGCACGCACGCCCACCCATACAGGCACACGCGTGCACATATGCACACACCCTCTCTGCTAGACGCACGCCTGCCCGCATGCACTCCCACCCTCCAGTGTGAGTGGGCCACACGGTACCCAGGAGGGCCCGCCCCCCTCTGCTCACTCGGACCCCCGTGCACACCGTCGGTGACCCATTCATGCCCTTGGGTGGCTTGCAAGTGACTCCTTCACTGGACTGAGCATCTCTTGTGAAATTGCTGGCCTTGGGTTATGAGTGACAGCCCTCAGGAGCCCTCACTCCGCCTGGCCCTGGGCCTGCACCGCCTGCGGCCAGGCGGGGTAGAGGGTGCTGGAGGTGCAGGCTTCAGACCTCTGGAGCCTGTCCCCACCTTTGCTCCCCCAGTGACAGCAGGCCCCTGGGGAGTCTCTCAGACTAAGGTGTCTTCCTGGTCGCGCACATTGGATATTTGGTAAATGAACGAATCAGGTCGTTTGAGCTGAAGAGACCCAGTCGCTCCCGCTGAATTTTTTTTTTTTTTTTTTAAATGACTACATTTATTTATTTATTTTTTGGCTGTGTTGGGTCTTCGTCTCTGTGCGAGGGCTTTCTCTAGTTGTGGCAAGCGGGGGCCACTCCTCATCGCGGTGCGCGGGCCTCTCACTATCGCGGCCTCTCTTCGTTGCGGAGTACAGGCTCCAGACGCACAGGCTCAGCAGCTGTGGCTCACGGGCCCAGTTGCTCTGCGGCATGTGGGATCCTCCCAGACCAGGGCTCGAACCCGCGTCCCCTGCATTGGCAGGCAGACTCTCAACCACTGCGCCACCAGGGAAGCCCTCCCGCTGAATTTTGAATCAGGTTCAAGCCCCTGCGTGCCTCCGCAGCTGCATCCATGGCCCTCATACCCTGCGTTCTTCCTCCACGCCCTCGCTCTTCCTCTGCCTGGGACCCTCTTCCCTGCCCCCGCTCCCGTCTACACCGTTGGCTCCCTTTCACCCAGGCTTCTGCTCCAGTAACCCCGCTCAGAGCAGCCTTTCCTAACCCTCCGTTGCCAGGCAGCTCCAGCGTCTCCCCCGGCTCCCTGAGCAGGTGCTGGGTTCTGTCCATCCGTCCTCATGTCTGGAAGGATCTCCGTCACCACATGGGTTCCCACCTTATGTGTTCTGGGCACCAGGGATTCAGCTGCAAACCAACCGTCAAAGGCAGACCCTGCTCTCAAATCAGGGAGGTGCCTGTGAGCAGCAAGCAAACAAATAATTGTGCATCTACGTGTGGGTCTCTGTGTGTGTGCGTGTCTGTGTGTACGCACGCAGATGTATACACACACACCAGGTGATAAATGTGATGGGGAAAGATAAGGAGAGGAAGGCAGCAGGGAACTAACTATGGGGCGAGCAGGCTTGGTTTCTTAATATCCCCCCTCCCGCTGTCCGTCTCCCGCTGGCCACTAGAAGCCCCACAAAGGCAGGGATTCTTTCTGTTCGCCTCCGTATATTCTTCTCCTGGTGCAATTCCGGCACATGGCTGGTGTCAATAAGTTTTTGTTGAATAAATGAATGAGTGAGTGAGTGAACGGATGAGTGAATGAATTCTCAAGGGGAGGGTGGTGTGCAGTCTGTTCAGGGGTCAGCATGCCCTGCCTGTGCCCCAGGCTGTGCTGTGAGGACCCAAGTGTGTCAGAAGTGAGGTGGGAACCACAGTACCTGCTCCAGCCGCTGTGGGGAGGGAGCAGGGAGGCAATGTATTAAAATAGTGATGGTGGAGGGAGGGAGGGAGGGGTGATGAGGAGGGGGCCACAGTGTCCTTCTGCCCACCTCCCATCGGTTCAAGCAAGCCACATGGTGAGCCCCCAGGCAAGGACTTGGGAAGTCCCCTGTTCCCCCTATTCCCCCAGCAAGGCCGGGGCAAAGGTGAAAATGCAGGGAGGGAGGAGGAGAGCGGTGTCAGCACTTCAGCCCCAGGCAGTGAGTGACAGAGCCAGGGTGTGAGCCCGGATCCCTCCTTCTGGCACCTGCATCCAAACAGTTACGACATTCTGGTTTCCATAACGTGCCATAGATGCTAATGCACAATAATGCTGCTGATGAAATGGAACCAGGGGCTAGTGGGCGGGGCTCGGGAGCAGATTTCGGAGACCTTGACAGCCTTGGCAGTTTTGTCCTAAATGAGAAGGGAGGCCACAGGGAGTAAGCAGGAAAGCGATACGATCAGACTTACATTTATAGGGGTTCACGGGGACACCAATTAGAAGGCTTGTGTGAGCATCTGGGGTAGAGATGCTGGTGGCCTGGACTAAAGTCACAGTGATACAGGTGGCAGATGGAGTGAGGTTCGGGGTCTGATTTATAGTTATTCTATGTGCTACTCCTTTTTGCTTTGGCTGCCAGGAAGCTCAGAGCCACACGTGGTGTCTCTAACCCCTGATGCGGTGGCTCTGTCCAGACTCCCCTTCCTCTGGATTTCCTCGGACACTCATTTGTCTTGTTGGGCCTGTGTTTCTGATAACGGCCGCCCATCCTTTGTGGAGTGAGATGAGATATAAATAAAGTGATGACAGTTCTTTCTCATCCACGTGCGCATCTCTGGGGATCTTCGTCTTTATCTTCAAACCAGCCTGGAAGCTTGGGGAGACCAGACCATTTCTTTCTCCTTTGTGCCAAAAATGCCTCCAGGACAGTCAGCTTTTCTGGGGCCACATGGCACTGGCCGTTCCACTCCCATCTGGCATCCGTGGGCGGAGGAAGGAAAGGAGAGGATAATAACATGGAATAAACTGCCTCTGAGGAGAAGGACCATCTGCATCCTGCACGCCTGGAGTGTGGCGCTGGGGCTCGTGACCGGTCCTCAGACCGCCCTGGCTCACTTACTACCCCACCCGAACTTCCTGGGCCCCTACTAGGCGCCGGGCACTGGGGTTATAGCTGAACACAAGGTGGAGAATGTCATTGGCTTAGGAGCCTGGCTGGTTTGCTAAGTCTGCAGGGAGAAGTCTTCAAACGAGACCCCTGGGCTGTCTGTCCACGCGAGGTTTCTTTGTGGACCCCCAGCGGCCCCAGCCTCCGGTGTACACTTTAACACTCAATTAAATAACAGCTGGAGACAGGGACTTCCCTGGCGGTCCAGTGGTTAAGACTCTGCGCTTCCACTGCAGGGGTCGTGGGTTCGATCCCTGGTTGGGGAACTAAGATCCTGCATGCTGCACGGAAAAAAAACAGCTGGAGAGAGTGGTTGGCTGGGACGGTCTTGGTTTACGCCTCCTGTTGTGTTCCATCCGTGTGTGTCCTGCTTTGGGTGATAAAGTTAGATCGTCACCCTAGAAGCAGCTTAGAGATACCAGGGGGGCCTCTGGAGTCAGGCTGCCCGAGGCCAGCATCCCCTCGCTCTGCAGCTGACAGAATGGCTTGTGGCTCCGAGCCTCAGTGTACCCATTGGTAAAATGGGTCTAATAACAGTCTCCACCTCATAGATTTACTGTGGGGGTAAAATATGATAGCACTCGGCCCAGAACAAGTAGTGACTAACTTCTGCTCCATAGTAATTATTGTATTACTTATACAATATAAATTATAATGAAAATTTCTACTGAAAGTCACCTGTGCTGGCACGGCATGTTAATCAGAGTGGGTAGACAGTTTCAAAACATAGATAATATTACTTCACATGGATTGTAACATGCTATCAATAAACTGTGTATTATGTGTGTTTACCTGTGTTTCCAGACTTCATGGCCACCGTATGGTCACACAGAATTTTCCTCTCAACCCTAGGTATCAGGGATGATGATTAACTTTATTTTCCAGATGTGGGAACTGAGGCTCAGAGGGGCTGAGTGGCTTGGGCTGCTGACGGGCACAGCCCTCTGGAAGTCAAACCTCAAGGATTGTTCTGGAGGCTGCCGGCTGGGGCTGCCCGTCCCTGGGACGCCCGTCCCATGGGGCGTTAGGCTGGGTCTTTTGATGACCGGCCCATCCCAGGTCCTGGCCCCTCTGACTGCTGGTGGCCTCCCCTGGCCTGGTCCTCGCTCACTCCAGCCCTGCTCTTCCTGCGTCTTTGGGTCTCTCTAGGGCTTCTTGGTTCTGGATACGCTCTGCCCCTTCTCACAGGCAGCATGAGGTGAATTAACCCAACTGAACGTGGGCTGGTACATGATGGAACAAGCCCCAGAGAGTCTCCATCGCCTGGCCCACCCTCTTGAGCCCCAGGCTTTGGAGGATCACTGGTGGCCCCAGGGAGGAGGGGAGTCACCCCGGGCCCCCCAGGGTGTCGTGTGGGCTTGGTCATCACTGACCCCCTCGCTGGGTTTTCGCCTTCCAGATGAGATGGACCAAACCCCCCCAGTGCGCTCCGAATATCTGGTCTCAGGGATTCGAACTCCCCCCGTGAGGAGAAACAGCAAACTGGCCACCCTGGGCAGAATCTTCAAACCCTGGAAATGGAGGAAAAAGAAAAATGAAAAATTGAAGCAGACGACGTCCGGTGAGCACCAGGGAGAGGGGGCCTGGCGTCACCGTCACCGCGCTTTCTCTTGCCCATGTTGGGAGGGGCAGGCTGTGCTCTGTGGCCTCTGACGGCCAGGAGCTGTTCAACCTCCTGCGGGTCCCCTCTCTCCACCGGCCCTTCCAGGTCCCTGGCTGGGGCGGGGGCGGGGAGGCAGCTCCAGGTCCCACCCGTAGCCCACTCACCGCCCAGCCCCTACGGGGCACACACGTCACCCTCGACCTAGTTAAAAACGCAGACTCAAGGTCAGTGCAAGGCCAGGCTGGAGCTGAGACCTGGCTTGTAGCCATCTCTCCTTCCTGACCACACCGGAGTGGGGAGCACCCAGACCCTCACTTTGACAGCCCCGGGGCCTGGGTCCCACCGTCCCCAAGAGCCCCCTGGGGGATTCACTCAGAGGGTCGGGGCCTCAGTTTGGCCTCGATACCGACGCTCACCGGCTCCTAAGCTCCCGAAGCGGCTTCTCCTACCTGGGCAGCCCCGTCCGATGCTCTCCTCCCACTAAAGGACCCCAGAGCTCCCCTCACTCACCTTCAGCTCTGTGGGGAGCTGGGTTACGAGGGGCTGTGCCACTGCCCCCGCCCCCTTGAACTCCAAGCCAGGAGCTCTGGCCATGAGACTGACCCAGGGGACGCATGTGGTGACGACAGCACAACTGGCCATAAGAGTAAAAGTGACACAGCACGTTTCTAACAACTCAGTGCTCAGAAGCCCCCGTATCCCAGCGCTCCTGCCCGTCTCAGGGACGGGAAACGGGATCAGATGGGCAGCCGCTCCCAGGGCCAAGCAGCAGCGGGTTGCGGGCTTGGGGTTGGAGCCCTGGCAGCCGGGCTCGGGTCTGGTTCCTGGGCGACAGGGTGCCCTCGGTGAAGCGGAGGTCGGTGCCCTGAGAAGCAGACCCCAGGGGAGACAGCGTCTCGGCTCCCGCAGGCCCGTTAGCTGCGGCTGGAAACACTTAGCGAGGGAGCTGCTCGTGGGGAGTTAGTCCTGGGCCTCGGGGACCCGCCTGGTAAGTGCCCGTCTTGGGCTGTTGCCTCTGGCGGTCCCTGTGGTCCCAGCCTTGAAGTGGCGCAGACTCCCGGGCTCAGAGGACGGCAGAGGCAAAGCCAGTGGCGGGGGGCAGGGAGGGCTCCTAACAGCAGCAGGGGGTACTTCCACCCACACTTTTTACGCAATGTACAAAATTATTTTTTTTAACTACCCAAGAAGTTGATGGACAGATTCTCCTCGTCAAGGATGAAAGCAGAACAGACGTCGATATTCGATGAACCTTGTGTGGCTTCCGTGTGCCAGGCACAAAGTAGACAGGGAGACCCAGACCCTGCCCGCTTAGAGCTTTCCGCCAACTGGGGGGTCAGGCGACAGACAGGCACGTGTGACAGTCATGACCCTGGCGGGGCTGAGGAGGAGGTGGGGGGGTGGGCGTTGCCCTGGGCTGAGAAGACCCAGGTGACGAGGTGACACTGGGCTGAGACGTAATCGGCCCCCTGGAGGAAAGCAGGGAAGAGCATCGCAGCTGTGGGAACAGCTGCGCAAACGCGCCGAGTTGGGAAAGCCTCGCCTGGGCATCAGCGAAAGGCTTGGGGGGCCAGAGCGGGGTGACCTCTGTGACCTTGGGGAGCCCCTGATGCTCTCTGGGCCGTGGGGTTGGAGGGTGAGCTGCGTGCTCTCGGGACCCTGTGCCCCCAGCCCACTTGGCATGGGCTGCGGGGAGCAACCTGTGAGTTTTTCAGGATGCTGTGTGGACCCTGCCGGGGGACTGAGGGTCTCCAGGTTAAGACCTGCATCCCCGCCTTCGGGCAGGCATCCCCGCTGGGCCCTTTATCAAGCATTTGGAATTCTGCAGATAGCACTGCATTTCATTTATTTATGCTAAACCATTCTTTCCCCCCAAAGTGTGGGATGTTATTTATTTCAGCCTATCCAATCCCCGTTTTCACAGGCATCCTTGGTTAGGATGAGATGAAGTAAAAATAAAGATGATTTAGAGAGAGGAGAAAAAAACAAACAAACAATGCAGACAGTGGTTCGGGCAGAGTGGTGACTGGGTGACACCGTGAAGGTGGCTCTTGGAAGCCTCAAGTCTGGGAAGCGGCATCGGAGCCCATACCTGCTCTGGGAGCGGGGGCGGGTGGCTTGGGCCGTGGGGACAGGTGTCCTGAGTTGCAGACAGCAGCCCCTGGCAACTGCCTCTTCAGGTCGTTGGGAGGACTCACAAGTCAGTGCCTCTGAGCAGGATGCCACCAGCGCTGCCACCCAGCGCTGGTCGGACAGCGGGGTCCCTCCGTTCTGGAGACCTTCACCCTCGTCCTGCTCGCCCCTGTTTTTGGACTGGGCGGCAGCCTCTTTGCTTGCACCTCCCAAAGCCAGAGTTCCGTTTCTCAGTTTTATCCACACTGCTGGCACCTGGAAATTGGATTGGAAATTGGACCCAGAAAGGAAATTATGTTCCCTTTGCCCCCAGATGTCTTTCCCCTGGTATGTTTGGGTTTTCCGTATTCACCCCTCAGCGTACACACCCTCAGGGAAGCAGCTGGGTTTCCCCAGACACCCTGCCCCCGTGCCCTCTGGTTCTGGTTGATGCCACTTGCCCAGATGCTTGTCATCTGTCCCAAAGCTCTGGCTCTCAGGCAGAGTCCATGCCTGTCTTGCTCCCCTGTGCCTGGCACACAGTAGGTGCTCAGTAAATGTTTTTTAATAAATAACTTCATGGTCATTGCCTGTCATTGCCCACTAGACTTTAAGCTCTGCTACTCGAGCGGCTGTTTCGTTCCCACATGGGGCAGGGCATTCAGACGTGTGGGCGACCCGGGGCTCTTTGTGATCCAGGCTTATAGCCGGTACTTTGTCCATATCTTTTAAAGAGAGGGTCCGAGGGGTGACATGGGTTTGTGTTTGGAAATTGGATTCTACTGCAGGCAGATCGTTTTCTGGACAGTTAGGGAGAAGAAGGAGCTCATCGAGCAGAGTGACACCAGCCCCTGGGAGGGAAGAGGCAAGGGCAGGGGGCCAGTTGCTGGAGGGTTTGTCCGGGGATGAGGGGCCCGGAAGGGCTGTTCCAAAGGAGGAATTGACGAGGTTCCTTCCGCACGTTGGGCTCGGTGGAGGGGGATGGGGGCCCGGCTGCCTCCTTCCTGTTCGATTGGCACTTTTTTTTTTTTAAAGCTACTATTTCTTTCTTTCTTTTTTTTTTTAAAGGAACATTATTTATTGGCTGCATTGGGTCTTCGTTGTCTGCACAGGGCCTTTCTTTAGTTGCAGCAAGCGGGGGCTACTCTTCATTGCGGTACGCGGTCTTCTCATTGCGGTGGCTTCTCTTGTTGCAGAGCACGGGCTCTAGGCGTCGGGCTTCAGTAGTTGTGGCATGTGGGCTCTAGAGCACAGGCTCAGTAGTTGTGGCGCATGGGCTTAGTTGCTCCACGGCATGTGGGATCTTCCCAGACCAGGGATCGAACCCGCGTCCCCTGCCTTGGCAGACTGATTCTTAAGGGAAGTCCCTACTGTCACATTCTTTGAAAGCGTGAACCTGGGGCTCATCGGAGGAGCCTCTGGTGGGACAGTTGGGCAGAAGACTGGTCTGTGAACAGACAAAAGGGCGGTCAGGATGTATTTAGCAGGTGAAAATAGAACCGCAGAAAAGCACCCCAGGGTATTTGGGGGACAAGGTCCTGGGCTGGAAAATGAAGGCGTAGTCGGCGGAGGGTGGGAATGGGCAGTGGGAGCCTAGAGAGGGTGGTACATGGGGCATCGCTTCTCAGATGAGCCACGGAAGCCACTGCCTTAAACTGTACTCACTGTACCTCCCTTCTGCCCTGCTCAGCACATTGCTTAGGGGGCAGCTCGGGTTCCCAAACCACACCCCCACCTGGGGGCCCCTCCCCCGCGGTCACCTGCCGCCTCTCTGCTGTCTTCCTACACTGGAGGCGGCAGCGGCCGGGCTCGGGCGGGGCCCCGCGGCGCTCTGCCCGCGACTCACCTGGATGTCTGTGTTGTGCGCAGCCTTGGAGAAGAAGATGGCCAGCAGGCAAGGTCGGGAGGACCTCATCAAGAAGGGGCTCCTGGAGATGATGGAGCAAGGTAAGTGGGCCGCCCCGGGCCGGGCAGGGCTGGGCCCAGGAACGCTGAGCTGGGGGTCGCACGGGGGTCCAGCAAGCCCATCAGGGTGGAGTGGAAGTCGGAGCAGTCCGGTGTCCAGCTGTGGCTCCTGGACCTGAATGAGGCCTCCGTGGGTCCAGTGAGGACCCACGGCTCAGCCCCCGGGCCTCTGAGGACCCATCGGTGAGTTGGCTGCTCCTGGGGCGTGGAGCTGAGTGCAGCCACCTGCCTTGGGGATGGGGGGTTGCTTCCCGCCCGAGCTGCGTGTGGGTGAAGCTAGTGTCTAGTCCTGATTGCCCCGAAGTGGTAGCAGTGGCTTTTGTGTTTTCCTATTCATAGTTTAGTCCTGGATTCGGGTGAGTTCTTTGCTCCCCATGACCACCTAGTGCTACAGCTGCCGTTGATTAAGGATCGATTATATGCTGGGTGCTCTGCTGGGTCTTCTACTTGCCTTCAGCCTTTTGTCCTCACAGCATCCTCGGGACTGGGTGTGGTGGTACCCCCGGTCTCCAGGTGAGGAATGGGAGGGTCTGGGAGGTAGCTGCCCAGGGTCACGCAGCTAGAGGGCCCGGATGCTGGTCAGACTCTGGTCCAGAAACCTTAATCACCGTGGTGTCTGCAAAGCCGCCTTTGTTTGCATCTTTGAGAAACATCAGGTTTTATCACTAGCACAATTAACTTAAGAATTCTTGAGTTCCCCCATCTTCCTCCCTTGGTGATGGCGTGAGGCACAGGACTTGGGTCCTGACGCTAAACTTTCATGCTTTCTAGTTCTCTGAGACCCTAAAGCTTGGCAGGGGTGGTGGGGTCTCAGAAAACCCCACTGCTGCCTGCAGATCTCTCTGGAGCTGGACCAAACTCTTGCCTCCTGATTGAAAGAACCTGGCCTCACAGAGCCAATTCTGTGAGGCTCACGTGAATAAATGGCATTCCTCTCTCCCTTTTAGCCTTAAAATATTACTGGTGTCTTTGTAATTTGGCCCAGGTATCAGGAGGTAGAAAGGGAGGCCCTGGAGTCCGTGAATCCAGATTTATAACGTGCTCTGCGTCTGGTAAGGCCCTTGTGGTCATTCCTCTTCTTTGGATGCAAAGGGAAAAGTACTTTGATGATTATGCTGTCTTCAGGGGAAACATACATGGGAAATTGCTTAGTGCTAATAATCAAACTTCGCCCGTAAAAGAAACTTGGTATCAAGTCCTGTGATGTTCAGATGTTAAACGCTCCAGTCTGACTCTTAGATTTGGGAGAATGTCATTGCTGAGATGGAAATCTGGACTGTTTTAATTTGGATGGAACCAAAAAGCTCTAAACTCTGGCATTTTGAGTATGTTGCCAACAAAACTTACCTTAACTCTTGGGGCAGGAGGAGGGAAAATGAAAACAATATGAAGGTCTGTTTATCATCTGTTTTTAAAAATATTATCACTGATGAAGGAAAACATGGATTTGATTCCCATCAAAGGTAAAGTGATAGGTGAATCATTAAAGGGAAAAACTTCCAGGAGAAGTGCAGTTTTCCCTTTCCTAAACTCTGAATCTTTGTCAAATGATTTTGTCTGGTGGCCTCAGTACAGAGAGCCAGCAGTCAAGTTGACGGGGTAAGCATGTGGTTGACCTGCTCAGGGGCCAGCTCTCCTGGCTTCGGTGTTTGGCGGGGAGATCTCACGCCGGCCCACCTGCAGCACTGCTTTAGATTGGGGTCAGCGAGCCTTTTCTGGAGAGAGTCAGACAGTAGATATTTTAGGCTGTGAGGTCCATACTTATCCCTGCTGTTATCAGGCAAAAGCAGTCCCAGTCACTACACAAAGTTGTGGGTTTGGCTGGGTGCTGGTAACACTTTATTTAGGGACATTGAAATTTGAATTTCATATAACTTCCATGTGCCATCAAGTATTATTTTTCTTTTGAGTTTTTTTTCAGCCGTTTAAAGAGGTAAAATCCCTTCGTAGCTCGGGGCTCTGTGGAACAGGTGGTGGGCTAGATGTGGCCCCCAGGGTGTAGTTTGCCAACCCTGACTTTAGATCACTCTTTCTCTCTGGCTAAGTGATTGTGGACCAGGAACTGAAGGGGCCTGAAACACAGTCTCTTTGCTCAAGAATTGACAATGCGCTCATTAACTGACGCCACACCATTTTACTGAGCACTTGCTATGGGCCAGGGTCTGTGTTAGCTGCTGAGGATACAGGTGAGCAAAATACCTTTCTCCCAGAACTCCCAGTCCAGTGGGGAACAAACATTAGATAATCCCACAAATCAACATAAAATCACAGCTGAGCTGAGTATGGTGAAGGAAAGGCACGTAGCACCTGAAGAATGTGAGTTGGGCCCCTGACCTGGTCCGGGGCTGGGGGAGGTGATGGTGGAGTGGGTCTAACGGCAGCAGGGGTCAACAGGCTGCTTCTCCGAACTTGCTGCAATTCGGGTCACCTGGGGAGCTCTTCAATCAGAGGCGCTGGGGGTGGGACCTAGGCGTCCGGAGTTTATAAGCCTCCCCAGCTGCTTCCAACGTTGGTGTTACCAAGGATGAGAAGCAGAGAGCGATGGGGGACTGGGGAGCGTCTCCCAGCCCAGTGGAGCAGCCCGCGCCGGACCCCGTGGGCGAAGGGAGCAGGCGCCCCGGGGAGGAGCCAAGAGAAGGTGGGTGCGGGTTAGGGGAGGTAAGAAACGGGGGGCGGGGGGGCGGTCCTGACAGGGCCTGGCGTCCTGCCTGCCTCTCCCTGCAGCATGGACGGAATGGAGAGAATTCGACTCCCCAGCAGGCGTCTGGGTGACAGGCACCTCTGTGGCTGTGGCGCCCCGGGCAGCCACGGGGCAGGTGGGCTGAGTCTGCAGTGAGCCTGTGGGGCTGTCGTTGGGGGGTGCGTGTTAGAAACGGGGCAGCAGGCGTTGCCCCTGGGGAGGGACCTGGGTCGGGGGGAGGGGGCAGGGGTGTGGGCTCACCACCCACTCATCTCCCTTAAACTCTTAACTGTATTACCTCTAATGGACGCACAGGGGTAAGGGGAGATGCGAGAGTGTTTGCCAGCAGGCTCCTGGGGTACATAACTCTTGGAACTATTGTTTCCGTCCCGCACTTGCTCAGAAAATGCCTTTTCTCACTGCGGTGAAGTCGAGCTCAAGGTCAGCCTCTGTCGGTCCCGAATTTGTCCTGGAGGTGGGACAGCAGGGTTCCTGCTGGGTTGGTCGGTGGTCCCGGGAGTTGAACCGCCCCCTCCCAGTTCAGAGATGGCCCCCGGCTTGGATTCAGGAATCATCCTCATCGCCACCACCTGCGCCCAGCTGGGCTGGCCGGCTTTGTAGCCAGGAGCGCCCCCCTGTGGTTGGCTGCCCCCTTCCCTGCACTGAGCCTGGACTTCACACCCAGGGGGCACCTGGGGGTTGAGCGAGCCTCCGCCAGTGACCGAGGGGCCCAGAGAGGCCCCCCACAGGCTGGGGCCACAGACCCTCCCAGAGCTGCCTGCAGTCCTTAGCAGCCTCAGGAACTCACACTTGAACTTCCTTGGCCAGGCCAAAGCCAGGAAGGTCCTCTGCCCTGCACAGGTGTGCACATGGACACGCCCCTGGGTCAGTCCCCTGGAGTCTGCCCACAGAGCGGTCAGGAGCGTGGCCGCGTGAGCTGGCTGTGGACGGGCCTGCAGGAGAGAGCCTGCACGTCCCAGAGACGAGCCTGCGTCCAGGGCATGGGTTTGCCCTCCCCGCTCTCCGGGGGGCGTGTTATTTTGTGATACTGTGAACACATGCATTTTATGAACCCCTCTGACCTTTCCTTGGTTCCTGAAGGTCTGGGAATCAGCCGGATCGAGGAAGGACCCTACTAGTATTGTTAGGAGTTGTATGAGATGCGACCAGGTCTGCATGAGGGACCGGGAGCTGACCTTTTCCTCTCACTCCGTCTTCACAGCTTTGACCAGTGACACATCTGTGACAGGCGAGGGCAGGCACCGGGTCCCTGGCCCACATACGATGAGTGAGGACAGGAGCTGGCCCGTTTCTCTGTCCAGACGCCGTGTGGGCCCCGAGTGACTTTACTCCATCCTCCTGAATGTGTCTGCTTGGCTCTGTCTTAATAATTTAAGGACTTTCATTCTCTGTCACTGGATATAAGAAGGAGGTGCTTGTTACCCCGGTGCTGTGTTCCGTGACCTGAAAGACACGAGGTCCCTCTCCTCGGGGCAGTTGGCAGGGACGCGTCAAGTCTGTCTGGCTTCTGTGTGGCAGGAACGCCAGGGGCAGTGTGTGTGTGTGCGCGTGTGTCTGCAGGCAGGTGTGTGCGTGCAGGGTGTGTGTTTGCCTGTTCGTGGCGTGTCCCCTCTCACCATGGCTGCTCTGTGTATAACCCAGCCTCCGACTCCTGGTCCCCTCTGCCGCGCTCGGAAGGGCCTGGCCGGGAGGGAGCGCCCACGGTATAGTGAGAGGAGCAGGGGACCAGCTGCCCACAGCTCCCCCGCCCTGCCAGCATTGCTTAGCAACGACCCTGCCGCCCAGGCTATTTTGAGAACTGTGACTTTTCACTGAACATGATTATGAGCCGGAGCTCGGAGCACAGCCCAGAGAAGTCCTGCAAGTCCGCTAAGCCGTAAAAGTAGGTGCAGGAATCCCGGGACTGTGCGTCGGGGTGCAGCCTTTGCTGAGCCTGGGTGGAGGGTGGGGACCTTTGGGCCTTGCAGCTTCAGTGTTCTGACCATTTCATTGATGATGATGATGATGGAGATGCCGTTATTATGTCACCAGCAGCAAATGACCCGCCCCTTCTAAGGTTCGGTGTCACCATCTGTACAGGGTGGGTGGTAACCACACCTAACGGGGCGGGGAGCTGTGACATTCAGGTGAGTTGCTGCCAGCAGCGTGCCGTGCTGTGTCTCTAGCTGTGCACAGCCTCAGTCAGTGCTGGCTGTCACCTCTGTCACCAACGGCCAAGGAAGCTGGTAGCAGAGACTGTCACAGCTGTGTTTCAAGTATGAGTAAACCAGTCATGAGAGAGGGTCCAAGAAGCTGTAGTTTTGAGCTTGGTGACATCTAATTGTGTCCACTGGGTGACTTCTCTTGGCTTGTGTCTTGGTCTTTTCCTGGGCGGAGGTTGGTTGGCTGCTGGTCAGATCTGGCCCAAGGTCTGTTTCCGTAAAGCCCCTTGAGCTAAGAATGGTTTTAAACTTAAAGGACTTTTGTAAATATATAAACAACAAAGATGAATATGGAGCATGGATATTGTGGCATGTGGCCCAGAAGGTCTAAAGTACAAATGCTGGCCATCTGCTTCTTTCTAGGGAAGGGTAGCTGGTCCCTGGTCTAGACCCACCCCCCAGGCCAGGTAACACAGCTGCACAGATGGCACCTTCCGAGACCCAAGTCTCCAGACTTCTGGCCGTTCTGCCCTCCCCGCGAGGGGAGGTGCAGCAGCCGGAAGACGATGAACAGTGATTACACGTGCACGTCCCCCGCAGGGTCACGTCACAGGCCTGGCCCGAGTCCTGGGCGCGGGGAGGGCCCTGTTGATACCACGTGGGCCGAGGGGCCCAGGCCGAGTGGCCAGACCATCACCCGTGTTCTCCTCCTCCTCCCCTTTGTGAGCAGCAGTGAGGGTAATTACAAGCACACACATGGTGTTTGCTTCATGCCAGATGCGTTATGGACGTTCACTCCCTGAATTCTCACTCTGACTCTGCGAAGCCAGGAGTATTAGCCCCATTTTATAGAAGAGGAAATGGAGGCCTGGAGACATTTGCTGCCTGGGCACAAGAAACCCCACGTGCCGTGGGGTGGGATGGGTAGAGAGGGTGACCTTATACCTTTTGTCCCCCACCTGGGCACTTCGGGGAGCAGAAGGGACACTGCCACCTGACAGCAGGGAGGAACCAGGACCGACTTAAGCAACGGACCCCCGGCTCTGAAATAAATCTCTCCTCCTCCTCCTCTCCCCGCTGCCTCCAAGCGAGGCTGGTGCTCCCACACTGCTGCCTCCCGGCCGTGCGGACGTGTGCAGCTGACGCTGACACGCTGCACCGCGGTGGCCTGGATGAACTGGCCGTGGGGCCTAGGGTTGAGCCGGGGGCTGTGTGGGTGCCGCATGCCCTGGGCTGTGAGCTGTGTCTCAGAAGGCTGAACATGATCAGCTGGCTGAGCCTCCCTGCCTGGACCCGCCACTCTGTGGTTGTGTGATCTGGACCGGTTATGCTCCTGAGTGCCCAGCCCCTCAGCACTAAGATATGACCCAAGGTGATCAACCAGTCAAAGGCCAGACCCTCAAAGGCTCCAACCACTGAGCCCCAGCAAGGGGAGTGCCAGGTCCTCCTTTCAGCCCTACTAGGAGCCTGGTGTCCTCCATTCTGGGATGGCCACCTGCCTAGACCAAGGACTCCCTGATTCCCGCCTCAGCCCTTGGCTGTGCCTCTATTGGGCTGGCAATGCCACGTGTGGCTAGCTGTGTGGCCACCCACAGTTTAAGCCACCTGGGGGGTAAGGATTGTCTCGTTAATCTCCGCCTTTCCAGCGCTGGCACAATGCTGGACCCAACAAACGAGAAGCATTTGTGTGATGGGGGACTAATGGTAGGAAGGTGGGAGCTGAGGTGAAAGGTAATTTGTAGCCTCGATAGTAACAACCCAGCACCTCCGGGATGGACAGCAGTTAGGGCTTGTCATCATCTGTCTGGGTGGCCTTGGCTCTGCTCCCCCCCGCCATCTCTCATCCCCAGCAGGCTGGCTGGGCCTGTCCTCAGGGTGAGTGAGGTCCAGGTACAGGAGGGATGAGCGGGAATGTGCAGGTACTTCTAAAGCCGCTGCTGCATCAAACCTGCTCACTTCCCATTGGCCAAAGCAAGCCACAAGGCAGAGGCCAAGGGTCGGGGGCACCACAAAGGCGAGGACATGGGTGGGGGGCATCGTCCAGTCTCCCACGGGTGTCGAAGTAAGAGCGCATAGGCTGGAAGTGGTGCGGCCAGAGGCCAGCGGGTGTTGTGACGCTCAGTGCTGCCTTAGGAAGGCTCTGGAAAGGGACTCCCGGGGTGTGTGGGAGTGTGCAGGGTACCACACCAGGCCTGGGATAGCGTACTTCCCAGGAAGTCACTTCGCGTGTGAATGAAAGCAGGTAGGAAGGGATTCAGGCTCAGCTGACAGCTGAATTTCCTTGCAGACGCTGAGAGCAAAGCGTGCAGCCCCGACGGAGATCCCCGAGTTGCACAGAGTGAACCTTCCACGCCCAAGCAGGAGCCGCTGACCTCGGAGGAAGCCCAGCTGGGGAGCCCTTTGGCCACTGGGACGGACCAGGCTTCCCTGGATGAGACGCTGTCCTCGGACACCCCTTCAGACGATGCAGGTATTGATTGGACACCGGGGTTGAGCTGCTCCCAGGAGGCCATCCGCCTGGGTGGCGACTGAGGTCCCCAGCCCGAGCTGGGCAGCAACCGTGGTAGAAGACCGTCCTCAGAGGCGCAGCCGTGCCCCGGGCTCTGAGCCCTGCCACGCCCCACCACGCGGTTGAGTTTAAATGTTTGCTGGAGCCTGTTTCTCCGGTATCTTCCCAAGTCTGGCAGAGCAGTGGATGAAGGTGCTTCCAGATGGTCCCAGGTACCTTACCATCCACCTTTCCTCCCGGGGTGTCTTTGCTTGTTCGCTCCGAACTTCTGAGCGGGAAAATTCTCTCCAAAGAAGCCAATGTCTGGGAGCATCTTAGCTACCCCAAGGCAATAGGGCAGGATGGAGAAAAGAATGGCCTGTATCGGGTTATTTGCAGGGTGGGAGGAGCTCAGGGCAACGTCTGCCACGTTGAGTGATTCTTGGTGGGAGCCGTGGTGGTGGTTCTTGTGAGTTAAATTGAATAGACCAGGGCAGTTGTCAGGTATGGGGAAGGGGAGGAGAGAGGGAGTGAGGGAGGGATGGAGAGGAAGAAAAGCACGAATCTGCAGAAACTGTGTGCTGTGACGTCTCTACCCCCTGCTCGCTCTGACCTGTTAGCAGTGTTTTCATAGAAACCTTCCAGCCAACCTGGCCGTCAAGCAGGAGGCCTGCTCCCTAGTAGAACTGCAGCTGTAAACATGCCAGGCCCGGCGTGGCGGCTGCGACGTGTCCTGGGTCCCCACGGTGTTGGGCTGAGAAATTCGGGCGTGTGCATGGGCCTCTTTGGCCGGGGCCTCTCTGGCTGGCTCTTTGGCTTCAGAGCCGGGGGTTGAGGGGGGCACCTGTGCTCCGCTGCTGCTTCCCCAGACAACACTCACACCTGCGCTTTCCCCTGCTGCCCCGTCCACGGCATCGCTCTGGCCTTTGCAGGTACCTGCCGAGAGGCGTGCCCTACTCTCCCTGGGGATGGCTGTCCCTCTCCAGTTTCACCCCAGCTTGGAGACGCGACAGGAGTTTGGGGTCTGCAGGGCTGTGGCCCTTGGGACAGTCCTGGCCTCTCCTGCAGAGACCCTTTTGTCACTGCTGTGTCCCCGTGTCCCCCACCATCTGACTTCAGTCGGGCCAGTGGCTGGCGGGATTCCGATGGCCAGCTGAAGCGTTGCCTTCCGCCCGGAGTCCTAGCAGCCCAGCACTGCCCTTGAGCGCGGAGCCTCCCTTCTGCGGGCCGTGCACCCCGCCTCCCCCTGACGCCCCTCCCTGGTGGACTTTCTGCTCCCGTCAGCGCCCCCTCTAACCTCAGGGGCTCTCTGTCCATGCTCTTGATTTGGGGATGGATTCTTGAGACCAGAGTTGGTTTGTTGAGATCACAAATTTGTATTAAGGACTTTCTCCTGGTGAGACGTGCTGTTGGGTCTGGGGTTGTGATGATAATGTGTCTGGGTCTCTCCTCCCAGGTGGATGGGAGCAGGTGAGCAAACCTGGTGACCCCTGGCGCTGAGTCCCCGCAGTGGGTGCTCTGGAGACTGGGGCAGCCCAGCTTGGGTAGAGGGATGAGTAGGAGTTGTCCGGGCCGAGAGTGAGGGAGAGCGCGTCCTGGCGGGAAGAGGGACCCTTGCAAGGACTGAGAACAGGGTCAGCTGCTTTCTCTGTAAAGGGCCGGTTGTAAATCTCATTGGCTTTGTGGCTAGGAAGGTTTTACCCCTGCCAGGTGAAGATGTGCAAAGGAAAAGCAATGGCTGGGTGCCAGCAAGCTTTATTTCCAAACAACCCACGGGCTGGATTTTGGTTGGCTGTGGCTGGCCTGGGAGTAGGAAAGACCATGGGACTTTGGCAGAGCTGTAGGTAGACGTGGTCAGAGCCGGGATAGGATGGAGAGAGAGAGGGCTGGGCCGGACAGCCCTTCCCCGAGGGCAGCCCTTCCCTGAGGACGGTTGGTTGGAGCCACAGTGGGGTTTGCACTGTAGGAGAAGCCCTGGGCCTCTGGTCAGTGCGTAGTCTGTGGTGATGGGATGTAGCTCCATCCCTCACTGGGGCTCTTCCTTCGCTCTGGCCCCAGAGAGGTCCTGAGCCCCTGGGGTGGGAGAGATGATGTTATCTGGGTGGCACATGTAAACAACTTGAAAACATTTTAGTAGTAATGTTCATTTTCATTAATTAGAGCAAGTGGTATGGGTTTCTCATTCAGGGTAGTGATAGTTTCTTAATAAATAAATTGAAATTAAAAGCATGGCTTCACTTAAAGTAAAATATAGCAGCCAAAAATATAGAAAAGTACAGGGCCATGTCCAATCTCCAAAGCAGGGCCGATTCATTCCTTTGGGGTGTGGTTAGTGTATTAGCAGCTGCTGACCTTTATCATAATGCTGATGACAACAAGGGCCAACACGCTCGGCCGCTTGTGTGCAGGATGCTGTTCTAAGTGCTGTCACGTATATTGGCTCATGTAACCCCCAGGTGATTGATGGGGTTTACATGAGCCACCTGGAAACCCCCAGGTGGTTGATGTGGTTACACCCTTTTACTCATGATGAAAAGGAGGTACCCAGGTTAAGTAACTCATCCAAGGGTATAGAATTAGGGAATTGAGAGCAATGTCTTTGACATCAGATTGACCTGGGTTTGAGATGTGACCAAACGCCTCACCAAGCTGTGTGACCATGGACGAGTCACTCAACCTCTCTGAACCTGTGTCATCAACTATAAATGGGGATAATGTTGCACTTCTCAGGGTTGCTAAAATCAAGCCACTTAGCTCAGTCGTCACTCACACTGAGCGCTCAGAGTGTTTGCTGCTGCTCCCAGGGACTGTCCTCGTCGTCTTTATCATCATCATCACTTTTGTCATTGTCATTATGGAAAAGCAGCCCTTGGAGGAAGGGTGATGCATTAAAGCCTGGTATCGGGTTGCCTGCAAACGCCCCACAGAGGCCCTGCCTCTAAAAGCACGTGTGGGTGGGGATGTGGGTGCACCTGCACTTTGCTATTGAGCGGGGGACCCCCCCCCACCCCCATTCCCCCTCGCCGGAGTCTCTTGCAGCCCTGCAGGCCTGGAATCCTCCACCAAGAACTCTGACCAGGGCTGCGGCTCCTGGTCTCTACTGAGAGGACTGGCCTTGAGTGAGGGAGTGGATTGTAATCTAACTCAGACACCTTCAACTCATTTCTTCAAACATTGCCTAGGCTTAAAAATCAGGAGCATTCATGAAAAATCCACATGTGCAGCTAGCTGCTTTTCAACAATCAAAGTCCGCGCCCGCTGGGCCCGTGTTCCCACGCAGCTGCGGTCTCTGCGAGCTGAGAAGAGGTCATCTCCTTTGCGGGGCGTGCTCACCTCTCAGCTCCTGCTTGGCCCCTCGGGTGTATGAGTTTGTGATCCCTTCCATGGAGGTGAAGAGCCTGGTCTCGGGAATCAACCCCTGTGCTGCACTGGGGGTTCTCCCTCTCCTTGGCCAGGTGGTGACACCTGGATTGGGGCTGCTGATTCTATGTGCCCCAAACCGTGGGTAGGGCTGGGGGCATGGGGGTTATATCCAATGATCGCAGATATCTCAGGAAGGAAACACTGTCAGAGATTCTGACCGTGGTTTTCTTTGATCCTCAGTTTGGGTTTAGTGATTTGGGTTGACTTCGGACTTTTGTGTTTGGGGTGATTCCTGGTTTTGTTTGGATCATGCTGTGTCAGCCACAGAGCAGCCCCTAAAAATAGCCCAGGAGAACCCCTTGTTTCAGTGTTAAGTGGGATAGGATCCCGTTCAGTGTTTCTGTCGTGCGGGGGCTGAGCTCTGGCGTGCCCAAGAGTGCACTAATTAAAAGGAAAAGTGGCACTCAGCATGTCCTGTGTGTGCTGTATTATCTTAGCCCCATTTTTTGTTTTTGCTTTTAGATTAGAAAGCAGTGGCCCAGAGAGGTTAAGTCACTTGCCCGAGGCCACAGAGCACATAAGTGGTAAAGCTGGGGGTTGATCCGCAGACATGCTGTTAACTATAACACTCTACAGCCCAAACTAGGGCCAAGCTTTGCTCTGCTTCTGAAATGTGGGTTGTTTCTGCAGTCTAGAAGAGGGTTGGCAAATTGCAGGCTACAGGTCAGACCCAGCCTGTCTTTGTCTATACGACCAGCTCGTGTGCTGGCACTGTGAGCCCGGGTACCAGGCAGAGATGGCCCCCTCCCTGCACCTGCCTCCCAGCTGGTGGCCGCACTTCATCGATGTCCAGGGCCTGTGCTGGTCCCACTGACACCTGGGACTCAACTTTTGGCAGCTGCTGGGCCCTGAGCTGTGGAACCTCTTTCCAGGAGTTGGCCAGTCTCTTTGCCCAGGGCCAGCTGTCCGAGCCGTGACGGAGAACATGCCGGGTGTCACTGGGGTTCCGTGAAACTGACCACGGCGGCTGTCCCCCCAGCTCTCTAGGTCCCTCCTCTCAGGCTGGTCTCTCTCGGTCTCAGAATGTCTCCAGTGGGTGAAAACTGGGTATAAAGCAAGCCCGCCACCCCGCAGCATGCCCCAGGCAGAAGGGCCTTGGCTGGGAGCTCAGCTGGTGAGAAGCGACCTCTGCTGGTCAGGGCCAGACAGCGACAACCCCGAGGGAGGGATTCCAAATGCGGGGAACATGCAAAGCTGATGTCGGCTTCTACATTTAAAAAAAAATTTTTTTTGATATAACACTTGAGACTTTAACAGATGTTAACGTTTCAGTTTTGACAAGATTCCGAAATACAATGGTAGCTGCACACTCGCGTGAGATGCGCAGGAAGATGTAGCTTGGCAAAGGAGACGCTGAGACACCGGTTTCCCAGACCGAGGATCCCTTAGACAGGCAGGGTGTGAGGGGGTCAGTGTGTGATGAGTTTTGCGGAGAGACATCGGAGGAGGGTGTTTGGGGTGAGTTCCTGGTGTGCTGGGTCCCGGGGCCCTCAGAGCGGAGGGTGGGGGACCCACTGCATCTTGGGCTAGTGGGGGGAGGGGGACCTCCCTGGGGCTGTTAGAATCTTACCCTGCGACCTCTCTGGTTGAAGGACTGTGACCACTGACTCGCTCCCAGAAATCCAGAGCTGCTCTGTCCACTAGCTGCGTGGCTATTTAAATGAATTAAAACCAAAGAAAATAAAAAAATCCATCTCCCCCGTTGCACCGGCCGCTTGTCAGCTGCTCACTGTAGCAGACAAGGAGGAGGCATTTCTGTCATCTGAGAAAGGTCTATCGGGTGGCACTGAGGGTGAGGGGTGGCCACACGTCCACGTGGGTGCACAGCCAGGGGAGTTTGCTGTTTGGGTCAATCAGCCCTTGCAGAGTTTTCTGCACCAACAGATACCTTGTAACCTACAAAGCCAAAGCCCTTTACAGAAAAAGTTTGCTGACCCTCATTTAGAGAATGGGTTTGGGGTGCCATGCGTGGAAGGGAAGGAGCTTGAAAGTCATTGCTGAGGTCCAGGCAGAGGCTGTGGCAGTTGACACTGGGAGGACAATATTTCCGAGAAATATTTTGGAAGTAGAGTGCCCAGGATGTATTCATGAATTAGATACGAGGGGTGGGTATGAGGTGGAGAGGACAGGAGAGGGATTGAGCATTGTGTCCAGTCTGGCTGGACAGCTTGGGGGGTGGGGGCAGCGTGTACCGAGTCTGGTGAAGGTGGGGCTCTGTCTTGGTCAGTGCCATGTCCACAGCTCCCAGGAGGGTACCTGGGCCCCATAACTGTTCAAGGACACTTGTGGGATGGATGGATGGATGAGTGAGAGAGAAGAGGCACTGGGGAGGGGTTTCTCCTGGGAAATCAAGAGATGGGTTTGCGTATGATTCATTTTGACTATTTGACCTCCAGATGGAGGTGTCAATGTGGCCGATAATGGATGAGTCTGGAGCTCCGAGAAAGGATCAAGGGGGTTGACAGAGATGAGATGGATTTGAAGCCAGAGGAGAGAATTAGATGAGAGAGTGGGTTAATGGGGAAGAGGACCAAGGGCTGGGTCCTGGGGCAGCCCAGGGGGAGCCTGAGAGGGGCTGAGCAGGTGCAGCCAGAACGGCAGGAGGGAACCAGGGGGCGAGGTGTCCAGAAGCCGCAGAGGAGGTGCAGGGGTAGACGTGGGAGGACTGTGCTGAGACAGAGCCGCGGGGACCTGCTCTGGCCAACGCGGGTGTGGGGACCCTGACCCAGGGCCGTCTCCTTGTTAACCCTTCTCCTGGCAGCCCTCCCAAGGGGGACCCATGGAGCCCAGTTCAAACACGCCCACCTTGTCCAGACTCCCAGGTCCGTGCGGGGAGACCAAGGCCCAGAGGGAGCAACTGGCCGGTCGGGGTTTCCGTGATGGCAGGACCCAGGAGAGCACGTCACAGCTGTGGGTCTCGCCACAGGCTTCCCTCGCCAAGAGACACCACCAGAGCATCTCCTTAGAGATCTAAGTAGTGTCTGCCTCCAGCAGGGGCTCTCAACCATGGGCATCCCACCCTCCAGGGGACGTTGGGCAGTGTCTGAAGATAGTTTTGGTTGTCACTCTGGCATCTGGCAGATAGAGCCCAGGGCTGCTGCTAGACATTTTACAGGCAAAGAATTATCTGGCCCCAAATGTCAATACTGCCAAAGTTGAGAACCCCTGACCTAGAATGAGAGGAAAACTCATCCACGTTCCAAAATAATGCTTTGATCCCTGGCAGTGTGGCCTGTGACTGTCCCAAGTGCTGAATAGCTTCAGACGTCCCCTCCGTGACCTCATGGAAGTCTCCCTCCCTTGCAGTGGGCAGGAGAGGGTGTTTTATACAGATGTTTGTACAGATGAGGAAACGGAGGCTCAGAGAGGTGGAGACCAAGGTCACTCCTCTGGAAAAGAGTCAGTCACAACAGAGGCAAAGGATGGATGTGGGAGACTGGTGTGGTGAGCTTGAGGTCAGGTGAGCCATTCCTGTGCCACCTGTCTCCCCCGAAACCATGACATTGGGAACACACTGGATACCTAGAGGATAGAACCCAAGCCTGGACCGAGTGGCTACTCAAGCTCACTCCGGCCCCTCAGCCGGTGCTTCCGGCTGCAAGCTTGGCCACTGAGGGCCCGGGAGCATGGCCTCCCCAGGATCAGGGTCCACTGCCCTGCTCTGATTCACACAAGCCAGGAGGCCCAGCAAAGTCATAGGACCAGTGCCCACATGGAGAAAAGGGACCTTTCCACACTCACCTATGGCTTACCGAGGAAAGCACACAACTGTTTTTACCTAGAAGCACAAAACGTTTATTTTAATGTTATTTTTGCAAAACTTATTAACTAAAACAATCAGAATTGTAGACTCTTAGAAGTTGCAGGTCACAGGTCATGGGACATAACAATAGTCTTGAAGTCTAGGAGTCTTTAAAAAAAACGCCTATGAAAAAATAATACTTTTGAGGACAGTTTTGTTATTATTGTCAATAATAATAATAAAATAAAACCGTAGTGTTTTCACATGGGTATCGGTGCAGGGCATAAGGTAAGGAGCATTCTGTAGTGGCTGTTCTCAGCTCAGACTAACCCCATGATACAAACCTGACTCTGTCTTCTGCAGTGGGTGGGAAGGGGACGTTTCTTTTCTCAGATCTTGCTTATCAGGATTTGGGAGGGCCAGCCCTTCTAAGGCAAAGACTGCATTTCCATGAGCTTCACAGGGAAAAGGCCTGGCTTGAGAGGTCTTCAACTTCCAACAGGGACGCCAAAAGGACAGAAATGGTGATAGCCAGTGGGATGCCTGGGACATGCGGTGGTCCTTTCTAGAGTTTCACTGAAGCTTTGTGAGGGCAGTGATCAAGCCTGCCTCGGTCAGCACCACGGACAGTGCCACCTCCAGAAGCGTTCCCTGACTGATGGATGAATCCCACACGGTGACTTTGGGGCCAGCTCTGTCAGGCTGTTCCCAGAGGGTATTAGGATCTTCCCCCTTAGGTGGCTGCAAAGATGAAATTAGACGATGTGGGGCGGGGCACCTGGGGTGTGTGCTCTGAGCGGGCAGGGGGGCTGGGGTCCTGAGGTGGGGATGGGAGGCCGCCTCTCTTCTTGTGTCAGGGAAGAAGGAAGGGTGTGTCAGGGATGGTTGGTTTGGGTTTGAGCTCCCCCCGCTGCCCCCAGCCCCTGGTCTGATGGGCTCATTTTCCCCTGTAAAGCTGGAGGTGAGGCCGCACAGGAGGAGGGAGTGAGAAGCTGCAGGTAGGAGAGAGACAGAGAAGGTCTGAAGCAGCGTGACTGCCTGCTGGGGCAGAGCCAAGGGCCCTGAGGGTGGTGGTCCTGAGATGGCCAGGACTGGGACTTCTCTGTCGCTGTCTGTCTTCCACAGCACTCCACAGGGACGGGACCCGGCAGATGGAGGGTCACCCAGAGGTGGGGTGCTCCCAGTTAGCTGAATGCAAAGGAAGGGAGGCAGAGGGCTTGGGGGTGCTGGTGAGATGGTTCCTGAGTGATGGATGGTGGAACTCGAGCTGGATAAAGAGAGAAGGGGGAAAGGAGAGGCTGACGGGTTGGGAGAAAGCCCAGGGGTGGACAGGCCAGGGGAGGGGGGAGCAGTGGTTCAGGAGCGGGAGGGGCCTGAGCCAGCAGCTGGAAGGAGAGGGGAGGGGGGCCGTGGACGGGCTGACCCTTTCTCAAAGCTGAAGCCCCCTGCTGTTCCCCTGCCACTCAGCTCGCAGCCCTCACTCAGGGGCAGGACTGTTGTTGACCAGGCGTGTAAAATCAGTCACTGCGGGATCTGAGGGTCTGCAGCGTGCCAGGCACACGTCTCATTGTCGCTTCTTGATTAAATCTCACAATCCTGTGAGGGACTCTTGCTGTTAGTCCGATGTCATCCACGGGTAAATGGAGACACAGGAGATCAGGAACTCATCCAAGGTCACAGAGGAAGTGCAGGGGCCAACTGGCATCTGATTCCAAAGCCTGTGTTTGTGACCAGCAGCCCCAGGTGAGGTGGGAGCTTTAGTACTACCTATTGAGTGGAAAAAGGGACAGAATCACCCGCGCTCTTGAAGTTATTTCCCTCCCTCCCCCCTCCCTCCTCCTCCTCCTCTCTGCTTCTGATGTTTCTGTTGATAGTAGAACTCACGGGGAGTCAAATGTCTATGAGAGGTGACCCCTCTGTACCCTGCTCCGTGATAACAAGCCCACCCAGCCGAAGCTCCCTTGCTGTCTTCACACCCACCCCAGCCAGAGGAACTGTGGTTTGTGAATTCTCTGTTTTGCTTTTGAACCAGCCAAGATGTCGTCAGCATCCAGAGATGAAGAAGCAGGTGCTGCTGGCAGCCTCCCACCTACCACGGACGAGCCCTCTCAAGCCTTAGCTGGGTCCGACTCCCTGGACAGTCCTCCCAGACCCCTGGAGAGATCCGTGGGCCAGCTCCCCAGCCCCCCGCTGCTGCCCACCCCACCGCCCAAGGCAGGCTCCAGAACCACGAGAAGTGTCACAGGTGGGCCTACGTGCATCCACCCATCCACCTTGCTTCCTTTTTCCTTCCGTTCATCCATCCATGCCTCCGACCCGTCCTGATTGGGCTCCCACTGTGGGCTGGTTCTCACCCTTTGCTTCTGCGATGCTCTGGGGCTCTGGGCAGGTCCAGGGGAGCAGAGCTGGAGACAGGAGGGCGGTTCTTAGCAAGGAGGAGCTCTGGTTGTCAGGAGAAGACAGCTTGGGCTCCCTCAAACACGTGTGGGGCAGCGTTCAAAGGTTTCTTCCAGAAGGTGAATGCAGGAGACGTAGCCACAGCCCCCAGGATGGCGGCTTTGTCTTTCTGTCTGGATATTCAGGTGTCTGACTGTCCTTCTCTTTCTGCTTCTAAGTCAGTGTCTGTCTGTCTGTCTGTCTCCTTCTCCTTACCTCCTCTCTCCCTCCCTCTCATCCCCTCTTTTCTCTCCCTCCCTCCCGCTCCCCATCTCCCCATCTCCCCATCTCCCCATCTCCCCTTCTCCCCTTCCTCTGTCTCTCTGTCTGTCTCATGATCTCTGCTCATCTCCATGAGAGCTCCGTCCAGCAAGGCAGAGCCAGGAATCCACACTGGACTGTAGGCTGGTGGTCAGAGAGGGAAGCACGGCTGAGCAGAGGCCCGCAAAGGCATCGCCTTCTGTAGCTTTGGCCACACTGGCTGAAGGGTCCCAGGAAGTAGGGGCGTTGTCTTTTCAAGTTTGGGTATTTCTTGTCCCGTCCCTGCTGGAAACAGGAGACACTGCAGGTCTCAGGGGGAAAGCAGGCCTTTCACAAAGAGGCGATTGTTTCTAAGAGTAAATCCTTGCGTGCTGCCTCTGAGGGCGGGGTCATGAAGATGAGAGTGGATAGCAGATTTCAGCAGCTTGGCTCTAATCCTTGGCCACCACCTGTCACACGACTGCTCACCACTTGTCAGGAGCTGCCCACCCCCAGGCACTGCAAGGAGGCCAGCCCCTCTGGGGAGGGAACGTGTCCCCACTTTACAGTTGAGGGAACTCTGCCATCACCCCCAGATCCCAGCGCCTGCATACAGCTGGTGCTCAGCGAGTGTGGGTAACCGTGATCGAAGGAACAGTCAGACGATCTGACCCCTTTGTCTGCTTTCTGCCTCTTTCTCCATCTCTGGGAATCCGTCAGAGTGTTCAGTCCTTGGGTGACATGGCCACACAGACTAAAGTTTTGAGGCAAATAATCTGCATCTTGTTACAGTCTGTGTGATAATCCCCTTTCCATCCATTGAAACGTGAGACAGTTGGAAATCCACTGGATAAGGCACCATCCACCCCGCTTTCTTCTGGCTCCTGTATAATTAGTTCAGGGACTCTCTGTCCCCGTTGTGCTTAGACAGGATCAGACCTCGGCCTGTTTCATCCCCCGTGAGCCCTCCTCTCTCCCCATGTCCCAAGTCCTGGGTCAGCTCCTTTGACTGCCCCTCAGGGGCGAGGAGCTCCTGAACTTCGGAGACCTTTTCTGACAAGTCACCGAGGAGTCTGGGGACTGGATTAGGAGCGGGAGGAGGCAGAAGGGTTACGAGCTGTGGCCTGGATCTCTTATAGCTGAGACTGCATTTTGGCGACTTGGTCTTAATTTCCTTTAGGGGGAAATAGTTGCTTCAGCACTTGGCCACTAGGTGGCAGCAGAGGAGGAGAAAGGCCCTTCACCTGGGCTTAACTGGGGCACAGGGGGGCCGAGGCTACACACCGAGCGCTCCCCACCCACCCCGGGTGCTCGCTGGGCTGAGATAGCCACCAGCGGCCCCCAGCCCACCCTCCCCCAGGTGTCAGGGAGCCACCTGCACCCAAATCCCACACACAGACTTGCTTTGCTGGGTCTGCGTGGTGTTTAATATTTTAAAAATGTGTTGCCAACATTTTAAACATATCAAAATATGTTTAAGTGTTAAACATATTATATATCTATATCTATCTGAATCACTTTTACTGTGCAGCTGAGACTAACACAACATTGTAAACCAACTGTACTTCAATTCCAAAAAAGAAAAAAAAGGAAAAAATATATAAAATATGTTTAACGGGCAGCCTTCGGGGCCCTGGGACTTGCCGTCATCAGGCCACATCTCGTCCCCAGGAGAATGGGAGAGCTGTGATTAGAAGGCCCCCTCCGGTGAGGTGCAGGGTTGGCGGTGGACGTGAACGGATGACGTGGGGAAGCAGAGGGGGCCGTGGTGGTGGTCCAGGATGAGCGATGGCTGTAGAGTTGGGGAGTTCTTCCACGTTCCGCAAAAGGAAGTGTGGCTTCAGGAGTTTGTAGTAGAGAAACGGGAAGGAGGCTTTCGGTGCCTGAGACCTCGCAGGGGGCCTGTGGGCACTGCTGTCTGCTCAGCTCAGGGATGCAGGATGGAGTGGTCAGGGACAAACCTCATCTCCGGCTTTGGGGGCGAAGCGGCATGGTGCAGCATCTGGTACGAGTGGGTTCACCTGGCTGGGAGCCCTGCGTCCTCTCTGCTCACGGGCTCCTGTGTTTTAGCAAAGCCCCACTTCCCTGACCCCAAAGGCTTATCTTCTTGTTGGTTCTTCTCATGCCCCAGGCCAGACCACGCTCTTCCAAGGCTCTGGCGGGAAGAGTACTGACCCTCCTCTCCGAGGCCAGCTTTCCACGCCCACGGGGTCCCCACATCTCACCACCGTCCACCGGCCGCTGCCCCCCAGCCGAGTCATCGAGGAGCTGCACAGGGCGCTGGCCACCAAGCACCGCCAGGACAGGTGAGGCCCCTCCCCTGGCAGGGGGACCTGTGTGCCCACATCCCCATCTGCGGCCAACCTTATGGGGGGCAGTTACGGGGGACGGGCTCCGGGTTGGACTCAGTGCTCTGCTGTCACCATCTTGGAATTCCTAGCTTTTGAGCAAGGAGCTCATGTTTTCATTTTGCACCGGGCTGTGCAGCTGGTCTGTAGCCGGTCTCAGTTGCCACTTTCCAGGAGGGGTCAAGTGGGTGATGTGCACCGTGGGGACCAGCCACAGAGTCCCTGCGTTTCCCCCGGAGGATCCAGGGATCCAGGGTTGGCTGGGAGCATCCCGGGGGAAAATCGAGAGGGAGAAGTAGCCGTTACAATGTCCCGGGACTCTGACGGCTTCCCGTTTTCATCAGGCAAGAGCACAAGTAAGCCTGCTCGGAAGCTGACTCTTATTCTTGGTCTCATATGCCTCGTAGACTGAGGACAAGTGAGTCATCGAAGGGCAAACCAGACAATGGGATACGTGTGTGGCTTGGCAGAAATATTGGACAGCTAAAATGCCCTGCTCAGTTCTGAGGAAATCCTTGATCTGAGTGTTTGCTGCTCTAAGTCTTGGCGGGTTGTATTACATGCATGTCTGTGACATTCAGAACAGCACGTTCCCAGCAGCCATTTGCCTTGGGCTCAAAGCCGTGTGTGCCTCTGACGCTTCTTGTCCTGTGTATCGGCTGCACATACTTGGGGGTCGTCTTTGCAACGCCCATTGTAAGTCTTCAAGTCGACTTTGCAGGGTTTCCAGGTGAAGCTGGACAACGTATAACACGAACTGCCTTTCTGGTTCAGTTTCCAAGGCAGGGACAGTAAGGGGTCCCCGAAGAAGCGTGTGGACGTCCGGCTGTCGAGGACGTGCAGTGTGGAGCGGGGCAAGGAGCGGGAGGAGGCTTGGAGCTTTGATGGAGCCTCGGACGGCAAGTGGACCGTGGCTAAGGAGTCCGAGGAGAACAAGGAGAACTTGATCATGAACTCCGAACTCAAGGATGACCTGCTTTTGTATCAAGATGAAGAGGCCCTGAATGACTCCATCATCTCTGGTGAGCGGAGGGTGGATCCCGCGGGGTGGGAACCTCCCACCAGAGGCACGCACCCAAGCCCGCCTTCGAGGGGGCACTTCTGCCGCCAGCACAGAGGGGGCAGGGGAGTGATGGAGAGGGATACCCCCCTCTCCTTGTTTCATGAGCAGGCTGCCTGCGGGCAGGCTCAGGGCACAGTTCGGAGGGACCTGAGTGAGTTTGTTTTATTTTGCCAATTGCATATTCATTTTCACGTGTACTGGAAAAACAAAAGTGGCTCAGTAAGTGACTGAGCGCATCACTTGGGGTGACATGGCAGGAGGTGGTGTCAGTGGCACTCGGATGGCCAGCGTTTGGAAAATGTAGCAGAAAATGTTAATAGGAAAGCGAGATGAGATGGAAGTGGGAGGGAGGGAAGGAGAGAGGGGCTGATGCCAGCGGTCATCTCAGAAATACTATAAGCCCGGCAGCATCTGTTTGTTCAGGACCACATGTTCACGAGGCCCTTGGAGGTCTGTGTCTGTCCTCACAACATGTTCTAAAGGTCAGAGTATTTGCTCTGTCTTACCCTTGAAGATCTGGGGGCTCAGAGAGACAGCGCATTGTAGACCCCTCATGATGAAGGTAAAACGGTGCTCCGTCCTGGTGCGGGCTGTGCTGAGCTTTGTCTCTTGTAGGAGGGTCAAGGGTGGACATGGCTGTAAGGCCTTTGGGGAGGATTATTGTTCCTAAGTGAGGGGTTGTTGTTCTTCCTGAAAGCATCTCATGGTGACCATCACTGCCACAAGCAGAGCTCTGGGTGGAGCCACTGGGGACCTGGTCTGGTGTTGGTGGAGAGTCGGGAAGGGGCTGGCATTGAACCTGAGCTGGCTGGTACTAAGTGGGTACAGGCAGGGGGAACCGTGACCAGGTGGACAGACCAGGAGCCCAGGGCTGGACACTGGCCTTGGCTGTCACCCCCTCCTGTGACCTTGCATACCTCCGGGCCTTTTCCATGCTGGTCTAGTGAAGCACTTTGGGAGCGTGTGCCGTGGTACATGCGGGGTGACACGGCACCCATGAGGTTGGAAGAGGCTGACAGATTGTTGAACTGGGGTCTTCGTGGCAGAAACTCACAGCCATAGAGCCCTGGACATCTAAGGAGAGGCTGAAGCTTGTGATGTTTCCCAAACTTATCTGGCCCTGGGACCCTTTCCCTTAAACACCTGTCAGCATCCTGCCGGATGGGGTGACGCGGGACACATCCGAGAATGGCTGGCGTAGACAGGGATCAGGGCTGGAGCAGGTCCCTCAGCCTCGGCCCCAGTGACTTTGGGGGCTGGACAGTTCTCTGTGGTGGTGCTGCCCTGGGCCTTGTTGGGTGTCTGGAGCCTCCCTGGCTTCTGCTTGCTGGCCCGCACTCCCTCTGGCTCTAGGCGAGGGGCCTTCCTGCCTCTTCCAGCTGCTGGGGGCTCCAGGGGTCCTTGCCTTGTGGCCGCTTCGCTCTGATCTCTGCCTCCGTCTTCACATCAGCTCTTCCGTGTCCTCTCCTTCTCTTATAAGGACACTCGTCATTGGTGTTAGGGCCCATCTGGATAATCTGGGATGATCTCCTCATTTTGAGATCCTTACCTTAATTACATTTACAAAAGCAAATTACATCTTTTTTTTCCCAAATAAGGTCACATTCCCAGGTTCCAGGTGCACCAATCTTTGGGGGTCACTGTTCTGCCCAACACGGTCCCCCCTGATGGTGTAGCATGTTCCTTTTCTTGTTGAGCCAAGGTGGCCCCTGGGACCTTTTACCCCCAACCCCATGCCCGGGTCCTCAGCAGTGGGACCAGTCTACGTGCCTCAGACGAGACCTGCCGAGGGAAGGAGCCGGGTACTGTCCCTGCGGCCTGAGCGGGTCCCTGCCTGCGTCGCCCCCCGACCCCTCACTGATCAGGTCAAACCTTCTCCTCCCCTGCTCTGATGACAACACTGTGAACCTTCCTTCAGAGCTTGACACAGTTGCAATTTTACCCTGATTTTTGTCCTTATCTGACTGTTGTCTGTCTCCCCACAAGTCTATCAATTATTTGATTACTACTGATTACCTAATGTATGTGTTTGACTACTGTCCCACGTGGGCTGGTGCCCCCTCGTCCCCATGTGCCTGGTTCTAAGTAGGAGTCAGTGAGTAGCTGCTGGATGAGTGGCTTTAAATGCCATCTGCCAATCCGACAGGTCCTCCAGCCCACGTGGCCCGAGCTCCGAGGGGTTGCCCTGTTCACTCAGCGCGTCCCCCTGGGGTCTCGGAGGTGTGGCTGACCTGACATCTTTGGATCTGAGCTCTTGATCTTTGCCTCCAAACCCAGACCGTTCCCTGTCCCTGTGAGCAGGGCCTCTGACCTTCCGTGGCCTGGGGCCACCTTGCCGCTCTCTGGACTTCGCACCTGACACGCAAATGGCTCCCCCCTTGAAGACATTGGGCCAGTCCTCCTCTGCTGCGCTCAGCCTCCCCCGAGGCTCCCTGCCTGCGCCATCACCTCTGTTCTAGCCCCTCCACACAGGCAGACGTCAGGGAACGTCACCCCTTGCTCACATCCCTCCAGTGGCTTCCGAGGGGTTTAACGCCCTGACCTCACCAGGACCTGCATGGCCTGTCCCTGTCCCCCGGGCTTGTCTCCTCTCCACGCCCCCTGGGACCCAGCCACGCACCCTCCCTGCTTCTTACACACCTTGACCACAGGGCTCCCGTGCTCACCACGCAGGAGGTGTGTGCGGCTCCACGGGGTTTAAAACACCGCTTCCTCCAGGAAGCCGGCAGGCATAAACAAGTGACTCCTCTGCCAGTCCCTACGCACACAATAAATATCAGTGAATGATGGGGTGTCGGGATGAAAGGAGATGGTGTCTGTAGCCTCACGTGGCAGATCAGCTGTTTCGCCACCTCCGAGGTTTCTCCCAGGACGTGGGGCAAGCCTGAGTCTCTTGTTATTTGTCTTCTCAAACCGGCGTCCTTAATTGAACTTGGTGTTCGACTGTGGTGACAGGAAGAGGGAGGGTGGAACTCATTCTAGAAACTCTGCTGTTGTTAACATGCCCAGGATCCCACCAGGCTGTGCTCAGGAAGGAGTGCACTGACTGTTTGCAAACCCAGGTAAAGCCACCCCTCTTGGGCCTTCTGTGGGCACCGTTGTCTGGGGCTCAAGGTCAAGGGCTCACATCCAACCCTAAGAGCATCCTGTGGCGGGCCGGGCCCATCGCACACAGTGAGGCAGATGGGGATTCCCGACGCCCACACACTGACCCCTGACATCTGCAGTTGAGGCCACGGTACACAATCCGGGGTCCCTGAACCCCTGAGATCCAGGGCAGAAAGTGGATTCTTTGCCTTTATCATATTCTCACGTGTGTTTGCAACTCCCTCAAAGTTACAAACCTCTGGGACAACATGCTTGGAGGAAAAAAAATTCAATATCGGTGCTGGGAAAAGTCTATAAATCTTACTTTTGGGGGAAAGTGGTTCATAGTGGGAAAGGCCCATAAACGTATTCTGCTTGGCCTGGTAGGACAGTGGCAAAGATCAGCTTTTATTTCCTTCTCTCGAGTTCAAACCCTGCTCCCAGCATCACGGCTGGTGTGTCATTTGTAGATCTCTGTGGTGCAGAAGCAGAAAAGCGCCAGGCAGGGGCCTCATCAGTTATTAACCATAGAAACTGCACTGGTATTTATTTATTTATTCTCATAACTCACTGTCGATGGAGCCTTTGCAGGTGGCGTCTCATCCAGCGTGAACACCACAGGAAGTGTTTGTTATCAAACATCTTGCCAGCCTGAATTCTCTAGTAGTAGCTACATTAGGGTTTAATTTCTGGAGGTGGTGGAGGCCCCATCCGAGGCAGACGTGCCCCTGAATCAGCTAGAAGACCGTCCTGCTGGATCCAGTTGGAGTGAAAAATGTATTTGCTTTAGTCTGGGTCTGGCCGTTGGATTTCCATGCAGGGCACATACGATGTCTCAATCAACACAAAGATGCATTACAGGCTGTTGTGTCTGTGCCTCGTGTGGTGTGTTTATGCTCCCACATAGGCTTGCATGCATGTGTGTCCACACACACGGTACCTTTGTGGGCATGTGCAGTCAGCGCCAGGTAATTGGGGACATTCTCAAGTCCATCAAAGGTGATTTTTTTAAAAGATTTTGTTTTTTAGAACAATTTTAGGTTCACAGCAAATTAAGAAGAAATATAGACTTTTCCCATCTTCCCCTGCCCCATACCTGCACAGCGCCCTCCATTATCAACATCCCCTCCAGATGGTGCATTTGTTACAACTGATGAACCTGCACTGGCACGCGGTCACCCAAAGTCGATAATTTATGTTAGAGTTTATTCTTGGTGTTGTACGTTCTATGGGTTTGGACAAATGCATAATGACGTGTCCAGCCTTAACAGTATCATATGGAGGAGTTCCACTGCCCTGAAAATCCTCTGTGCTCTGCCTGTTCATCCCTCCCTCCCCCCAACCCCTGGCAACCACTGATCTTTTTTACTGTCTCCATAGTTTTGTCTTTTCCAGAAGGTCGTATTTGGAATAATATAGTAGGTAGTCTTTTCAGATTGGCTTCTTTCACTTAGTAATATACATTTATGTTTCTGCCTTGCCATTTCATGGCTAGATGATATTTAATTTTTTTTCTTATTTTTATTTTTTCTTCTGGTTTTGTTGAGATATAAATGACACGTAATGCTGTGTAAATTGAAGGTGTATACAGCGTAATGGTTTTCACTTACATACATCCTGAAACGCCACAGTAAGTTTAATAGACATCCATCATCTCATATAGATACAAAATTAAAGAAATAGAATATTTTTTCCTTGTGATGAGAACTCTTAGGATTTACTCTTTTGAGTAACTTTCATATATAACATACATCAGTGTTAATTATATTTATCATATTTATCATGTTGTACATTACATCCCTAGTACTTATTTATCTTATAACTGGCAGTTTATACCTTTTGACCACCTTCATCCAATTCCCCCTGCTTCCATCTCCCACCTCTGGTAACCACAAATCAGATCTCTTTTTCTATGAGTTTGTTTTTGAAGTATAGTTGACCTACAACACTACATTAATTCCTGGTATACAACATAGTGATTCAATATTTCTATACATTTCAAAATGATCTCTATGATAAATCTAGTTACCATCTGTCACCATATGAAGATATCATGTAATTATTGGCTGTATTCCCCACACTGTACATTTCCTACCCGTGGCTCATTTATTTTTTAACTGGAAGTTTGTGCCTCTTAATCTCCCTCACCTGTTTCTCTCCTCCCCCACCCCCTCGTTTCTTTTTAATGCAGAATAATATTCCACTGTCTGGCTGTATCCCAGTTTATTTATCCCTTCACCTACTGAAGGAAGTCTTGATTGTTTCTAAGTTTTGGCAACTATGACTAAAGCTGTTATAAACATCCATGTGCAGGTTTTTGTGTGGGTATAAGTTTTCAACTCCTTTGGATAAATACCATTTTTTAATTGGGTGATTTGGTTTTTTATTGTTGAGTTTTAAGAGTTTTTTGTATATTTTGGATGACATTCCTTTATCAGACGTGTCTTTTGCAAATATTTATTCCCGGTCCATGACTCTTCTCCTTATACTCTCAACATTGTCTTTAACAGAACAGAAGTTTTAACTTAATAAACTCCAGCTTATCAATTGTTTCTTCCTTGGAGTGTGCCTTTCGTCTTGTATCTAAAAGTCATTACCATACATAAGGTCACTTAGGTTTCCTCCTAGGTGATCTAGAACTTTTAGAGTGTTGTGTTTTGCATTTCGGTCTGTGGTCCATTTTGAGTTAATTTTTGTGAAAGGTGAAAGTTCTGTGTCTAGATTCATTTTTAATTTTTGTTCTTTTGCATGTTGATGTCCAATTGTTCCAGCACCATTTGTGCAAAGATTATCATTGCTTCATTGTATTGCTTTTGCTCCTTCGTCAAAGATCAGTTAACTGTATTTATGTGGGGGTCTATTTCTGAACTCGCTATTTTGTTCTATTGATGTATTTGTCTATTCTTTCACCAATACCATACTGTAAACTAAGTCGAGTAGTGTCAGTCTTCCAACTTTGTTCTCCAACATTGTGTTGGCTATTCTTAGTCTTTTGCCTGTCCATATAAACTTTAGAATATCTGCCAGTATCCACAAAATTCCTTGTTGGGATTTGGATTGGGATTGCATTGAACCTATAGATCACATTAGGAAAAACTGACGTCTTGACAATATTCAGTCTTACTGTCCACGAACATGGAATATCTCTCCATTTATTTGGTTCTTTGATTTTGTTCATTAGAGTTTTGTAGTTTTCCTCGTATAGATCTTGTATATATTTTGTTGGATTTATACATAACTGTTTCATTTTGGGGGGTGTTAACATAATGGCATTATGTTTTTAATTTCAAATTCCACTTGTTCATTGTTGGTATAATGGAAAGCAATTGACTTTTGTATATTAACATTGTATCCTGCAACCTTGCTACAATCACTGATTAGTTCCAGGAGTTTTTCATCGATTCTTTTGGATTTTCTACATAGATAATTGTGTCATCAGAAAACAAAGACAGTTTTATGTCTTCTCACTCTGTGTACCTTTTATTTCCTTTTCTTCTCTTTTTTGCGTTAGCTCCTATTCCAGTATGATAATGAAAAGGAATGATGGAAAAGACATCTTGCTTTGTTCCTGATCTTAGTGGGAAAGCTTTGAGTTTCTCACCATTAAGGATGTTGTTAGCTCTCGGTTTTTGTAGATATTCTTTATCAAGTTGAAGAAGTTCCTCTTTATTAAGTTTACTGATGTGGCTTTTTTAATTGAGGTAACGTTGGTTTATAACATTATATGAGTTTCACGTGTACAACACTATATTTTTACTACTGCATACACTACAGTGTGCTCACCACCCCAAACTGAGTTTCAATCCATTATCATACAGTTGACCCCCTTTGTCCATTTTGCCTTCCCCCTTGTTTCCCTCTGGTAACCACTACTCTGCTCTCTGTATCTACATTTTGGTTTGGTTTGGTTTGGTTTATTTGTTTGTTTTTTATATTGCACACATGAGTGATTTCATTTGGTGTTTGTCTTTCTCTGTCAGACTTGTCTCACTTAGCATAATACCCTACAGGTCCATTCATGCTGTTGCGAATGGCAGGATTTTATCTTTTTTATGGCTGAGTAGTATTCTGTTGTGTGTGTGCATGTATGTATGTACACAACTTCTTTATCCCTTCATCTCTTGATGGGCAGTTAAGTTGTTTCCATATCTCTTGGCTATTGTAAATCATACTGTGATGAACATAGGAGTGCATATATCCTTTTGAATTAGTGTTTTTGTATTCTTCAGATAAATAACCAGATGTGGAATAGCTGGATTGTATGGTAATTCTATTTTTATTTTTTTTGAGGAATCTCCATTTTGTTTTCCATAGTGGCTGCACCAACTTACATTCTCAGCAACTGTGTATAAAGGTTCCCTTTTCTCCACATCCTCTCCAACCCTTGTTATTTCTTGCTTTTCTGATAATAGCCATGCTAACAGGCATGAAGTGATATCTCACTGTAGTTCTGATTTGCACTTCCCTAATAATTAGTGATGTTGAACATCTTTTCATGTGCCTGTTGGCCATCTGTATGTCTTTTTTTGAAAAATGTCTGTTCAGATCTTGTGCCCACTTTTCAATCAGATTTTGTGTTTTGGAGTTGTTGAGTTGTATGAGTTCTTCATATATTTTGGATATTAACCCCTTATTGGATATATGATTTGCAAATATCTTCTCCCATCAGGTAGGTTGTCTTTTAGTTTTGTTGATGGCTTCCTTTGCTGTGCAGAAGCTTTTTTAGTTTGATGCAATCCTATATGTTTATTTTTGCTTTTGTTTCCTTTGCTTGAGGAGACATACATAGAAAGATATTGCTAAGACTGATGTAAAAAGAGCATCCTGCCTATGTTTTCTTCTAGGAGTTTTATGGTTTCAGGTCTTACATTCAAGTCTTTAATCCATTTTGAGTTAATTTTTGTGTATGGTGTGAGACAGTGGTCTAGTTTCTTATCTATCTATCCAGTTTTCTCAGCACCATTTATTGAAGATACTGTCCTTTCTCTGTAGTATGTTCTTTGCTCTTTTGTTGTAAATTATTTGTCCATATATATGTGGGTTTATTTCTAAGATCTCAATTCTGTTCTTTTTTGATCTATGTATCTGTTTTTCTGCCAATTCCATGCTGTTTTGATTACTATGGCTTTTGTAATATAGTTCGAAATCAGGGCATGTGATACCTCAAGATTTGTTGTTTTCTCTCAGGATTGCTTTGGGTATTTGTGGTCTTTTGTGCTTCCATATAAATTTTAGAATTTTTTGTTCTATTTCTGTGAAAAATGTCATTGGGATTTTGATAGGGATTGCATTGACTCTGTAGATTGCTTTAGGTAATGTGGACTTTTTAACAATGTTAATTCTTTTAATCCAATGAGGACACAGAGTATCTTTCTGTTTCTTTGTATCTTCAATTTATTTCAACAATGTCTTATATTTTTCAATGTACGAGTCTTTGGCCTTCTTGATTAAAATTACTCCTTTTTTGGTACCAATTGTAAATAGAATTGTTAATTTTACTTTATGCTAGCTTATTGTTAGTTTATAGGAATGCAGTGGATTTTCATATATTGTTTTTGTACCCTGCAACTTTACTGTAATCATTATTTTGAGTAGTTTTTTGGTGGAGTCTTTGGGATTTTCTATACATAAAAATTATGTTGTCTGCAGACAGTGACAATTTTACTTCTTCCTTTCCAATTTGGATGTCTTTCATTTCTTTTTCTTGCCTAATTTCTCTGGCTAGGACTTTCAATACGACATTGAACAAGAGTGGTGAGAGTGGACACCCTTGCCTTCTTCCTGATCTTAGAGCGATAACTTTCAGTTTTCCACTATTGAGTATAATGTTAGCTGTGGGTTTGTTTGTCATATGTGGCCTTTATTAGGTTGAGGCATATTCCTCATATACCCATTTTGTTGAGAGTTTTTCTCATAAATAGCTGTTGAATCTTGTCATATGCTTTTTCTGCATCTACTGAGATGATCATATGATTTTTATCCTTCATTTTGTTAGTGTGGTGTATCATATTGATTGATTTGTGGATGTTGAACCATCCTTGCATCCCTAGAGTAAACCCCACTTGATCATGGTGTATGATCCTTTTAAGGTAGCACACGTGTTCAGTTTGCTAATATTTTGTTGAGGATTTTTGCGTTTATGTTCATCAGAAATATTGGCCTGTAGTTTTCTTTTTTTGTGTTGTCTTTGTCTGGTTTTGGTATCAGGATGATGCTGACCTCTTAAAATGAGTTAGGAAGCGTTCCATTTTCTTCAACTTTCTGGATGAGTTTGAGAAGGATAGATACTAAATCTTTGAATGTTTGGTAAGATTCACCTGTGAAGCTGTCTGGCCCTGGACTTTTGTTTTTGGAGAAGTTTTTTTTTTAATTACTCTTTCAATCTTCTTACTAGTGATCAGCCTTTCCAGATTTTCTGTTTCTTCATGATTCAGCCTTGGAAGTTTGTATGATTCTAAGAATTTGTTCATTTCTTCTAGGTTGCCCAGTTTGTTGGGAGTACAGCTATTCTCTTATAATCCTTGTAATCCTTTGCATTTCTGTGACTTTCATTATTTCTCCTCTTTCATTTCTGAGTTTATTTATCAGAGTCTTCTTTTTTCTTAGTGATTCTTTCCAAAGGTTTGTCAAGTTATCTTTTCAAAGAGCCAACTCTTAGTTTCATTGATCTTTTCTATCGTCTTTTTAGTCTCTATTTTATTTTTTTAATTTCTGTTCTGATTTTTATTATTTCCTTCCTTCTAATGACTTTGGGCTTTGTTCTTCTTTTTCTAGTTCCTTTAGGTGTGCAAGATTAGATTGTTTATTTGAGATTTCCCATGTTTCTTGAGGTAGGCCTGTATTGCTATAAACTTCCTTCTTAGTACCACTTTTGCTGCATCCCATAGATTTCAGTATGCCATATTTTCATTTGTCTTTAGATAATTTTAATTTCTTTTTTGATTTTTTTTTTGTTGACCCAATAGTTGTTCAGTAGCATGTTGTTCAGTCTCCACATATTTGTGATTTTTCCTGTTTTCTTCTTGTAGTTGAGTTTTAGTTTCATACCGTTGTGTTCGGAAGAGATGTTTGATATGGTTTCAGTCTTCTTAAATTTACTGAGCTTTGTTTTGTGTCCCAGTACATGGTCTATCCTTGAGAATGTTTCATCTGCACTTGAGAAGAATGTGTATTCTACTGCATTTGGATGGAATGTTCTGTACAAGTTTATAAAATCCATCTGGTCTAATGTTTCATTTAAGGCCACTGTTTGCTTATTGACTTTCTGTCTGGATGATCTATCCATAGATGTAAGTATGGGGTTAACTATTATTGTGTTGTTGTTGTCAGTTTCTTCCTTTAGTCCTGTTAATAATTGCTTTATATATTTTGGTGCTACTGTGTTAGGTGCATGTATGTTAATAACTGTTATGTCTTCTTGATGAATTGTCCGCTTTATCATTATATAATGTCCATCTTTGTCTCTTGTTACCTTTTTTGGCTTGAAGTCTATTTTGTCTGATATAAGTATGGCTACATCCACTTTCTTTTCAGCTGCTATTTGCTTGTAGTATCATCTTCCATACCCTCTCTTTGAGCCTATGTTTGTCTTTAGAGCTGATGTGGGTCTCCTGGAAGCAGCATATAGTTGGGTCTTATTTTTTATCCAGCTAGCTGCTCTGTGCCTTTTGATTGGTGAGTTCAATCCTTTTATATTTAGGGTGATTATTGAGAGATGAGGACTTAGTACTGCCATTTTATCTTTTGTTTTCTGGTAGCTCTATATCGCCATTGTTTCTTTTTCCCTGTGTTTCTGTTATTTCAGCTTGGTGATGTTCTATGATATTTTTTCAGTTTCCTCTTTTTTTATGCTTTGTGTCTCTGCTCTAGATTTATGTTTTGTGCGTACCATGATGTTTGTATAAAGCATATCATAGATAAAATAGTCCTTTTTCCGCTGATAGCATCTTATCTTCATTTGCCTATATGGTTTCCATCCTTTTCCTCTTCCTGTTTTATGTTTTTATTGTCTCAAATTATCCTTCTTTATGTTGTGAGTTTCTTACCAAATTGAAGGTAGTATAGTTATTTTTACTGCTTTTTTCCTCTTTAACCTTTATACTATAATAAGTATTTAAAAACCTATTCTGATATATAGTTGCAATTTCTGATTCTGTCTGTTAGCACCTTACTCAAAGATTTGTGTACTTTTGCCTTTTTGTATCAGGTAGAAGAGTTCCTTTCAATATTTCTTGTAAGGCAGGCCTAGTGCAGGTCTAACTCCTTCAGCTTTTGTTTGTCTGGGAAAGCCTTTATTTCTCTTTCGTATCTGAATGATAACTTTGCTGGATAGAGTATTCTTGGGTGACAGTTCTTTCAGTATTTTGAGAATGTCATTCCACTGTCTGTTGGCCTATAGAGTTCCTGCTGGGAAATCTGCTAGTAGCTTAATGGGAGTTTCTTTGTAGGTTATCATTCTTTTTCCTTTGGCTACCTTTAAAATTCTTTCTTTGTTATTGACTTTTGACAGTTTTAATATAATGTGTCTTAGAGAAAGAAGGTCTTTTCTGAGGTAATTAGGTGTTCCTTTAGATTCATGGACTTGTATATCCAGTTCCTTCCCCAGGCTTGGGGTGTTCTCAGCTATTATTTTTTGAAAATAATATCTCTATTCCCCTCTCCTTCTTTTCTCCCTCTGGGATACCCACTATCCTAATGTTGTCCTTCCTAAAAGAGTCATTTTGTTTTCATAGAATTTCCTCATTTTTTAAGATATTAATTCTCTCTCTTCTTCTACCTGAATCATTTCTAGATTTCCATCTCCAAGTTCACTAATTCTCTCTTCCATGTGGTCTGCTCTATTTCCAGTGCTTTTCATTGTGTTCTCCATCTTGTTTATTGAATTCTTCAGCTCCATAATTTCCGTTTGGTTCTTTTTTAGAGTTTCAGTCTCTTTGGTAAAATATTCCTTCTGTTCTTTCATTTTATTCCTGAGCTCACTGAACTGCCTTTCTGAGCTTGCTTGTAGCTCATTGTGTTTTTTCATGACAGCTTTTTTGAATTCTCTATCAGTGATATCGTAATATTCCATGACTTTAAGTTTGGTTTCTGGAGAATTGTCATTTTCTTCTTGTGGTACAATGTTACTGTGGTTCTTCCTGGTACTTGATGAGTTGTCCCTCTGCTGTTGCATTTGAACTAGTAAACACCTTTTTTCTTTAGGTAAAGCTTTTTTTTTTTTTTTCTATCTTAACTTGATTCTAACAATTCAACAGGTTAAAAATTAGAGGCCTTTCTTTTCTTTTCCAGTAGGTCGTGCTATAGCACAAGTTTTTGGTTTCTTTTACCTGAGATCACCTTTGAGAATCGGCACTTTCCACCCTCCACTGGGTGCCCTTGTTGTCCCTGCTTGTGTATCTGGGGTCATTGGTGCCTTGCTGCTGCTGGTCACCACCTGGGACACTGGGATGACGGGCACTTCCACTGTGTCTGGGGTCTCCTGAGTCACAGGCTCCACTGTGGTAGGGGAAGCCAGGGTCGTGAGTGCCTCTGTCGTGTCCTGGGTTTGGGGGTTTATGGGTATTGTTGCTGCAGGCAGGGAGGGGGGCCAGATTTATGGGCACCTCTGTGACTGGAGGGATGGATCACAGGCCCTGCCTCCACTGCCACGTGTTCCCCTGTGGCCGTGGACACCACTGTGGCCAGGAGGCTGGATTTGTGTGCACTGTCTCCTCTGATGCAACTGAGTTCTCTGGGGTTGTGGGCTTGGCTACTGGGGCTGGGGTTCCAGGGTCACAGGTACCACCTCTGCTGTCCCCCAGGTTCCGCTGCCTCTGTGTGATCCAGTCCACACACCTTCAGATGCACAGATGTACGGAATTCTCTGGTGTCCTGACATGGTGGGCAGAGGCAGCTTTGTTTAGCTGTGGTTGTAGATTGAAGAGGAGAGGCAAAGGGGCGTCTCATCCACCATGCTGCTGACGTCATTCCCCAGCCAGGAATTGAACCCAGGCCCTTGGCAGTGAAAGTGCAAAGTCCTAACCACTGGACAGCCAGGGAATTCCCTGCTGACGTCACTCTTGACTGAGTTTTTTAAGTCATAAATGGTTGTTGGACGCGTCAAATGCTTTTTCTGCATCAGTTGATATGATCATATGATTGTTCCTTTTTCGCCTGTTGATGTGATGGATTATGTTAATTGGCTTTCAAATGCTGTACCAGCCTTGCATACCTGGTATAAATCCCACTTGGTTGTGGTGTATGATTCTTTATACATTTTTGGATTCGATTTGCTAATCTTTTAAGGATTTTTGCATCTGTGTTCCTGAGAGATACTGATCTTTGTTCTTGTACTGTGTTTGTCTGGTTTTGGTGTTAGGGTAATCCTGGCCACGTAGAATGAGTGAGGAAGATTTCCTCTGCTTCTATCCTCTGAACGAGATTGTAGAGAACTGATATAATTTCTTCCTTAAAAGTTTGGTAGAATTCACCAGTCAACCCATCAGGGCCTGGTGCTTTCTGTTTTAGATGATTATTAATGATTGATTCAGGTGGTTTAGTAGAGGCTTGTTCAGATCATCTATCTCCTGTGTGAGTTTTGGCAGATTGTGTTTTTTCAAGGAATTCGTCCATTTCATCTAGGTTATCCAATTTGTGGGCACAGAGTTGTTCATAGTATTCCTTTAATATCATTTTAACATCCATATTACCTATACTAATGTTCCCTCTTTTATTTCTGATATTAGCAATTAGTGTCCTTTATCTTTTTCTCTTGGTCTGGCTAGATACTTATTGATTTTATTGATCTTTTCAAAGAACCAGCTTTTGGTTTTGTTGGTTTTTCTCTGTTGATGTCCTATTTTTAATTTCCCTGATTTCTGCTCTAGTTCTTGCCATGTCTTCTGCTTACTTTGGATTTAATGGGCATGTCTTACTTTTATCATTAGCAAATCAGTAAGGATAGGCGTTTTTGGAAAAGACCCCATTCCTGCTTTGGGGAGTTCTCAGTCTTACAAACACACAGGCAGGCAAGAGTAATGCAACTCAACAATGCCTGCAACAGAGGAGCCGACGCCTGGGCTAAGAACAGGTTAGGTGGTGGGCAGATGTCAGGAGGGGGACCAGAGGAGTTTTCAATAGGGTTTTGAAGAATGAGTAAGAGTTTGCCAGGTGGATAAAGTCTCAGAGACATGGCAGAGGTGGGAGCACTTAAGAAACTAAAGCTGGCTTGGACCACCTGGGGCCCAGCATGTGTATGCAGGAAGGGGGCCAATTCTGACGGTCTTAGTTGGTGTGAGCATAGCATTGATGTGAGAATCTCATTCTCCATCACTTTTTTCAGTTTCCCAGGTAACCTGAGAAGGCTAAGAATCGCAGCCATGGTGTCAAGTGTCAATATTGCTAATGGCAAAAAATATCGCTCCTGTTGGCAAATTGCATCTGTTTGGGGGCGAGTGTAAATAAGCGATAAACACCTGGGATTCTGAGTGCAGTGATTCTTTTTTTTTTTTTTTAATTTATTTATTATTTATTTATTATTTATTTTTGGCTGTGTTGGGTCTTCGTTTCTGTGCGAGGGCTTTCTCTAGTTGCGGCAAGCGGGGGCCACTCTTCATCACGATGCGTGGGCCTCTCACTATCGCGGCCTCTCTTGTTGCGGAGCACAGTCTCCAGATGCGCAGGCTCAGTAGTTGTGGCTCACGGGCCTAGTTGCTCTGCGGCATGTGGGATCTTCCCAGACCAGGGCTCGAAAGAGTGCAGTGATTCTTGAAGGGACCCCAGCAGCTCACCCCAGGCAATGGTCATAGGAGGGAGTGATCTCTGCACAGCTTCAGGGCAGCTCCCACACCTGCCTGATCCTTCCGTCCTAGCTGCATCACCTGTCGGGGACGGAGGTCCTGGGGAGCTGTGTGACCTGCTTTGAGGACTCGCCCAGTGGGACCCTGGGGGCTGTTCTGTGTCCTGAGCAGACAGGGTGGCATCTTGAACCTAAACAGAACCCCCAAGAGGGGTTCCACAGCTAGTGACACTCAGGGGCAGGGCTTTACGCTGAAAACCAGGGACCTAGCAAATCATTCTCAGTGGGGCTGTGACCAGATGAGCATTTAGAGCCAACAATCTAAGGAGAGGGTCACAAAGCTTTCTGTTGGTGCATCCCAGGAGCAAAAAAAAAGTATACGCTGGATATTTGTGCATTATTTATTTCATTATGTATTACATTTGTTTTCATTTATTTATTTATAAACTGTATATATGAGCGGTACCATACTAATGTATTGCAAGTGTTACAAAATGCACACAAAAGTAGTTATGAAGGAAAGATGACATGAAATAGCCATTGTGTTAATATTTTCATTTTCTACCACAGCCTGACCTACTGAATTCTGAAAGTGAGGCCCAGAGATTGGCATTTCGGCAAGTGCATAGATGGGGGGCAGTGATTCTGGTGCACCTGGTCCAAAGTTCATCCTTGATAGGTCCACCATAGTATAAAAGCTAGAATTGTCCACAAAGCTTTATACAAAAATCTGCTTTGTTGTTTATTCAACAAGTACTTCATGTCCCAGCTCTGGGTCCCCAAGGATTCTAAGGAAAAACTAGACCACCTGAGGAGTTCCTGGCTACATTAAAAGCTGCCGGTCAGCATCAAGGCAAGGAGGCAGAAGAGGGCCGTGTCTGGATGAGAAATCCTGTCACATCGGGCTGCATGATGTGATGACACAGGAACACTGCTGTGGGGAGAGGTGAGGCCGGGCACTTTGTGGTGTTTCCTGAACTGAAAGAAAGGGTGGCCCTCTTTGCAGGCTCTGGCATCCTTTCGCCTGGACCCACTTGTGAAAAGTAAAAGCTAAAATGTGTAATGTTATTTGAATCCTATTTTAAATGTGGTGGAAGGTTATTGAAAGGCCCCTTGCGGTGAATCCTGTGATGTGAAGAGTCACTTGAGTCAGGTGAGGAGAGGGATCACCTGTCCTCACTGCAGGATGAGTGAACAGAACACCAGCGGTCACTGCCTGGGCTTGGCCTGGGGCTCTGGGGTTGACATTACCTGGACACCGGCCATTCCCCGCATGCACACTAGGTGGCGCTGTAGAGAGCCACTGGGATGCAAGATGCTTGGAAGAGGGGCCTCTTTGGGACAAGCTGGTGGGCCGTTTGCGGGGGACCCTGTGAGGGTCTGGTGGTTCTCACTGAGCACCAAGCAGCAGATCTGTGTGAGGGACTCGTAGGCCCAGTGATAATCTGACACAGCAGAGCTGCTGTTTCTTTGTGCTATTGCTTCAACCTGGGTACTTTCCTGAGAGCTTCTCTCCCGTTCTATCACCTAATCCCCTGACGGGACGCGTACTATCTATCACTCTCCCTTTTTCCCAGTTGAGGAAACCAAGGCAAAGGTGGCGGGGGGACACGTGCCCGTTTTGAACGCAGGTCTCTCTAGCTCTGTAGCCGTGAGGGATCACCCATCAGCAAACTCTCCAGGGCACCTCACTGTCCCTAAAAGTTTGTCCACTCGGGCCCAGCATTCACGGCCTTGGGGCTCTCAGTTCTCCTGCAGCCTCAGTTTCCCCTCAAACAGGACATCTCAATTCCCTTGGAGAATTACTTTAAGAACCTGAAGTCTTAATTCTGTGAGACTGTCCCGCAGGCCCTTCTGGAGAGGGCAGTAAGGGCTGCCCCTGGCTGCCCACTCCTCTCTGTCCTAATGGGGAGCAGGGCGACCTGCTCTGGCCCAGGAGGCCACCCTCGGGGCAGAAGTCTTCCAGGGCCTGAGGGAGCCGCCAGGAGGATGACGCAGGATGAAGTGGGCAATGTGCTTAGCACCACCCAGCAGCGGGCAGGTGTTGATGGAGGTCCCTCTGTGCAGGGGACAGGACGTGGACATCTTTGGGGCCATTATCCTGCTGACCACAGTGGCACAGAAACCCCTGCACAGGAGGAGCTGAGCAGAGAGAAGGGTCCCCGGCCTCCTCACCAGTGGTCCCCTGGGAGCTCAGATATGCAGAGTCTTGGGCTCCACCCTGACCCTCTGAATCAGGGTCTGCATTGTATGGGACCCTAGATGCTCCAAGTCACAGAGGAAGGGTAGCAGCCCTGGTCGGAAAGCCATCCTTTCTTTTGACTGCGGCAGCTGGGTGACCACAGAGATCTCCTGTTCTGTGCAAGGGGGCAGGTTTCAGGGGGACTTGCTTTGTCCTTGTCTCAGATTCTTAGTTCCCTTGGCTCAGGCACTGTGGCCCATTTCTGTGTCATTCTCAACACAGCGCCCGGCACGTAGTAGGTCCTCAGTGACGACTGAGGTGATGAACCTTGGAAGAAACACAGGAGATGTGACCTGGGCTGGGTTCCATTGCTCCATTTCACAGATGACAAGACTGAGGCCCAGGAGATTAATCGGCTGGTTTGGGCTCCGTGGGTAGTTGTTATGAGATGGGTCTGGGCTGGAACTCAGGGCCCAGACTCCACCCCCTGTCCCTTGCACACAGCTCTGGACACAGCAGGGCACCCTCTCTTTCCTCTTGTGACAGGCAGTGATGCTTTTTCCAGGCTCCAAACTCCAGAGAACTCTGGGGCTGTGGAATTATAGTGATGCACAGAATTATCCACTGAAATTGCAGTACTAGCTCACATTTGAAATTCACGTTGAAATTCACTCTTATCCTTGGAAGACAGGGTTACACACAGAGTGAGCCCTGCACCTGATAGTCCAGCTTTCTGCCTGGAGCATCTTCCTGGGCGGGGGGTGGTGCAGGGAGGTGGCCTCCAAGCAGAGTGGTGATCACGCCAAGATGGGGAGACCTAGATGCGGTTCTGTGTCGCTGAAGCAGCTGGAGTTTGTAGGACAGGGTCCTGGAAAAGGGGGGTCTGTGAAGGGGGCCCCAGAAGTTCACGTGGAGATTCAGCTGGCCGAGGGCAGACAGAATTCCACAGGACTTAGCAGAGATCACCTGTAGGAGCAAAGGAGGAACGTGGTGCTGGAGGCCAGGGATGCTGGGATGCAGCCCAGGCCGCGGAGAGACCTCGGAGAGCACCATGGACCGTCTTTCAAAACCCCAGGAAGGCCAAGCCTCCGGAGTAAGGAGCATGCCGTGGGGTAGACGACCGTGTTCAAAACTAAAATAGACCTGCCATCGTGGTGAACACGTTCAGGGTCTTAAAGAACAGGATGAATGAACAGATGGAGAATCTTTGCAGAGAACCAGAAACTATAAAAGAGAACCAAATGCAGATTCTAGAATTGAAGAGTATGAAGTCTGAAATGAAAAATCCACAGCAGGTTAAAGACGGCCCCACGGCATCCCTGCTCGTGCCGAGGCGGGCGCGAGGACTCCTCACACGGGGCTCCTGCAGCCGGTGGGGGCATCCCTGCCCTGCTCCTCTCTCGGGGCACCCATGCCTTCCGCCTCCTCCCACTCAAATGCCAAAGCCTCACGCAGCCGAGCCCCCTGCATTCCACGGTTGCCAGTCTGGGCATGCAGTTTGGGGGGAAAACGGCGGGAGTATACGCATCCTTGTAGCTAAGACTTTGCGCATCTCTGTAACGATGTCCTTAGGATAGATTCCAAAGTGTGACTAATTGAGAAGAAGATCTCGTGCTGAGTTTATTTTTAACTCCTCAGCCTTCTGTTCTTCTTTATACCCGACCCCATTTACAGTTCCTCTCAAGACTGTGGTTCTGGAAGCAGTAGCAAGGCAACGATCCAGGGTGGAGGGGGAAAGGAGCGTCTGTCTAAACCTAAAATACGTGGCAGCTTTGCTTCAGGTATGCTCCCCTTCCCAGGGATCGAGCTGATGGGAATATTCATCCATGTGCAGGGAAATGCAGGAATGAGGGCAGTCCCTGAAGCTTTGGCGAAAAGAGCAAGAATAAGCACTAACCTAGATGTCCATTCACAGGGAGCTGGATCAACAAGCGATGGGATTACGTGGCATCCACACTCGGGGATCATTTGCAGCCGTAAAAGAGAAAGAGCTGGATCAGTCCGTCTTTCTTTAGAAGCAGCTGTGTGAGCAAGCCAGCTTTTTGCTGTACTGTGCATGGTGTGATCCCACTTCTGTGAAACGGAAGAGTTAAGTGGGAGTGTCAGTGGTTAATGGTAGAGAAATAGTTCTGGAAGCAAGTGCCAGAAAACATCCGTAGTGGTTTCTTCTGGAGGCGAGATGCGGGCGGGGAAAGGGGATCCTTTCCTCTTAACACTGCTGTTGTGCTTCGGTTGTTTGCAGTGAGTGTGCATTGTTCTTGTAGCTGAGTGAGCGATCACGCTTCTCTGAGCCAGAAGGCACACAGCCTGAGCTCTGCTCCCAGCTGTGACCTGGGACAGCCCCCACCTCCGTGAACTTAACCTTACCTGTCCTTAACTCACCATTGAGGTGAGTGGGCAGAGCCCTCTGGGCCGGCCTGCTCTGATAAGAGTCAGCAAGCACCCCGTAAATGGAAGGGTGACCTAATATATTTTTTCTTTTTCAAAGCTTGTTAATTTGGCAAATGATATTCATTGTTTCTCAAATGATACACCACCTTGCCTCCCAGTTGGTCATGATGTGTTACCGTTTTTATAAATTGTTAGATTTGATTTGCTACCAGTTTGTTTAGGATTTTTATATCCATGCTCATGAGGGCTATTAATCTTTAGTATCCTTTTCTGCAGGTATCTTTTCTGGTTTTGATGTCACAAATTCTGGATTCATAGCATGAGTTTTAACGTCTACCCTTCTTTTCAATGTTCTGAAATAATTTGTATGGAATTGGAATTATTTACTTCTTACTTGTTTCATAGTATCCATTAATGCATCTATCAGGGCCTGCAGGGCTTTTTTTTTTTTAAATGGGGGAAGGTTTTTAAGTAGAAAGTGTATTTCTTTAATAAATATAGGTCTATTCTGGTTATATGTTTCTTCCTAAGTGAGTCTTGGTAGTTTGTGTTGAAGCAGATGGTTATTGCACCTCTAATTCCTGACACCGGTAATGTGTGTGTGTGTCCCTCTTCTTCTCACTCTCATCTCTCCACTTCCCCTGATAAGTCTGCCTAGAGTTTTATCAGTTTTATTGCTCTTCTCAACGTGTTAGCTTTATTGTTTTTCTATTTTCTATTTTATCAGTTTCTACTTCGATCTTTATTATTTCTTCTCTTCTACTTCCTTGGTTTTAATTTGCTCTTTTTCTAGTTTCTTAAGATGGAATCTGAGGTCACTGATTTGAGACTTTTCCTCTTTTCTAATTTAGGCATTTAATGCTGTAAATTTCCCACATGCTGTGTTTATTTTTACTTCAAAATACTTCCTAATTTCCCTTTTGATTTCTTCTTGGGACTGTAGGTTATTCAGAATTTTAAAATTTAGTTTCCAAAGACTTGGGTATATTTCTAGAGATCTTTTGGTTATTGATTTCCAGTTTAATGCCACTCTGGCCAAAGAATATACTTTGTATGACTTGAGTACTCTTTAGTTTACTGAGACTTGCTCTATGGCCCAGAGTATTGTCTGTCTTGGTAAGTATTGCACATGCTCTTGGAAAGAATGTGTATTCTTCTGTTGTGGGTTAGAGTGTTTTCATAAATGTTAATCAGATCAGATTTCTTGATAGTGTTGGTCAAATCCTCCGTATCCTTCCACATTTTTTTAAAATTTATTAATTATTTATTTATTTACTTTGGCTGCGCTGGGTCTTGGTTGTGGCACGTGGGATCTTTGTTGCAGCACACGGGATCTTTAGTTGCAGCATGCAGACTTCTTAGTTGTAGCCTGCAGACTCTTAGTTGTGGCATGCATGTGGGATCTAGTTCCCCGACCAGGGATTGAACCCGGGCTCCCTGCATTGGGAGCATGGAGTCTTACCCACTGGACCACCAGGGATGTGTCCCTCCTTACACATTTTCTGTCTACTTGTTCTATCAGTTACTTAGATAGAGGTCTGAAATCTCCAACTATAACTGTAGATTTATCTACTTCTCTCAGTTCTATTAGTTTTTGCTTCATATATTTGACCCTCTTAATAGGGCCATCAATATCTAGAACTGTCCCATCTTCCTAATGAAGTTGTCCCTCTATCGTTTGGAATGATCCTCTTTATCCCTGAGTAACTCCTTTGCTCTGGAATCTCCCTTGTCTGAGGTTAATAGACCACTTCAACTTTCTCTTGATTAATCTTAGAATGGTACCTCGTTTTCCCTTTGTACGTTTCATCTATAATATTTGCATCTTTTTATTTAAAGTGCATGTTTTGTAGGCATTGTGTAGTTTGCTCTTGCTTTTTTGTCCATCCTAAGAATGTTTGCCTCTAGTTAAGGTGTTGAGACTGTTTACACTTCACGTGATCATTGATTTTGTTGAGTTTACGTCCACTGTCTGGTTCTGCAGATCTCCAGCTTCTGTCTGTGTTGCTCTCCCTCCCATTTCCACCCTGCAGACTGTCACTGCCTTGGTCTCTAGGCTTCATCTTTTCAACTCAGGGAGTTTTCCAAGCTCTTCCGGGTGCCTCTCCCCGGTCCATGGCCTAGAAAGTCTCCAGAGGCAGTAAGCTGGGTCATCATAGGGCTCACTTTATTTGATTCCCATCTCAGGGGTCACTCACTGTCCTTTCCCGTGTCATCAAAACCATTGTTTCATATATTTTGATTTTTGTTTGTTTTATTTGTGGGTGGGAAATTCAGTGTGTGTTACTCCATCCTGGTCAGAAGTAGAAGTTAAAGTCACCACTCTTACTTTGGAGCCCGAGACAAGTTTTCATGCACATCCCTTCTGTGGAACAAGCTGGGTTCTGATACGACAGGTCCTCAGGAGGGAATCCTTCTTATAGGTTCCAGCCCAGATGCTCCTTCCTTCAGAAACCCTTCCTTGATCTTGACCTCAAGCCCCCTTCCTCATGTGGCCTTGTGCTGTGTAATTCAGCAGACATTTCCGGAGTTTGTGCAGGGAAAGAAATGAACAAGGCAGAGTCCTCTCCATGGATGAGCTCACCAGATTTGTTTTTCTCCATTGAGTGAAAATGTTTCAAGCTCAGATAATGACTGTGGTTAGGGAAAGCCACACAAACAGATAATTAGAATACGTTGTGAGGATGTGCAAATAGAAACACACATCATGTGTTTCAGGTCATTACAGGTGCTTGTTTTCACGTCTCCCTCCCTCACCTGAGTGAGCTCAGTGGGGCGTGCACCACGTGGTCCTCATTTCTGCTCTTGGGGGCCAGGCGTACGACAGGTGCACTAGAGATGGTGCCTTGCTGAACCTAACAGATCTGTGAAGGTCATGGCTAAGAGTGTGGATGCTGAGCTCAGGCCTGGGTATGAATCTCGGTTCTGTCGCTTAACCTATCAGCACTTCAGCAAGAAAACAGGAGCTCAGTTGTGGACGTGCTAAGTTTGAGATGCCTGATTGGGACCTGGATAGAGACATCATGAAGGAAGCCGAAGATGCAGCATGGATTCAGGAGAGAGGATGTAGCTGGAGAGGGAGATTCTGAGCATTGGCAGCTGGTCATTAGTGTCGTGGGACTCAGGAGGTTGTGTAGGAAGCAAGCGTGGAGGAGGGGTTTGAGGGTTGAGTCCTGGGCTCACCCACGTCTAGAGGGGAGATGATGCAGAACCAGCAAAGGAGACAGAGGCATGGCTATGGCAGTGGGAGGATGCCGGCCAGTGGTGCGTAGGGAGGGAGAAGGGAGGCTTCACAAGGAAGAGAGTGGTCCAAGCCCTGAGACCCCCCACGAACATCCTTTCTCCACTGGGTGGCTAACGGGCGCTGATGAGACGGGGCTGAGGGTATGTCTTGAGTCCCACACACGCTGGCAGGTCGGCCTGCGTGGAGCTCGGGAGGCTGCCCCCCGCCCGGTGAGGTGGAGCCCAGAGCTCTGGGGTCAGCAGCTCTCTGGGCCATGCTGGGTCCTGGGAGAAGAGCCAGCATTGCCCACCTGCTTCCTGAGCCCTGTCTGTCAGCTGTGTGTGGGAGAAGCTCTGAACATTGGCTGGAGTTGAGCTGGATCTGGTAACATTAAGGTTTTACTTTTTTTTTTTTTTTTTAACATCTTTATTAGAGTATAATTGCTTTACAATGGTGTGTTAGTTTCTGCTTTATAACAAAGTGAATCAGTTATACATATACATATATCCCCATATCTCCTCCCTCTTGCATCTCCCTCCCTCCCACCCTCCCTATCCCAGCCCTCTAGGTGGTCACAAACCACCGAGCTGATCTCCCTGTGCTATGCAGCTGCTTCCCACTAGCTATCTATTTTACGTTTGGTAGTGTATATATGTCCATGCCACTCTCTTACTTTGTCCCAGCTTACCCTTCCCCCTCCCCGTATCCTCAAGTCCATTCTCTAGTAGGTTTGCATCTTTATTCCTGTCTTGCCCCTAGGTTCTTCTGACCATTTGTTTTTCTCTCTTTTTTTTTTTTAGATTCCATATATATGTGTTAACATACTGTATTTGTTTTCCTCTTTCTGACTTCACTCTGTATGACAGTCTCTAGGTCCATCCACCTCACTACAAATAACTCAGTTTCGTTCCTTTTGATGGCTGAGTAGTATTCCATTGTATATATGTGCCACATCTTCTTTATCCATTCATCTGTTGATGGACACTTAGGTTGTTTCCATGTCCTGGTTATTGTAAATAGAGCTGCAATGAACATTTTGGTACACGACTCTTTTTGAATTATGGTTTTCTCAGGGTATATGCCCAGTAGTGGGATTGCTGGGTCGTGTGGTAGCTCTATTTTTAGTTTGTTAAGGAGCCTCCATACTTTTCTCCATAGTGGCTGTATCAATTTACATTCCCACCAACAGTGCAAGAGGGTTCCCTTTTCTCCACACCTTCTCCAGCATTTACTGTTTGTAGATTTTTTGATGATGGCCATTCTGACCAGTGTGAGATGATATCTCATTGTATTTTTGATTTGCATTTCTCTAATGATTAATGATGTTGAGCATTCTTTCATGTGTTTGTTGGCAATCTGTATATCTTCTTTGGAGAAATGTCTATTTAGGTCTTCTGCCCATTTTTGGATTGGGTTGTTTGTTTATTTGATATTGAGCTGCATGAGTTGCTTGTATGTTTTGGAGATTAATCCTTTGTCAGTTGCTTCATTTGCAAATATTTTCTCCCATTTTGAGGGTTGTCTTTTGGTCTTGTTTATGGTTTCCTTTGCTGTGCAAAAGCTTTTAAGTTTCATTAGGTCCCATTTGTTTATTTTCGTTTTTATTTCCATTTCTCTAGGAGGTGGGTCAAAAAGGATCTTGCTGTGATTTATGTCATAGAGTGTTCTGCCTATGTTTTCCTCTAAGAGTTTGATAGTGTCTGGCCTTACATTTAGGTCTTTAATCCATTTTGAGTTTATTTTTGTGTATGGTGTTAGGGAGTGTTCTAATTTCATTCTTTTACATGTAGCTGTCCAGTTTTCCCAGCACCACTTATTGAAGAGGCTGTCTTTTCTCCACTGTATATTCTTGCCTCCTTTATCAAAGATAAGGTGACCATATGTTTGTGGGGTTTTTTTAAAATTATTTATTTATTTATTTATTTAATTTATTTAATTTATTTATTTTTGGCTGTGTTGGGTCTTCGTTTCTGTGCAAGGGCTTTCTCTAGTTGCGGCAAGCGGGGACCACTCTTCATCGCGGTGCGCGGGCCTCTCACTATCGCGGCTTCTCTTGTTGCGGAGCACAGGCTCCAGACGCGCAGGCTCAGTAGTTGTGGCTCACGGGCCCAGTTGCTCCGCAGCATGTGGGATCTTCCCAGACCAGGGCTCGAACCTGTGTCCCCTGCATTGTCAGGCAGATTCTCAACCACTGCGCCACCAGGGAAGCCCTGTTCGTGGGTTTATCTCTGGGCTTTCTATCCTGTTCCATTGATCTATATTTCTGTTTCTGTGCCAGTACCATACTGACTTGATTACTGTAGCTTTGTAGTATAGTATGAAGTCAGGGAACCTGATTCCTCCAGCTCCATTTTTCTTTCTCAAGATTGCTTTGGCTATTCAGGGTTTTTTGTGTTTCCATACAAATTGTGAAATTTTTTGTTCTAGTTCTGTGAAAAATGCCAGTGGTAGTTTGATAGGGATTGCATTGAATCTGTAGATTGCTTTGGGTAGTAGAGTCATTTTCACAATGTTGATTCTTCCAATCCAAGAACATGGTATATCTCTCCATCTATTTGTATCATCTTTAATTTCTTTCATCAGCGTCTTATAATTTTCTGCATACAGGTCTTTTGTCTCCTTAGGTAGGTTTATTCCTAGATATTTTATTCTTTTTGTTGCAGTGGTAAATGGGAGTGTTTTCTTAAGATTTTTCATCATTAGTGTATAGGAATGCAAGAGATTTCTGTGCATTAATTTTGTATCCTGCTACTTTACCAAATTCATTGATTAGCTCTAGTAGTTTTCTGGTAGCATCTTTAGAATTCTCTATGTATAGTATCATGTCATCTGCAAACAGTGACAGCTTTACTTCTTCTTTTCCGATTTGGATTCCTTTTATTTCTTTTTCTTCTCTGATTGCTGTGCCTAAAACTTCCAAAACTCTGTTGAATAATAGTGGTGAGAGTGGGCAACCTTGTCTTGTTCCTGATCTTAGAGGAAATGGTCTCAGTTTTTCACCATTGAGAACGATGTTGGCTGTGGGTTTGTCATATATGGCCTTTATTATGTTGAGGTAAGTTCCCTCTATGCCTACTTTCTGCAGGGCTTTTATTATAAATGGGTGTTGAATTTTGTCAAGAGCTTTCTCTGCATCTATTGAGATGATCATATGGTTTTTCTCCTTCAGTTTGTTAATATGGTGTATCACGTTGTTTGATTTGCAAATATTGACGAATCCTTGCATTCCTGGGATAAACCCCACTTGATCATAGTGTATGATCCTTTTAATGTGCTGTTGGATTCTGTTTGCTAGTATTTTGTTGAGGATTTTTGCATCTGTGTTCGTCAGTGATATTGGCCTGTAGTTTTCTTTCTTTGTGACATCTTTGTCTGGTTTTGGTATCAGAGTGATGGTGGCCTCATAGAATGAGTTTGGGAATGTTCCTCCTGCTATATTTTGGAAGAGTTTGAGAAGGATAGGTGTTAGCTCTTCTCTAAATGTTTGCTAGAATTCGCCTGTGAAGCCATCTGGTCCTGGGCTTTTGTTTGTTGGAAGATTTTTAATCACAGTTTCAATTTCAATGCTTGTGATTGATCTGTTCATATTTTCTATTTCTTCCTGGTTCAGTCTCAGAAGGTTGTGCTTTTCTAAGAATTTGTCCATTTCTTCCAGGTTGTCCATTTTATTGGCATATAGTTGCTTGCAGTAATCTCTCATGATCCTTTGTATTTCTGCAGTGTCAGTTGTTACATCTCCTTTTTCATTTCTAGTTCTATTGATTTGAGTCTTCTCCCTTTTTTTCTTGACAAGACTGGCTAATAGTTTATCAATTTTGTTTATCTTCTCAAAGAACCAGCTTTTAGTTTTATTGATCTTTGCTATCGTTTCCTTCATTTCTTTTTCATTTATTTCTGATCTGACCTTTATGATTTCTTTCCTTCTGCTAACTTTGGGGTTTTTTAATTCTTCTTTCTCTAATTGATTTAGGTGTAAGGTTAGGTTGTTTATTTGAGATGTTTCTTGTTTCTTAAGGTAGGATTGTATTGCTATAAACTTCCCTCTTAGAACTGCTTTTGCTGCATCCCATAGGTTTTGGGTCATCGTGTTTTCATTGTCATTTGTTTCTAGGTATTTTTTGATTTCCTCTTTTATTTCTTCAGTGGTCTCTTGGTTATTAAGTAGTGTGTTGTTTAGCCTCCATGTGTTTATATTTCTTACAGATTTTTTCTTGTAATCGATGTCTAGTCTCATAACGTTGTGGTCAGAAAAGATACTTGATATGATTTCAATTTTCTTAAATTTACCGAGGCTTGATTTGTGACCCAAGATATGATCTATCCTGGAGAATGTTCCATGAGCACTTGAGAAGAATGTGTATTCTGTTGTTTTTGGATGGAATGTCCTATAAATATCAATTAAGTCCATCTTGTTTAATGTATCATTTAAAGTTTGTGTTTCCTTATTTATTTTCATTTTGGATGATCTGTCCATTGGTGAAAGTGGGGTGTTAAAGTCCCCTACTATGATTGTGTTACTGTCGATTTCCCCTTTTATGGCTGGTAGTATTTGCCTTATGTATTGAGGTGCTCCTATGTTGGGTGCATAAATATTTACAATTGTTATATCTTCTTCTTGGATTGATGCCTTGATCATTATGTAGTGTCCTTCTTTGTGTCTTGTAATAGTCTTTGTTTTAAAGTCTGTTTTGTCTGATATGAGAATTGCTACTCCATCTTTCTTTTGACTTCCATTTGCATGGAATATCTTTTTCCATCCCCTCACTTTCAGTCTGTATGTGTCCCTAGGTCTGAAGTGGGTCTCTTGTAGACAGCATATACACGGGTCTTGTTTTTGTATCCATTCAGCCAGCCTGTGTCTTTTGTTTGGAGCATTTAATCCATTTACATTTAAGGTAATTATTGATATGTATGTTCCTATTACCATTTTCTTAATTGTTTTGGGTTTATTATTGTAGGTCTTTTCCTTCTTTTATGTTTCCTGCCTAGAGAAGTTCCTTTAGCATTTGTGGTAAAGCTGGTTTGGTGGTGCTGAATTCTCTTAGCTTTTGCTTGTCTGTAAATGTTTTAATTTCTCTGTCAAATCTGAATGAGATCCTTGCTGGGTAGAGTAATCTTGGTTGTAGGTTTTTCTCCTTCATCACCTTAAATATGTCCTGCCACTCCCTTCTGGCTTGCAGAGTTTCTGCTGAAAGATTACCTGTTAACCTTATGGGGATTCCCTTATGTGTTATTTGTTGTTTTTCCCTTGCTGCTTTTAATATTTGTTCTTTGTATTTAATTTTTGATAGTTTGATTAATATGTGTCTTGGCGTGTTTCTCCTTGGATTTATCCTGTATGGGACTCTCTATGCTTCCTGGACTTGATTAACTATTCCCTTTCCCATATTAGGGAAGTTTTCAACTATAATCTCTTCAAATATTTTCTCAGTCCCTTTCTTTTTCTCTTCTAAGGTTTTACTTTTAATTGACTTACTATTTTTGGCCTATGCATTGATTTTTATTGGCTTTGGCCAATCAAGAACTCCATAGAGTATTGAGGAAGACTGGTCTAAAGATAAATGAAAGCCTTGCGCTTGGAAAGACAGTATTGTTTTTGACAAGCACGCCCCTGGGGAGAAGATAGTTTTGTATTGGGCCAGCTCTGAGTCAGATCCAATGCAGACAGCCTTGCAGTGGGGACTTCAGGGAACCAGCAACAGGTCAAATGATGACAGCTCTTTGGGAATGAAGCCTGTTCCCCTCCCTCCAGTGGCTGCCGGGCCCCTGGTTTTCAGCAGAAAACAGACTGCTTCAAGGCTGCTGCCAAGCTGGAGAAAGGGCCAGGGGAGAAAGGGACAGAGTAAAACATTCTTCCTGAGATTCCTCCAGTTTTCCTTGAATAAAGATTCCCTGTGTTGCTGCAACCCTTTGGTTAATTTACAGAGTTCTGAAAAAGTTGACTCTGATGATTTTGCAGTTTTCTTGTTGCTTTTATAGAGAGAATTTTCTACCATCTTCGCTGCTGTCACTCCACAAAGGTCTTTCTTTTTAAACAATTATTTTGATATAAGAAAGCTATGTTGATGATTAAAAATAAAATACAGAAAACCAAAATTAATAAGTAAAATCCATTCCTGGCATCTCTACGCTGATTTATAAGATTATAAATACTTACAAAATTAGATGCCAACACATACACAGATATATTTATATATAAAACGTACATACTTTCCTACAAGTTGCTTTTCTTAGCAACATATCATGTCTGTCATTTTGTCCCTCAGTAATGTATATACCACTGTTTTTAGGTTCATGATAGGTTCACGATATTCAGATGATACAGATGCGCCATAATTTAACACATGCTGTCTTGTCGTATTTCGGCTGTGTTTAATTTCTTTCTTTCGTAAATGAGGCTGCGTGAACACCCTCTTATGTGTGTTTTGTGTGCTTGTCCCATTTGTTTTGGGAGCAGACTCTTAGAAGTGGGATTTCTGGCCCCAAAGGTAGGATCACAAGTGTGTTTGGGGGCCTTTGGGGGAGAGGGTGGCTTGTTCCCATCATCAGGACAGGAAGGTCTCCTGGCCTCTGTTTCTCAGTGTCACATCCTGTTCTGGATCCCCTGCTCGTTTAGATTAATTCCATCAGTTGTGTAGAAGTGCCACTCAACTTCATGAAAAGCCCTCACTTTAAGCTATTTGTCTGGAAGTTTCACTTTTTGACTTTTAAGTAGCCAAACCTGTTAAGCTCCTGATAGCTTGGGGAAGACCGTCAGCCCAGACGTTTTCATCGTGGCCCTACTGGGTGCCATGTTGTGCTCTTAGGGCCTGGATGAATAAGCAGAGGAGAATTACTTGCTCTTAGCACAGAGATTTCCTGTGGAGTGAATTCTCATTACAACTAGAAATCTCTGATGAAAGGATCCTTCTCTCAGTTAAGAACAAATATGCTTAAAGTTTGTAATGACAAGTATGCTGAGACAGTTGCAGTAGGCTTAAAGACATTCTTTATCAAAAGCTAAAAAGATGAACCCACATTCAGTGTAGTTTCATGGTTAGCATATTACAGTTGTCTAAAAATGGCAATCCTTCTCGCCACCTATCAGACCTTTGACATTCACGAAGTATTTGTCCTGAGACCTTTGAGACTCCCTCAGTTCATAAATGCCAGTTTAGCTTTCAATTTCCCCTAGACCATGCAGTAAAGATCAACAGAAAAATGCATGTGACTGCCTTACGCTTTCATGATTCTATAAATACAGGACTCTAGCCATGTATAAAGCTATTAAAACAAAATCGGGCTGGAGTCCTGGCTGAAATGGCTTTGGGCGTCATTATTTTTCTCTTTGTCTCTAATAAGACACACAGCAAACAAGTTCATATTAGAAACTCAAGCCTCAGTCAAGTCCAATTTTTTATATCTTACTTTATCCCAGACTTCTGTTAAACTATCACCTTACTAGACTTATTTCTTGCTTTGTATTCCTGTACCCCACAGTAGGAATGGGCTTTCTTTGGGGAGCCATTATACTTAAGAAATAAAGTTTACCTGTGGGGTTGACCTCATCGGATGATGGTCTGAGCCCCCGGGATTTAAACCCATGCCCTAGTAAAAGCGCAAAACCACACGCCGCAAAACTGCAGTCTGCGTTGTGCTCCGGAGTTCCCTGCCCGTTATCAGCACGTGCGCTTGCCGGGGGGCAGGTAAGGACTCTGTTCTTCATGCAGCCCCATGCCGTTTCCTTTTCTGCCCGTGAATGCAGCCAGCCCCCTTTTCTGCTCTTCAGTACGTTTAAACGTCGTTCCTTAAGACCTTACGTGCACACCGATGTCACTCTGCTGCTTCTGGACGCGCGTAGAACTAAACGTCAATGTCAATGTGAACCAGGCTCACTCAGCCGTGTTCCTTGATAACCTGCTGCGTCAACACTGTTCCAGGACCCAGGAGAACAGACTGTTGTCGAACTTAAAAGCTAGTGGAGGAGATGGAGGATAAACTAGTGAACAAGAAAGAGACCAGATAGGGGAGGAGTTCATCGGGTGGGTGATGGTGATGGGAGGACCCATCGGGCCTCTTTGAGGGCAGGGCTCAAGGCCAGCGGCGTGGTTCAGGAGGTGGCCGGCCCTGGAGGGTCCAGGTGGAGCAGGGGGGTCGGCATGGGAAAGACATGGTGCAGAGACCCTGAGTTGGGATCTTCCAGGAATGAAAGAGGACCCACATGGCCATGGGGTCACAGGCAGAGGGGAGAAGGGGGGTGACAGGGGGATGGGGGGACGGACCACCATGGGTAAAGTAACTGTAATTTATGATCTGCACTCGGACACTTCTGAAAGAAAAAGTGGTGCTATTAGTAATCGCTCTGGGGCAAAGGGTGTCGCTCGGGACTGTCTCTGGAGACCCCGGATGCATGAACAATCCCGCACCCGTGGAAGGCGTGGTTGTGTGTGGCCCTTCGTGAAGGGAGGCGCGTTGCCCACCGTTCGCCGGAGGGCGTCACAGCTGCCAGACGCGCCCCCGTGGCTCTGGTCCAGGTTCTTTCCTGCAGGACGGTGGGAGGTTCTGGCTACACTGGCAGCCAGCGCCTGCCTGACACCCGCTTTCCCGTGGCCCCTTCTCTCAGGAACGCTGCCGAGGAAATGCAAGAAGGAGCTCCTGGCAGTGAAACTGAGGAACCGGCCCAGCAAGCAGGAACTGGAAGACCGCAATATCTTCCCCAGGAGGACGGCTGAAGAGAGGCAGGAGATCCGGCAGCAGATTGAAATGAAACTCTCCAAGTAAGTGGCGCGTGGACACAGTGGGGGCTGGTCCCGGCCCTGCAGCCCGACCCCTCGGGTGTCCCACCTTCCGCACACTGCGCTGTCCCGGCTCCAAACGCAGTGCCCGGCGCGGGGTTTCCCAGCCTCGCCACTGTCGACGCTCAGGGCCGGATGGCTGTTCACCGCGGGGGCCATCGGGGCACTGGCCTCTGCAGGCTGCACGCCCCTGTGACAGCCGACACTGTCCCCAGACATTGCCCGATGCCCCCTGGGGGCCACTCTTCCCTGTGGAGATGCACTGGTTATAGAAGCCAAGCAAGGCCTGTGGTGTGGACAAGCTCCGGGGGGCTGCCAGTGCTGCTGGTCTGTGGCGCCCCCCGCCCTCTGGAGGAGCGAGGGCCGGAAGCAGGGGCTCCCGAGCTCGGGGCTCCTGATGTCTGGGTGACTCTGATGGGGCCGTCCTGTGCGCGGTAGGACGTTTAGCAGCATCCCGGGCCTCTACCCTGGAGATGCTCACGGCCCCTCGCCCTGCCCCCCACGGTGACAACCAAAAGTGTCTCCAGTTACTGCCAAGTGTCCCCTGGGGGATGGAGCCATCCCCCAGTCGAGGACCCCTGATCTGAAGGTCGCCCTGGACTTCTTCTCCAGGTGGTCTTTCCTCTGCCCGAGACTCAGGGCTCCTCGTTTCGGGTGGACGAACCCTTGTTTCTGCTCTCTGCCAGGGAGCTTGGACCCCGTGTTCCCACCCTCCGAAATCCTTTGAGTTTTTTCAGAGTGGAGGGCAATGAGTGTGAGTGGGTGAAGCCCAGTACCCAGATGCTGTGATTCTGTGGGCCTCAGTTTTCTTACCTATAAAATGGGGATGATACCAGCTGCGGGATCACGGTGGAGGAGGGGCGGGCTCAGCGTGGCGCCCATTTCTGCAGGCAGCGGGGGTCCCCAGCTGGGGTCCTGAGGGCTTGGAATCACATAGCCCCGGTTTGAATCCCTGCTCTGTGCTGACGTGCTGGGGGACCTTGGACCAGCGGCCTTACCTCCCCAGGTCTTGGTTTCCTCGTCTGTATAGTGGGGTGCTGATGCTCTCAAGGTCATTGTGAATTTGGGGGGAGATCCCGTAAGGAAGGTGTATGGCCGAGCCCTGGCACAAAGTAGGTGCTCAGTAAAGTCGGTGCTCGCCACGGCTGGTGGGGCCTGGGAGCCTGGTCCTCAGCCCCTCCTCCTGCATCGGCTCTGAACCCAGACCAGGGAGAAGCTTTTTAAAATACAGATTGATGAGCCCCACCCCGACCTGATCAGTCTCTGGGCTGAGAGGGGGATTTTCACGAATTCCCTGATATTAATGGGTTGAGGGGGCCTCTCCAGGTTGGACGTTCTTAGCCTGATTGCAGTGAGATTGTCAACCCACCACGCACGTATCACTCTGTGTCTGGTCATTCAGCAAAGGCTTACTTTACTCAAATGAGGGGCAGGCAGGCGCCGTGGCCGTTGCTAGAGATATAGTTGTGGGTAACGAGGGAGGGAGCTCCCCTGAGCTCCGTATTCCCGGAGAACATCGTCAGACCTCTTCCTGTGTGGCTGGTACCCACTCTGGGGCTTGGTACAGACCAGATGGGTGCTCAGTAAATGCATATGGGTGGGAAGGAAGGAGGGGTGGAAACACAGGTGCATCGATCTCACGGCCAAGGGGATATGCTGGCAGATCAAGCTTGGTGTCCTTGTTGCCTATGTCATGGCTGGTATGCACCATCGCAGGAGGCGTGGTTTCCTCTCGTTTCTAATGAGATTGAACTTTTTTTTCAGTGTTTATTAGCTCTCTGTTTTTTTTTCAGTTCCTTTCATGTACATTACCTGCAGTTTTCTTTATCTTAATGATTTGAGGATTTTACTCTGGAAATTGCAGCTTCCAATCTTTTCCAGGTCTGTGAATTATACCTCTTCTCCCTCTTCAGGACGTATTGTCATTTTGTTCATGCTTTCCTTTGATATGCAAAAGTTTTTTATTTTATTTTATTTTTTAAAATAAATTTGTTTATTTATTTATTTATTTTTGGCTGTGTTGGGTCTTCGTTTCTGTGCGAGGGCTTTCTCTAGTTGCGCGAGCGGGGGCCACTCTTCACTGCGGTGCGCAGGCCTCTCACTATCGCGGCCTCTCTTGTTGCGGAGCACAGGCTCCAGACGTGCAGGCTCAGTAGTTGTGGCTCACGGGCCCAGTTGCTCTGCGGCACGTGGGATCTTCCCAGACCAGGGCTCGAACCCGTGCCCCCTGCCTTGGCAGGCAGATTCTCAACCAGTGCGCCACCAGGAAAGCCCCAGTTTTTTTTCAAAGTTGTCAGATTATCGATCATATACTTCAGGTGTCAGCAGTCTTTTTCTGTGAAGAGTCAGATACTGAGTATTTCTGGCTCTGTGGATCCTACTGTATCTGCTGTGACCACACGACTTTGTTGTCACACTAACGCATGGCCAATGCGTGGTGAGTGAGTGCGGCTGCATGCCAATGCAACTTTATGTACAAACATAAACAGCAGCCCACGGGGCAGTTTCCTGGGCCCTGATATACTTTATGGTCCATATTATTTGTGCCATGTTTTAAAACATCCTTCCCTGCCCGCAAGTCAAAAAAATGATGTTTACACGTATTATTTTTGCAGTTGTCATCTAATTATGCCAAGCGATAATGGTTTTCTATTTGCTAAACAAAGCAACTTCTCTTTCAAGATAGAATATTAAGTGAATTAAAGAAAAAAAATAGTAAACATTGTAGTATATGTGATTCAAGGATAACAAAGTGGTCGTGATGGTGCTTGGCTTAAGAGAACTGTGGGGACCCCACTCCTGTCTCCCAGTGCAGACGGGAGGTGGGAAAAGGTGGGGTACTGGGAAACCTCAAAGGACCCCTAATTAAGTGGTACCCCAAACACAGGCCCTGGACTGTTACTCACGGAATCTATAACTCATTTTAAACCTTGGACTAGAACATAGTAGCTCCTTGGACGTTTGTCACCATGTTTAAAAACGGAAAATCAACCCCAGAATTAGACACGAAGAGAGCGTGGTTGAGAAGTCACATCCCAGGTGGGCAGACGTAGCCTTCCTGGCCAGCCCAGTTTGTTTCCCCTGCAGAAATGGTTTAATTGGATCCTTTGTCTTTGTTTTGCCTCCTTTCAGAGATCCTTCTGCCATCACTTGCTGAATAATTCAGCCTCTGGTTGCTGTGGCAACGCGCCATTCACTGTATCCTGAAGTGCAGTTGGTGTTTTCGTATTGTGTATTTTTTTTAAATTTCCAGACCCTTACTCTTTTATCTTTCGGGCACTCCTAGGGCTTTTCTAGATGAAGTGGTCACGGTCTCCCCTGACTCTGTGTGCTGGCTCTGGGGATTTGCATGAAGTCGGAGTCAGCTTGGGACTAAAGGAGGAGTAAAGCTCTGTGATCATGGTCATCCCCTTTCTACATGGGAGCCCAGCTCACCTCTACGGCGTGTGTAAATGAATCGCAGAGTATTACAGACCCGCAGCTCCCGTGCCTCACACAGTGGGCATGTTCTAGAAATTACTGTCTTGCTTCAGTTGGGTTGTGTGCACGCCATTTAAGGATGCCCGACAGCTTTCTCTTTTATTATTATTATTATGTAAGCTTCAGGTGTCCAGCATTGTAATTCGACATCTGTATACACTACAAAGTGATCAAGTGACAACTTTCCCTTTTAAGTGCAGACCCCGTACAGTATGTCTTGCTTCCTTTCCCTCATTTCATTTAATCTTTACAGGAACCGATAGAGTACGTGTTATCATCATCTCCATTTTACAGATGAGAAAACTAAGGCTTGATGAGAGAGGTTAAGGAACTTGCCCAGGGTCACACAGCTCAGAGGAGGCAGGCTAGGAGTCAGGTGATGGGTGGTCCCTCAGAACCCCCGGGCCTGGGCGGCAGGGGAAGCAGAGCTCTGGGGGCCTGGCTTATCTAAGTCTCTGCTTTGCGGTTTCTCATACTGGTGTGGCTTCCATCAGGGGACATTCAGGCCTCCAGCCAATGCCCTGGGCTTCTGTGCAAAACACTCCATGCCTGTGTTGGCGGGAGCCGGAGGGGATGCAGATATTCTCCCACCCCACCCCCGGAACAGTGCGGTGAGCGAACAGAGACTCTCGGCCGACCACGGGCTTCGGGGAAACGTAGACAAGTAGGTTCAAATCCCAGGCTTTCCGTCACAGCGGGGTGGGTTTGGGCCAGCACTGCCTTCTCTGAATCTCCCCCTGGTTTGTAAATTCAACACCGTGGCAGCACCTTCCTCCTGGGGCCCCTTTGGAAGGTTCCAGGTTAGTCCCTGGCAGACGGGTGAAAGTGCATCCCTGCAGGAGGCGCTCGGGGGGGTGGAGCCACTGCTGTTCGGTCCTGGCTGGACGCACTCGGGCTAGTTGTCACCTGGGCAGGCAGCAGGCCAGGCCAGGGTACTGAGCTGCTGTAGAAGCAGCGCCTGGAGGGCCAAGGTCGTGTTAGCGTGGTTGTTAATGTCAGTACATTGTTCTCCTCCGTGACTGTGGTGTTTTTTGCCCGGCAGGCACCTCCGTGATGCACAAACCTTCTGTTAAGTCTCCCTTGGGGCGTCCTCTGCTGTGGGACCGCATGTGAGAAGCTGATTAATGCTCAGTAGCTCCTCCAGGAGCTGGTAGTTAGCACGTTAACACAGGTGTTAAATGCACGTGCATTAAGTGACCCTCCAGCCGGTCCCTTTGTACGGTTTGTTCTCCCACATCCAGAACAGGCTGCCGCCGCTCAGGCCTCTGGGAAACACAAATTCCCAGGAAAAAGTGTTCTGTGCTGCTGCTCCCATGCCCCGTGCTTGCCTTGAAATCTGCGGAATTTTGAGGAGGAGGCTTGATGCTTTTAAGGCTGGAGATGGAGATTGGCACTCTTAGAATCACTACGAACCGAGCATCAGCCGTGGTACTTTCTTTCTGCTGAAGGTGTCAGGAAAGCTGGAGCACAGTGCAGGGTCTCAGTTCTGTGGACACAGGGTTTAGAAGATACAGAAACCTTACTGTGGGCTTAGCAGGAAAAAATGGCTTAATTTTAATTGCTGCAAAGGAAGCCGCTCCTTTGGGAAGTGTTGAGGCGTCATTGCAGCAGGGGGGGGGGGGATTGCATAACAACAGATGTTGGTAAATATTTGCTGCTTTTCCTCTTCCCGACCTGCAGTGCCGGGTGGGAGCCCAGCTCTTCCTGGGTGACTTGAATCCTGCCCCACAGGCACCATCTAAGGAGGGACAGAAAAGTGTGGTTATTAATGATGGTCATTGCTAACATGTACTCAAGTGTCTTCTGTGTACCAGCTTCCTGCTAAGCGTTTCATGCGTATCACCTGCTTGGAGCCTTGCGAGAGCTCTCTGGGGTAGGTGCTATTAACGGTCCTATTTTTCAGATGAGGATAGCTGGCTCAGAACAGTGCAGTCACTTGCCTGTGCTCACACAGTGGGAAATATGGGGTGCGGGGGTAATTGGTCACCCGATCCACGCCCGTTCCAGCATCAGAGCGTCCATCCAAATCACCAGGGAGCTTTGTGAAAGCACAGATTCCCAGGCCCCACCCCAAATCACTTGAACAGGAATCTGTATTTTACAGAGCCTTTCTCCTAAGTGCCACTGCTGCCTTAGGCTGCACTGTGTCCCCTTCCTTGTCACCCTTGGAAGACCATTCTTGGAGGCCTCAGGATCAAAATAAGCTGTACGTCTGTGTAACAGCTGTCTGTTAGTATCTTAAGGAGAATGCACATTTTGTAGTTAATTGTGTTTCCCTTTTTGCCTTGGCCACCAGGAAGCTCGGAGCCAAGTATGCAGATACCTGTCACAAGTGTGTTGTATCATTTGGATTGTGTGTCTGTGTTTGATCTTCTGTTGTGTGGCCTTTGTCTTAATTTCCTCAACTCTTTTTTTTTTTTTTTTTTTTTTTGGAAGGAAGGAGTCTCACATTTATTGATCATACTGTGTTCTAACTCTTTCACCTATGTTACATTTTTTCATGGTTACAAGAAACCTAAGATATAGGCATTACAACAGACTCTTGCCATTTGATGATTCAACGTTGGAGGTTTTGCCTATTTGCCAGTAACTCCAAACATGGAGGACTTGAAATTTTTCTAAAGCATTCACGTGAAACTGATGCCCACGTGGAGGCTGAAATCGTGGAGGGAGTGATGGTGAGTGAGACAGGATTATTGGTGAGCATCTCTATTTCAGTTTGAGTTTGCTTTTGTCACCTCTCTTTCTGTCTGCTGTAGTTCTCCAGAAGTGCTTCAGTAGTTTCCTTTTTTTTAAATTCAAGTATAGATGATTTACAATATTGCATTAGTTTCAGGTGTACAACGTAGTAATTCTGCAATTTTGAGATTATACTCCATTCTAGGTTATTACAAGATAATGGGTATAATTCCCTGTGCTGTACAGTATATCTTTGCTGCTTATCTATTTTATGTATAGTAATTTGTATCTGTTAATCTCATACCCCGAATTTGTCCCTCCCCCTTTTCCCCTCCCCTTTGGTAACCACAAGGTTGTTTTCTATGTCTGTGAGTCTGTTTCTGTTTTGTATACATGTTCATTTGTATTATTTTTTAGATTCATATATACATGATATCATATAGTACTTGTCTTTCTCTGTCTGACTTATTTCACTAAGCATAATATTCTCTAGGTCCATCCATGTTGCTGCAAATGGCAGTTTTTCATTCTTTCTTATGGCTGCTGAATATTCCATGTGTGTATGTACATATACCTTAAGCCAGTTGTCTGTTGACGGACACTCAGGTTGTTTCCATGTCTTGGCTATTGTAAATAGTGCTGCTATGAACATTGGGGTGCATGTATCTTTTCAAAGTAGTGTTTTTGTTTCTTTCGGAGTGGAATTGCTGGTCATGTGATAGTTCTATTTTTAATTTTTTAAGGAACCTCCACACTGTTCTTCATAGTGGCTGTACCAATTTACATTCCCACCAACAGTGTAAGAGGGTTCCCTTTTCTCCACACCCTCTCCAGCATTTGCTATATATAGACTTTTTGATGATGGCCATTCTGACTGGTGTGAGGTGATACCTCACTGTAGTTTTGATTTTCATTGCTCTAATTATTAGCGATGTTGAGCATCTTTTCATGTGCCTGTTGGCCATCTGTATGTCTTCTTTGGAGAAATGTCTAGTTAGGTCTTCTGCCCATTTTTTCGATTGGATTGTTTGGTTTTTTGATATTGAATTGTACGAGCTGTTTGTAGATTTTGGATATTAACCTCTTGTCAGTCACATCATTTGCAAATATTTTCTCCCACTCGGTAGGTTGTCTTTTTGTTTTATTGATGGTTTCCTTTGCTGTGCAAATGCTTTTAAGTTTAATTAGGTCCCATCTGTTTATTTTTGCATTTATTTCTTTTGCCTTAAGAGATTGATCCAAGAAAATAATGCTACAATTTATGTCAAAGAGTGTTCTGCCTATGTTCTCTCCTAGGAGTTGTATGGTTTCAGGTCTTACATTTAGTTCTTTAAACCATTTTGAGTTTATTTTTGTATGTGGTGTGAGGGAATGTTCTAATCTCATTAATTTACATGTGGCTGCCCAGTTTTCCAGCACCACTAACTGAAAAGACTGTCTTTTCTCCATTGTATATTCTTGCCTCCTTTGTCATAGATTAATTGACCGTAGGTGTGTGGGTTTATTTCTGGGTTCTCTATTCTGTTCCATTCATCCATATGTCTGTTTTTCGTGCCAGTACCACTCTGTTTGATTACCGTAGCTTTGTAGTATAGTCTGAAGTCTGGGAGGGTTGTGCCTCCTGCTTTGTCCTTTTTTCCTCAGGATTGCTTTAATTTGCTCAACTCTTAATTTTATCTCTAGGGGGTATATTTTTCTATACATGATTTCAAACCCATTTCTCAATTTTAACTATAAAAATGTAAGTAAAAATACATATTTTTTTATGGAGGCCCTCTTAGCATGCATAAGATTTTGCCATCTAACATCATGTCAGAAGGGTTTTCCATTCTTCTACATAGGATTCAAATGTTCATTTTTAATAGTGGTCTAGTGTGTTAAGGAGAGGACAGACCTACCAGCTTTGCTTTTCCCTCCCACAATCAACAGACTTTTAGTTTGCCTCAAAATCTTTACTTCTAAAATAAAACTACATGTAATGCTTATTTTCACACATCAGTGTTTTTTTTTCTTTTTATGGATTATTTACATGAGCAACATTTCCAGAAATGATAAAAGAGGAGGAGGAAAATGCATTGAATTAGATGATGTCATCATTCAAGAATGAAAACCCGTTGTCAGCAGATCAGTGGGTAATAGCCTGGAATTTGTGGTTCAGGAGGGAGGGAGCAAAATTTCTTAACAAATCCATGAAAATAATTCAGCTTCACTAGTAACTACAGACATTAAAAAATTCATAGTAACAAAGAACCTTTCATCCCCAATTAAAATGACAATAAAACTTTAAAATATTATTTTAAAATATTTTAAGTTATATTTTACTAATATAAATACTGATAATGATCTAAGAATATCCCGCCCTAGTGAGGTGGTGGTTTCCATGCCCTCCCACTGCTGGCAGCCATGCGACTTGAAAACAACTGGGCAGGTGAAGAGCCAGGATGACAATTTGCACACTTTAACCGAACACTCTGCTTCTGGGAGTTTATATTCAGGGGTTTAGAAGAAGAAGAAGCATGCTGTGATGGTTAGTTTTAGTCCCAGAGGACTTAGTGTCTGCGGGGGCTCCCCTTAGTGTCTCTGGGGACAGAGGGTCAGGACACAGTGTGACAGCCGAGAATCTCCATCCTCCAGATGTGCTGCAGGTGGGGCAGGTCTGTTTCAGGTCCTGAGGGCGTTACACGCTGCGACGTGGGGGCAGTGTTCCTGCAGAAGCTGTCGTTCAGGCTTCGAAGGGGCCAGCGGGGGTGGGCTTGGTCTCAGGGGGCCTTCGTTCTGCTGTGAACTTGTACCCAAACCTGTGCGGATGATAGTTCTCACTTCCACGGAAGTGTCCTTTGGTAAATTTCAGGCAAGTGGAGGGGGGGAGGGCCAGCTTCTGACCCAGGTTTCATGACAACATGAACAGCAGCGAATGGGACAGATTGGCCCTGACCGCAGGCTGGGCACCGGGCTGCTTGTGTCCCTGGCCGGACCTCAGTGCTGGGCAGGAGCGCTCCTCCCTGCTGGGTCCCAGTGTCTGTTGTGGAGCAGCCAGACTGGGGGTTCCAGAGCCCTCGCTCTACCCGCGCCCCGCCCCGGGAGCATCTCATCTTCCGCGAAAGCACAGAGAGCACGTGACGCACTGCGGCTCAACCCACTTCCTGGTACATCGGCACTAACGCGTGAGTAACAACCGCGTCCTCCGCTGGTCCTTTGCCTGCTTCAGCGTCGCCAGCCCTAGAACCTTCCCTCTGTGCTCCGTGTGGTGTAGGGTCCTGTACACGTGCCTCGGCTTCGGTCCCTAGTAGACCCTCCGATGCCCACGCTGCAGCCTCACCTCGGATGCAGGACGTGACACTCCTAGATCAGGGCCTGGTGCGGCCACCCCCGACTTGTATAATAACAGCTGTTACTGCCGAACCTGAAGTTCTTGCAGATTTTGCCTCTTACCCCTCGGTTTATGCACGGTTGCCGTGACGTAAGAGGGTGTTGTAAATGACTTACGGGGGAGGTCGAGACCGCGGGAGAGCAGGCCTGCTTTGTCTTGCAGCATCGCGTCTCACGCCCTTGCATGTCTCCTGGGGCGCAGAAGCCCCGTCACAAACCTCGGGTCCCTGCAGAGCGCAGGGGCTGGGTGCTGGGGAACAGAGATGGAAAGACAGGCTCAGAGGTGCATCATGTCTAATAAAATATGTGCAAAATAGACATATGAATCAGCCATGGAAGCGGAGGGTCTAGGAGGGAGCAATGAATCCGGCAGGAGGGAGGAAGAGTTGGGGTACAGGCATCAGAGAGGGGGTGATGTGCGCGGTCTTGATGGCTTGATACGTGTCAGCCCACGTGGCAGCTGGAGCGCAAGGATGTCCCAGGCAGAGAGCAGCCGCGAGGAAGTCCCGCGGCCTGAACCCGCATCGCCCTCTGGAGAACGTGGTGTGGCTGTGAAGGGCTGGGGCGAGCGGGGCAGGGGCGAGGCTGCAGGGCCAGGTGGTGGGCACCCTGCTAGCTCCTGGTCCGCACGCGGCTGCCTCTGGTCCCTCCTGGAGGGACCTCCCTTGATGTCCCCCATTCTCCATCCCATCATCCCGTTTTCTTCACCGCACTTACTGCTGTCTGAAATTCCCCTTTATTCCTTCCTTTGCCGCTTTGGGGTCTGTCTCCCCGCTAGAACACCGGGATCCTGCCTCTGCTGTTCGCCTGGGGTGCCCCTGACACACTGAGCGGCCGCTCCATGAATTGTGCAAACGGTGAACAGAGGCGTCTGGCCTTTCCTGAGAAGCAGTGAGGGTCCCCTGAGGGCTCACGAGCAGGGGCGTGGCAGGGCGAGGGCACGTCTGAGGTCCCCTCTGCCTACACGTGTGTGGGGGGGTGTCAGGCTGGGGGCCCTGACGGGGGCGTGTGACGCTGGTCTTGCAAGAGCCGAGGAGATGGGCGTCATCACGTGACGACGGGGCCGCGGGGCGTGGCTGGGTGGGTGGAGGAGGGCGGGGAGCGGGACCCCGGTAAGGGCTTGAGGAGGTGGCCGGGACGGGGGGGAGCTGGTGCTGTGCGCCGGGGCAGGGGATACAGGAGGAAGGAGGGGAGGCGCTTGAGGAAGGCTCGCGCCCACACTTGGGCACAGAGCTGGCCGTGTCTCTGGCGCTGTTAGCAGGGGTTCGATCCGCGAGCAGGAGCGTGGACCGCGTGCGGGAGCCTCCACTGGCAGTTTTGAACTAACCAGGTTGCAAGTTACCAGCAGCACCAGCTGAAGATCGAAGTCACTGAAGGACCAGTAAGGAGTTTTCCGGGGTTGTGTGGTTCCTTTGATCATGGGTGCGTTTCCTACCACCGTGTGTTCCCTCCGACCTCACATCAGGGTGACAGGGAGAGCAGGTGGCCAGCCATTTTCCCCTGGGGACAGAAGGGCTTTCTGTGTGTCAGGTTGAATAAGCCCCGTCCATCTGTGGAAACAGAGTGGCATTAAATGCAATCCAAGGGCAGTGGGGAGACTTGAAACCCACCTTTCTTCATTCTGTAAGCCTGCAGGACTTGAGCCATGGGACGTTGCTGAGTAATTCGGGGATTTTGGTTGGCACGTCAGGGGCAAGGTGCTTCTGTTTGGATGAAACAGGGCAAGGGGCGACTGAGTTCTTCCTCACATTGCTGGGGAGGGGCCGGGCCAGGGCTCCCAACTCTGGGAGGGGGAATCTCACAGCCGACCTGGGGCTGCAGCCTGGGGGCCCAGCGGGATGGGCCCAGCGGGATGGAGTCAGGAGAGGCCTCCGGGTGAAGGGGGCTGCTCGTTAATGAGCCGCCGTCCACGAGGAGAGCACAGGATGTTCTCCCAGCTCGACTGCACGGTGGGAAGCCTCCGAGGGTTGAACTTGGTGTCCTGGTACACGAAAGGCCGTTCGTCGGCTCGGTCTCTGAAATGGCTGGTGGGACGACTTCCAAAGGGATTTGCAGGCAGTAGAGGAAAGAAGGTAGATTGCGTAATGAGGAGACTAGCAATTCATTAAGCCCAGGAGAATTCTTGAGCAGAAAATAGTAGCTGGGCCTCTCCAGCAGGAGGAAGTACAGCTGTGGTGGGAAGGACGAGGTTTAGGCCTAATGTGCCCCCCACTGTACAGTGAACCCCGAATCTGCAAAGCAGGTGATTAGGCTGCAGGTCCTCAGGCCCCTGGGGAGGGATGCCCCCAAACTCCCCCTTCACCATCCCTGGAAGGTTGGTGGACGACAAAGTTGATCCCAAAGCTTCCTGAGCACTTTCAGGGGGAGAGAAGAGACACTGTTCTGGGATGGGGATGACTCCGGAGTGGGGAGGTCAGACTGTCCTCTTAGCTCATTGCACAGAACGGGAGTCACAAGCCCAAAGGCGCCCTCTGTGAGTGACGGGCCAGGGGCAGTGCTGTGGCAGGTTGGGAAATGTGTGTCCTTGCTGAAGGGGGCACCTGCCCCTCAGCAACTGTGGGTGTCAGCCTGGGAATGCCAGATCAGTGTGGGCAGAATTTTCCAAGAGAAACTGGAAATATTTATTCCGATGTAAAATTTCCTTTATTTAAATGTTGGGGGCCGACTCACATTTTTTAAAAAAGAAAGTACAGACCCCGTAAAACACATTTGTGGGCTGTATTTGGCCTGACGGGGTCACCCGTTTGCCATCTGTGATATGATGTCACTTGTTTTACGAGAAGCTCGTTCTTGTTTGCACTGAGAATGGGGGATTTTGACTGTTGAATTAATGTAGGGAAAACAGTGGGTCAGAATCTGGATTGAAGGTCAGCAGTAGAAGCATTGAGACCAGAGACTGTGACCACCAGTGTCCTGTGCAGCTCCGGCAGGTCTTTTCTTTCCAGCTGGCAGGGGAGGGGGCTGCTCTGGAAGAGCTTGTGTACACACCGCCCCCATGGCTCTAATCTTGATCGGAGGAAGCACCTCTGTGTGGTGGTGAAAGCCTGGACTCTGGGCAGGATGTCTTGGTTCCCGTCCCGGCTCTGCTGTTTTCCAGCTGCGTGACTATAGGCAGGTGACCTCCCTGGCACGTCCCTCACTCTCCTCTTGTGTGAAATGGGGATAATTAAAACAGGGCCCATCTCCTAGGGCTGCGGACAGGATGCAAAGAGACGAGACACATAAAAAGCCTAGACTTCTGTGTGGCAAGGAGGAAGCACCAGGGAATAAAACAAATAAATATGGGGATAGGGAATTTTAATAGTGTGAGACATAATTTGCATACCTACAATGCAGCCTTTCAAAGTGCACAGTCCATGCTTCTAGTATATCCGTGGAGTTGTGTGTCCATCACCACAGTCAACTTCAGGACATTTTCATCACCCCCCAAAGGAGCCCTCACCCCTTAGCCATATCTCCAATCCCTAGAACAGTACCTGGGCCGTGTGGGCACTTAATACTTTTTCAGTTATTGTCGCAAGGGTTGGGGGAGGTATGTATGAAGACCCATGACCGCAATTAGTGTCACCATCCTGTTCTTCATTGTGTCTTTACCAACTTTATCCTCTGCCTCAGCATCTTCACCACTGTCGCCGTCTTCATCCTTATCACCATCTTCATCACCTTGTTTATCTTCGTCATCACCACCATCATCTTCATCAGTGTCTTATCCATCTTTTTCTTCTTCATCTACACCAGGTGTCTTCATCATTTTTGTCTTTATCTTCTTCATCTTCTTTACCATCATCTTTGGCAGCATCTTCATCCACATCTTTATCGTCATCCTCGACATCTTCATTGTCTGTCTTTGATACATAGGAAGCACTTAGGAAACAGTGGCTCTCGACCTCCTTGAGGTCCAGGGACCCCACTTCCAGGAGAATGAAGCCCACATCTGAAGCCGGGTCGGGAGCTTCAGGCTGACTCCTGCCTGGAGAGAAAGGGAGCCTTGAAAGTGGTGGAAGGTCAAGGGTGGGCGGGGCCGGGACCTCTCAGTTCGTGCAGGTCCAGCTCAGGGCCGACCCAGTGCAGTGGCTGGGCCGGGACCTCTCAGTTCGTGCAGGTGCAGCTCAGGACCGGCCCAGTGCAGCGGCTGGGCCGGGACCTCTCAGTTCGTGCAGGTCCAGCTCAGGGCCGGCCCAGTGCAGCGGCTGGGCCGGGACCTCTCAGTTCGTGCAGGTGCAGCTCAGGACCGGCCCAGTGCAGCGGCTGGGCCGGGACCTCTCAGTTCGTGCAGGTGCAGCTCAGGACCGGCCCAGTGCAGCGGCTGGGCCGGGACCTCTCAGTTCGTGCAGGTGCAGCTCAGGACCGGCCCAGTGCAGCGGCTGGGCCGGGACCTCTCAGTTCGTGCAGGTGCAGCTCAGGGCCGGCCCAGTGCAGCGGCTGGGCCGGGACCTCTCAGTTCGTGCATGTGCAGCTCAGGACCGGCCCAGTGCAGCGGCTGGGATGGTGATCTCGAGGTAGCAGCCATCCCTCGGCTGGGATGTGCAGGGCCCGGGCCTCTAGAACCCTCTTAAGAGGATTTTGAGATCCCAGGAGCAACGACTCTTTGTGTTTAGCAATTTCTCTGCTTTTCTTCCTTCTTTGGTGAAGCAGATTTTCTTTTTTTTTTTTTAATAAATTTATTTATTTATTCATTTATTTAATTTTTGGCTGCATTGGGTCTTCACTGCTGCATGCGGGCTTTCTCTAGTTGCAGTGAGTGGGGGCTACTCTTTGTTGTGGGGCGCAGGCTTCTCATCGTGGTGGCTTCTCTTGTTGCAGAGCACAGGCTCTAGGCGCGTGGGCTTCAGTAGTTGTGGCACACGGGCTTCAGTAGTTGTGGCTCGCGGGCTCTAGAGCGCAGGCTCAGTAGTTGTGGCGCACGGGCTTAGTTGCTCCGCGGCATGTGGGATCTTCCCGGACCAGGGCTCGAACCCGTGTCCCCTGCATTGGCAGGCGGATTCTTAACCACTGCGCCACCAGGGAAGCCCGAAGCAGATTTTCTTGACTCACTTCCCCAGCCCTCCAGGGAATCTCTCGGGCATATTCCTGGGGCTTTCAGTCTCCCTCTGTTTAGAAACCTCAGGGGACGTGGAGGTCAGGTCTGTTCTATCCAGATAAACCCTCCCAGGCCCTTAGCCTGGTACCGCCTCCCTGCTCCGCTGCTGTGGGGAGGGGCCTGCCGTGACTAGTACGTAGCCTCCAAGGTGAAGAGGAAGCCTGGGATTAATGAGGCACTTTCAAGGATTTGTTGCAAAATACAAAAGGGAGTCGGGGGGCAGGCCTGGGAGCAGGCCCTGTGGGATGTTGGGGGGAAGGCAAGACAAGACCCCCGCCCTGGAGGGACGGGTGCGATGGTCCTGGGAGGCCAAGGCAGGCACAGTCCAGGCCGAGCGGGGGCTGTAAAGTCGCGCGTGTTCTGCTTTTAGATGGAAGTAGCTAAGCAATAGAAAAACGGCACTCCCAAGTCAGGAAACATTTGACAAAATCTACGCCTCGGAGGACACACGTATGAATCTCGGTCTTTGTTAGAACGCATGACGTTCAAGGAAGAAGAGCCAGCATCTGGGGCTGGGTGGCCCTTGCAGGTGGGGCTCAGCCCCCCTTGGTCCTATCAGCTCGTGGCCCCTGAGTCCTCCCGTGGGGTCAGCTGCTCTTGTTTTCCTTGGTTGCTTGGGAGTCTGTCAAGGAAAGTACAGCATGTTTTATAAGAAAATGCAAAACAACCTCAACCCCCCTCAGGCTTAATAACAACACGAATCCCATACCCAGGGGGGCAGGGGGCCTGGCGGTTTAGAGCTCACGTGGCTGGAAGGTGCGGACTGAGGCGGCCCAGGCTAATCACCCTCCACCTGTCTGAGCCTGTGAAATGGGCGTGTGACACCTGCCTGCTTTACCCAGAGTCAGGGCTTATCCTGTGTGAGCTGCAGTCATGGTAATAATAGTGCAATGGTAGCTTGCTAACATTTATTAAATGTGTGTCGTGTGCCAGGGACTGTGCCTTGCCTGCATTCACCAAAGCCTAAGATGTAAATGCTATTATTAGCTGTCTTTCATAGCTAAGGAAATGGTGGTTCAGAGAGGTTAGGTAAGATGTTCAGAGTCACACAGCTAGTATGTCATGGAGCTGAGATTTGACCCAGTCAGGCTGGTTCTGGACACTGGGCCTGGAGGCACCCTGCTTCGTGGAATGGTTGCAGACAGGCCTGGCATGGTTGTTCCATAGTCACTGAGGATCCAGGCTTCCGTCTATCAATATCTTCCTGCTCAGTTATCCTCACACTGGCACTTACCCTCTATGGTCCAAGATGGCTGCAGGAGCACCAGACATCACATTCAAGTCCCAAAGGTGCATAGATCCCAGCTGAGTCAGCTCTTCAAAAAGAGTCTTTCTAGAGGCTTTTCGGGACACATTTCCCTACAGCTCCTTGGTAGAACCTCTTCACGTGGCCATGCTTAGCTGGAAAAGAAGCTTCCCTGAATGAATCAGCTTTCTGGTGCTATGTAAGAAGGGAGAATGGAGGTTGGGTAGGAAGCTAGCGGTCTCTGCTACAGTGGGTGTTCAGATTAATTTTGTTGAGATAGACTGAAGGACGGAAGGAAGGAGCAAACAGATGGACAAGTGAATGGAAAATCTCGTGTCTGTGAGGTATAACGTGATTTCTAAAGCAGTCTGGTCCAAGGAGTCTGTGTGGAAGCCCCTATAGGCTCTGGGCAATTTGTAAATGCCTCGTGTTCCTGACCGTCTAGAGCTGGGCCCAGGGATTTCGACAAGTGGCGGGAAGCTGAGGGGGAGGGGGACTCCGAGGGGCCCCTGGGGTGACGTGGACAGATACCGCTGTCCCTTCCTCAGTGATACCCCCCCGTGACATTGCAGTTCAAGGGCAGACACTTCCTGGGCAACCTCTATATGCCCTCCTCAGCACAGGGCCCTGGGGATGGAGGAGAGAACAAAAGGGATGCAGGGGCTGCCTTCAGGACACAGGGCAGGGAGGGAGGTCAAGGGAGAGAGGGTGAGATGCCTGTGGGACACAGGAAGTAGCGTGCGCGGCGCACAGGGTGCTGTCGGGGTCCTACCTCCCGCCCTACCAGGCAGTTCCTAACCTCCCCTCTCCGGGCTGGTGAGGCCGATGCTTCTTAGTAGCGCTGCTGAAGTTCCGTGTCCTGTGGAAGCTACCTGGTGTGTGGGGTGGTGCGCTTTCCTTTTTTAAAATTAAGTGGAGTTGCGCTTCTCTTGGCCTTGGTATTTCCTCACCCAGTATTTGCTTGTTTACTGCAGCCTTGCTGAGCCCCTGCCCTGGGCCTCAGGCGCCGTACTAACCTGCCTTCGGCTCCCAGACTTGCTGGGGGAGGGGAGCGAGGAACCAGGAGATGCGGCCCAGCGGATGAATGGGCCTCTTGGTGAAGGAGGAGCTGGTAGCTCTCCAAGACCCGGGAGAGCTTCCCCAGGAAGGGGAGGAGGGGAGGGGAGGAGGCAGGGCCTGGTACCGACAGGTGCTGCATAATCATTTGTGGACCAGGGACCAAAGCAGTCCTAATGCCACGGGCAGGCAGTGGGGAGCATTATGTATTACTTTAATTTTCCAAATCTGAATAAGGGACCAATATCCGTGGTAAGACTTAAATAGCACATCTCACTCCCACCCCATCTCTGCCCAGAGGCTGCCGCTGTCCATGGGCTGTTTGGAACCACTTGGAGGCGGGTTTTACACGAGCAGTAATAACCATGATGGTAACTAGCCTCCTCTGTACTGAGTGGACACCCTCCCTGCACGGGGCTGAGCCATCCTCGGGAGGAGATCACAGGCCCGGGAGGGAGAGGGCAGAGCCCCCGACTCCACGCTCAACACGGGTGATTAATCCCAAAGCTGGTTAGAAGAAGAAATTATAAACGCGACTTGTTCATGCTCGAAACACTTTATTTTAACGTAAGTCATTCAGAGGTGCATTTATTCGGCCGTCTTTTGAGGTGGCATCAAAGACTTCTCACTGCAGAAGGATCTACAATTAGTGTTCTTTCTCGTGTGAGACAAACGTTGGATGCATCTTCTACAATTTCTAGCGCCGATTTCTCGGCAGAGGAGTGAGAATTAAAGACGCCTGGAAGCAGAGTCCTCCCAGAGATGGAAACGCCATCGTTCACTCGTTCGTCTCCCATACTTGCCCGCGACGGCCGTGTTTCAACATCCTGCCTTTACTGACTTCAAAGCAGCCAAGTCTGTTCTCATAGAAATAACATTTTCTTTTTCCATCCATATTGAATCGTTTAATCAATGTGCATAAAGTCTGATTAAATCACCTAATTACAGAAACGAGTTCACCTGGTTCGCATAGGTTAGGGAACAAGGAGACCAGTTCGTGACAGGTGCCCAGCTCTCTGAGGGAATGGACTGCACGGGGCCGGGGCTGCCTGCCACGTGTGCTCAGTGGGATCTGCTTTTCCAGAAGGACGGGGAGTGTCGGTTAACCCGGGTTCAGATAAGTGGAGGTAACTCGAGAGAGCTCCTCCCATAGTACTGTCATCCTCGTTTATGGAGAAGGAGGCTGTGTCTGAGACCCAGAGGCCCAGCACCAGTGGGAGGTGTATGTTCAGTGGTTTACGGCAGGACATTGCTGACAGCATCTGTGGGGCACGCCGTCGGGAAGGGCCGGAACTCCCGGGCGTGGACCGAGGCTGCTGTCTACAGACAGAATCTCCTCTTAGCCAGGGAGCCCCAGCCCTGCTCTTAAGGCCCTTCCACTGATTGGACCAGGCCCACCAGACCATCTAGGACAGCCTCCCTTAGTTCAAGTCAACTGATGATGGACATTAAATCACATCTACAAAACACCTCCACCATGGTACCTAGATGAGTGATCGACTGCAGAACTGGGGACGGGGCCTTACCAGGTAGACTCCATCAAATGACGGTCCCAGCGCCAAAGGCAGCAAGAAGTTTACGAGCAGATGGGGGATCCCAGAGCTGATTTGTGGAGAAGTTAGAATTCACACCAAGGCTGGGTTTGGAGCCCAGTTTTACTTTCATGCTCCAGAGTCCAGCCAGGTGGGCTTCCAGGGAGGACCCATCGAGAAGCGCCCGTGCTTTCCCACATCTGCCTGAAGCTCTGTTGCTAGCGGACCACAGTGTCTCCAGCCAGGCTCTAAATGGACGCCAGAGCTCTGCCTTGAATTCTGCTCTCAGGCACCGTGTCCTTATGAACATTCCAGAAAACATCCGCTTAGACCTGAACTGTTGGGTCAAAGGATAAATACCTGCATTTGTAATCTTGGTAGATACCAAAATGTCATCATCAGAGCTCGCCTGCAGAGCACACTCTGAGGCCCGGGGTTGGAGGTGAAGGATGGGCTCCCCCGTTCCAGCCGGCGGTCTTCCTGGAGGAGGTAAGATGTCTGCCTGAGAGCACAGGGTTTAGGTCAGCTGTTCTGTGGTCCCTGGCAAACCTGGGGAGGTTTCGTGGGCTGTCACTGACGGGCCAGGCCAGGGGGTCGGGCGTCCCGCAGGCGAGGGCACTTGCTGAGCAAGGAAGACTCACCCCCACCCCACTTGACCTTCAGTGTCCCTCGGATGCTCGGAGGGTCCAAAGCTGTTAGAATGACCTGAGCCTGCAACCTGGGTGTGCAGTGGACACACACAGGGAGATCTGGCAGTTTCGTCACAGTTTCCCTGAACACAAGTGTCTTGGAAATTGATGGAAATTGACACACCTGGTTTCATTCAGAACTTTACCGAGAATTGCTCATTTCGGGGAATGGCTCCTCCGTGGCGCCGTCACTGGGGGTGTGTGAGTGACCAGTACAGAGCCCAGTCTCTCTGCGTCCGTAGCTGCTGCTGTTGTCATGGTGGTTGTTTTGCGTAGGTGCCTTCACCACATCACGTGACGTGCTCGCGTTGAGCACTTATGTATTGAATATATGTTGTTTGATTAAAACTTGCCTTCCCTTCTTCCTCCTGTGTGTTACAGCCGGACGTCACACTGACTTTTAAAAATTACGCATGTCGGTGGGTTGGGGTAAAGGGGGCGCAACAGAATACTTGTTATAAAGGGGGTGTAGGGTCTAATGGGGTTGGGGACCCTGAGTTAGGAGAAGGGTGCCTGTGCCGAGGGAGAAGTGAGCAGCTCGGTGTGGGAGTCACTGGGCGCAGCGTCTGGGGAGGGTCCCCGCAGACTCGCTGGCCTCGTGGGGCTTGGACTTGGTCCTGAGTGCGGTGGGACCCCGGGTTTGAGGTCATGGTGAGAGTGGGGGTCATGTTCAGAAAGGCCAGCCCGCGGCTGTGGGAGGCATGGAGTGAGGGGGCTGGACATAGAGGTGTTGGTGGTGGAACCCTGTGGACTCGGAGGTTCCTGGGGGCTGGGAGTGGGGAACCAGAGGAGTGGAGGCTGGCTCGGGGTCTGGCCTGAGCGCGTGGCCACAGCAGGTGCCAGCCTCTGAAGTAGGGACACCGGACCGTAAGCAAGTATGAGGAGGTGGGGTCGGACGCTAGGCCAGCTGGAGTGCCTGGGTCACGAGATGCCGTGATGGGGACCTGCGGCCAGTGCCTCGCCAGGCAAGCCCCCAACAGGCTGATAATTCGTCCTCGCAGGGTAACTGCAAGAACGGAGGGGACTAAGGTTTGGGGGCGCCGCTGTTCCCCAGCGTGGACAGCTCCGGCTCTGGTCCCTCTGTGGCCTCGTCTCCGTGTCACCTCCTGGAGAGGCTCCCCTCCCTGACCCTCTCTCCCCGGCCTGCCCACGTGTCCCTGGTGGTCCCCCCACCCTGACAGCGCCTCTGGGGAACCCCGTCGCAGGCGGGGACTCCGGTGTTCCTTGGTGACTCAAGGCTGGCAGTGGAACAGGATCGGTGTTCCCAGGAAGGAGCTCCCAAAATAGCCGCGTCCCCGTGGGCGGAGAGCTGGCTCTCCTGCAGCCGTGGCTTCTCTCCCCAGGAAGGCCTTCTGCCTTGGTTGGCGGGATTGCGTCTCGGTTCTCGCCCGACGCCGAGGTGACTTCAGGCGTTTCCTCGCGCCCCGCGGGGAGGCAGTGGCGATTCGGGGCACGTGCAGTGCCGGGGGGCAGTCCTGGCCGCCGGGGGCATGACCCGCAGCCCCTGGAGCCGTGCCCGGTGCGAGGTCCCGCGAGGGTGAGCGAGGGACGATTCCGACACGGCCACTGGCTACGGGCGGGCCGGCTGCGTGTCAGGCACCTGGCTTGGGGCTTCTGGGCCGTTTCACTTACCCCATAGCCACCCCCACGGGCGGCATCGTCATCAGCCCCCTGTGGGAGAGGAGGCGGGAGACCAGAGGGCGTCACGGGCCCGTGCACGGAGGCTGCGTGGCGGCCCTGGGCCTGAGCTGGCTGATGGGAGACAGGGGTGCCTGGCAAGAGGTCTGACTGTGCGTTCCTCCTCCCCAAGGAAGAAACCAGCAGCTGGACGCTCCCGTGGGGCGCTCAGCCGGGGCCACTTGTCCACGGCGGGCCGCAGAGCTGGGGTTTGGACGTGCTGTCCTTGGGCCACCCTCCCGCCACGTCAGGTGCTCCCGGGAACACGGGCCACTCGCCCCCAATGTGTCTAGGAGGCAGAAGGGGGTCCTCAGGACGAGGAGGGGGTTCCCAGGGCCCGGCCCCCTCAGGACGCTGGTCCCCCAGGTGACCCCGATGGAGAGCCCGCAGGGGAGCGAGGCCACTGGAAGGGGAGCCGCGGGGACGATGAGGAGACAGCTGCTGTGCTCCAGCTGTGCTGCCAGGGGTGGGGAGCGCCAGGGAGGTATGGATCTCGAGTAGCCAGCTCTCCCAGATATCTTCAAGGGAAGCTGGAAAACTGATTTTTTAGAGTGAAAACTCCCAGTCGATTAATACTTGCTTCATATGCACATTTTAAAAAATATTGGGTGAGCCAAAAGTACAGCTGCTTGCTGAATTTGGACCGCGGTGCTCTGATGGGTCAGGCGGCCAGGCTGTCCCCCGCCCCGGGGGTCAGGGAGGTTGCCAGCAGGGCGGAGGTGGCAGCTCTGTTGGCTGAAGCTGGAGAAGACCTGGGCCCACCACACCCGGGGAGCGGTATAGATGCTGATCATCGTAATAATACACGCACCTGCTCGTGTGCCGGCCTCCTCCTTGTCTTAGTATTCTCGACCCCCTCAGCACCCCTGGGTTCCCTGGGGCAGGTGAGGGCCAGGGGATTGGAGGCTCAGGTTGGGGGGGGGGGGCATTAGCCCCTGTCACCCCACCGGCAGAGGGGCAGAGCTGGGACTTGAATTGAGACTCTGCCTGTGTCCTGCCCCCGGTGCTGGTCTGGGGGATGGAAGTTTGCAGCCTGAGGGATGTGGATGGTATAACCACATCACTTATTCTCCTGAAACCCACTCCGGGCACCCTGGTCACCCGGCTGTCAGTGGCCTCGTGGCTCCCCTCCCTCCACCCGTTCTTCCCCATTCCTCCCTGTTCGTGCATCACTTGCTCACTGACCGGCTCTCTGTCCTCAGGTTGTTTCCCATGTTCACAGCACAGGGTCAGGTGCAGAGTTCGGCCTTCACCGCAGACCTATTCAGAGGAGATGCCGGAGGGCTGGGGAGCCCCTATGGGGGCCCGCACACCCACACTGCGCGCAGACCCGCGGCTGCCATGCGCCATGCCCCCCACCCTGTCCTGTCCCAGGTGGCCTGTACGTTTACCTCCTACTCAAGTCCCCAGGGCCTGTCCGGTGCGCTCCTGGTCCCCCAGCACGCCCGCCTCTCCTGTGTGAACAGGCGTAGGGAGGGGAACAGCAGGGGGTGGGGCAGGTTCTCTCTCTCCTGGTGTCGCTCCCACGCCCACGCCGCGCTGTAATTGGCTGCCACATTCCTGCGCTCTCAGCGGGAGAGTCAGAAATAGACTGTGGCTTCCCCGGTTCCAGGCGGCACCTGCTCATCACCCGCAGCGGCAGCTTCTGCACAAGGAGGGAGCGGCCGTGGGTGGAGCCGGGGAATCCCTCAGGGTGCTGACCTCTCCTACCTCACCCCTCCTGAGGCCCCGCCCCTCCTGAGGCCCCGCCCCTCCTGAGGCCCCGCCCCTCCTGAGGCCCCGCCCCTTCACCCCCAAAGCCCTGCCACCCTGGGGCTGTCTCCGCACGTCCTGGAGAGCCCCTTGCTGCTGAGGTGCCAAAGCAAGGATGCTCTGGCAGCACCCCTCCTGGGCCCCACCAAGCACACGCCTCGGAGAGGGGGAGGAGCCAGCATCCATTCATTCGCTCCTTGTTCGGGCCACTTGTGTTTGCCTGTGCCAGACTCTGGGGTCTACGTGGGGAATAAGACCTGGTCATGTTTATTTCTCTGCGCCCCAGTGGTCTCATCTGTAAAGTGGGCATAATCGTGTTGTCTGCCCTTGATATTAGGGTTGTCGCCCCTCCTGCTTTGGAAAGTCCCAGCCCACGTGGAGAGTGGTGCTGAGTCTCAGGCGGCAAATGCGCAGAATATTGTGTTTAATATGTACTTAGTCCAACGTGTATTGATTTGGAATTTGCGGTGTTCTTAGTCTAGAGCCAGTACCCCCCCTTGTCTTGAACAGTTCGTGGGCCCTCAGCCACTCACGGGCCTGTGGCACCTGTGCTTCCTGTCTGATGGGGCTCCCCCTGAGCAGCTCCATGTCTCCTGGGGGCAGGTTCTTCTCTGTCCTTCCTTGGAAAGCAGTCCAGAAGTGCTTCTGAAGGTACATCCAATCCTGGCACGCCCATGCCCCATCCTGCCCTGCCTGCTTCACACCCTTCAGTGCCTTCCGGGCTCTGGGAATAAATCCAGACCTCACCAAGGACTGCAGGTTGGGTGGGTCCTGCCCCGTGGATGCACACACACCCCCACTCCGTCCAGGTGGCACTGCAGGAGCCCTTCTGACCTCAGGATCTTTGCACCTGCTGTGCTCTTCCCGCCCCTCCCCGCTTAGCGATCCCCACTTATCCTTCTGATCTCAGATCTCAAGTCAAGCATCATCTTCTCAGGCAGTGCCTCTGTCCAGGTGGGCCCACCTACTCTAGGCTTTCATAGTACTGTCGGTTCTTCCTCCTAGCGCTGGTCACCACGCAGAAATGCCTGGTTGTTTGTGTGATAATGGGCTGAATGTCTGTGCCCCCGGAGCCTGTGCTCCTGAGGGCAGGGCTGGGTCTAACTTCTCACCACCACATCCCAGGGCCAGGCGTGTCCTATAGGCTCACTAAACATCTGACACGGAAGGTCAGGTTAACTCAAGGTAGAAGTTCTCAGTCACATGAAGTGGGGTGTCGGGTACAGGTAGGGGCGAGTCTAGATGGGGGCTCTCGACCTGCAGCACCACCCTTCCCCCCGTGATTGGGGTCCCACAGGGAGGGGATCGGGCTGGCGGTGCTACCCAGGGCCCTGGGCCCTCTCGTCCAGCCGTGGGCTCCTGGACCCCCTCTGGGTAGAGGGGCAAGTTGGTGACAACCCAGTAGGCTGCACTTTGCTCACAGCTGTGTACATGCAGGGCTTCGTCCACCCAGCGGACTACCCCTTCTGGAACATTCGGAGGTGCCCTGTGGGCCCACTGTGGCCTCACCCTGGCAGCATCCAGGAGGTGCATAGCAGCCAGCTGGAGACCTGCCTTCCCCCCTCGGGCCAGTGGCGGAGGCGTTGGTGCTGAGATGTCCACACTTTCTGAGAACTCAGTCCATGATCAGCTGACAACCCACAGGCTGGGTTTTCTCCAGACAGTTCTTGAGAAACCATTGTCCTGAACAAGCATGGTGACAGGTGCATTTGTGCATTTTCTCATTCAATTCTCTCACCTCTGTGAAGGTCTGTTATTAGTCCTCATTTTGGAAGAGAACAGGGCTCCAGGAAGAAAAAGTCTCTGTCGGGGCAAAGTGAGTGGAGGTTTGGGGGTACTTTTCAGGTTTGAGGAGATGTGTGGCCTCATCCTCAGCTGTCCCTGTGGGCATCCTGGCTGGTCAGCTGGCAGCCACTAAGCACCAGGTTCTGCACCCCTTGTGGATTCTCCACAACTCTGCCAAAAGTTTCCTCTTCCAGGAAGTCCGCCTTGATCACTCCTCCCTGCCCTCCCCAAGCCCAGCAAGTGAGCAGTTAGGAGACACCGTCTAGGAATGTGATCTTCCCACGGCTGGCTTCTTCTCTTCCTGCGATCTCCGTGGAAATGGATCTCCCCTGAGTTCCCCTACCCCATCACTCATCCATCACATCCTCCCCGCCCCCCATTTTGTCTTCTCCATGGCATTGACCACTCCCTGGGATGGTCTTGTTTGTTTGTTTACTGTTGTCTGCCACCTTCTTTAGACTGTGAGCTTTCCAAGGGCAGGGACCACTGTGTCCTGGGGCTTGGAGCAGCGCCTGGCACAGAGCCAGTGCTTGCCAGTCACTTAGTGAGTGAGCGAATGAATGGCGTTTGGGGGATTTTGACCAGGCTGAGGGAGCCCCACCCAAAGAGCTTGGTTTTGTGCCCGGTGCTTGGGAGGGATTGGGAGGCCCTGGCCCTGGCCCCTGGGTGCCAGCCAGGAGTCGTGGGGGGCAGGTTCAAGTCTCAGCAGACATCTAGACAAGGTGTTAGGCAACCACCCAGCAGCCAGCAGACACACAAGCCCCCAGAGGAACCCATCAGCAGACTGAGCCCCCGGGCCGCCCCGGGCTGTGTGCTGCGACAGGGCTTATAAACAGGAGGCAAGTGTTTATGGAAGCGACATCCCCTTTGGGGCAGAGTATTGTGGTCCCACGTTGTGGGCATTCAGATGCTCAGCCTGTTGTCTCTGTGCAGTGGCTACAGGATCCGGAAGTGGGAAGCTTTCTGGCTCTGCCCCAAGGACAGCATTATTGGAGTTACAAAAATAATTGGAGCTTGGCATTAATTTTGGCTAATTATGCCTCCCTCTCCTGACAAGCCTTTTATTTATGTATGTATTTTTTTCCTTTTGGCTGTGTCCTCCAACTCCCTCAATGAGAGGCCATTTGAAAGGAAATGATCATTTGTCTTCCTATCTCTCACACCGGGCGGGTAGGGCTGCTGGCGGGAGGGGAGCTGTGGGCGTGGCCGGCTCCGCGCGCTCAGCCCAGGAGATTCCCAGCCTGGATTGGATGCGCTTCCTCTCTACGCGCCTCGGCTCCGTGCCCGTAGAGGCAGGAGCTCCCTCCATCACCACCCTGGTGGCGGGTGAGGCTGGACCGCGGTAGGAGCAGGACCAGGGCGAGTGCCAGTGTCCGGGTCGCCGGGAGCTGGGGACACAGAAGCTGGAGACGCGGCTGCCCGCCCCTCCCTCCGCCAGCGGGCAGGGGACCATCTCCCAGGTGGATCTCCGCGCAGCTCGGACGCGCCGCCTGGGGAGCCGTCCAGCCCGCCGGGCTGGCAGCAGATCTGGACATGAAGAGCTGCCCGTCCGGAGGGGGAGCGCGGACTGCCCCAGCCGCCCGGTGACAGAGGACCGCCTCCCTCCCGCGCGGGGGTCTGACTCGATTTGCCAGCAAGAGGCAGCCGCCGGAGAAGGTCCCCCTCTCCTCCTCCCGCTTTTGGGGAGGCGATCTTCAGGGGGTGCGCCACCCGCCTGGGACCCTCGCAGACCCTGGGTGCAATCCGCCGGCAGCCACCATGGTGCAAAATGTAATTCTAGTGTTTTTCCGCAGACGGCTGAGCCAAAGACCCGCCGTGGAAGAACTGGAGAGAAGAAACATCTTGAAACGTGAGTAGCGGGTGATGCCCTGAGGCCCCCCCTCGCGTGTGCTGAGGCTGCTGCGGGAACCCGGCTCTGCGGCCTGAGCCCGCCTGGGTTCCCGTTAGGTCTGAGCTGCTGAGGGACTCTGAAAGCAAGCCCCCGGGAAAGTTGAACCACCCAGGCACATCCTGTTTAAAATTAAAAAGGAAAAAAGCTCTCCTAGCACGGTTAAAGATGTCCCTACTCCAGGGTTATCTCATTGGTCAGCCCTGCAGATGGAAGGGAAACGAATCCATATCCTTTTGCAGGCTGGGTCTCAAGCAGGTGTCCCTGGCGGTTTGGGACTGGGGCTCCTGATGGCCACGGACATCACAGGCAGGTGTGGACAATGTATAAATCCTACCAGGGAAGGACTCGCCCCTTGGTGGTTACAGCTGGGGGCATAAAGCAGCTCAAAGGAACGGAGAAGCCTTGGGAAACGTCGCCTGTGGCTTAGAACCCCGCGATTCCAGGACCCTCCCTCCCAGCGTCACACCCCTTGGGTTTCCCCCGTTAGGTGTGCGGTTGTAACATGTGCTGCACACCGGTGTCCAGGGATAGCCGCCACGATGTAGCGAACACTGTTCCATCTCATTAAAGCCATTGATGATTTGGGTGGTAAAACCCTTTCAAAAGTGTTTTTCAGATACTTCTTATGTATCTGGTCAACAGACTTCAGTCTGCGAGACATTTTCTACAAAAAGTATCTTCTAAGGGCCTGGATTTTTAACATATTTTCATTTTCTCCCCTCTTTACGGATGAACTCTGCAGACATTCTCTGAGTTTGGTTTTTCATTCCATGAACGTCTTTTTACAAAGTTAAGGTGGTCCCAAGGCTGACCTTCTGTCACAAAGTAGACAGCAGAAACTCTGGTCCAGGTGCCGCGTCCTATCTGATTCCTTCCCCCTTTCTTTGCCTCAGCACCTTTATTAACTGCCTGGAAGACTCCCTCCTTTATAGACTGTTGGAAATATTTAAACCCTAAGATTAAGAATTCTTTGTTTTAGGGACTTCCCTGGCGGTCCAGTGGTTAGGACTCCGCGCTTCCACTGCAGGGGGCTCGGGTTCAATCCCTGGTTGGGGAGCTAAGATCCTGTAAGCCGCGTGGCACAGCCAAACAAAAAGAATTCTGTGTTTTATTTTTTAAACTTAAGATATGGAAACTACTATATTACGTGAACTAGGCCACCTCTGAGGATTTCAAGAAAAGCTTTTCGTTGATAACATGCTTGATCAAGCGAGCTGCTAGAAATGTCAAGCTCTCTGTTACCAAATATTTGAATTTTTAAAAATTAAATCACTTACTTATAAAGCTCATAAGTCACAGGTGCCCCTGAAGTAGTAATCCAAGAGTTGAATGGGGCAAGTTCAAGGCCCGGGCAGTGCCGTCCTCAGACTGGTCTGTTGCTCAGAGTGGGCGGAGGCTTTTCTCCCGGAAACCGTTTCTCCCGTCAGTGGTGACCTCCTCTCTGGTCTTGCGGGCGGCCAGGCCCTCCCACCGGCAAGTGCTTCTAATTGTGTCAGTCTCTGCACGTAGACGTGGAAGCCTGAATATCAGAGCTGGTGCCTGGTGAGCAGAGATGGCAGGTGGACCCCGGGAGCTGACGGCGCTCACCTTCAGGGCACAACAGGGGTAGGAAAACAGGCTTCACCCCCGTGGCCCTGGTGGTCCCTCCCCCACCACCCAGCAGGCAGGTCCATCCCTAACCAGAAGCTTCTCGAATGCCCTGGGCAGCGGTCCTTGAGAATTTCCCTGCTGGCTTGAGGTGGCTGTTTGGCCTGGTTCCGTGGAGGTGAGAATCGACCGACTGTAGCTGGTCCAGCCTGGAACATCACCCTCGCCGGCCCTCGACACCGGCTCGCACTTACTGCATTTTCGGCTTCTAATCAACGCGCAGAGTATCATCACGTTGTATTTGCTCCCCCTTCAAGTGGGGAGCTCATGACTAACTGCGATTGTGTCAGAGGAACGCTCAGAACTGGGCCTGTGCATCTGTGGATACAACAGCGTAAGACGCAGTGGCCCCTGTATATGCTCTGATATTACGAGTGATCATCCCGCGTTGGGCCCACTCTGCTAGGCGTTGTACACAGTGCTTGCTTACGTTCCCCCGTTGAATTGTTAACGGCACAGCTGTGAGGTTCGCACGGCTGTCCCCCTTTCCCTAGCGAGGAAGCTTAGACCCCAGGAGGTACTATGACTTTTTAACTTGAGTCTTGGCAAAGGGATGGAGCTGAAGTTCACGCCCAGGTGGCCTGGCTCATCGTCCACGCTCTAACCACCGCCTTAGGAGCAGCGGTGCATCTCTGACTGTTTACAGAAGACACATGTGTGACTGTCCAAGCTACCGGCACTATTCCCAGTAAATCTGGGTATGGAAACTCCGATCATGGCTCCCTTGTTTTGTATAAGGCACCGGGCTTTCTGAGTCTGAGAATAAGAGATCCACAAACCCATCGCTGAGTGGAGCTCAGAGAATCTGTGGCTTAGGCTCTGAGGAAGAACGTCTTGGAGTTGGTGCCCCACCGAGCGCCTGGCCCTGAGAGGGACCCCGCTGGGCACCCAAAGATCAGCTCTCCGAAGCCCCCGCTGTGCTCATATGAACTTGTAATGAAGCTGATTTGTTGTTCACGAGTTAAAAAACAGAAAGATCTGATCTTGCTTCAGTGTTTTCACATGGAGGCTGTACTTGGGATTTTTTCATGGCCTATTTTTAAGAAATCTGAAGAATTCGTTTCATATCATCATTTAAGCCCCTCCTGGTTGGCCTTCTATGTGGTACTTTCACAGTTTTTTCTAACTGTATCATTAGCTTTCTGATTAGCGCTTATAACTGTGGTTTCTTCTGGTTTTTCACTTAGATTAAGAACCAGGAAACATGACAGGGTTTGGTTTCCTTTTCTAAAACACCCAAATGCGAGATGAATCCTTTTTAAAGAAAACTACTGAAAAGTACAATGGCCAGTATGTTAAACGCCCATACACCAAATCCCCAAAATGCACAAATGTTTGAAATGTTTTAGATAAAGGCAGGTAATATGAGCTTATGTTAACTGCAAGTCACAGGATTTCCCTTTCTCAGACCTGGCGGTGTTTCTAGGAGAGCTGACGGATGAGATCCCTTTCCTAGGAGAGGAATTCTGGGCCGTCTCCAGGGATCTGAGGCTTTATTTAGCAACAGAGAGAGCCAGAAATAGGACATCCATTATCTGGTATCCCAGGGCAGAGCGTACGTTCTACACTACATCTCAGCATTCTGTTCCATTTTTAGCTCCCAAGTGTAGGTGTGAGCTCGGCTCGCATGTTAATAGGCCCACTCCGCAGGCAAAGCCAATTCTGGTGAAAGACTAAGGGTCCTTTAAGCGGCAGGTCATGCATCTTGCTTCTGCAGTGGAGAGTCAGCTGGGTTCCTGGATATGTTTGGATTTGAAATACATCCTGAAAATATGAATTCCAAGCAGGCACATGCTGCCCAGAATCTGAAGAGAATGTTCCTTACCTTATGCTGGTTGACTGAAAGTATGTATACCTATTAAATGGAAAAGGGGAAAAAAAAAGAGCAGTGACAGTTCTATTAATATGCAATCATTCATATATATATATGTATGACTATGTTATATATGTAACTTATCCTACTAAAACTATTTTTGTTTGCCATCTATGTTCCTAAATGTAAATACACAGAGAGAGGTATGATATTTGATTAGGAGAGAGAGCTTCTTTCTGTTTCTCCCGCAAATAAATGCCCAGCGTCAATCTGTGCGGTTATTTCTGACACAGAGAAGGGCCCAGGAGAACCAGGCTGTGACGACGGCAAAGCTTCCCTTCTACAAGTGTTTCTGTTGACAGTGAGACCATAATCTCCTGAGCAGCAATTGGCAAAGCAGAGAAAAAACAAACTGTGATGTGGAGAAAAGTGTCACCTGCCAGGTGTCCTTTGTGTTACATCTTTAGCTTCCAGAAATGTGCAGATCTTGAGGACACTTCCCTGCTAAAAAGAAGAAAGTCTCAACCTGCTTCTTTCTTTTCTTTTCCTTTTTTTTTTTTGTTTCCATCTTTCACAGAAAGGAATGACCAGACAGAGCAGGAGGAAAGAAGAGAAATCAAGCAGAGATTGACAAGAAAGGTACTGTCACTTAAGCACCTGTGTCCTGAATATTCAGGGGGGAAAGGTGGGCTAGAGGAAAGCTGCTTCTGTAGCAGCTGGGATGGGTGATACAGGGCCTCGCTCTGTGGTAATGAGTGATGGTTTCTGGGGTAACAGTGAATTCACTCACCAGATGCTCGAAAAGCAGTGCCTTTTGCCACGTCCCGCGGTGTGACCGACATGCCTGTGGACGATGTCCTTACCTAACACCAGAGAGCATGGTGTGGCCGCGCAGCCCGGATGACGTTTCCATTTGTTTCCAGGAAATCAGACGTTGAGTGGGCATGCTCTTCATTTATTCAAGCTCTGTACACAGTGCTTAAGCAAAGTGTGCCTGGATATCAGCGTGTCGGTTACCTTTCAGACTCTTTGGTTACCTTGCACTTGTCTAGAAGCTCCTGATTGCAGAAAACTTTATTAGCCTCAAGGGTTTGTATCTGGGACTCAAATAGTTAAGTCAAAATGTACTATGGCCAATATAGGTAGCAAGTCTATAAACTTTGATCTCCTTTTAAAGCCCTGAGCATCTCTAAATTCAAGTGATCTGGTGTTATCCTTTCTCTACTGTGTTCTGTAATAATAATAATAATAATAATAATAATAATGGAATCTTGTCTTGCTTGAAGTTAATAGAATATCCTTCCTGAGCTTGAGTTATGAGCACTAGTAGTAGTATTTAGCATTTCAACTTTATCAGAAGCTTTTTTGGTAAAATCCTGCCTAATGATAGTTGAAAAGAAGCAGCTGCTGCTGTGAAATTTTTCCTAAGTTAATTCATCAGCCTTTCCTTGAGCTGTGCTGTGAACAGGGCACCGCTGGCCTCCTGGGGGTGTGAGTGTTCCATGATGAGATATGTTTAGGGGAGGTGGCTGTAATTTAAGATTGTATAATGTAAGCCCTTCCCATGAGAGATTTTTTTTGCATTAGGGTTCTATTTCACAATTTCAGACTCTTATATTTATTTGTAGAAGGATGCTGTTTGTTCAGAGTACTTTAGGAAAGCTAGTTTGGCATGATGAGACCTAACTATGGTTATCTTTTATTTTAGCTTAATCAGAGACCCACGGTTGATGAACTGAGAGACAGAAAAATTCTGATACGGTTCAGTGACTATGTGGAGGTGGCGAAAGCACAGGATTACGACAGACGGGCAGACAAACCCTGGACAAGACTGTCGGCAGCAGATAAGGTACAGAACAGACCTGTCTGCGCGGGTCGGGGGTGCGTGTATGTAAGAAGGGCAAACCATGTCATGCCAGGGAGTTTATTCTTAGACAGTGGGCGCCATCAGCTGTTGCAGTTAAGGCTGAGCTTGACCAGATGTTGCTTTCACAAAGACAACCCAGATTTAGGGTCTTGTTTTCAGCCAGGGGATGGTTTTGCCCTTAGGGACATTTGGCCATGTCTGGGGACATTGTTGGTGGTCCCCAGTGGGGCGGTGCTACTGGCGTCCGTTGAGTGGAGCCCGGGGACGCGGCTCACCACCCGGAAGTGCGCAGGACGGCCCGCACAGAGACTGATCCAGCCCCAGGTGTCAAGAATGTGAAGTTGATAAGCTCTGATCTGGGGCACAAGTCAGAATAGGCAGGGCTGGCAAAAAAGAGCTGGATGGCATAGTTTGAAACCCAGCGAGCCGCAGTGGGGACGAGGAAGGGAGGAGAGGCGAGAGGCCCTCAGGGGACCCTCCCCGGTGTAGAGGGAGGCAGCTCTGGGCTCTGTCCTGGGCCGGTCCGGTTTGAGGTGTCTCTGGGGACCTCCTGGTCAGAGAGGCGGGGAGAGCAAGGAGGCGGTGGGGCAGAGGCTAAGGGGTGAAGCAGAGGGAATTAACACCCACCGAGCCCTCACACTGCCCTGTACTGAGCCCAGCCTGCCAGGTATTATTTCATTTAATCCTCCGAAAGATCCCTAAGAGAGAGGCGTTGTAATTATCCCCGTAGAGGTGCCATTGAACAGGTGACCAGGAGAGGCTGGGACAGGTAAGGCTTGTCTGGGGTCAGGTGCTATCGACTGGCAGAACTTAAACCCAGGAGCGTCTGTCTACACAGTCTCTCCTCCCTTCCCGCCTCTAGTGATTTTCAGAACTCTTAAAGCCTTTCGGAAGAGGAACATGATACATTCAGCCAGTGAGTTTGCTGGCTTTGCTAATTGTTCCTCGTTCTTCATATGCTGAGTGTGAGTCCGTCAGGTTCTAAATGAATGCACGTGAGCATTGCATCCACTTGGAGGAATGCAGACAGGCTGTAGTTGGACTGACCCTCTCAGTTACCCGTGGTGGATGTGCTCAGAGGAGCCCAGCCGTGAAGGGAGAATTCAGGCATCTTTGGCAGCAGAGCTGGGAGTAGTACGTCCCTACATACTTGACGCAAAGCCTTTCCTTGCCCCGGAGGCTGTGTCTGATGTTTTTGTCTGCCCTGGTCCTGGAGGGTTTATCTGAGAGAAGCACACAATGAAAGTGGGTGTTGGGAAGCTGGAGGAGAGCCAGAAGAGAGGCCCTGAAAAGACTGAGATGCACATCTCACCCACATGTAACGGCAAGGTTATTTCTCAAATGACACAAAACAAAAATGTATTCTGAAGTTAGAGTAACTTGTTTCTAGATGATCTAATTGCTGAATTCCAAGTAAGTTCACCAAAAGCTGAACTTCACTCATTATTTCGATGTTCCTACTTTATAAGTGCCCTAAGCGTGTGCTTGATCCATCTATTATGTACCGTGGTGGGGTGGGAAAGGGGGGAGGGGTGATATCTTCCTACTCCAGCACAGCATATAAATTCACTAAACACTTCCAGAATACCAGCTATGCACTAGCTTGGTAGGACTATAAAAATGAGTATGTAAAAGTCTAAATGCTGAACAAAAGGTTTTTTTAATCTATCACAAAATAACAAAAGCCAGCAAGTATTAGGAATGGCTCTCAATCCATAACCATGATACTACTTTCCTACGTTAACTTTTTAATGTCCTGAAAAATAACATGCAGTTTTTAAATTCCAGGCAGCAATTCGTAAAGAACTGAATGAATACAAAAGTAATGAAATGGAGGTACATGCATCAAGCAAGCATCTGACAAGGTCAGATTTCTGTTTGTATGAATTTCATGATACTTATAACATGGTATTTATTTAAAAAGAAAATAATGTCAGAAAGCACTGTGTGTTCAGGGAAAAAAATTCAGTATTTCTGCAGAGAACTGTCTTGAACAGACAGACTGCAACTCAATTGAAAGTGCTGTTCGCTCCCGTGGTTTCTTACAGGGCTTGGTGAAAGGTGGTATGCAGGAGAACAGTATTACACAGGTCGTTGTTTTATTTAAGTAGTTAATGTATATTTAAGGAAATTAGTCTCAAAGCACTGAATGTACTTTGTCTATATGTTTAATTCCCCTTCTCTAATATTCAGAACTCCCTAGTTTATAGAACTCCCTGATTTATTTATACAAATATTTATGTATTTGTTTCCTCAGCACATATTTGAGTATCACTGTGTGCCATTCTTGGTGCTGAGAATGCAACTATAAATAAGGTAAAGGAGGGTCCCGTCTTCATGGAGCTTATATTCCAGTGGGGATATATTGACCGATTCTTCCATAATCAGGACTTTTCACACAAGCGGAATATACTCTCTGTCCACGTGACCATAAACAAAAGTGGCACAGGGTGTCTTGCTGATGCTGAAGTGCTCGTTGGCTGCATGTCCTTCCAGCGTTTCCCCTTCTCGTCCGTGGCCGTGACAAGTCATGATGAAGTTCTCACATACCTTTAATCCGAAAGAGGCTGCCTGTGATGCCACGAGCCTTCAACTGCGCCAGCTGCTTTGTCATTTCTCCCTTGGTCTAGAGATGCTCAGGCCCCAAATACAAAGAGAAAGGAAATCCTGAATGGAGATACTGCCTTAAACTAAAACAATGGATTCCTTTCCTTTTCTGTTCCTCCCAAAGTGGCCACTGCAACTGTTATTTAAAAGATTACTCTCTGAGCCACTGTGGCTGCAGAAGAGAAACCAGGCACACAGAATTCCCTCCTACGCGATAGTTTTACTTTGTATATATCAAGGGAGGAAAAGGAGGTTGGAAGAGCAGGAAAAAAATGAAGCAAGTAAATAGTTTGTTTAAAAATGTTTGTTTCCCCCCCATGACTGGCATACTTTTGGGCAGGAATAAATCACCTTACTTTTGAGTGTTCAAAACACTAAAAAATGTTTAGGAAATAAACATTCTCCGTAAAACGTTCAGAGTTATTTTTAACGTTCAATTCTGTGTTAAAAAAAGATATAATTACTACATATTCTATGTATGGTAATTTCAAAATATTTAATACATTTTCTCATTATACATTATTAAAAGAGATGTTTACTAAAGATATGTATTTTTTTCTCATAAGTCCTTGATAGCTTTCTTACAGGACAGAATTTTAAGAGTGAGCCCAAAACTTAGACAACAGGAAATATGATTTTTTTTTTTTTTTTTTTTTTTTGGGCGGCACTGTGCTGCATGTGGGATCTTAGTTCCCTGACCTGGGATCGAACCCGCAACCCCTGCATGGGAAGCGCGGAGTCTTAACCACTGGACCGCTAGGGAAGTCCCTGAAATATGATTTTTATACCACCACATTTTAGAATTTAATGTCAACTTTTAAAAGTGAGAACAATGTTTTTAGTCACATGAGATTTTCTTAAGTGCGTTAAACATTGCCACAAACACATTATCAACTCTACAAGAACAAAACTATAACTCTACTACTATAATATCCAATAATTTGTTGTATTAATCAATTCATTACTTCTACTGATTTAGCAAAGCTCTGCTCTTTCTGTGTACTTCAAGGGCTTACCTAGCATTTTTCAAACTAAGTTTTAGGTAGGCTTTAAGAATTTAGCATCTGATTCCTCTTGGGTTATGGCTGGGGCCCGAGCGGTGGGCGCTGTCTGCGGCTCTACACTACTTTAATCCAGGCAGGTCCATCCTCATGTTTTACCCCTTGGACCTGCGCAAAGCTTTTATAGCAACAGAATTATTTGTGGAAGGTTTTGGCAATTTTAACTTAGAAATGTGTAACCTTAAGTTATTTGTCTTTTTGTAATTTCTAGATTCCACAGGCCATAGAGATTTTCTTCTGAGAAGAATTGTGTTTAATTTTTTGATACCAACACTGAACATTCATCAGGGAACTTTCCTGAAGTTCAGCTCACGACCCCCTGCTGTGTTTGTGCGAGGAGCAGGACCACACACACAGGTGAAATCTTGGCCACACTCACCTGTAAGAGGACCAGCAGAGGACACTCTTCACTCTCTGGTGTCTGAGGAGTGTGAACTGCTGGGGTCAGTAAAGACCCCAAGTAACTCGACCAGAAGAAAACTGTTGTTTGCCTTCCCGCCTTGTTTTGCAGTTCTGCGGTGTGACCAGGGACGGCCACGTGCGTGTGCAGGGTCACTGCGCCGAGGCTCCGACCGAGGGACGTGTACGCAGTGTCTTCAGTACCGTGTGGAAAAGACGTTTTTATTCTGATCACAATTAATTTGAGAACTCTTTAAGTTCGTGTTATACAAAATGACTTACTGTATTATTCTTTTTTTATATAATGTCTAACAAAAAATGCAGCTGCAACATTTTGATTCCTGTTAATTTTGTTCTTTAATTAAATGACTACTCATTGCAGGAAATTAACCTGGGTGTTACAGTTTCTTGGGGTTGGGGTGAGAGATTTTTTAGAACAGGCTGTGAAACGAGTCCAATTTTATTACTTTTGAGCCATCAGAAGCCAAACACATAAAGGAGAATTCAAACTTTTCGTGTGTTTTGTTTTGTAAATTCTGTTAGTATACGTGGTTTGTGCCTTAGAAAATCAAATTATCCTTTTCAAGTTAATTTAAGTTTATGTATCATTCAGTAATGAACCTAGAGATAAGTAATAACTTGTTGAAAAATTCTACCAAAAGGAAAATTATGCCCTCTTTAAGAGTATTTTTAATTTCATACTTGCAAACATTATTAAAAACTCTGTTGTAAGAGACAAAGGTTTAGATGGAGTGGAGATCGTAAAGAGGAAACTTACCCTGGCACAAATGTGAAAGGTAATCTTGGCACAAAGGGGGAAAGTAAGTTAAATAAAAATGAATGTTCCCTGAAATACATTTTTACTTGGCTTTCAAGTAAGCATCCTCGTGAAAATGAGCCCTCCCTCCTGGTCCATCGAGGCAGGGAACACAGTGCTTGAATAAGGGCTTTGGGATCTTGCTGATCCTGTGCCCAAATCCCAGCTCTGTGCCATTCAGCAACGTATTTATTTCCTCTGCAGGAAGCTCTCCCACCCCCTCCCCCCCCCCCGCCCCACCCCACCCCAGACTCTCTCTCTTTCTCTCTCTCTCACACAACACTACTGTAATCTCTAAATGAGATAAAGGAGGGAAAGTGGCTGAAGTGCCAGCACAGAGCCCGGCACGTTCTGTCCACCGAGGGTGTGGTTGCCACGTAGCCCTGGAGCTGCCGAACCTCGCCTGTGACTTCTCACCGCACAAGCTACCTCATTGCTCTCCTTGACTTTTCCTGTTCTGCTGCTTTAAGGCTGCAGTAGGTCAGGCGCCCGTGGAAACTGCTCAACCCTTGTGGTAGCACTTTGTCCTAAGGGACTTGTGATCAATCCTAGATGCTAGCAAACATACTGTTAGTTTGTGGAATTGGGGTCTTTTATAAGAAATCACTGTATGGTAGAAAAATTCCAGCTCTACCTCTTACTTGCTGTGTAACCTTCTGTGAATCGCTTGACTTCTCTGAGCCTCAATTTCTGTGTCTATGAAATGATATCTAAATCCTTTCTAACTAGAAGCGAATCCCTTAATTTTATAAGCATTTATGTGTATGTATATATATTGTATATTTAATACATATATGTGTGTACTCTTTTATGCATAAGCTGTTACTTGTGGCCAGTCAACCCCCAAAATACTTATTTTCTATTTTAAGTACCTATTAGCTCCCTATTTTATATTTTATTCAATTTAAAATATTAATTGGAGCCAAACTGTGTAAAAATAAGATTTCAATCTCCATCACATAGAAATATCCATATAACTGCTTACTGTGAAGCAAAGAAAGAAAAAAGGTTCCCTTATTCTAGAAATCATTCTGGCCCCCAAAGCAAAAAGGATCCGTGCTTAGAAAGTAACTAAACTGCAGCTATAGTTAGAGATAGTCTGATAGATGGGACACATGTTCAGGTTTTTTTGCCCAAGTAAAGATCCATAACTAATAGATAAATAAAATTAAAAATTTACGATAAAGTACAAGATATCCAAAGGAGGGTTTTTTGGTTTGGTCCAGACTCAAGGGTTCTAAGATATCATAAAACCAGAAGACATTTTCATTGTAATCAAAATATTTGCAATGGTATCTAACGTCTATCACTGTATTTTTATTAATCATAAACTATTTCCCTAAATTGTATTTCCATATTTCATGTTCTTAGCAGGTATTACAGAGGTTGAGATAACCTAAAACTGTGAATCAAGTACGTGTATTTACTCTGCACCTACTAAGTGTATGGAATCCTGCACTAAATAAGTATATGACATGGCATCTCAAATCTCTCTCATCCTAGTTAGTTGGAGGAACAAAATTAAAAAGCAATTAATAAATCACATGGTACTGGTGATATACATGCATATGTAAATGAATTTACATATGTTGTATAAATTTGAAGAGAAAGTTTATATTCTTAAGAGCCTGAAGACTTAGAAAAAAACAATTCTGCTTTCTTATTCAATAACAATCAGATATAGTATCTGAATTATAAGAATTCTTCATGACTGCTGTTAGTAGTAGTCATTAATGAGGTTTTTGTGTATTGACTTTATAAATCATTTTTATTTTAACAAAATAAAATGATTGACTATTAAACAAAATTAAGTCATTAAAGAAATTGCTTTTAAGGAGTTTAAAAGACTTTAAAAACGTAACAGGTAATTTTGTGACAGGAAATTGAATCACGTTTCGAAGCATCAAGTTTTAAGCCAATATGATAGGGAGAACAGTACATTGTATGACTTTGTAAAAAAAAGTACATTTTAAAAATTTTAAAGGGGCTTTGAAATTATGTAATTTTTGGACAATTGAAATGGATTAAAAAAAAACACCTAACATCAAGAGGTCCACCTTGTGGAAATATATGGTAATTACAAGTCTAAATTTATTCTATTATATGTTGGAAGTTTGAAAGTCAGTTTTTAGCTACATATCCACAGTTCTTCAATAGCAAAGTCCAGAAATGCAAAATTCTAATTATACTGTTAAAATTACTAGTCCCACATTATTCCAATACCCATTTACCCAGTTTTTTTTCCAGAATTTTTTTTCAGAGTTTTTCACGTGAAAGAAACATCTCAGAAGATGCCCATAAACAGCTGAACATACTGAAAGTCAGACTGACTTCAGGTCCTTCCTGTCAGGAAGGACCTAACAGTTTGCTCCAATTTTTACATTGCTCAGACTTCTATTTTAGGTGTTTATTCATAGCACTTATGATTCTTCCATGCTTACATTTTAATTCAGTATGTTAATGAACCTAGACATAAGTATGAACTCACGTATGATAACTGTGACTGAGTTAACTGTTATTAGGTGGTGCTGATGGAATGGCTGAAGAAATATCTCTAGCAACTTGGAGAGCTTCACCCTAGGCCCTGAGGTCAGAGACAGCAGAATTCGTCACCCTAGACTGCCAGTTTAAGGAGGAATTAAATGCTAGACGAAAACCACAGTCTACTGCCCACTCAAGGATCTGCTGGGCATCTGTGGTATCAGGATTGGGTGGCATTTAAGTCTCTGTAGTGATATCTGTAGAGTTTAGTATTTAAGTTTCTGCCTGGCTATACTAATGCTGCAAAATTTCTTCTCTCTTCCGTGACCTTTCCCATGTGTTCTTCTGGAACAGTTACCGTTGTACAGCTCCATTTAATTGAAGTGTCGTAAACCTGCACCAACATCGTGTTAAATTGTGATCCAGGTAAGACGTATAAGTCATTAGCAACAATGCTTATTTATTTTTTAGTATGTTTGAAATAGGAAGATCAAGAAATGTTAGCTATATTAGTTAATTGACATAATCATTAACATCTACTAATGCAAAATTGATTTAAATCACTATAGTAAGATAAATTGAGGAATAAATTTTGTAGTAAAGAACAGAGAGATCTGATCTTCAAAATGTTTCTTCTAAACTAGGGGTCTTGCAGACTACAGCCCACAGACCAAATCTGCCTTTTTTTTTTTTTTTTTTTTTTTTTAATGGTCTGCAAGCTAAGAATTGTTACATTTTTGAATGGTTACATTTGACATGTTTAAACAAGTACCCACATGATATCCTCAAATTTACCTTTTTGTCCTAAAACATTTACTGTATAGCCCTTTAAAAAAGTTTGCCTACTCCTGCTCTAAAAACTTTTTTTAAAGTTTAAGTAAATATATAATAGAAAATGTTGAATTACACAGAACAGTTAATTTTGTTTCTAAATAAGCTTGAAATTTTAATGTCAAATCTGTTAGAAATTTCAAACTCATAAGGTCACACTGACAGTAGTTATTTGACATGCATAGAATGCACATCAAGTTAGGTAAAAATAACAAAGGACCTATTGATATTAAAGGCAAATGTCTCATTAGTGTGACAATGAAACACTGCTCCAACTTCCGTTTATTTAAAATTATTGCTATCACAGCATAAACCAAAATTATATTATCTACAGTTCAAGATAGTATAACATATAGATCTCATTCAACACATTTATATTCCTGAAAAAAATATTGAGTTATTTCCCTCTAGATGTTGCTTTAGAATATTTCCATTGGCTCTTTTGACCTAATATGTTTTTAAAAAACAGAAACTAACCATTACAAATATGACATCTTCTTTGGTAATGCAGCCTGTGTACCTCTGATTTGCCTACACAATTCTTCAAAGGTGGCAATAAAATAGAAATCCATATGATTCTACATGACTGCTTTAAAAACACATAGATACCATTTTTAAGTACAAGGAGAGGGTTCATTTCTTACCTCTGTATATAGAGCTGAGCACAGTACATGTCACATAATAGATGCTCATATGGCTGGTTGACTAATACATTATCAATTTTAATAGAAATACCAACATTATACGGGATTTGAGGATCTGAAGAGTCTTAGGAGGCACATTGGCCCTCTCTGTACTTAGCAAATTCCTCCCTAGAAACACTACATCTGTTCACTCACTTATTCACACTGTGCAAGCCTACTTTTCCAGGCACTCTTTTTAGGTTCTGGAAATAGTGATGAACAAGGCAGACAAGCTTCCTGTCCCCACAGAATTTTTGAAGTATACTGTACAAGAAGAAAGGAGTAGGAAATAAGAGTGAAGAAAGAGGCAGAGGCTAGCTCATGTACAGCCTTTTAGGCCATGATATAAAGGTTGGGTTTTACGGGCACAGAAAACCTCTGGAGTGGTTCTTTGTTGTTGTTTTTTAATTCAGGTGAAAAGGAGATAACATGAAACTAACAGTGTTAAAGAATACAGTTCGATGGCATTTAATACATTCACAAAGTCATACAGCCACCACTTCTATCTAGTTCCAGAACATTTTCATCACACCCGAAGAAGACCCCATACCCTTTAGGTAGCTACTTCTCATTCTCCCCTTACCAAACACTAATCTGCTTTCTGATTCTGTGGATTTATAATTCCTGGATATTACATGTAAATTGAATCATATGTGACCTTTTGTGTCTATTTTCTTTCACTTAGCCTAATGCTTTTGAGATTCATTCACACTGTAACATTAATCAATATTTCCTTCCTCTTACGGCTGAAAAATATTCCATTGCATAGATATACTACATGTTTGTTTATTTGATGGCCATTGGGCTGTTTCCACCTTTTAGCTATTGTGAATAGTGCTATTGTGGACATTCTTGTACAAAAGTATTTGTTAAATATCTGTTTTCAGTCCTTTTGGGTATATAGGTAAGAGTGGAATTGCTGAGTCATATGATAATTCCTTGTCTAATTTTTTTTTTAATTGTACAATTTTTCTTTTTTTAAAAATATTTAATTTATTTTATTTTTGGCTGCATTGGCTTCTTCATTGCTGTGCACGGGCTTTCTCTAGTTGCGGCGAGCAGGGGCTACTCTTTGTTGCGATACGTGGGCTTCTCATTGCGATAGCTTCTCTTGTTGCAGAGCACGGGCTCTAGGCACACAGGCTTCAGTAGTTGTGGTGCCCGGGCTCAGTAGTCGCAGCTCGCAGGCTCTAGAGCGCAGGCTCAGTAGTTGTGGCGCACGGGCTTAGTTGCTCCATGGCATCTGGGATCTTCCCAGACCAGGGATCGAACCCGTGTCCCCTGAATTGGCAGGCGGATTCTTAACCACTGCACCACCAGGGAAGCCCCCTTGCTTAACTTTTTGAGGAACCACCAAATTGTTTTCGAGTGGCTGCATTATTCTGCATTCCCCCAGAAATGCACAAGGGTTCCAATTCCTGCACATCCTTGCCAACACTTACTTTCTGTTTTTTGATTCTAACCATCCTAGCGGGTATAAAGTTGGGATCTCATTATGGTTTTGATTTCCATTTTCCTAATGACTAATGATGCTCAGTATATGTTCATGTGTTTGTTGGACATTGGTATGTCTTCTCTGGAGAACTGTTTATCCACAGTCCTTTGCCCATATATTTTAATCAGATTGTCATTTTGTTGTTGAGCTGTATTTTTTGTATATTTTGGATACTAGACCCTAATGAGATATATGATTTGCAAATATTTTCTCCCATTCTGTAGGTTGTTCTTTTTTCCTTTTATGAAAGTATTCTTTGATGCACAAAAGTCCTTTTTTAAAAAAATATTTTGATGAAGTCCAAATTACATTTTTTTTCTGTTGCTGGTGTTTTTGGTGTCATATCTAAGAATCCATTGCCAAATCCAAGGTCATGAAGATTTACTGTGTTTTTTTCCTAAGGGTTTTATAGTTTTAGCTCTTACTTTTAGGTTTTTGATCCATTTAACATTAATTTTTATATATGATATAAGGTGAGGGAGTCCAATTTTATTGTTTGGCATGTGGCTATCCAGTTGTCCCATAACCATTGGTTGAAGAGACTATTATTTCTCCACCAAATGGTCTTGGCACCCTTGGTGAAACTCAACTGACCATAGATGAATAGGTTTATTGCTAGACTCTTAATTCTATTTCATTGCTCTGTTATGTCTGTCCTTCTGTAGGTACCATATTGTTTTTTTTTTAAAGATTTATTTATTTATTTATTTATGGCTGTGTTGGGTCTTCATTTCTGTGCGAGGGCTTTCTCTAGTTGTGGCAAGCGGGAGCCACTCTTCATCGCGGTGCGCGGGCCTCTCACTATCGCGGCCTCTCTTGTTGCGGAGCACAGGCTCCAGACGCGCAGGCTCAGTAGTTGTGGCTCACAGGCCTAGTTGCTCCGCGGCATGTGGGATCTTCCCAGACCAGGGCTCGAACCCGTGTCCCCTGCATTGGCAGGCAGATTCTCAACCACTGCGCCACCAGGGAAGCCCACCATATTGTTTTAATTTAGCTTTGTAGTAAGTATGAAATTGGGAACTGTGAGTCCTCCAACTTTATTATTCTTTTATCAACATTGTTTTGCTATGTTGGGTCCCTTCCATTTCTGTGTGATTTTTAGGATTGGCTTTTTCATTTCTGCAGAAAGGGCTTGGAATTTTGATAGGGATTGCATTAAATGTGTAGACTGCTTCAGAGAGTATTGCCATTTAACAGTGTCAAGTCTTGCAATCGGATGGGATGACCATGGGATGACCATGGGATGTCTTTTCCACTTACTTGGGTCTTCTTTCTTTCAACGTTTTGTAGTTTTCAGTGTTCGATCTTTCAACTCCTTCATTAAATATACTCCTTTTAATATGCTGCTGGATTCAGTTTGCTAGTATTTTGTTGAAGATTTTACATTTATATTCATAAGGGATATTGGTCTGTAATTTTCTTTTGTGACATCTTTATCTGACTTTGGTAGCAAGGTATCGCTGGCCTCATAGAATGAGTTAGGAATGTTCCCTTTTCTGTTTTCTGGAAGCATTTGAGAAGGACTGGTATTAATTCTTCTTTAAATGTTTGGTAGAATTCTTTGTTGGGAGGTTTTTGATTACTGATTAAATCTCTTTACTTGTTGTAAGTCTGTTCAGATTTTCTGTTTCTTCTTGAATCAGTTTTGGTAGTTAGTGTTTCTAAGAATTCATCCATTTCATACAAGCTGTCTAATTTGTTGGCATACAGTCGTTCATAATTCTCTTGTAATCCTGTTTTTGTAAGGTCAGTAGTAATATTCCCAATTTTCATTTCTGATTTTAGAAAGTTTAGTCTTCTGTTGCCCTTAGGCAATCTAACTAATGGTTTATCAATTTTCTTGATCTTTTCAAAGAATCAACTTTTTTTTCCCCCCTTCTAAATTTAGTTTATTTTAAAATTTGCTATTTTGTTCATCTTGGATTTTTTTGCATTGATTTTGATTTTTTAAAATATTGCATTAAGATATTATTTATCTTGACTGATGAATTTTTTTTGGCATCCCCTTAAAATTCTGCCCCCAAGGCAAGTGCCTCAGTTCTCCTCACCTTAGTCTTGGCCCTGGGGACTGAAGCAATAGTTGGAGAGAGGGAGGGAGGTAGGTTAGATCTGGGGGAGGGGTGGATTGGGGGTGGGAGACAGCGGTGGAAGGGGGAGGCAGAGCCACCAGACTTCCTTAGATTCTCTGCTTAGATGACTTCCTCAAGTCAAAGTTGGGATAACTTCCATGAGTTTGCTTATGAAGCCCCATGGCTCAGATTTGCAGTACCCCAGGAGGTGTCTTTCAGATTTTCTCCTTTTAGGGTTCCATTTCCAAGGACCTCAGACCTAGATAGGAGGGGGTTATACGCTGAGCGAACACTGACATCACGTTTCCCAAAGGACACATGGGTTTTGTGCAAACTCGGCCTTGGGCTGCAGACAATATTGACCCCATGGTTCAGGGCTGTTCAGCCAAAGGGAGGTGATGGTGGGGGAAGACGGCAAAGGTCTAGAGAGGACCTAGTCCTAGAGCAAGTGCCTCCCTCTCCTCACCCCAGGCCTTCCTTTTCTTCTCCCTGTCCCACTCAAGTGGCCCTTGGCCAGTTGCAGCTTCCAGACAGGACTCCTGGTTGGAGCCCTGGAGGTGAGTGAAGGGAAGGCAGCCAGCTCGGAGCCATGCCTGTGCCTCCCACCATGTGTGTGCCCACGGGTTGTCGCCTACTTGCTGACTGAGAAGTGATCTGTCTCATCTCTTGGAGCGAGGGCAGAGGGAGGAGAGGAGCAGGTAAAACCCAGGTCTTTATTAGCCGTAGGACCGGCAAAGATGGTTCTGGGAGGGAGGAGGGGGCCTGAGCCTGGCGAAGGAAGACTCATGATGTGTGGGATGGACATAATAGCTCAGTCTCCCTAAGGAGGCTGCGAGGAGAGAAAAGTGGGCAGGGCAGGCAGGCTCTGTGTCATCTGGGGTGTCAGTCAGGGTCCTGGCAGGAGATAAAAGACCCACTCAGCTGTCTGTGTTTGCATCACTAAGACTTAATGAAGGACTTTCAAAGAATCAACTTTTGGTTTTATTTTGTTTTCTATTCTTTAAAAAAAAATCTCTAATATCTATTATTTCCTTCCTTCTGACAGCTTTGGGTGTAGTTTGCTCTTTTTCTAGTTCTTTAAAGTTATAAAGTTAGGTTACTGATTTGAGATCTTCATTTTTAATGTATATAAATGTACAGCTATAAATTTCTCTGAGCACTGCTTTGGGTATGTTGCATTTTCATTTGTCCCCAAGTATTTTCTAATTTCCTTTGTGATTTCTTCTTTGACCCATTGGTTAAGAATGTATTTTCACTAGAGAGTTTTACATACGGAGTCAGAAGCATGGTATGATTTATGATTTAGCAGAACATATTGGCTGCTAAGTGCGTAACGGGTTGTAAAAAGGCAAGTATGAACGCTGTAAAGCAATTTAGGAGGCTGTTGAAATTGTCTATGTGAGAAATGATGTTGACACTGTCAAAGGTAGTGACAGTGGAAGTGACAAAGTATATATATGTAGAACATATTTTGGCAGTACAATCTGCAGGACTTGTTGATCGATTAACCGGCCAAAAGAAACGGAGCAATCAGGAATTACTTCTAGGTTTTGGCTTGAATAGTTGGGTGGATAAAAGTGACATTTACTGAGATGGAAGGACAGGTTTATTTTTTCTTTTCTCTGGTGGTGAGAGAGACTGCTGCTGAGAGAGAAATCGAGTTGTTTGGAGAACTGAGATGTTTATTAAAACTATCAATAAAGCAGTGTATATGACATTCTAATGTCCAAAGTAAAGGTCAGCATGTTTCTACATTTGGAAGTCATCAATACAAATGAAATTACCTAAGGAGAAGGTATAGATTGAAGTGATAGACTAGGAATGAGCCCCCTATTAAGAGGTAACAGGGAAGCCAGGAATGAGCCAAGAAAGAGTGGAAAATATGTGCCAGCCAAGGGGGTTTTAACTGTGGAATGGCACTGAGAAGCTGCGTGAGAAGTACACAGACAAGATTTGGTAAAATAACTGGTGATTTTGATAAAAGCTGTCTCAGTGAAATTGTAGGGACAGAAGCTGGACTGAGGGGGGAGGTAGGTAAGGGGCAAATAAGAAGTGTGTAAGTTGAGATAGTAACTCGCGAAAATTCTTTTGATACGTTCTGTGTAAGGGTGAGTAGAGAATTACATAGGGAGGGCAGCAGTTAAGAGGAACTTGTCAAAGTCCTTTTTAAAAATAAAATAAAAATAAAAATAAGTGTGGGCCATACACATGAGTAGAGAGAAGTCAGACAGCAGGCTTCAGAGCACTAGCAGGGGGATGAGACTGTCCTGAAATAATGAGGCTGTTCTGCCGCTGGAACACGTGAGAAATCAGGAATGCCAGTACTGATGCAGGTAACATGTTAGATTTTAGGGAGAAGAGATGAGGAAAGTATGAGGTAAGGCCATCCCCTAAAAGGTAAAGAATTAAGGAAAGAGGTACTGATATACAGTAATACTCTGGAAATGCGGTGAAGGCAGTTGAACAGGGCAGAATAAGGATTACTGAGCAATGCTGTGTAGCCACTTGAAATATGTAGTCATAAATTTAAACCTTGATTATACTTCTCAAGTGATGTTCAGGTTGTGGAATGAGGGGTATGAACTAGTGGATAAAGTTGAGGAGAGGCGAGAGGGCAAGAGACGATTATTTTGGACTAAGGACTCTAGAATCGGTAAGGAAAGAAGGAAGGACAAGAAGGGTAACTAACAGGCATAGCAAAAGAGTGGTGGAGTAAACAGCCTGGGACTACTCTACTCTAGAAAGCAGGCTGGGGTGATGACGTTTGAAGTTGAGATACAGGGCACAACTATGGTCATGACAAGGTCACAGCAGAACGGTTTAAAGAGCTGGGAGGAAGGAGGAACCTGGGTTGGATTACACATACAGCACAGTATGGGAATTAGTATAATGTATTATTTAGGAGCCTTGGAAGTCTGGCCAAGGATGAGGCAAACAAGGATGTGTGTCACGATGGGACTGATTCTAAAGAAGTCTCACAGGGCAACACGGAGTTTCAACTCCTGAGTAGTAGTTAATATTACAGCAGACCTGTCACTTGCTTGACATAGAATCCCTGCTACCCTATATCAATCAATCAGTAAATCTTAGCTGATGCTAGCAATGGGATAAAGCTAAGATGTGAAGGGTTTTCCTTTGCTTATCTAGACTAAGAAGCCTTTACCACTATATTTAAATACCAGTAATATCCAAATACTCTGCTACCATGAAGCAGGTAAGTGCGACAGTGAGTGAGGCTGCGTGGCGTTATACTTCAGATGTCTGATTGATTGGAGGATATTTTGCTTGATCCAATGTTCATAAAACAGGAAAACGATTTATAAAGTAAAATAATTGTATAAAATCCCAGTGACAGCATTTATTTCAACTTTATTATACAATTAAAGCAAATAAATGTATATTCATTTTTATAAATTAATCTAGCAAAATATTATTACAGTGAACACTAAGGCTTAAAAAGTACTAGATAGACATGTTAACTATTTTAGGCTAGTTAGTGCCTTCTAATACAATGGAGCCATAACTGAATAAATATACTCTCCAACAGTGTGCTGAAAGTACTGATTTACACTCAGGGAAGCATTTTAAATCAGACTCCTCCCCCTTCTATGCATCACTAAATTTTTATTACTTGTATATTCTGAACTAGTAAATTTTAATAATACTTTATATTTATTTAGTTCAAACTTTTAAAATATATTTTATATGATAAATTTTAGTTTATTAAAGAAATAACTAGTTTATGAGTATAGTTAACTTGGCAATATTTGTCTCATGCAAATATTACTATAAAAACAAGCCAATTTCTTGTACTGATTGGTTTCCCAAAGCTTTCTAAAAAAAAGAGTAGTATTGTACAGACAAAAGTCTTTGGGTCTCAAGAGTCATGTTATAGTGACTGTAGGTTCTTTCTCATCCATTAGAGGACATTTCTTTGAATTCAGAGGTTCCTACAAAGGTACTCTTGCCTGGGTGACATGTTATTTTCTTTGTAGAGCTACTCTGGTATTCCTCAGCTATACACACAAAGGAATAACTGGATAAAACTTGTTGATAACTAGACATCACACATTGTTTCTTTCATGAGCCATGAATAATGACATCAATCCTCTGCGTACATTAAGAAGCTCCTCTTCTTGCTATGGCCAAGAAAAAAAAAAAATCACACTTTGGTAGTTTTACAGTGAAACTTTAAAATCTAATAAAATAGAAAAAAATCAAGATATTATGAATAAAGTTATTATGTATCAGTGTTCGTTCTATCCAAGTCCCCAGGGTCTGTTCCTAGCTAGCTACAGAATTATGTGCTTATTACTGATATTTTAGATATATTTAGATGAATTTAGATGATCAGTTGACAGAAGACCTCATCTTTTAAACCCCAAATCAATGAAATTTATTTTTTACTTTCTTCCTTTAAATATCAAATCTATAGTCTGGAGAAGAACTTCAGCAAGAATCAGTCTAGTTAGTTAGCTTATGTGCTTTAAGCTGAACTGGCTTAGCCACACATCCTGGTCCTCTGCTATATATCAGCATACTGGTTCTATTAAAATTTAATAAAAGTGTATTAAAATATCCTGTATCAAAGATTAGTACTAAAATATACATAGAAATGCCTCCATCTTTGAGAAAACACCAAAGGCATGTTCACTTGGAGAAGTACCTTTAGACAACTTCCCCCCTCCCCAACCCCTGATTGCAGTTGCTGGTCTACTAGACCTTTGGAAAGCCAGCTACTTTTTTATCCCCAAATCTAAGTAAATGAAGTTTTGTCCAAGTAGACAATAGTTCTGTCTGGGTAGCTCTGCCTGTCACAGGACTTAAGACACATCAGGACTGCTGCAGTGCATCGTGCTTAGATACATACAAAGAAATCATTCTTCTAGCTTGTTTTTAAATTTCTAAATCCATCTTTTCTTCCTTAGGAGAGGGACTCATTATTTAAATCACCCCTATTTTTCTACTGTAAATTTGCTCCCATTTTAATTTTAAAAACTTAAAGAAAACTAAAAGAACCCCAGTGGGGCTAAAAAACTGGCTTCTCTCAATCCAAAAAGAAAGACAGAAGAAAAACCAGTGGAAGAATTTCCCATTTAAATATATAAAAGCATGACCGATCATTCCATTTGAAAAACCCAAACTAGATAGCTGATTTACCATTTCCTTAAGAAGTCTGTCTTGCAGCATTTTCATGTTTTCTTTCATCAAACACATCTGTGAATAAATAATTTCCCCCATGAAATTTACTATAAAATTTTCACAGCAAAAAGACAAGTTAGACTAATATTGAGAGAGATTATATATAAAAATATAAAATTTATACCTCAGATGTAAAAATAGTTTCTTCATAATCAGTGTTGTAGAAGACATTCTTTTCCAATGAAGCTTTTAAAAGGTGAAGTCTAACAAATACAATAATGAAAGTTACCTTTGTATTTTAATTAAATTAAATTGCTATAATATAGTATATATAATTTTAATTTCAAACTATTATAATAAAAAAATCTAATGTTATAGATTCTAATCATTAAGAATGTCATACTAACCTCTGCTGTTCACTTTTTTGATAGGCACTGAACTTCTGAAACACCTTTTCCCAAAAGCCCTAAATTTCAAAATACAAAACTAGTTATAGTATAATTATGACGAAAAATTAAAACTTAGCAGAATTTATTGTATTTATATGACTCCTAATTTAAAAAACAACTTGGCTATATGCTAAGAATATTGCAGATGTCATATACTCTTTCAGATTAAAAAAAAAATTGAAAGCAAACTCTTTCAGACTTTCTCCTTTATTATCAAAGGTATTCATCATCAACTTTATATATATATTTACTGAAGTATAGTTGATTTACAGTGTTTCAGATGTACAGCAAAGTGATTCAGTTATACATACATATATATATTCTTTTTCAGATTCTTTTCCATTACAGGTTATTACAAGATATTGAATATAGTTCCCTGTGCTATATAGTAGGTCTTTGTTGTTAATCCATTTTATATATAGTAGTGTGTATCTGTTAATCCCAAATTCCCAATTTATCCCTCCCCCACATCATAAACTTAAGTCTGTATTTTTAGTGTATGTATATGAAACTAACTAAAAATCTAAGATAAAACTAAATTATGTTCTAAAAAACAAAAACCTTTATGATGGTGTGGTCTAAAAGCAGAAGGTTAACAGAAGTTTTCCTGAGTGTAGCTCTTTAAAAATGAGGTTTTAAAATTATTTTTAAACTCTTAAAAGCACAAACCACAAATTCTTTCTCCAAATCTTTTAAAGACTGTGAGTCTTTTTCAAAATTCTCCAGCTCCTCTATGATGATGAATTGGAATTTGTCAAGTTTTTTGATCCTATTAAAGAAACAAAATGAGATTATTTTTTTTAAATGATAGCACTTACTTATAGCACAGCACTTAGAATATTTGAGAAGGGATTTTTAGCACAGACCTATACTCCTGAATCTGATGGTTCATTGTTTTTACATGTTGTTGAGCCGTTTTCCAAGACTGCTTAGTAAAATAATCCATCATTTTGTGGCGGATCTGAAAAATACTCAATTTTAACTTGAAAAATCTTTACAAAATTAATAATCTAACCAAGACTATATTAAGGCCAAAGCCTTTTTCATGAAATATAAATGCCTAAGAAGAACTTAGAAAAGTGAAAAATTAAAAACTCAGTGATCTCAACTGAAGTGTTAATAAATAAGCTCAGTCAGGGCAGGGCCTAGTTCCACCAGGAAGGCTCTGACTGAGGGTTGGAATTGGTAATTATTTCCATAAGTACATGACATTCTACATTTACAAAAATGCTAGTGATTATAATTCCCTTCAGGAACACAGCATAAGAGTCACACTCAAAGTTATTTATTACCACTTTTCATAAAAACATATATTCGCAGCTAGTCACAGATGTGTAACAGAATATATGAATCAGGGCTTCTCTGTTTAGATGAGATTGACCTTGGATAAATCAAAACAAAAGAAATGTACAGAATCTTAAATAATTTCAGATTTTACCCATGAAGAGATGAAAAAGGCAAAGAAGAGATAGGGCTGATAACCTGTGCAGAAAAATATCTTCTCTTAACAGGAGGGCAAAAAGAGCTGTCTACTCTAAATATAGGCATGTGAGAAAAAGAGATAGGTGGAGAAACAATAATAATTAAAACTTATTTTATAAAGTGTTTTTGTAAACATCACCTCGTTGGAACCTCAGTAACTAAGGATATGTAAGTACAGAACTGGTGAAACAAAGTGAAATGGATTTCTCTGACTGAGGTTGCTCATCCTCTATACTTTAATATAGTACCCTCACAAGCAGTCACTGCTATGGCGATTAAAGAATGTATTAAAAAGACTAGGCATGAAAAGAAAATCCTTCAGAAAAAAAAAAGAAAAATCACAGAAGACTCAAAATGTTAAACTGAAAAGGAAAACAGGACAAAGAGACAGAACCCATAGAAAAAGAAAGAATACAAGTAATGCACAGATTTTAGAAAAGGAACTGGGCTCATGAGATAATAAGGCTTTTCGCCTAGGAATCATTCCAATTTTTCACCAGTACATGAGGAAAGGTGAGTTCATGAAGAAGTGTTTTGTTGCCAAAGGGTCAAACTGACAGTCTAGTAGAAAGTGTGGCATATTGTCATGTTATTGGGTGTAAATATAAATCATAAAGAATGACAACTCACATGAACTTTCCTCCTAAATTCTGTATTGAGCTCCTCACACATCGTCCCTACACCTGAAATTTCAGTTTCCCAGTTCTCCCCAGGAATAGAAAAGTCATTTGATAATGGAGATATACTTTCAGACACTGAAAAATGAAGACAATCAGCCAAAATTAAGATATGCATTGTTACAAATTTAGCATTATTTGTCATGAGGCTGAGAACAAATCTATCTTATTTTTAGATTCTATATGTAATCTAAGGATTATAAAATCAAAGACAGACTACTATATTTTTCATTTAAAATATTATTTTGACTTATTAAAAAAACCTTCTAGCATGGGAATTAAGGCAGAAACAGTAACATTAAAATGGAACATACTTGGACTGATTTTTTTAAAAAAACTAGTTCTTAACTGCTTCTACATTATTAACCCAAGTATTCAGTGACACACTCATCTATCAGTAAATTCACACTCTAGTAAGACTTGTCTGTGGTAATCAGTGACAGAATGATGAGGGAGATTTATGAGTAAAAAGACCCCTACTATAACATTACTCAGGTAAAGTGAACTTTGTGATAAAGCATTATCCTTGGATTTATCCAAAGTTATCTTTACAAAGGAATTTGTTTTGTGAATAGAACCACTCAAGATCTAAGAAACCATTTTCAAAAATAAATGCATTTTGACTTAGGCATTTGCTCTACCTACCTTTGCAAGTGTGATGATCTGCATCTTCTCCTTTAGACAGTTTCTTGGGAAGCAAGTTTGCTCTTTCTTCTTCTTCTTCTTCCAATTCTGCTTCACCAGGATTACTTAGATTGTCTTCTATGTACATTCGTTTGCGACTAAGATGTTGTGTAGGGCCTTAGAAACAGTTAAAAAGTAATTAACAGTGCTACAATCTTAATTACAAATACCTAATATATACTTGCTTTTATAAAAAAAGGCCTTTGTTTCCATTATCTGTATAGTTTTAGGTAACTGTGCATTAAATTCTCTCTATTGTACTTACTTTCATTTTAACATTAACTAAATTGACTTAAAATATATAATTTCCTCAGATGAAATTTCACAGTAGTATTTTGGTGATTAACATGTTTTTTAAAAAGCAACTCTTTTGACTACAAACCTGATACATGAGTGGAGTCATAGGACATGCCACACCATATTTTCTCTCTTCCTTCACTAGACATGGATAATGGAGATGCTGAATGACTTTCCTAAAGTATGTATCAGAAATAGGAAAAAAATTCTGTAATTACTCTTGGATTCACCTTTGACCATCTTTCTCAAACCCTAAAGACAGTAAATTGCAAATGCTATCAATTCTTTTTTTCAGATTGTTTTGTTTCTATACCTTTTTTATGTCTCACACTACCATGCATTTACCTAAATTCTTATGTTAACCTCAATCTTAAATTACAGCAATAGTTTTGAGCTGGCTTTTTTAAACTACTCCTACTTTTCAGTTCTTCCTTATTAGGATTTTGATTTCTTTATTTGAGTCAGGAAATGGGAAGCCATAGAAAAGAAAATTCTAAGCTATATCTTTAAGCCATATTTTTGTCCTCTAACCTTGTGTCTTACTGTTTCAATACACAAGTTTGTTACAGTCAAATTAGTCTTTTTCCTGTTTTATGAAAATGCATGTCCACTTCCGGTGGCCCTTCTGTACTTAGGTCACTGCTGCTTCTCCAGTCGGTCTGTATATACCAACCTATCCGCTTAGGTCCAGGTCAAAACCCAGCCCACTCCAAGCTGTAAAATTCTATCTTAACATTCTGTATTTTATAGGTTATTAAAATATTTTTGTTGATGGATTGGTGGACTTCTGTAGTGGAAAAAAAGCTCACCCAAATTCCTGTATGATCATGAAACCAGAAAGTCCTAATTATAAATATGTCAGTGGTTTAGCAGTGATAGCCTATTTAAGACCATCTCATTTTAAAAATTTCAACTTTTTTTCTATGATCAAACCATCCTACATATTTTAAACATCACATTTTCAGATAATAACCGTTGAAAAATACTAAATTATAATAACTATTACTAAAGGCCCGTAATCTGATTCTTATAAGAACCAACTTAGTTTAAGGAAAGCTTGATGGATACACTACCATATATACCCCTCTTTTGCTTCAAATATGATTTTCATATTTGGAGGTTCCATTTCCATAAATTTTTTCTGACCTATAACTGCTTACATCTGAATAGCTGTTGCAATTTTTGTATTTCCTGTATAAGTACACTCCTCCCTCAGTATCTGTGGGGCGGATTCAGTTCCAGGACCCCTTACAAATATCGAAATCCACTGATGCTACCATCCCATATATAAAATAGTGATCCACAGTTGGTTGAATCCACAGATGTGAAACCGATGGATATGGAGGGCCAACTGTACCACAGAATTTATATTGTTTCTATTCACAATAGTATTATTCTTAACTGGGCTATGAATGAACAAGACACACAGAAACCCAAAGGAAGTTAGAAAACTAAAGTAAGAAAAACACAACAACATTAAACCAAACTACTTAAATTTTGAGGGAGTAACTCATTCACTACTAAAACTCAACACCCATTCATAACTGAAAAAAAGGCACTTAAACAATTAGAACATTAATCTGATAACAAGTATCTACCAAATACTATTGATAAGCATGCATGGTAGTATGGTATCTATTTAGCACTGCTCTACAGGTCATAGTAACCTTAAAAATGAAAAGACCATGCAGTATAAGGACTGGAAGAGAAAATGCAAAAATTACCATAAAAAAAAGTTTATGATTATCTATATTCAAAATACAAGAGAATCTAGGCAGGCGATTATGAGAGAATTTGCCAAGGGTGTGGGGACATATAAAAATCAGTAGTGTTTCTACACAAAAGCAAAAAGTTAAAAATCCAGAAAACAATTGTTTTAAAGTTTTTTTTTTTTACGTACAGTAAAGAAAAAGGCCCATTAAACACTGCAGAAGTACAACTTTCTTTGTGGAAGATTTGACACAACTTTGTTGGAAATAAGACCAAAAAGTAGAGAGAAAAATGAAATATGTCGATGAGAAATCTCAGTAACGATACTGGGAAATGGCAAATTCTTCCCTTAGACAAACTAATCCTAAGTTTTATCGGACAACTATAGGGCCAAGAGAATTTAGAAGCAGAATGAGATGAGGGTGAGGATGGGGGTGGTGAAACCCCTGTAAGCATAAAACTACACTAATTGAAGCAATGTTGTATTAGCTCGAAGACAGACAGGCACTGTTCTATATTTTACTGGCCAAACAGCTGACCCATGTGGTTGCCAAGGCTGTGACCAAACTGGCATCACAAATGATGGAGAAAGGAGGGGTATCCAATGCATGATGTTGCACTAATTCACTATCGATATGCAAAGAGGAAGCCTAGGAAGATGGAAAACCTCAAAGTTAAAACTAACATCTGTACAAGAAAGGAAAATATTTTTATGACAATAACTGAGGGAAGGATTTCTTGAAGAACAAAAGATTGGTAAATTTCATTAGATCATATTTTGATTTAACTAAGTGAAAAGACAGCTACATACTAGAAAAAGAATGTCTGGGGGGCTTCCCTGGTGGCACAGTGGTTGAGAATCTGCCTGCCAATGCAGGGGACACAGGCTCGAGCCCTGGTCTGGGAAGATCCCACATGCCGCGGAGCAACTAGGCCTGTGAGCCACAACTACTGAGCCTGCGCGTCTGGAGCCTGTGCTCCGCAACAAGAGAGGCCGCGATAGTGAGAGGCCCGCGCACCGCGATGAGTGGCCCCCCGCTCGCCGCAACTAGAGAAAGCCCTCGCACAGAAACGAAGACTCAATACAGCCAAAAATAAATAAATAAATAAAAAAGTCTGCATTGTATATAACCAATAAAGAATTAATCTCCAGAATATAGTAAGAACTCCTACAAATTTATAGGAAAAATCAAACTATGCAATTTAAAAATTAGAAAAAACAGTTTACAAAGTGGCCAAAAAATATGAAAATACTCACTGATGCTGCTGTTAATCTGAAAAATGCAAATTAAAGTCAGATGCACTTTACACTCATCAGATGGGCAAAAAACTGTAGAAAAATGGGCACTACCACGTAGCATTGTTGGAGAGTGTAAGCTGGCACAACTAATTTATATAGCAAATTTCCAATACCTAATTAAGAGTCAACAGTAAATGGGAAACACAATGTCTCCTGTCAATGTCCAGCCAATAAATATGTAACAATTAAAATTCCATCTAGCACAGATCGCATCAAAGCAGGTGGGTGGGGATGACCTAGGTGTTGAGATTTGCAAGATGGGATACTAAAGGGAGAAAGGATTCAAGGAAAGGAGGGATGACAGAGCAATACTGAGAAAGGACCATGGGATGATGGTCTAGTGGGAAACAGTTTTAAATTGTGGTCTGTAGAAATTAAGAGTCTTGCAAAGGTGCTTTTGGGGGGTTATCAGAGAGGGAGGGCGGTGTGTAGGCCACGGTTTAGACCCATCTGCTTTAAACAGCATAACTGCATTTTTATTTTTATGTTTGGCACACTGAAGGTTTCATATAAGATTCTGTTTGGCAATCAGTTCTGTAGCTTTATCACTACTTCGAAATTCTCCAAATTAAGCCATCTATAGAGCCCAAGCCAAGGAGGTGAGGTGGGTTTTGTAAACTGGTACCATAGTACAAACAACTTAAGAAAAAAAAAAAGCAGAATTCAAACTACAAACTACTCCTCATAGACATTATATTTTTAGCTACACTCCCTCACTTTGACCCATAATTGATTCCTTTCTCTAATACCTTTTTAAAAGACTTTTGAGCATATGTACATATTTTATTAATAAGAAATGGTACATATAACAATACATGAGCAGCAGAATAAAGACTTTTTCAATATACCATTACGTTAATATTCATGCCATTTAACTACTAAAGTTCCTTTACAAATCTCTAAAGCAAATGCTATAGTTATACTGTTTTCAACTATATTCTTTGTCAGTTTGCTTTGCCAACTTGTGATTTAGTAACTAAAAGGTTACAGACTTCGAGTTATGGTGAAACCAGAAAGAAGTGCCTGTGTTGCAGGAATAAGCCTGTTCCAACCTAGGAAATGTAGTTCTGACATGTAGACAAATAAGTAGTACCTCTTTGGAAGTGATTGTTCCTATCACAGAATTCTTATCAGTACTCTGTACTTCTCATACCACTACATCTTTCTCCTGTATGTATCAGTCTGTTAGTTCACTGAGGCTGTTTTACTTATTGGTAGGTTCCTTCTCGCCCCCAGACCAAACTCAAAACCTTAAATAGACAAGCACTGTATATCTGATTAAGATTAGAGGCAAATGATTTACTCCCTTCAGGTATATCTAATAAAGGAAAAAATATATATACATTTTTTCCTTACCAAAAAGAATGATCGTGGAATTGGTGAGCAACTTTCTCTTGTACATAGTAAATTCTTCTCACTGTTCTTGGGTGACTTTATTGGACTTCCAACTCCACTGTTTAAGGATTCAGGTGATGAAATTTTTGGACAAGGTGATACTGGTTTTGTTATACAGCCATAATCCTGAGTAAAATCCCTTTCTGTTATTTTCTCTATACCTATATTGCCTCACAAAACACAAACAAAAAGAGATGGCAGGTGTTAATCACTGACGTCTTTAGAAGTAGTATTATTAATTTAAATTCTAAAAAATATAGTAATTTATCAAATCCTCAAATCTTAGCTGTATTTAGAAAGGATAAATGTTCAATAAATCAAGATAAAATTAAGTGTAAAATATTTTTATAAGACTTTGAAAAATATTAATGGCTCAATTTAAAACAAAATTGTAACTATAAGAACTTTCAAAACATTTTCAAACACCAATATCTATAGTATGGGCTGCACTATAATGACCAACCTAATTATTATCTTGAGTATTTTGACACCAGTACTGATATATATTAAAGTCACAGAATTTTATGGTTAGAAATGGCTTGGGAAATCATCTGGTCTACATCCTTTATATATAGATGAGAAAATTCATGGCTGAAATAAGTCTTAGTATAAATGAATTCTCAGACAGACAGTTTTCAGATCAAATCAGGGCATGTGCATCTGTCTTCTGAATGTGTGCTTATCTGAGATGACAGTGGTCCCAAGCATTATGAAAATACTCTAGAAAAGAACAAAGTAGCTACTTTAGAGGAAATGTACATTAACTGGTGTTGAATGGTCTTGAATTTTAGCTAAAATGACAGACACTTAGAAATGCTTTAAAATATCCATACAGGGAAATGAAAAAGATATTAAAAGTAGAAACTTATAGTTTCTATACTAGAAAAATATATACATATACCAGAGCTCCAAAGAATAAATTTTTTCTTTCCCAATTATTTTTAAATAAAAGCAAAACTTTAATTGTTTATGAAGATAATCCACTACAGGTCCAAAGATTGACCATGATATTTCTTGGAGAATTTTGTCAATGAAATATAAAAATGAGAAAATAGAAATTCCCATCATTATTTCCCTCTTATTAAATATATTTTGAGCTAAAAACATAAATGTTTATTCAAGCTTTCACATTATAGTTTGTAAGTATACATTAAATATTTTCTATATTAAAGCATTTGGTCTTTAACTTCCTAACATGTAAAACTTCAGTGTCATAGTAATATTGTTCCCAAGTCTACTTAGCAAAGACCAAGTTCCTAGCATTAACTAGTTTAAAAATGAAGTTTTGATTACTGAAAATCTTAAACATATCCCTCAAAATTAGTCTTCAAATTGTATTTTCATATAATTAGTTATAATAGAAAATTAATGAACATTCAACTAAAAGAAAAAAATGATACTGACATCTCATTACTTCTATAGATGATGGACTCCCAGATAAAGTTACAGGAGATAGATCAAGGCTATTATCTCTTATAGTATCTTTCAGTAGAGATGAGTTTTTCCATTCTTTTGATACATCCTCTTGTGTTTCGGCAGTGAAGGAATTCTGCTGTTTCTTTGGCAGTTTCATGGTTTTGCGTCTGGAATGGATCTTCTCCTCCTAAATGTATTGGTATCTTTCAATTATACTCGAATACAAATAATTTATACTTGGACACATAAAACAATTTAATTAAATTACATTGAATTATTTATTAAATGCCTTGTATCACTACATACAGGCATAACAGGGGCCTCAGCATGAGTAGTGAAAGACCTTCTAATATACAAGAAAGCATATGACAAATTCACAGGAAAATATTATAGACTATAATAAATATCCTAATAGATACAAATAAAATGCTATAATGGTTCAAAGAAGATGATTTCCAGTTTAGGGAAACCAGAAGGAGTTCCCCGATTTCATGGTACTCAACACGCTCAGGAGTCTGTAAAAGAAGATGGCAAGGGAACATACTGAGAGTATGGAGGACGACTGATATGAGCAAAGGTAGCGAGAAGCACAGGTCTTGTTTGGCAGTCACAGGTTATTCTATTTGACTGTTACAGTTCTGTGTATATACTGGGGAAGTGAGAAAATAAGCTTGGAAAGGTATTTCGATGTTTTGAATGTCTATTTGGAGATTTTCAGGGTTTTCCTTTGAAGAACGTAAGATGAGAGTTGGCTTGGTAAGATTTACCTAACTATTTGCATAGTAAATTAAAGTAGGAAGCGATAAGAAAATGTGGAGGTAAGTTATGAAGTCCTTAAGTTCTTCCAGGTAAGAGATAACAGGGGGCGATGGAGGTTTAATGATTTAAAATGAGAACAGTGTAATGATCAGAGACCTGCCAGACTCTTTTGAGTTCAAATCTTTTTTTTTTTTTAACCATTTCCTAGCTGTGTGACCTTGGGTAAGTTCCCTCATCTCTCTAGAAGTCAGGGGTGAACAGAGGTGGGGCAGGGTATGGAAAGAACCTCAGATCCAATATTTTTGCTTTCATTCAAGAAAAAGATCCACAGCTTCCCAACAGTCTGTAGTTTCTTGAAGCATAATTTTGGAAAGACCAAGTACTTCTCTAATTCAAAGATATTATCTTAAAGTTATAATTTTACTAGAGTCAAACATCTGTTTTGTAACAATAATGCCAACTTATTATAAATTTTAACATTATATTGCCTAAGGATCAATTTTTAGAATTGTTATATAAGTTTTCTCATATGGAAGGTTAAATCTTAAAAAGAAGTGACAAGATAAATCTGACATTCTTACAAAAATATATTCTATATTTAGTATTTTAAAAGGCTTTTAGAAACTATTAATCTGAATTGTATCTATTTACCTTTACTAGCACTTTCTCTTTAAATGAATGTGAAAATTCTTGTTCACTCTCTGATTCTGAATTTGAGAGATCTTTATAATTTTTTTTGGTTTCTGCGGCTCGTCGTGGAAGTCTCGTTCTCCCATCTGGAACTGTCTCATCTACCTTTTTGGTGATGTTTTTGTTGGGTGTCTTTAGGAGAAAAATTCCTGAATATATTAGATCAATATTTTGAGATACAAGCTATTTGCTACAAAATTGGCACTGTGACAAGATCTGTATATTTGTAGGAATAAAAAGATTCCTGATGAATACTTTTAAAATGACTGGATTTTATCTTTCCATTTCAAATATATCTTTATCACCTTTTTATCCTTATCATTAAAGCTCTGTGAGGCCTGATACATATTACGTAACTAAAGTAAGAGAGAGAGAAAGGAAAAGATATCAGAAATACCTACAACCACAGAATAAAATAGACTTAAAACAAGTCAACATGATTCAAAAAGGCAGAAGGTAGAAGTAAGTGTGCAAAGCTTGGAACAATTATAGAAAACAAGGAACTGATAACAAGGATAAAATTATGAGGGGACAAATGATATTTTTTCATTACAAGGAGAAAAATAATTTTAAAGGGATGTTTGAGCACAGACTTCCTGGTTTTACCATTTTAGATCTTGGCTGTCCCCTTTCCAAAGATGGTCCTGCAATTCAAGAAAATAAGGTTAAATTTTTCAAATAGATAAGAACTGACATTAAAAATTGTTAGAATACTTCTGCATGTAAGTTAAAATCATAAAAACAATAAGAATATACCTTTAAACTCATTCAAAAATTTAAGTTTCAAGATAAGACTAAACTGACAGTGATAAACTTTTACAGTATAGTTCGGTACAACATGAATTACCAATTTCCCTTCTTCTCCTTTATTTTATAGTATACACTTTTAAACATACAAGAGAATATGTAACATACATTATAAAGTTACACCCATGAATCTACCATTCCACTAAGAACCAGATTATGAATAATACTGAATCTACTTTGTGTACTCCCTCTTACACGATCCTCCATATCCCCTCTGCCAAAAGGTCATCACTATCCTGAAATCTGTTTCTTAGTCACCTGCTTTTAAAGTTTTACTTCACAGATATATATCCCTAGACAATATAATGAACTTTATAAAACAGTATCACATTATATGAAATATTCTATGATTTGCTTTATTTTTCACCCATCATTATGTTTCTAAGATTTACCCATATTATTAAGAGTTGCTTCAGTCCCTATTCCCTTTTTTGCATTTCCAGGACAATTTCCACTTTCTAAATATTCACTGAAGCCTAAGAACTGGGCTTATCCCAGCCAAGGAAATAATAATGAATTGGGATTATCCAAGGTATTCCTGGCAATAAACCAGCTCGTACATATTGGCTCACTGTCATTCAACCATAAAAACAAAACAATTCACTCAGGAGTGTTCTATTTTAAGAGTATTTACTGACTTCAGTATTCTAACCTTTAATAACTTCCCATGTCATAAATGTCTTTACTTATACATCTTCCTACTAGACTATAAGGTCCCTGAGAGTATGTGAATCTTATCATGTTTCTCCTTGGCTTATAACACACTGCTTCAAAGTCCACACACTGTGACTAGACCCAGCCACATTTTTCAACATTTTACCACAAGTCTGATCTACATTCCAACTACCCCGATACTGCACTTCCTGAGTACACTATGCTATTTCCTACTGTCTCTTATATATATATGTTAATCCTATTACTTTTCTTCCTCATGTATATGATTGAACTCTCATCTGTTTTCAAGATTCAGCCTCATTTCTAAACACATGCCAAAGTTCATTTCCTATTTCCTCTATTTTTACTTCTTTTTAAGCCATCGTTCCCTCCCCCAACTCCCACAGGTCACTAACAATTATTTTTATCCTGAAAGAAAATAAAAACTGATTCCCTTAAAACAAATATAAATTTAAAAGCTCAGAGTTATGTTACCTTCTTTTAAAAATGGAATATATAAAATCTCTGTGGTTTAGTAAACACTGAAATTTATCTAAGCTATGAAAATGGCCATTATGTCTAGCCAAAAATGCATAACTCAAACTCTTATCCAGCTACTTCAAGAAGCAGAAGACTTATGCTAGGAAAACATTTTGTGAAAGATTTTGGCAAAAAAATTTCTGCAAGAAAATAGTTTTCCTTTCAATAAATTTTTATTGCATCTATATGAATTCCTAAAAAGCAGGGAGTGGGGTGTTGTCCAAGCTTTGATTTTGTTTACGGTGCTGGGTTCATAAGTACTTAATACATTACTCACAGTAATTAGCTAAATAACTGAATAGTAGGCCATGAGTAGAGAAATGAGAGTGTGTCAGGAACCAAAGATTATGATAAACCATATTTTGTGTCCCTAAAGGTTCCAATAAAAAAGAAATTTAAATATAACCATATTACCAAAAATAATAAAACAAAAAGAAAAACTGCTGTAGCATTTTGGTGTTATTTACTTTCATACTTTTTTTTCCTATTCAAAAGAGTATGTAATTATAAACACTACATAACAAAAACACATTTATCAACCAACAAAGTATTTCATACAGTCGAAATGGTAAAATCATTTACAGCATTTCTCTAAAAAGTGATTTCTTACTTGATTTCCCACTTTTATGTTTCTTCACATTTTTATTTCTGCTGTAGTCTATTAGCTGTGGTTTTGATTTTGGTTCTCTTAGCCAGCTAATATCGGTCTTGCTGTCATCACATTTGTATTCTGTGTCAGTATCACTAAAGAGATTTTTCTTTTTATGATTAGTTACAGTCTATAAAAACAAAAAAACACAATCCTTGTAATAGATGAAGGAATCTGGCTTATTATATGTCATATAAAGGAAGTTAAACCAAAAAAATAAAATAAAATTAAAAAACCCACCAAAAAACTCAGAAAAACTAACTTCTCATTTTTTTTTAGCACACTAAATCATCTATCTGGCATTAAGGACCTATCCAATAAAATCACTCAGAAATCCAGATCAGAGATTGAGATTTATATTTTGCTGTCAATGTTGTTGTTAATTAAAAGTTAAATCAGAACAGCTTACTTCCGTAGAGACAAAACCTAATACCACTGAAGAGAGTAACTAAGGTTGTCATATTTTCTATTACTAGATGATTACAAATAGCTCAGAGACCATAGGAAAAGTCAAAATAGGAACATGGATAATCTCCAGAGTAAAAAAAAAAAAATGATCCGAATATTTTTGTTTTCCAGTTCTGGGATAATCTTTGGCATTGAAAAATTAGTAAAAGAAATACTGATTTTAATAGACACATTAGGATATTATAACTTACTCTTTTATCTTTTGTTTTGAGAGAAGGTTCAAGTTCATAATGATTCCTTAAACCTAACCTTAAACAAAAATATGCATTAATTTAAATCTTAATTACTTGTTTTCTTAAGGTAGCATGCAACTGGACAGTTAGACCTGGGTTTTCTGCAGACCTGGGTTTTCTGCCTTAACTCTTTTACTAAGTCCCTATATAAATGTGGCCAAGTCACTTATTCTCTCTGACCTCAGTTAATTATAAAGTAACAAGGTTAGATGAAAAGGCTAAGTCCTTTCAGCTTCCAACTAATGTTAAGTGTACAGAATCTGCAAATTAATTTTAGAAGTAAATGCTAAAATGATAGAATAATAGGAGTAGTTATGACAGCATTTTTATTCTCTCTTTTGATATGTTAAAATGTCAAACTGGGAGGAAATAATTTAAGAAAAAGAACAACTGAGAAAACTGTATTTTAAACTGATCCATCTAATTATAATAAAAATACCTACAATGTTATTGAACTATCCACGCAGGTTTCTCTAGCTGTAGCTTGAAATTCTTGGATCTATATTATGAATAAGCATTAAAAAATTTCTTAGTGTTAAAAGAAGGTAAACAACAATTAAAAGAAATTAACATAAAAATCTTGTTTCTATAACTTCATGTAAGATGTGACAATAAAATTAATCTTACTAAAATGTTTTTATATTTAAGAAGAAAGCTAATAATATAAACTATATTAAAAACAAATAAGATTAAATCTGTTGCATCAGTAAAGAAAGTGACTTTCTTGTTGCCCCAGTTACTCATTTTTCTCTACTTCAGTCCAAAAGATTTGAAAGAAAACCAAAAATACCTAGGTTGGTACCAAATAAATTTTGAAGAATTTAATAATATACGTTAAAATATTTTAAAGCATATCTATAAGAGGATGGAAATTAGAAAACATGCTCTAATAACTGCATGGTGAATACAAAATAAATACTGAATAACTAAATACAAAATTTAGTATTTTGTACAAAATACAAACTTCTGATTTCTAGCTTACTCCAAGTTTTATAATAGGCTCATCAGCTCCATTCAAATTAAAATTGTAAACATCATTCCTGTAAAAATGAAGAGAAATATTAACTTCATTATACAACAAATAAATTTATTGTCTTCAAATATGAAGAAAACTTTTAAGATTTATGAAAACTTACTTACAATGGGCATTCAGAAGTAACATTAACAAAAGTAGTCTTCAACTGTCTATAACTTTTTTTCTGAACCTTTTCCTAAATACAGAAGAAATTTACATAAAACCATTCAAACTGGTATATTACTTGTCAAACAAATAACAGATGCAACTAAATTTTCATATATTATCTAGTTGTGTTTCTACTAATATAAATTTTACATTTGTGAGTTTCTTTATAAACATCCACACTTTAAAAAATATTGAAGACTTAAGTGTTAACTGAGAACATAATAGAAAGTATTACAAATCAAATACAAACGATCCTTATATCTTTAATATTTATTGACATTACTGGACATAGGTAAATGACCTCACTGGTATTCTACAAGCTGAATTTAAGTGATTCTAGGATCACAAAACAATCATGCTTCTACTTTTTTCCCCCAGAATCTCATTTGCTTTAAACTGTTAAATAGAAAAATTTCAGGAGAGGCTACGGTTTATGTAAAATCTCATGTGAAAGAGCCAAAATTGTATCAATCAACTAGTATTATTAGGGAAAGATGTGTGTACATTTATCCCTATAGCCCACTGCTCAAAGTATATTCAATCTGATCAAAAAGTAGGCAGAAAAGAAGTTAAATAAAATTTTAACATACTTAAGTGTGTAATTATGTTATTAGAGTAATTTAACTATAATTAAGTACACAAATATCACTGAATGATTGATTACTGATCAGAAACAATTAGAAGTCTAATTTAATATCTGGAAGTTGGAAATATTAAAACTAAAATATTCATTTTAGTTGTGATTCATCTTCAATTTTATTATTTCTTTTGGCTGTTTTATAATAAAATAGTTTACATTATTCCAAAAAGTTTATCCTTCAGTATTTTACTCCTCTAATCACTGATCTGACTTGTCCTTTCCAAAATGATTTTTACCATTGTTTAGATACATTTGCTCAATTCATCTTTTGCATGCCAGTGTTTGCTAAGTATTACCGAAGATCCAAAAATGAGCAGGTATTAAAGAAGATACAAGTGTGAGCAAAGGTCTTACTTATATAGGATACAAAGATGATTCTAAACAGTTGCATTCTAGTAGAAGACAGAAGAGAGAAAAAAAGAACTGCAATAGTTAATAAAAAGGTACAAAGACATTATCGCACAGATTCAGAATTCTTGCCCATTTGGATTTTGAGTTAGGGCACCTTAGAAAGTTTTCATAAAGAAGGTAGACTCTGAAGCAAGGCTTGCAAGGAGGAATAAAGTTCTGACAAGGAGAAAAGAGGGTGAAAGAACCTGGCGACTCGCTTCGAAGTTCTTTCCAAAGGGGGAAGAAAAAGAATAAACACTTAGGAAAGACACTTCAGGGAATCTCAATTTATTATGTTTCAGCTAAATAAGACATGTCTAGGGAACTAACTTTAGGAAATAAGACAGACTTTTAAGAGGTCTAGGGAGCCAGCTTAAGTCTCCACTTAATTCAATAAGGAGGGGAGGAGATATGGGGATATATGTATACGTACAGCTGATTCACTCTGTTATAAAGCAGAAACTAACACACCACTGTAAAGCAATTGTACTCCAATAAAGATGTTAAAAAAAAAAAAAAAGCAATAGAGACCAAAGAAGGATTCTCAATAAGAGAATGACATGATTGAAGCTGCATGCTTTGGAAAGTAATAAAGCTAGTATTGAATGTAATGAATGGATTGGCACAGAGAAAATACTAGAGACAAAAAGAATTACATAAAGGATATTATAATAACCCAGGGATTAGAAATTGGAGCTCAAACAAAAAAAATAGGAGTTGGCACAGGCAGGAGAGGGAAGACTCAAGAGGAACTTACAGAAGGTAAAGCTCAAAACTTGAAATTAACTGGAGATAATTGTGAGGAATAAATCAAAGATAATTGATATTTTAAACCTGGATGAATAATAAATGTTTTTATCAAAAATATGGACTTCAGAATGATCTTATTGTCAAGAGAGATGTGATAAGTTAGGGAAAAAATGGTACTGAATCATGTACCAAAAAGTAAAAATATCACACATGTATGTAAAAGAAGCATTTTCTTTGAAAAGTAGAACAGAAGTTTAGCGGGCTTTTCTGAGTACTTGCCACTAATCTGGTCAGTTGTTTAATCCATTTTTCAATATGCTGAAAACATTAAATCTACTTCCATCCTACTACTATTCTATTTTACTGTAAAGTCAAATATCATAGAGTTTGACTATACATTTGGTGTAGTTAAATACATGAAACTTACCTTACTGAGCTGTAGATCAGATTTGTTTGAAAAACCACTATAAAAAAGGTTTTGTCAAAATTAAAAAGGCAATTAAATGTCAGTAGAATGTTTTTCATAAAATCCATATTATATAAGGTAAAACATATTTGGATCACTAAGTCTACATTCAATATGCTACAAATAACTGATATGTAACAGTCCTAGTCTGATATTTTTGCAACTCCACACACCGTAAACAGCAACAATAAAACTTAAGTCTAAGTTGAACCACTCATGCGGCAGGAGGTGTCAGACGATTTAAATGAATGGTTCTGCCATGAGAGTAATTTTTTTCATGCCATATAAAGTCAGAATTAACTTAAACATGAATTAACTACCTGGAAGCCTATAAAGAAACATTTTATAATAAAAAAAAACCTTCAGAAAGATTGCAAACAAGGAATACATATATACAATACAAAATAACTCATTTCAGCTCATTTAAATTTCATATTTTATTAAGCAATATATGTAAATATATTTAGTCTTACTTATCACTAGGCTCAATAAATAACATTTCTAAAATGTCTATATCCTAAAGATTTATTTCTGAAATGGTATGCTGTATCAATATGGTACTCTTGATACTTTATAAAATGTAATCAGATACTAGAATGACTAATTTCAATTGTAGTTCCCTTTCTATATAATTTAAACAGATTCTATTTATAAAAGTAAATAAGTACCTGTGTTTTCTAATGGAAAGTTACATTATTTGGACATATGTTTAAAACTAACCTTAAAACTAGGTAAAATAATTTAGTTGTATCTCTCAGAAAAATATTCATTTCTAAATTTAAGGACATACCTGTCAATCAAAGACTCCTTTAATTTTCTTGTAGACTTTATGCCATCCTTTGGTTTGTATCTCTTATTAATTTGGCTTATCAAAGATTCTGCTGCATCACTAAATCCTTTCCCTTTTGACTCTTCTCTCTGAAACAATTTGTTAGCTACTTAAAAACTCTACCAGTTAACCTTCAAAGGAAAAAAAGGCTGAAAAGAACATTTAAGAAAAAATCTGATTCTATAAATAACTACAAAGAGAAATAAAAGGGGTCAGAAATTATTTTTTTTTTTAAAAGAAATAAGTTTAGGCCTTGTTAGGCATTACAACAACTTAGAATAAGTCTTTTAACATATAGAAATGTACAGAGTGCTTTGCAGCGATTAAAAAAAGTTTCTATCCATGGGGGAAAAAATCATAAAAAACTGAAGGAAACCAGAAGTTGGTTCTTTGAAAAGATCAATAAAATTGATAAGCCTCTAGCCAAGTTCATTAAGAAAAAATACAGAAATTACTAGTATCAGAAATGAGAGGCTATCACTATGGATCACATGGATAAATCACAAAGATAATAAAAAAAATATTATGAACAACTCTATGCTCATGAATTTGATAACCTAGAGTAAATGGACCAATTCCCTGAAAGATAAATTCTACTAAAACTCACACAGGGAGAAATAAATCATCTGAATAGGCCTAATCTATTAAAGAAATTGAAACAATAATTAATACCTGCCAAAACAGAAAGCAACAGGCCCAGATGGGTTCACTGTTGAGTTTTATCAAACATTTAAGGAAGAATTATACAACTTTTCACAATCTTTCAGAAGACAGAAGCAGAGGGAGTACCTCCTAACTCACTGTATGAAACCAATATATCCTAATACCAAAATCAAAAGAATTACAAGAAAGGAAAGCTGTAGACTAATATTTCTTATAAACACAGATGCAAAAATCCTCAACCAAAAATTTAGCAAATTGAATACAATAATGTATAAAAAGAATTATGTACCCACAACCAAGTGGAATTAATTCCAGGTATGCAATGTTGATTCAACATCTGAAAATCAACTAATATAATCCAGGCTAAGGAAGAAAAGTCATATGATCATATCAGTAGATGCACAAAAGCATTTGACGAAATCCAATACCCATTCACAATAACAATTCTCAGAAAACTAGGAATGGAGAATATCCTCACTTTGATAAAGAACATCTAAAAAAAAAACTACAGCTAACATTATAAATTAATGGAGAGAAACTAGATACTCTCCCACTAATATCAGAAACAAGGAAAGGATGTCTGCTCTCACCACTCCTATTCAACATCATTCTAGAAGTCTTACTAATGCCGTAAGACAACGAAAGGGAATACACTACATACATATTGGGAAGGAAGAAATAAAACTGTCTTTGTTTACAGATGACATCACTGTCTATGTAGAAAACCTCAAAAAATCAACAAAAATATCCTTGGAGCTAAAGAACAATTATAGCACAATTGAAGGATACAAGGGCCTTTCTTCAGAAAGAAGAGAGAATAGCGTACTGAGAATCAAGAAGAAAGTGACCCAAAAGGATTTGGTTAAAAAAGAAAGTAGCCAAATGAGGCAGAAAAAGGGAATTGCAGGTTAAAAACAAAATAAAGAGTAGCCTGGTCAAGACAAATGAAATAATAACTAATTATATACAACAACTGCAAAATTAGCTACTAAATATTTCACTTGCACACTAAGATGCTCCAATATATGAACATTTTACACTGACTCTAGAAATTTGGCCACCCAGGTATTAGTAATACTCTGGAAGATAAATGAAGGCCTGTACAACCTGGATCTCTTAAGGCATAGTGAAAAAGCGATTGCATTACTGGCAGTGGAAATGTATTCTGATTAGAAAATTTTCTTAATCTGCATCTTGGTAGCAATGACCAAAGAAAAGGTTTATAACTTTAACTGCTATAAAAAGTAAACTTTCAGTCTCAAAGTATGGTGCAAACTAGCTAAAACTCTCCTGGAGATTTTCTACAGATGATTAATTTGAAGAAGTGGAGTCTCCAATGAGGACAAGCAACATTTACAACGGAAGATAAGTCTCCTCCACCCCACTCCCATACTTTCTTGAAAAACCTCGTCAAACTTTAAGGCAATAATCCAAGAAATGTTTCAGATGCTACTATGCGCAAAGCTGTGCTAGGCCATGCAGGAAAACAAACATTGAATAAAACATAGTCTTTACACTCTAATAGGTTAAAACAGGGGGAAAGAACACACAAAATAACCATTTATTAAAAAAGAAAGGTAAGCACCATAAGAGAGGCACAGACAGTTCTATATGCATGTTCCGAAGAATCTGAGGGACAGAGTGGGAGAGACCCAACAAGAGGAGACAAGGAACTGCAGGGTTCATTCATGCTATACCTATTTACATGCCAGCTATGTGCCAGCAGGCACATGGGTTCTATCAGGGCTGGGACGGGGGAGAGGTCAGAAAGGTGTTCAGGAGGCATGCACTCTCAGAGTCTAAGCTTGAATTAAAGAACATGGTATTACTAGTGGTTACCAGTGGGGAGAGGGGAGAGGGGAGAGGGAAGAGGAGAGGGGCAAGATAGGGGTATGGGATTAAGAGATGCAAACTACTAAATATAAAATAGATAAGCAACAAGGGTAAATCGCACAGCATAGAGAAATACAGCCATTATTTTGTAATAACTTTAAATGGAGTATAATCTATAAAAATATTGAATCACTATATTATACACCTGCAACTAACGTAATATTGTAAATCAACGATACTTCAATTAAAAAAAGGACAGGGTATTACAAACACTAAATTTGTAGCAATTAATCAAGCTTCTTTCACTTTATGTTATTAAGTAGGCATATTATGGGTGTGCAGAAATAAAACACACTGAAAGCTCACCATTTTTTTTTGTTTCAAATCCCAGGAATTAAATTCAGATGTCAATCTTTTCCCTGATTTTCTATGACTTTTTGCATTTTTTCTAGGAGAAGGGCTTTTATCACAGATAGCAGTATTCACATCTTTTGACAGTGTGTATTTCTTCCTACAGATCACAGATTCTTCAACTGTCTTATTTAGGAGAACTGATTTAAAAGTAGTTTCAGATTCAATATGCCAATCACTCTGCTTTGTATTTTCAATATTTTTCTCCTCCAAATGTTTAGAATGATTCAGTTGTTGTTGTTTGTTTCTTTTGCAAACTTCTACTTCTGCTTTATGTATTTTGTTATGCTGCATTCTTTCTTTCCCATACTGCACCTTTCCCATTTCCTGAGAATTATCATCAGATATTGAAGAGGATGATTTTTGTTTAGTAAGTTTTTTGTTGATAACAATATCTAGTGGGAAAATGAGAAATTAATCCTTATTAAATTTATAAACTGATCATATACAAAATTTGTTAAAACCAAAATAGTTGTTAAGACATTTCAAGAAATGAGTATTTCCTTGAACAACTATTTTATATACAGAGAAAACTGTGTTTCACCTTGATTAAATGTGCCTCCTGATGAAGTACTTGCTCTTTGGTTATTACACAGATTAATATTTGTTACAGGTGTCCAACACGCCCATTTGGAGTGCATTTTATTTCCACAGATGTTGTCTAAAACACCAGGTGACCTGCAAAATAAATTCATTTGCTTATCACAAAACATTAGCCTATGACTCTGATATAAGGCCTTGGTTCTTTTTATTTAGTCAATGTTTATTGACAGAAATTTAACAGTCAAGTATGAAAATTATTCTCATAAGTCCTGATGAAAGTTAAAATTTACTATATAATTGATCAAGATTAAAGAATATTATTGTGAAGGTTCCATTATTGCTACTATTTTGATATCTACCTAAATACATCTCACATATCTTACACGTCTTCATGTATATCTAAACTTGGTTAATTTTCTTCACATTCATACTTTATTGTTTTAAAAATCTCATTCATTTTAAGTCTCTCAATTTGAAAAGAGTTATGTTGGTTGAAGAAACATATAGGCTATTCCCCATTGTGCGATCATAATAATACTTGAAAGATGATAAATTCTATAACCAATACTACATTCTAAGACTATAAAGGCCTTGTCCTTTAAATTTATTACACTCATCTAAAAGTAACATTACTATAGGCTAAATGATTTGATAGGTTTTGTCATACTTACACAGGTTTATCTATTTTTCCCACTGCCTGTGAATCAGGAACAATTTCCTGGAGTTCACCTAAATAGAACAAAAATTATGGTATTTTCATTTTTTCATGCAGTTGGCAGGGTAAAATGAAAGCTAGAATTTGATCAAAGTTCACATATTGGGATGGAAAGATTGATTGATCTCATCTTCCCCCTCCCAGACCCAAACTTCTTGGGAACAAAGGCTGTATTATATTTCCTTGTAACCTCTAAGTTCTTTGCATAAAGCTGAATGTATTCATTATAAATCTTTTTTTTCAAATAAATGAAAGGGAAGTATAGAGAGAAGTGAGTATATATATATATATATGTATGTGTGTGTGTGTGTGTGTGTATATATATATATATATATATATATATATATATATATATAAAGAATGACTAAAATTAAACCAAGGATTACTTACTAAAATTTTGGTTTGGGAATTCAATGTCCTTATTTTCTGTCTTTTCTATAACTTTAGCAGTTTCGATATGCTATAAACAGGGGAGAAATTTTAATATAAATTTGAATTAAGGCATTATATGAAAACAACTTTTAAAAGCCAGAGTATTAAAGTTTAAAACTTTTTTGCCTTACTATTAAAAGTTGGATAGTATTTCTATTTATTTCGTAATGATTATGCCCATTCTAGAATACTGCCTATCCTAAAACACAAGAAAGTAACTTTCATTGCAGATAAGGAGGCAGAAGATCCTACAAATTTTCTGATCTCAGCCACAGCTAGAAAAATAATTCAATTTTCCTCTCTGAGAATTTCTAGCACCTCCATGGCGTATCTTCTCTTGCTATTGATCTCATAGCCTGCATCTATTCTGTCTTTTCACTAACATACATATGAACCGGAAATTATGAAGTATTAACTTATTTTGTAAAGTTTTGGCCACTGCACAAGTAACTTCTTGACTGTAGCAAGCTTCCCTCTTTCCACAGCCACAGGTACACACCTGCCCAGACCAAATAAAAATTTGCCATCACTATCAGAAAAATATACCCTCTAACTAAGATATTTTGCCTCATCCTGGCTGTCTTCCCTACTGGGAGAGGAGCAGTATGAAAATGTACAGATGTGTTTTTTGTTGTCACAATGACAGAAGAGCTCTCCTGACAATAAGTAAGCCCAGGCCTAGGACACTTCTCATCCTACAACATTCAGAACCACACTGCACAGCTAAACAATACTGCCCCTATTAAGAAACACTTAGGTAGACAATTTGAACCATTACTTTGACTATTTTTTCCTAGTATCTTCAACTCTTGCACTCTTTATCTTTCGGCCACATAACCATTAAAAATTTTTTTACATCCACCATCTTTCTTTTTTTTACTGTAACACCAAGGCTGCTAAGCTTTATTTGAGGAAATTATACTTACTTCTAAACTAATGCCATGATAAGCTTCATAGTCTTAAATTTGAACTGGGCCCTCAACACTGCCTAACGCTTGTACTTATTCTTCCCCCTCTCCATTCTCTCTCAGTAGTTATTCCAAACCTCTGTGTGTCTCTGAGCCCTCTACTTCAAGGCTCTGTCCCCAAGAGAAGCTCACCATGCTCACACTTCAGAGAAAACAAAAGCTTTCAGGTGTTCCTCCTCATCTACAAACTTATCTGTATCTCTGATTACCTATTTCTCCGAGACACAACTTTCTCTCATCCATTCCCTGCTCTGTCCCCCCTTCAACTTCCTGGAAAGAATGCCCTCCTCGATGTCCATGTGACTAATAACCTTTATTGACCCTTCAAAAATTAACTCCTCTCCATCTCCTAAAAGAGCATCTCCTGATCTTCAGCTTCCCCTCCAGCTGTGGGATTAGGCACCTGCCCCTCTACTAGGTTTCTACTGCATCCTGTATGTACATCTGAGAACACATACAATATTATAATCATCTTATTAATTTGTCTAATTCCCATGCTAGACTTTGAGATACTAAAAGACAGATTCCACTTGTGTCTTATATTTCTAAACCAGAACCTTCCCCATAGCAGACACTAATTTGTATAATAAACTAAAGAATGATGGCAAGTCCATTTCTCCTACTGAATGCATAAATCAGTTACACTGAATGAATATTTCTAAATTTTATTGTTAGCACAGTAAATGATTGATAAGACCTTACTTTCAAGGACAATAAATGATATCTAAAAAAATTTAAAAAGCAATACTGTAGGAAAAGTGAGACACTCACTGCTTGCAAAAGTAGTTAGCTCAATTATGTATTTCTACAATAACTTGATAAAAATTTATTTAAAAATGCTTTCAAAGAAAAGTTACTTTGTCTGTATTATCTCCTCTATTTCTTTCTTCAGATGGTCTAGATTTAAGCGATACAGCATTATCCACTCCATTTTCCAATGTTTTAGAAGCACCAGGTTTTTCTGTAGAACTCATCATTTGCAGTGGTGGTTTAATTCTTCTTCTTCGTGGTGTTGCTAAAAAGGAGGACAAAGGACTGCTGTATTTGTAGGATTTTCTACGTTGCTCTCACTGAGATAATTTTTGCTGAGGAAGGTTAAAAAAGGGGATTCTAAGATGGGTCCCAGGTTTCTGACTTAGATGAGTAACTGGATATGGACGCCATATTCCAAGGTAAGAAATGGAGAAAAACTGGCAGGGAGGGTGGAAAGATGAATTTATTTTGGACCTGTTAAGTTTGAGAAGTTTGTCAAATATTAGATAATTTCCCAGTAGGCAATCAGATTTTGGGAACAGAAGGTCACTATTAAATTGTCACAAAGATTAAATAATACTGTGTTTATAGCAACTAGTACACAGTATCAGATTATTTTTAAATTTTTATTTAACTCTTAGTATGTACAAGGCACTGTCTAAATGTTTCACAACATTTCTTGTTTAATGAATAATTTTTATTTAATCCTTTAAACAATTTGATGAGGTTAGACACTTTAGTCCCATTTCATAGAAAGGAAACTGGTTCTAAACTTAGCTACAAAGTACATACCCAGGAGCGGGGAAACAAGCCCAAGCAGCCTGATTAATTTAATGTTTTATCCACTATGTTATGCTGGCTCCCACTTAAAATTACAACAAATTATTAATGCTGGATATTAATATTCTGAATAATGTTTATATGGATACCCATTAAACTTCTCAGACATTTATAATTTTTTGACAGAAGACATTTGTGGTTCATATTTTATTAATTTTTATATCCCCAAATTATCCTCTAGATAAATTAGGTCCAAAATACTCCTGAATTTAAAAAATGCCGGCTTAAAACAATAATACTTGTTAGGAATCTTCAAAGACAATAAAACTTACATGTACTGACTAAAAATATTGGACTTCTCACAGTGTATCTATCTGCGCCAGAAACAATCATTGATGCTTCAGACATTTTTCTTTTGCTAGGAGTAATTATCTTAAACCATGAGAAAAAAAAAACACATTAAATATACATTCTCTTTTGAAATTAAATATCCTATAATTTTATTCACAACATTTTGCCTTGACTACACAGAAAAGACATATGGTATTTTATAAACAATATGATATCCAGAAATATCTGTAGTTTAGCCTGACTTGAAGGATTTTATCCTAATGTTTGGTATTGAATAGATAGCCGAAACAAGTAAAGGATGCTGTTTTAAAGAATATTTAAAGAATATCCAGACTTAGAAGTATAGTACCTTTATATATTAGCTGAAAATATTTTATTGACACTCAGTTTATCTAGTTAACCATTGGCTCACAATTTCGTATTGTATTTCATAAGGATAATGTTTGGAACACATATTTATGTAAACTTGTTTGTGAAAGTTTTCATAACATTAAGCCTTCAAAACTTTCACACATTTAAAAAACTGTATTAATATTCTGTGAAGACTGAACTGCCTTTGGAGTAAAAAGCAGCTACAGGAGTTCAGAGACTCAGTGGCACACAAGCTAGTGTTCCAAAAAAGATGTGCATTTTCTAACTTTAGCCTAGAATGACTGATAAGAGCAACAGATGTAGATAAGCAGAGGCGGGACTACAGGGGACAGGAGTTCCAGAGGATGCCGTACAAAGGACTACATGATGACAAACCATAAAGAGGGAGAAGACAGCTGTTTTGAAAAAGGCACCTGCCCCTAAGACAGAGAAAAAAAAAATTGATGGAGTTTTGAGTAGGTACGTATATGGGGCAATGGAGGAAAGGTGGGGAAGGATAGGAGAAATGTGAATTCTAAGATGAACCAGAAAATAAGCTACTGAATCAGCAGATTCTTCTTAAAGAAATTACAGTTCTAGTGGTATATAATGAATGAGATCCAAAAAGTTACTTATTCATATAAATGCTTTGAACAGTTAGTCCTTATTGAAAACACAGTGTGTATTTAACAACAGTGCAATGTTTTTCAAACTTTAGTGTGGTTAAGATCTTTTCCAGAGTTTGTGTTATGATTCAATAGGTTTAAGGTGGGGAGGGGGGGTCTAAGAATCTGCATTTTTAGTAAGTACTCAAGTTATGATTCTGATATAAAGACACAAAAAAAGGCTTTTATAATCTAATCATCTGAGGGAACTACAGTTGACAAAAATGATACTTTTAATTTAATGAAGGGCACAGACTAAAGGGAAAAATAGTAACACAATGTATGGAAGAGGCTGTGAGAGTTACAGTTGCCTGAAGGTGAGAGATTAGTAAAAATAATTGGGAAAAGCTCCATTAAGAAAGTAAAAATGAACAAAGATTTACAAATGTAAGTACACTTTAGATAAGCAGAGGTAAAAGCAGCATGAATGAAAGTACAGGGGCAAGAATGAGCATGCCATAAAAAAAGAGACAGTAAAGCAACTGACCATACTAAAGTGGAGGGTATTTCAATAGAGTAATATTAAATTACAGAATGTCTTCAAACTAAGTCAAAACTTAGATTTAATGGGATAAACACAGAGATGACAAGGCTTTCTGAGCAGAAGAATGCTATGAGGAAACTGGTATTAAGAAAAATCAGTGGTGTACGACACAGGGTAGCTCACAAAATGGAGCAACAGTGTCAAAGACACTATTAGAAGGTTACTGTATAACCTAGGTATGCTAAAATGAGTAACGGTAAAGGGAATAATAAGGAGGAAACGATGTGAGAGATACTATGAAAGAACAATCACTAGCACCTTGGTTCTAGGTATGGGGGGAGAAGAGTTTGGAATCAAGGATATCATCAGAAAAATGAACGGTAACATTACTGAAGTATGGAGGCAGATGCAAACTTGAGGCAAAAGATAAAGAGTTTGAGGTAGACTTTAGGAAAGGGCTTAAAGAGACACAACCAAGGGAAATATTAAAAGAGTAAGTGGAGACGTAGCTATAGAACTTTGAACAGAAGCCTGGTACATTTTAAGAGCTTAAATTATGCACAGGAAGGAAGCTCTCTAAGGGAGAAGGCACAGAGATGTTCAGAAGGCTGGGTATCAAGCTTTTAGAGCAAATCTACATTTAGGAGACAGTGAAAGTATCTCTGATGTAGTAACAGAAGTAAAAAGAGAATTAAAATGCTAACATAGAAGACAAAGGAGAGGACATTAAGAAAGAGAGGGCTGTTAGCAATGTCAAGTGTCACAGCAAGATGTGGAGAAGGCGGCTGAGAAATGGTTCTATCACATGTGGCCTAGAGGAGATCCTCAATGGAGCAGGAGGAGGAGAAAGAACCTAGTATTTTGCTTTCTTTCCTCATGCAAATAAACAGAACATTACATTATAAATTTGTATTGGCCAGTGCAGAGACAGAACAGAAAGGATAAATGCAAAAAGTGGTAGTTACTTTCCTATATATCTCTAATTTGAAACTTACAAGTGTATGGCATACCTTGTCCTAAATCCCTAAACCTTACATATAAACACAATCTACTGAAACACTAACTTTTTTTTGAAACACTAACTTTTGTTTGCATTTGTAAAAGGCAGGGGAAATACTCTGAAATGTGACTGATAAACATATGAATTCTAGATGCTTTTTTCTATAATTATATATAGCAATGATTTGACCTATGTTATTTTATAAATGACTATTTTGATGCCATATATACCTCAGGCTGACTATTTTTTCTGTCCCCTTGATTACTGTTTTTGATATATTTTGGAGGTTTAGCAAATTCCTCTTGGGGGTTAGCTTTTTCTTTCAAACTAACAAGTTCTTCTTCGACTGGTGAGATTTGACTTTCTGGGACTAGAATCTGTTGGAGAACAAGGAAAAAGTGTTTAAAACTGCAAACCATAGGCAGTTCTCAAAAATCACTGGATGTCTTCGTAAAGCGCTCATTCATCTTACACTCATAAAGGTCAATTCTTTTTGTCTTATATCTATGTACTGTTATAATTTTTAGTCCTTTTTCAAACGTTAATAGACATAAAACAGGCTTTGGCGTTAGTGGAAGAACATGTACTTCTGATTTTTATTTAAAGTTACCAAAACTGGTATTAATAACAATCTACCTTCTGTACTGAAATAAATGATTATTAATATGTTTAAAAAGTATATACATCTTATTGGGGCACTATGTTGAGACAATTTATTTTTTTAGATATTCACCCTCCAAGATGAACTTTATTACTGTGCTATTATTATTTAGGGTTAAACTTAGCCCAGTGGTAAAAATCAAGTAAGTTAGACACATACCTGTGATCCACTTGCATCAAAAAGAATATGCACAGATGTTTTGGCAACTGAAACGCCTTGTTTTCTGGTAAATTCCTAAAGTAAAATTAATTCAAAGGGATGTCATTTTCTCCCAGTTCTTTCCATTTTAATGCAATTATTTCCTATACCTGTTTCCTTCCAAAATTGCCAAATTATCTTAAATCATTATTATTTATACATATAAATACTCTTTTCAGAATAATTCAATGACTCCCCACTAACCACGGTCTTAGCCTGCTATTTTGGTAAGGGTTCCTCACAAGCATATTATCTGCTATTCTTCACCATAAATCTTTTGCACGCTATAGACTGAATTTTTCCCCCGCAATGCATATGTTGAAACATAGTCCCCAAGGATGGTATTAGGAGTGGAGGCCTTTGGGGGTTGCTAAGGTCATAAGGGCAGAGCCCTTATGAATGGAATTAGTGTTCTTATAAAACAGACCCCAGAGAAATCCCTCACCCCTTCCACCATGTAAGGACACCATGAAAAGATGGCCATCGATGAACCAGGAAACGGGCCCTCACCAGACACTGAGTCTGCTGGCGCCCTGATCTGACTCACAGCCTCCAGAACTATGAGAAAAAAATGTTTGTTGTTTAGGCCACCCAGTCTATGGTATTTTTGTTACAGTAGCCTGAACAAACTAAGACATGGACCATCCAAGCTTGTCAACTGAACATCTCCCTAAACATAACATGAATTCCCACCTTGATTCCCAGTTAAACAATATCCGACTTATATCGTCTTCCAGTCCTGGAAAGCATCTTATCTAAATTTCATTCATTAACTTCAAAGGCCATTTCAAGGCCCACCTCCATAGCCCTTCCTTCATATCTGACTCTTAATGTGCATTCTTTCTTCAACATCTATACTTCATTTTCTATATGCCACTTCTTCTGAGGCACATTCTGTAATTCTCACAATGTTTAATATCTTGAAAACAAGCCTTTGTCTCATTTCACTTTCTAAACACGTCGCAGAAATTCATTAAATGTTTTGAGTAGCTGCTGCTAATTCTGTCATCTGAGATTCTTTCTAATTGGTATCTGAAAGGGTATGGCTAACAATCTGATGGCCATTCCACAATACAAATTTAAAGGACTAAAAATCTACATGTTATTTTATAAAGAATTGTAGGGAAAAAAAATCAATGAAACTTATAGTCCCAAGTAACTGAAAGTTTCCAGAATTATGAAAATAAATGTTTATTAAAAAGAGTTTGACTTACCCTATACTTATTTGCACCAAAAATTTTTTGTGTCACGTTAGTGATTTCTAACGATGCATCAAAATACAAAAGCAATTCCTTCCCTTCTTTTTCACTAACTTTTACTTTATTTTTCAGAGTTATAGTCAGTAGCTTCTTCGATTCTCTCACTGTACGCAAATGAATCACACTGATTAGTTTACATTCATTCCTATGATACCACTCTATAGGTATACTATAAATAAGAAAAGCATGCAGCATACCAATTAAAATGAACTGAAATAAAATTAACTTTTAGGATTTAACAGTATTTAAATTAATCAATTCTGGTACTAACTACTTACATAAACAAATCAACAATTCAGTTTATTTTTCAAAGTCTCAGTTTCCTGATCTATAAATTACAAGGTAATACAATAATTAATGAACTAAAGCCCTGAGTACATTCTGGACACTAACAGGTTCTTAATAAATATTCTTTGGACACATCTGAGAAAACTATTTTCTTAATTTAAAACAGGCAAAAAAGAAAATAACTTTAATTCCATAACTAACTATTCCTAGGCATAAGCATCTATTCAGACATTTCTATTAAATCCACAGTTACAAACGTGTTGACAATGAACGTTTGATAAAAACTTGAGTACCAGGATATTGTGAAGGAAGAAGGATACAGTGCTAATCCTCAAAAAATTCACCAATCCAGTGAAAAGAAAATACTGTTAAGTGCCAGTTTATATGAAGTATTCACCTCCCTTCCTCCAAAAAGTTACAGAAAATTACCTGGCACCCAATTAATGTGCCTGTATTATGGACCGAAGGCCACTATGGTCCTGTCCTACCTCTGGTGGTGCTCCTGTTGCTGACTGAGAAGTCTCCACACCTGCCCCCAGTGTTTGCTTTTGGGCAAGAGGAAAACATCCTGAGGGAGAAGGACCACACCAAGGACAAAACTTTGTGTCTGCATCAGGAAAAGCTCCGCTGGCCACTCCATGCTACCCTAAAGGACAAATGTCCCTATCGGCTATAAAACTCTCTGATCCTTACGAGGCTTGCCCAAACAGAAAATGTCTTATTTGCTTTTGCAGCTATATGGTCATGAAACTTCCTCCGTGATGTCCTTTGATGGTACTAAGAAGTATTAGTTGCCTGAAGATAGTGGTAACGCAGTTTCTAATCCAAAATGCTGGTAGTTTTTTTTTTTTTTTTTTAAAGAAAAAACAGTCACAAGTCTCAACAGTAAAAGTTTTCAGGCTTTAGAGATGAAAGATCAGGTGACGTTGAAAATGATAATGTTTCAGATTTTGATGATGAAGATTAGAACACTTATAATCTTTACGAATATTTTTGTTTATTGTTATATCCCTCTGATACACATTTGAATTTTTTTCTGCAGCTTGCTGTGAACTTAGAGTAAATGCAGTATTTGCTTCACTGCTTGCATGAACATGGTATTAGAATTACTTCCAATTTATTATTTTGCTGAATGCTTTGTACCTTTTTCTACAAAGCATTCTCCACGTATGTCATGACTATCTACATAAGAATTTGTTGATATTTGTTATATTTTATTACTGACTTTGTTGAAATTTCTGATATTTGCTTTGACTGCCTAGACTATATCGTGGCTTGCTTTTTAGTTAGCAATATTACTGAGATACCAGAAAACTTCCTATTTTGTTGCTTCCTATAAAATCCAAGTATTTATAGATATCAACATATTTGGATCTTATGTTATCTAGATATTTCTGTAGGATTCCAGTATACTATTCTTAAATGAATATAATAATATGTTTTCTCCTGCAAAACCATTCAAAAAAACACTTAAAAACTGTCCATGGAGCCTTTATTTTATATACGCCTATAAATTGAACATAAAAGGGTCTAACCTCACCCTATTGTGCTGCTGCTTCCCCATTCCTTCAGTCTGCAACTGTAGATGCTCTTTTTCACTAGAACTATTGGTTGATCTCCAGAGTCCACACTTTTTTTTAACTTCCATGAGTGCCAGTCATGTAAAAAATTCAGATCTTGCCTGCTCCACATAGGTAGACTACATCACCACTTTATTACAAAGGATATTAAAAGATACAAATGAACAGCCAGATGAAGAGAGACAGTGTGAGGTCTGGAAAAGTCCTGAGCACAGAAGACACTATCCCTGTGGCGGCTGGGGTGTGCCACCAAGGGTCAGTATAAGGACTGAAGTGTGTATACTGATATTGATAATGAAAGAGTTAATTATTACCTTGACATCTGAAATTTCAGTGGAAATTTTGATGGAGTGGGATGTTAAACAGAATGTAGAAAAGAACAGAAATGAAGAGCAAGAAAGGGAAAGATTTAGTAAAAACTATTCTCTCAAAATTGGCTATGAATGGAAAAAGAATGAGATAGAGGAAGACATAGGATCCACGTAGACTTTTTTAAGATGCAGTGACAAATGTACCATAAAAATGTATGATGTTAAAACTACAGGAGAGGACGTTATGTTAAGTGAAATAAGCCAGTCACAAAAAGACATATGCTGCATGATTCCACTTAAAATAGTCAATTTCATAGAAACAAAAAGTAGAATGGTGGTTACCAGGGGCTGGGTGGAGGGGAAAAAGGGGAACTGTTCAATGAGTATGGAGTTTCAATTTCTCAAGATGACGAAAGTTCTGAAGATCTGTTTCACAATAATGTGAATGTACTTAACACTACTGAACTATATACACTAAAAAATGGTTAAGATGGTAAATATTATGTGATTTTTACCACAATAAAAAAAATAAGAGAAACTGCGTGAGGGTGTATATGGAAACTTTCTACACTATTCTGGCAAGTTTTCTGTAATCTAAAACTATTCTAAAATTTAACATTTATCTTTAAAAAAGACCCAAATCAAACTTCCAGAGATGAAAAATATAATGCCTGATAAACATTACACAGGATAGAACAGAAGCAGGTTACACACTGCAGAAGAAAATATTAACTAGCAACAAAACACAGCAATAAAAAACTACCGAAATGAAAAAAGAGAGTGGAAATAAAAGCCTGGAGTTTGGGTAGAGAATCCAGAGAATCAGTGAGCTATGGGAGAACTTCATATAGCTTAGTATATATGTAATCAGAGCCTCCAGAGAGGAGGAGAAAAAAGAAGGAGCAGAAAAAAATATTTGAAGAACAGTGGATAAAAACTTTAGAAGCAAGGAAGCTCAATGAACCTCAAGAACGAACAATATGAAGAAAATTACACTAAAGCACTATAATCAAATGTTTAAAACTACTAATAAATAGAAAAACTTAAAATCAGCCAGGGGAAAAAAAGACTTTAAACAAAAAGGAGCAAACATAAGAGTGACAGACTTCTCATCAGAAACAATGCAAGCCAAGAGAGAGTAGAGTAACCTCTTTCAAGTACACTGAAAGGAAGACAACAGGCAGTCTAGAATTCTATATGTATCAAAAATATTTTGCAAAACAAAAACAAAATAAAGACTTTCTGACATAAAAAACCTGAAAGAACTCATCACCAGCATATTTGCAGGTCAAGAAATATTAGAGAAGTCACCTAGGCAGAAGGAAAATTATACCAAATGGAAATCTGGGTCTATACAAATGAAAGCTGAACACTGGAAATGGTAAATATGTGGGTAAATATAAAATACTTTTTAATCCACTTTTTAAATCTCTTTAAAAACTAATTGGCTGCATAAAGAATAATATCATTATACCATAATATGAGGTCTTTGACACATTCAGAAGCAAAAAAATTTTTAGCATTATGGGCAGCAATGGCACAAAGGCCAGGAAAGCAAAAATGGAAGTTTACTACTACAAGGTTCTTATAGTATTCATAAAGGGGTATAATATTACTTCAACACACACACTATTAAGTTAAATATGTATAAAATAAACCATAAATCAGCCACTAAAAAGGTGGATATAAAGCCAACAAAAGAAATACAATGAAACCACTGAAAATGAATTAACACCAAAGAAGAAAAAGAGGAAAAGAAACAAGGCAGATGGGATGGCACTTAGAAAAAACAAAAGCTAGATGATGAATTTAAAGCAAATCAATAGTCACATTAAAAACCACAAAAGGCAGAGACTATCAAATTACACTGACAGTCTCTGATATGATGCCCAGTATCAGTATATGATGCCTCTAAGAAACCCACTTTAAATACACAGACACAAATGACTTAAAAATAAAGAAAAGCTATGCCATGCTATAATTAACCAACAGAAACTTGGAGAGAGTATACTAATATTATATAAAGTAGACTGCAGAGCAAAGAATATTACCACAGGAAAAAGAATCATTTCATAATGATAAATTTATGAAGAAAAGATAATACCACTAAATATTTATAAAACTAATAACAGAAATTCAAAATATCTGAAGCGAAAAAATAACAGAACTGCATAGAAAAAAACCCACAGCTCTAGTGGTGACTTCAATACCGCTCCCTCAATAAGTGATAGAACAAGGAGGCAGACAATGAGGGAGGATATATGACAACACTATCAACCCAACCCTCCACCCAACAACAGCAGAATACACATTCCTTCAAGCGCACTCACACCATTCACCAAGACAGACCATATTCTGGGTCATAAAATAAGTGTCAATATACTGAAAAGGATTCTCAAAAATCAGACAAAGTATACTCTCTCATAACAATGAAATTAAGTTAGAAATCAGTAGCAGGAAAATATCCCTGAAATCTCAAGTATGTAGAAACTAAATAAAACACTTTTAAATAAACCTATGGGTCAAGGAAGAAACCAAAAGAGAAATTTAAAAAGAATAAATTACTGAAAATGGAAATACAGCACACGGCAATTTGTAGGATGCTGCTAAGGAAGTACTTAGGGGAAGAATTTAAAGCACTAAACAGCTAAATTAGAAGAGAAAAAATGGTCTCAGGTCAATGACTTCAGCCTCACCCTGAGAGGCTAGAAACAGGAAAGCAAATTACAACTAAAGCAGAAGAAAAGAACAGATATAAGAGCACAGATCAATTAAATTGAAAATCAAAACACAAAAATGAGAAAAATCGATGAAACTAAAGGCTGGCTCTTAGAGAATATCAATAAAATTGATATAACTCTCATCAGACTGATTAGGAAAAAAAGATACAACTTAGCAGTATCAGCAGCAACAGGGGGACCATCACTACAGAACCTACAGACAGTAAAAAGATAAAATGGGACCATTATAAACCACTTTATGCCAATAAATTTGACAACATGATTACTTGAAAGACACAAATTACCAAAGTTTACTCAAGGGAAAAAATAGATAACCTGAAAAACCCTCTCTCTATTAAATTAATTGAATTTGTAGTTAAGAGCCTTCAGCAAAGAAAAGTAAAAGTGCAAGCCCAGATTGCTTCACTGGTAAATACTACCAAGTACTTAAGGAAGAAACAATACCAATTCTACACATACTCTTAGAGAAAACTGAAGACTATAGAATATTTGCCAGTTCAGCCTATGAAGCTAACAATGCCCTGATTCTGAAACTTAAAAACAAAAAAAAACAAAAAAACAGACATTACAGGAAAAGAAAACCAGACCTTCTAGAACATGAAATACCAAATTCCTAACTAAATTTTGCAAATCAATTCCAATAATATATAAAAGAATAATACATCACAAAGAAGTGTAACTATTGTTACAATGTTATTTCTCCAGATATCAAACTACAATCCCAGTCGTAATTCTAGCAGGCTTTTTGTAGCAATTGATAAGCCAATTTTAAAATTTACATGGAAATTCAAAAGGTCTAGAATTTCCAAAACAGTCTTGAAAAAAAAAACCAAACCCACAGTGTTAGAAGACTAACACTATCTCACTTTAAGACTCACTATAAATCTACAGTAATTAAAACAATGTGGTACTGGCATAGGGAACAGATCAATGGAATGGACTACAGCATCAAGACCTGCACTTCTACCAGTCATTTGATTTTCAACAAGGGAACCAATGAAGTCCAGTGGGGAAAGGAAAACCTTTTCATCAAATAGTCCTGAAATAACTGTATACCCATATGAAAAAATGAACCTAACTCCTATATCACACCATAATCAAATATTAATTTGAGATGGATCATAATCCTCAACATAAAAGCTAAAACCATGAAGTTTTTATAGAAAAACAGGAGAACCTCTTTGTGACTTGGTAGTAGGCAAAATTTCTTAGGTCACACAAAGCAATAACCATGAAAAAAAAAAAACTGATCATGTGGACTTCAAATTTAAAAACTTCTGCTCATTAAAGACACCACTGAGAAAATGAATAAGATACAGATAGGGAGAAAATACTCACAGAACATATATTTGTCGAAGGATTCATATCCAGGATACATAAGAACTCAAAAACGTAATAATAAAAAAGACAGTCCAGTAAAAAAAAAAAATGGACAAAATATTTAAACAGACACTTCACGAAGAAGATATATGAGTGGCCATTAAGCACATGAAAAAGTGCTCAACATCACTGGTTATTAGGAAAATGCAAATAAAAGCTATCATGAGATACCACTACATGCCCACTGAGATAACTAAAATATGTCTTGATATCTGAATCTGGAGTGGTGCCAGTCTGCCAAGGTGTATGATTTTTGTCCAGCACGTATTGACAAGAAAGTGACTGATCATGGGTTTTAGACTAGATAGAGAAGGAAATAAATACAAGATATTGGGGGAAATGTGGGGTCAGGGAATTTGATGATATTGAACTATCAAATTTATGAATGTGAACATATGAAAATGTTGATCTGCTTTCATCAGTCTATTGTTTTTCCATAGAGTGTGCAACTTCTACTCCAATAGAATCAAGAAGATAGTTATAGAAAACAAGTTTAATACCTTCAATGCTGTATATTTGTACTTCTTCCTCAGGCACAGTGACTGCTTCCCACTGATGATTCTTAAATTTAAAAACAGGTTTTGATCATAAATAATAATTCATTCTTGCTTTAAAGCTCCTTTAAACACCATTTTAAGTTATACAAACAATAAAGGTTATTATTTTTTTTTTTACTAAGTATCACTAAGTAACTGGTTGATATAACACATTTCTTGCTCCATCAATTGACTAGATAATATATTATACTTGTCACATTTAATCTATTTGTTCATTCTTAAAAGTAAATGACAGTACTGACTACTTTTATGGTTTCCTATTCTTAACCAAAAACAAAGAATGACTAGCCATTCATATTTATTAGAGTATACCCTTTTAAAAAATATTACCAAATCCTGTCATTTCTTCCTTTGAAATGTTGTGTGATCATATTCATCCCCCAATTCCCACTCATTAATTGATTGTCCTTAGAGTCAAACACTGAATGCATGTGAATAATAACCTAAAATGTTTTCCCCTTCCAAGTATTTTCATTGAAAATTTGTATAAGTGAATAAAATAATATGAATTCACACAGAAAAGTCATGGTAAAAATTAGAACCATTCCTAAAAGATGGGATCCTAAAACCTTCAGTAATCTTATGATGAAAATAGATCCAATTCTTTTGCTATTTAAGGACCACTCATTGTATAGAAATTCTGCTATATCCTCGATCGCTTCACTAACTCCCTCCCTTATTTGCCTTAATTGAAACCAGTCTGTACTCTGAGGGCACCACTACTATTATAATTATAGCCTTCTCCAGTTAAGGTGCTAATTCTCCCAGACCTCAAAACCTCAGGGTCGGCAGGAAAGGGCTGGTCTCCTCCTCTCTCCCCAACACTTTGAGCAGCTTCACATTTCTCTGTGTGTAAAAACCTTGCCCCTTTGCGGCACATGCCAGCTGCCACACATACCTACCGGTTATCATCTACTAACTTTAAAGTGACTCTTCCTCATACATGGAGGCACCTGGTTCAAAGCTTTCCTTTTGAAAAAATGTCTACATTATAAAAATTTTCGAACAGATTATAAAAAATAGAAATCATAGTATATTGAATCCAAAATATGCCCGTACCCAGCTTCAACAGTTACCGATATATTATACCCACTTGTTTCATCTTCACCCCCTACTCTCCCTCTATTACACTCTCCTCCTCTTGACCTCAGTTTTTTATTTAATCTCTCTGTCACCCCAGCCATCAACTTTAAAACTCTTATCCTTAAAGTACCTAAAAAAAAAAACCGCTCCCTTGAATCCACATCTCACTTTAGCTTCTACTGTTCTCTTTCCCTTGTCTTTACTTCCTCTACAAATATTTCAACTTTCCAGGAATGCCTAAATCCTCATCACTTAAGTGAAATTGCTCTTTCATGGATCACCGGTTTTTATTTATTTAACATGTGTTTTGACAGTGTTCATCATTTCCGCTCATAAAACACCCTTCCTTTGTCTTCTATAACCTGATACCCTTTTGTTCTTTTTTGGCTGATTCGTCAAGTATCCTTCAGGCTAGAGTCTCTTCTACCTATCCTGTATAAGTTTTTTTTTCACAGTTCTGTCATGTAGACACTCATTAAATACCATGGTTTTATTTATCATCTATATACAGAGAGCTTCTAAATCTCCACTTACAGCTCAGCTCTCTCACCTCAACTTCAGACCAATATATCCAACTGCCTACAAGATATCTTCAGCTGAATACCCCACAAATACCTCCAAATCAAAACATCCAAAGTTGAGCTCATCATCTTCCCCTACAAAACTGATCCTCCTGAGACAGCATCTTCATCCATCCAGTTACCCAAGTTTTATTAATCCTTCCTCTTTTTACTACAAACAAACTACCAAGTCTGCTCAATTCTACCTCCTCAAGTTTTTCTGGAATCCATCCATTTCCATCCATCCCCACTGTCACTTTCCAAAACTGTGCCACCGTGATTTCTCTCACCTGGATTACTGCAAGTCTCCTAACTGCCTCTGGTCTTGTCCCTTTTTAATCTGTTCTCCCTGAGGCAGGAGATAGGTGGGCCCCAAGCTAGACATTTACAACTGGCCTCCTGTTCCAAATTCCTGGGGTGAGAAGAAGATGGGCTCCAGGCCGGACATTCATTACAACCCCCAACCCCCATGTTTACATTTCCTGAGGCAAGAGACAAACCAGCTCCGGACTACATATTTATGACCGGACTCCAGTCTATATTTCGAGATCTGCACTTCAATATAAGAAACAACAACAGGAACAGGGTAGATAACTGGACATTGGACACTTTTACGGCAGGGACAGAGAGGGGCTAAACCCTGTTAAAAGATCAAGACATCATGCATTTCCCATCCTTGGTGCAAGGGAAACATTGTACATGCACAGAAAGGCTCCTTGGGGTTCAAAAAGGAGGGGGCACCACCCCATCATAGGTGATGCTAAGGCCATCCCCTAGGCCTCTGGACTGAAATCCATGTTGGAAAAAAGTTGCCCATGCACTGTCAGGGAGGGTCCTAGGGCAGGTCAGGTGTTGAGAAACCAGATAATTGGCCAAAGGTAAACAAAGACCTGGAAGAACTGCCCTATATAAATGACTTAACCACCTCTTTACTGTGCTCATTAGGGAGGAGGCCCACACCCTTGCTCTCCCAGTGTGTAATTGTGCCTTGCTTCCATCTTAACTAAACAAACTGTTTCTCTGTGTGCTCTCCCACTAGTTGTTGTGCTATATCTCTAAATAATAAACTTTGTACCTGTTTTTTTTTTTACAGTTTTGCCTCTGTAAGAAATGCATTTTTCACTGGGGGCAATAGCCAGGGGGTCTGGTGGCTAGGATTCCTGGTTTTCATCCAGGCTACCCAGGTTCAATTCCTGGGCAGGGAATTAAGATCTCGCTTCACGCCACCACTCACTGCTGCCTCTCCGAGATCATCCCCACCAGGAGAATCTTTTACGTGAATGTGATGCTCAGTGTCTAGCATATATCTGGCACACAGTAAGTTCTTATTAAATATTCACTGAACTGATGTTGCCTCCTACTTATAATCCTTCTTTGGCTCTATACTGCCTGCCTTATTTCTTTTCAATATCCTTTGAACTCTATGCACTAACCATACTATGTATCTTTCAGTTCTTTGAGTATTCTATATATTCATTCTTAAAATAAATACGAGCCCTTGAATAGCCATAAATGAGAAAAGACATGTCCCTGGTTTAATAAATCTTATGTTCTACGGGGGGAAAAACAGAAAAAACAACAGATAAACAAAAGGATTTTAAGTAGCAATAACTACTATAAAAGAAAAAAAGAGGCCAATGTGATATAATGTGGCTGGGTGGCTACTTCAGACTGAGTTACCAGAGAATACCTCTACAAGGAGGTGACATTTGTGCTGAAATCTAACTGGGAAGGAACTAAGACGCAAAGATCTGGAGGTTCCTAAGCATTAGAACCAGCAAGTAGAAAGACTTGAAAAGAGCGTGATCTAGAGGAAAAGAAAAAAAAAAATGAATGTGGCTAGAACACAGTAAGCACAGAGAACAGTCTAATTATCAGAGAAATAGCCAGGGGCCAGGTCATAAAGGCCCTCAAACACCATGTTAAAGAGACAAAGGGAGGGTTTTAAGCAGCCACAATATGGAAGAATGGCTTTGAGAAGAGTAAGCCTGAAGACAGGGAGAATGCACTACTGCTATAGAAATCCAGAGGGGAGAGGAGTCTAAATATCTCTGTGGGAAGAACTCTCTCCCAGCATCTCTAGATCAGTGACAGGAACATAGGAGGCATTTATTACAAATGCATTTTATACTATCCCTATCAAGTATAATACTAAAATTACTTATTTTCTTGTCTGAATCATCCATTAGACCAAGTGAATGAAGTCAGGAACCACATCAGTCCTATTCTATCCTCTTTTCCCAAAATGAAAGTCCACTTCCTGAAGAAAATCCAGTTAAAAATACACCTAAAAACTCTGCAAGAATAAATACACTAATGAAAACCATCAGTGCCCCTGAGAAGTAGTGCTAGTTTTTGGAACTCAATTTTAATTAAGCATTCTAAAAAGGTACTCTAAAAAGAAATAAAGGTACATGGAAATCCTAAGAGGCATTTGGTTAATGTTCGTCTATAAAGAGTTTACCTGGAACAAAAGGCAGGATTTTACAAGAGAGAGACTAAAAAGACTAAAGCCTCATTGTATTATCAGCAGCCGCAGTCAGATTAGTAAACGCAAATCAACTCTTACTCAGATCTTGGCCATACAGTTTGAGCTAGAAGTATGCAAATGTAGAAAATATTAAGTGGTGGCTATTTGGAAACAAGGCCTCAAGAATTTTCCTCAGGTTAAAAAGAGGTTAGTAGAAAACATACCACCTGGTTGGAAAGTTTAAACATAGCTACAATATAGCACAGAAAGAAAAGAACTAAAATTCACTTCTAAGTACCACCATAAGAATCAATCCCTCACAACCAAATGTAAAATAACTAGCTAGCAGGAAGCAACTGCAAAGCACAGGGAGATCAGCTCAGTGCTTTGTGTCCAACTAGAGGGGTGGGAGACGCAAGAGGGAGGGGATATGGGGATACATGTATACGTATAGCTGATCCACTTTGTTATACAGCAGAAACTAACACACCGTTGTAAAGCAATTATACTCCAATAAAGATGTAAACAAACAAACAAAAAAAGAATTAATCCCTCACTATTTTCAAACAGAAGATTCTATGAAAGAATAAGGTTAAGACCATTTGTCATTCATCTGTTAATGTTATTTTTAACTGAGTGCTTCTGTACTGGAGTAACTTCTGTCTTTTCTAGATTCAATTCACTTTGTTCATGTGAATGTTAAATTTTAATCATTAACATGTAATTAATTTCTGAAAAGCTCATATTTAAACACTAGTGTTAAATTTTAGCATTTTTCTCTTGCAATAAGACATCAGAAATAATTTTCATTTCTAATTAACTTGATAGGTTACCATGCTCATCAAAACTACTAGAGCTAACATTGAAATCTATTAAAATAGCGAGAAAATAAATATCAAAGAAATCCATATTCTTAAGTTGAATTACAACATTATATACACACACACACACACACACACATATAAAATGGTACAGAGGAATCTAAAGCTTACATCATTGTCTCCAGCAACGTAGAATGATACAGTCTGGCTCCCAAGATTAAAATCTATCCAAAATCCCTCAAGTTTTTCATCTGATGGTATTTTCAACTAATAAAATAAACATATAAAACTAGAATATACTATGCTTTTAAAAGAGACAACAGAAAATTATGATGTTATATTCATGGTTGAGTTTTTTTAAAAAAGAAAAGAGTAGAGCTGGAAGGTATGGGAAGATAAAGAGCAGGCAAGTACAGCATTTAAATCAATTTAGAAACAATCAAAGGAAATGCTGCTTAATATTTTACATAGAAATTAGCTAGCTCCAAAAAATCACAAATATTCCAAGTACAAATAAAGGTTGAAAATATTTTCATGTTTGAATATATTCATGAATGATAAACAATAATGGGCTTGATTAAGGAAACATAAGAAAATTTGAAGTACAACCTTTATATTTCATTTATCCTTGGCTACAAATGTGCCATTTCATAAAATGTCACTTAGATCCAGAATACCAGACCAGCTGTATTTGTGATCTAATTATGACTAACATTAATGTTCTTGTCAATTTGTAACCTACAATTCACTTGACCTTTCCACCAAAAGTCATCTAATAACTAAAACAACACATACTAAATTTAAAATTTACCTCATATTTATCAAGAAATGCTGATAAACAAGGAAATGTAAAGACCCTGAAACAAAAAGTAGTCTGAATTAAAGAAAAAATTAATAAGCCTTCACAGCATAATTTTGACTTGCCATACAAATCACACCTAGGATCAAAAGGAAATCAAATCAGGCAGTAGTGACAACAATTTAAATAAAATCATATTTCCTTCTTTATTACTCTTTAAAGTGAGAGTTCAGGGGAAATCTGTTTCTGAAAGACAGCATATTACTTTTTTTTATAAATTTATTTATTTATTTATTTTTGGATGTGTTGGGTCTTAGTTTCTGTGCAAGGGCTTTCTCCAGTTGCGGCGAGCGGGGGCCACTCTTCATCGCGGTGCGCGGGCCTCTCACTGTCGCGGCCTCTCCCGTTGCGGAGCACAGGCTACAGACGCGCAGGCTCAGTAGTTGTGGCTCACGGGCCTCAGCATATTACTTTGAGGATACTACTCAACCTACCATTTTGACTAAAGTGACTGAACCAAATTACTTTTCATGTTATCGACTATGAACAGAGATTCCTAATTTAGCTTATACTAGTGATATTGATACAGTGGAAGTTCCCATAAGATTATATGGGAAAAGAAGAGTAGAAGTGAATAATACTGCTAATAAAAATGGCTGAACTCATTGAATACTTTCTTGGTCAGATTCTACTATAAGTACTAAGTGTATAACCGTCTCATTTAATCTTCACAACAAACATATGAGGTAGATATTATTAGTATTCTTATTTTACAGCTAAGGAAACTGAGGCGAGTAAGGTTAAATAACTTGTCCAACATTAGAACAGAAGAGGGGGACCTGTTATTCAAATCCAAATAGTGTGACTCCCTGCGCACAACCCTCACCCTATCTTTCATTTCCTTAGCAGGTAAACTAAATGTGAACTCATTCAATCCAATGTGTCCTGAGCACCTATAAGGTGCCAGGCACTGCACTACAAAAATGCCTCTTCTGTCATTGTCAAAAGTGATAAAAATTTATATTACCTAGCCTTCCATGACCATTCTTGAGATTAAATAACTGCAGAAAGAACATCCTTACAATATGCTAATTATAAAAGAAGATGATTTATGTTTGCTATATATTTTTATTCCAGTATGTGTACGAAGGAGGTAGCTCAAGTAATATTTATACCTAGATTTTTATTGTTCCTTAAACACCAAATTTATAATATATATGCAATTCTGAAATATAGTAAATCAATTTTAGACAAAGTTATTAATTAATATTAATTAAATAAAAATGTATTCCTTCCTCTAAAAAGTACAAAGCAAAATAAGACCAGTGGAGGATTATTTCAGCCTACCATTGTGTGCTCTTTCTTGAGCTCTATTTCTTTATCATTAAATGGTTGTATTTTGCATTGTTTACCTTCTTTTGTCTCCAAGCATGCCATTTACAAGGTTGAGAAATATCCTGCAATCCTAATTTTTAAAAAAGAGAGAGCTTTTAAAAAACATAGTAATTTTAAAAAAACTTGTTAATTTGTTATTTTTACACTACTTACTGTTTCAAATTCAGAGTCTTTAATTCCTTTAAATGCATTAGCAATAAAATCCATTGAAAACCACTGACATGCCAGTTCTTGCCTTTGTTTTTCTGTGGTCATTCTACATAAAGCTTCTATGATAGCCACTTGTAAGTCATAATCTTTAAAAAAAAAAAATTAATGTATTATTTGAAATTATGAAAATTAAAGTTTATAAAAGTCAATACATTTCATAAGTTGTTAGAACAAGCAAGAGTAATAAGGAACGTAGTGTAATTTACTCATCTTTTGCCATTTTCTTCATATAGATTAGAAACATCTCATCATTACAGGCATGCATATAGCCCAAATAACAAAATAAGTTTACTAAGAGAAGAAAGGAGTAAAAAAAAATTTTTAAGGATATTTAAAAGAAACTCCTAAATGTTCAAAGATTCTTCCATTCCATTATTAGAGCTGTGAATTACAAAATAACTCATACAGAAGTCTATAAATCACAGGTAATCTTTGTTTTCCTTTTGCATATCATGATATTTACAGTTATTTTAAAGTACTTTAAACCAGTGGTTTGCTCTATATGTAAATCACTACATCAAAATTTTCTCATATGAAACTTAGGAAAGAAAATTTGAGCTCTTTTAATAAAAACATTGTTTACAAACAAATCTATCAATCCCAAGAATATTAAACCTCTTAATTTCACAAAATACATTTAAGAAATTTCTTCACAAAAGGAATCCAAATCTACGTGAAAATTATTATTCAAAAACCTACCATTAGGCACAAATTATATTTGACAACTCCTGTTATCATACTTATTTTTTTAGTCCCACAGGTATTTATCCTTTAATTACTTATTAAGGTAATTAAAAATTGCTTGATTATACACAGTTTATAATTCCCTCGCATAATTTCACTAAATTATAATGTTACTATTACTTTGACTACTTAGATATGCCTTAGATATTAGTCTATTAATAAATTTGGAGTAATTTCAAATATGAACATTTTGAAAAAAAGACTTACCTCCAGCATCTAAAATCCTTTCTCCCATACTACTCCTGTGAATCAAAACAACAGGTTATATACTAGACAAGTATCAATTAACTAGAAAGCTCGTATGTTTGGGGGAAAAACCTTCACCAAAATTTACAATTGATTAGTATCACAGACTTTGGCAGAAAACGTATATATAAATTATACTAGAAAGCTACAAGAGTTTATCAGTTTTAATTATTAATGCAACTCATGGTTGCCTTATTTGCCTTATAAAACATCCTTTAAATTCTTGACTTGAACCACTAATTAAAGAAATATAGTACAAATTATTACATGAGAATTAACATTTCTTGGTTAGAGAGTATTTTCCTGGCATCTTGAGGCATTTTGTCCAGCATAGCATTCATTATTTTTAGAGTCTAGAAAAGAAAAATACATAATCCATTAACTTTATATATTCAGTGAAACATTAAGTACTTAGAGATATATTATAGGTACATAAACTTAGAAGCCTATTTTTTCTTAATCACAGCATTTTATGCAGGGAAAGAAGGGTGGAGGAAAGAGTATAAAGTATAAAATAGTGAATACAGGAAAACATAAAACACAGGATATCAAAAATAGAATATACCATGATTCCTGTACTCAAAGCAGTTATACTCTTTGCAGTATGACATATGTTTATTATTACTCTAAGAACTAAAGAAGCAAAAAATATTACCCTATTCATATTTGTTCTTATGACTATACACATGTACACACACACATATATATACTAACACAGGTTATTTTTAGCATTTACTTAGGAACTACTAATATCTAGATGGTATAGTTTATTTTCATATGAGCTATATATGTATACATAAACCCACATGCTTATGAATTTTCAATACATATTTAGGTAATATTGGGTTGGCCAAAAGGTGTGTTTGGCTTTTTTTTCCATAAGATGGCTCTAGTAGCGCTTAGGAGTCTTTAACTTCATTCGAAACAATTTTGTTAGATTGTACTGTGACAGCTGTCATATCAGTGTGCATTTAAAAAGAACTTACCAAAATTGGTGAATTTTTGTGTAGTCATTTTAATATTGAAGATGGAAGAAAAAAGCAACATTTTTGGCATATTATGCTTTATTATTTCAAGAAAGGTAAACATGCAACTGAAACGCAAAAAAAGATTTGTGCAGTGTATGGAGAAGGTGTTGTGACTGATGAAACATGTCAAAAGTGGTTTGCTAAGTTTCATGCTGGAGATTTCTCCCTGGATGATGCTCCACGGTCGGGTAGACAAGTTGAAGTTGACAGCGATCAAATCAAGACATTAACTGAGAACAATCAACGTTGTACCACGTGGGAGATAGCTGACATACTCAAAATATACAAATCAAGCGTTGAAACTCATTTGCACCAGCTTGGTTATGTTAATCGCTTTGATGTTTGTGTTCCACATAAGTTAAGCAAAGAAAACCTTCTTGACCGTATTTCCACATGCAATTCTCTACTGAAACACAACGAAAACGTTCCGTTTTTAAAACAAATTGTGACGGGCGATGTAAAGTGGATACTGTAAAATAATATGGAACGGAAGAGACACTGGGGAAAGAGAAATGAACCACCACCAACCACACCAAAGGCCGGTCTTCATCCAAAGAAGGTGATGTTGCATATATGGTGGGATTGGAAGGGAGTCCTCTATTATGAGCTTCTTCCGGAAAACGAAACGATTAATTCCAACAAGTACTGCTCCCAATTAGACCAACTGAAAGCGGCACTCGACCAAAAGCGTCCAGAATTAGTCAACAGAAAACGCATAATCTTCCATCAGGATAACACAAGACCGCATGTTTCTTTGATGACCAGGCAAAAACTCTTACAGCTTGGCTGGGAAGTTCTGATTCATCCGCCATATTCATCAGACATAGCATCTTCGGATTTCCATTTATTTCAGTCTTTACAAAATTCTCTTAATGGAAAAAAATGTCAATTTCCTGGAAGACTGTAAAAGGTACTTAGAACAGTTCTTTGCTCAAAAAGGTAAAAAGTTTTGGGAAGATGGAATTATCAAGTTGCCTGAAAAATGGCAGAAGGTAGTGGAACAAAACGGTGAATATGTCGTTCAATAAAGTTCTTGGTGAAAATGTAAAATGTGTCTTTTTTTTAAACTTAAAAACCGAAGGAACTTTTTGGCCAACCCAATATATTTCATCATGTCAGACAATGAGTTAAGACAACAGAGATACACTACATGATAATTTAGTGCCAAGATAAAATAATTATTCAATTTGATAAATTGCTACCAAATTGTCTTCACCTTCTCTTTAAGTTTTCAAAGAAAATCTAAAAAATGACTTTACCTCCTGCTGAATACAAATATTCACTCTTGAGTCAATAACCAGGGCACAAATTCGAGGTATGAAACTTTCCACTACTTGCCTTTTACCTGAATAAAAGTAAATTATTGACAAATGTGTATTTTAAACTCTTTTAAATGACAATCTTATATGTGTTAATAGAAATCGGACATACTAATTCAGTTCAGAAGAAGGCCCAAGGACTGGCCTGGGCACCAGGAAGAATGAAATTCAGTCCTGGTTCTGCCATTAACTAGCTATGTAACTTCGAAAAACACCATTCAAACAGATGTGACTGATTTTAACTCTGGCAAAGGAATAACCCCAGATCCAGCTTCCCCTTTGAGGCACTTAAAGCAGTATTTATTACTTTTTTGGATAAATAAATACAGTCCGAAACTGGAAACGTCTAATTTGAGGTTTTTATGAAAACTGGCCTCAGTAATTTATAGTCATACCTCCAAAATTCCAGAACGGCCATTAACACCTCCAGACTTCATGAAGATCTAAATATCTTGACCTATTTCTAAAATTTGACCCTTTTCTCTCAAAAGACAAGGCTTTATTAATACTAAGTATATTAAGAGGAATTTGCTACATGTTAATTCATGATGCAGAGTTCTAAAATAATTTTAACTAATGGCAACGCTGCAACAGAAAATGCACTTTACAAAGTGACTACATTAAAAGAAAAAAAAATCACTGAATTACTTGAAAAGATAAAGTGATTTACTTAAAAAAAAACCAGTTGGATCACTTCATAATCACTGGTGCTTTAGGACTGTTTTCTCCCTTAAAAACTTAAGAATTTAGACTAGATTGTTATGTTAATTGCAAAGAAACCAATGAAAAGGTAGCATTAACTACTACTGAAATAAATAGCAATTGATATTTTTAAACGCTTTGGCAGCAATTAGCTGTTCCTTTATTTATAAACAATTCACCGGCCCCAATTACCAATCCTAGGTAATTCTTCCTCAACCAACACAGAGATAAAATAACTTGAGTTTATTGTTTGACATAAGGCACTGCCAAGCACAAGTGAAATGATGAGTTGTAACATGTTCTATACTCTCTGTGTACTCTGAAAATTTTGTTTCATTAGATCAAGGACAAACTATGGCCCACAAACTAAATCCAACTCACTGTCTCTTTTTGTATGGCTGTATTCATCAGCAGGTACTCTGTGGAAATATGTGAATCTATCATGATTTACTGAACTGGTAGTCTCAGGTGAATGTCATTCATTCTTACGAACTTAGCCATCATTAGCCACCACTAAATGAATGGCTTTGGTAATTAGCTTGGGCTGCAGAGTTGATGGGTTTCTTAATGAATTCAACACCAAAGTCCAAGGCAATATTAGTGCGTATATGAGAAACTTATACTTCAATAAAGTTATTTCAATGAAACAAAGGTCATCTGAATCACAAGTAATGTCCAGCTGCTTTATACATCTCCTAGGCTGTCAAAAGCTGAGACAAGAAATGACATCTCCATTTCCAACAACAAATTTATAGGGGATATATTTTTTCCAAGCTCCAACTACAGATCCAGCAGCGTTTCTGGACGTTGATGTAGGTGCAAAGGAAATTTCCCTATTTCAAAATTCATTTTAACTCTGCAACTGAGGAGCTTCCACCTAACCTTCAACCGAAAGTGATTAATCTGCAATGCAATGGCATTCTAAAAAGCAAATATTAAGAAAAAAGTCTAATATAATTCTATAAATGCTTTCCAAGTGATGAATATGCTCAACTAAAAATCATGCTCATGCTCATGAACTGGTATCAGTATTTGGCATTATCTGCATGAAAAGACGTTTTCTAATGTAATATACACAAAATTTCACTACAGATAAGCATGAACAAATGAATATTTGCAATTAATTTTTATAACAGCAAACACTAACTCTGAACCTTAATTAAGAGAAACGTCATCTTCTCAAAAAAGAGTGCTATTCTCATTAGTAGACCTGTATTACAAAAACACTGTACTCAATTATTATTATATTTTGAGTTGCATCAATACAACATTTGTGGAAATTTGTTTTCTTTCTTGTTAAATAAGTACCTACATAATACCATCAATTTTTTTCTTGGCCCACAAAGCCTAAAATATTTACTATCTGACCCTTTACAGAAAAAATTTGTCGATCCCTGAATTAGGTAATGAATTCCTAATATTAGGACAATACTACAAGAACTGCAAGATTATACCAAAACTCTAACAGCAAATTACTGTTCCAGTAGAAATAAAATGTTTATTATACCTTCATCATCGATGTCACGTATGACCTGAAAGTGAATAATATTTAATTTAAAACTTACTATCTTATATTATAAACCATTACAAACAGTATTAAAATAACAGGTTACATATGAACTCACCAAATAATTATTTAACTTTTATGTATTAACTAATTAATCAGGATAAATGCACTAACCAACCTGTTAGTGACTTTTAGTCTCAGGGCATATAGAACACAAATTGTTTTTAAATAAACACATGCTTTATAACATCAGTGAATCAATATGATTGTTACCATCAAAAGATCAAATAAGTCTTCTATCATATTTATAACAGCTTCATCTTTTGAATTTCCTTGACTCAGAATAATCTCCTTGGATTTTTCAAACCAGGCGACCATGTAGAAAAAGAAATGTATATACATTAGTTACTCTGAATTCAATTTTAATAATTTTAAGAATGTACTCATACCAACAGTAAAACCTAAGAATAAAGAAACATTAAAAATAAAAATTCCAGTATTGTATCAAAATAAGTTTATGCTCTTAAACACTGTCATTGTTTTTGCTTTTTAGTAGCTCACTATATGTTCCCATTTTTTAGATGGGAATGGATGAAGTTAATCCAATTCCAAGTAGAAAATCTTTACTTCCCCCCCTTCAAATTCTTAGTTCATGTACATTCATATTCATAGATAAAAAATAAATTATCATTACACATTAGATTATTGTGGCATTTTTACTATTTGAAATGTTTTGGTATTATTTTATTTTTATTAACTCAGACATTTGAATACACACTATGTCTTAGGCACTGTTCTTGGTGCTGGGTATACAACAATGAACAAAACAGACAAAAATCAATATCCTGCATTCTAAAATGGGAAATAGATAATAATAAATGATATAAAAAGAAAAGTAAATTAAGTTAGATAGTGATTAAGATGAGCTAAAGAGAAAATAAAGCAAGTAAAGGCCTTAGGGAGTCTTGTGACCTTAAATTCACACAATTATCAAGGACCCTGTATACAGTTCCCTTGTGATCTTTATTTTTCTAACATATACCACAGGTTAAAAAAATATTTTATCTCAAAGTTTTATATACACTTCCCAAATTCATTTTCCAACAGTTTGAACCATTTAATTAGAAAACACACCTTTAATCATATTTCCCTCAAAGAAATATGTTACATATTCTATACTCATCTTTTGGACTAGTCCTTGTTTTATCATAGTTAGAAGTCCAGCTCGCCCCAATATACTGATATTTTTGCCACATCTTCCAAAAGAAACCAAAATGGTTGAAACAGTTTGGATATCCTTTTTATTCAGCTCCTGAAATGCAAATTATACATTTAAACATCTGTAAATACAAAATAGAATGGAATTGGCATTGTGCTAGGAGCGTTATAATCCTCACAAATCCTGTGTTAGTCATTATCATAATCATAATCTCCATATTGCAAAGGACAAAAGTGTGGTTTAAAAAAGGCAACCTGCTTACAGGCACTCAGCCAGTGAATGACAAACTCAGTACAAAATTGCAGACATGTATAAACTCAAGAAACTTTAGAATTATGATGCAATGAATCAGTTATCTTCCATTCTAAAAAGCTCTATGCATTTAACTAAGGGATACAAGAAATTTTTACTCACTCTTCTAGTTCGTAACAAACGTCAAATTCTGTGGAGATTGTCAATAATCACTTTTTTCTCACGTATAAAAATACTTTATACATGACAAATCAAGTACAAGGTCTTCGATGATTTTTATTTGTTTTTGTTTGTTTTATTTTTTGCAAGCACCAAGCACTGTCCACACAACATGAAGAATATGCTGATAGGCTTTTAAAAAAATAGATCAAGTTGTTTAAACTTCAAACAGGTAAGCTGTTTTTCCCATTTAGATAACAGTTAATAATGGTAAACACTATGTAAACACAGATTTTTTTGTATATATTATTTAGAAAACAACAGTCCAACATGTTATTTGGGACTCCTCAAACAAACACACACAAAAAGCAAGTGGTGAAACAAGCATTTATTTAGATAGTTATAAGTGAGCTTGCCAAAGCCTTTTTATTCATTCCTTCCAACGGAGTATCTCTTCCTAAAAAGTAGAGTGGTATCTAATAACTGTAACACTCATTCAACAAAAATGAATATTTACCCTGCACATAAGGTTATCCAACTTGTGCAAAAACTGTTTGCTGCATTTAATCTTCACATCTTCACAAATATCAATTTGTAAAAGTGTTTTCAAAGGTTTGAAATCATTTTTTCTTAAAGCAACATCAATGCATTTTTCCAACTGCTGAAATATAGAAAATGGCAAATATATTGAATCAAAACCCAAATTAGTCACCTTATGAAATCAAGTAATTTAAGAATTGTTTTCACATTTGAAAATTCTCAAGAGCTTATATAATATCAATTCATTTATTTAAAAAAACTGTCCACTATTAAACAGAGTAACAGAATTAGAGATTAAGTTTTTTGATAATAATAAGCTCTATACAGGAAAAATATATTTTACTAATTTTCCACTTCATATTTCTTACTGGAAAGTCATCATTATGCTAAACTCAACAAAAACCTGTTAATGAAGGAAATAAAAATCAACTTTATAGTAACTAATACTTAATACCATGGATAAAACCCTAACATAGCTATCAATTTCTTCATGAAGTTTAAATAGTTAAAAAAAAAAAAAAATTGCATAAAGACAGGTAAAAGCACTTTTTTAGAAACTATACCAACCAATATAACTTAAGCATTACATACACATATAATTTATTATTTATTATATTCTATATTTATAAGCTTTACAAAATCTGCCATCCCTGCTATTAAAGTACACCACCATTAATAAGGAATTTTCATATATTAATATGACTCTCCTAAATGCAAGTATCTCACAGTTTTAAGCCTTGATATAAAAGTATCCAGCCAGTGTATGATTCATTTCTATGTAAGAGATAGATATAAATCATCTTTAGTACTTTATATTCTTAATAAAGCTTTTGGAAACAAATCTATTGAAAAAATAAAAGGATAACATTTTTATTTCAATTATTTGACTCTTGACCATTTCATAAAAACAAGTAAGCTTTGTCTTTCCTAAAACGATAGCATTTAATACCTATAAATAAGCAGAAAGTGATTTTAGGAATTAAAATAAAAGACTTCCTTTTGGTCTAGGACTACATACCTGGAGATCTGGTCTTACTGGCATTTTGACTTAATTTTAAAACAGGTGGACAAAACAAACACCTACAAAAGAAAGCATATACTTTCTGAATCTTACAATCTATTTTATATGTTTACAGTTTAAAAATCTTAACACACATAAATAAGCATTGCTGCTTATACCAAAGGCAATAAATGTTGTTTCTTCAAGTTCCTCACTGCTTATGAAATTACTCATTTGAATCTGTCCAAAGAAGTTTCTGGAGGAAAGCCTGAAGATCATTTATTCAAGCCTTGCCTTTTTATAAATGACTTAAATAAATGTCAAAGTCCTGCCAAAAGGTCACAAAACTAGTCACTGAAAGAATATAAATGTGAACCTCCCTCATCAGAGATTCCAACTTTGTTCCAACTTTGGGAACAAGAAGAAAAATAATCTTGAATTAATGCCTAAATAAAATTTAAGCTAGTAATACAATATTTAAGAAGGGACATATATGCAAGTATACTGCCAAAGAACAGGATATGTAAGAATATACAAATATGCAATGAAAGGAGGAAAAGATAACCTAAACACATCTTTCCCTTCAAAAGAGAATGGAAACAAGAAGCAGCAGGGTTACATTAAGCACCATCTTAACAAAAGCATCTAACATTTGCAAATGCAATTTGGAGGTTTGGAGGTTAGTCCTATAAAGGAAAAGAAATAAAACAATCTTCTCTAGACATCATAACTAGAACAATTTTAAAATAATCTGTACTATGAAGAGCTTTGTAATACAACCTCAGGAAATCCAACATAGAGGGGAAATTAATTACTTAATCCAGGAGGAATACAGGACTGTGTATCTTGAAGGCAACAAGAGGCACTAGTCAATCTACTTTCTTGCAGACATGCCAGTAGAGATATTTAAGTGTCAATGAGGACATACATAAGAGGCATACAAAAGGGATGAGCAAAAAAATATCCTGCATTTCCAAAGATTAACTCCGGGGGAAAAAATCTGATCCACAGAGAAACACTGATTCCACACACATAGGGAATCAAGTATAAAGATGCTTCTGCAGCATCGTTCTGAGTGAGAAGATTCAAAAGCACCTAGATGGGAGCTAGGAATGGGAGGGAGGGCAAGGAATGAAGAAATAAAATGTGGCATATGCTAATCAATTTTGTGAACATAACAGTTACATAAAATGGACGAGAATTTTAGATGTTTGCAGCCAAACAGTTTTAGTGATTAAAAAACATGTTGCCACAGGATAGATCATATCTTGGGTCACAAATGAAGCCTTGGTAAATTTCAGAAAATTGAAATCGTATCAAGTATCTTTTCCGACCACAACGCTATGAGACTAGATATCAATTACAGGAAAAGATGTGTAAAAAATACAAACACATGGAGGCTACACAATACACTACTTAATAACGAAGTGATCACTGAAGAAATCAAAGGGGAAATCAAAAAATACCTAGAAACAAATGACAATGGAGATACGACAACCCAAAACCTATGGGACGCAGCAAAAGCAGTGCTAAGAGGGAAGTTTATAGCAATACAAGCCTACCTCAAGAAACAAGAAACATCTCGAATAAACAACCTAACCTTGCACCTAAAGCAATTAGAGAAAGAAGAACAAAAAAACCCCAAAGCTAGCAGAAGGAAAGAAATCATAAAGATCAGGTCAGAAATAAATGAAAAAGAAATGAAGGAAACAATAGCAAAAATCAATGAAACTAAAAGCTGGTTCTTTGAGAAGATAAACAAAATTGATAAACCATTAGCCAGACTCATCAAGAGAAAAAGGGAGAAGACTCAAATCAATAGAATTAGAAATGAAAAAGGAGAAGTAACCACTGACACTGCAGAAATACAAAAGATCATGAGAGATTACTACAAGCAACTCTATGCCAATAAAATGGACAACCTGGAAGAAATGGACAGATTCTTAGAAATGCACAAACTGCCGAGACTGAACCAGGAAGAAATAGAAAATATGAACAGACCAATCACGAGCACTGAAGTTGAAACTGTGATTAAAAACCTTCCAACAAACAAAAGCCCAGGATCAGATGGCTTCACAGGTGAATACTATCAAACACTTAGAGAAGAGCTAACACCTATCCTTCTCAAACTCTTCCAAAATATTGCAGAGGGAGGAACACTCCCAAACTCATTCTATGAGGCCACCATCACCCTGATACCAAAACCAGACAAAGATGTCACAAAGAAAGAAAACTACAGGCCAATATCACTGATGAACATAAATGCAAAAATCCTCAACAAAATACTAGCAAACAGAATCCAATAGCACATTAAAAGGATCATACACCATGATCAAGTGGGGTTTATCCCAGGAATGCAAGGATTCTTCAATATACGCAAATCAATCAATGTGATACACCATATTAACAAATTGAAGGAGAAAAACCATATGATCATCTCAATAGATGCAGAGAAAGCTTTCAACAAAATTCAACACCCATTTATAATAAAAGCCCTGCAGAAAGTAGGCATAGAGGGAATTTTCCTCAACATAATAAAGGCCATATATGACAAACCCACAGCCAACATTGTCCTCAATGGTGAAAAACTGAAACCATTTCCACTAAGATCAGGAACAAGACAAGGCTGTCCACTCTCACCACTATTATTCAACATAGTTTTGGAAGTGTTAGCCACAGCAATCAGAGAAGACAAAGAAATAAAAGGAATCCAAATCGGAAAAGAAGAAGTAAAGCTGTCACTGTTTGCAGATGACATGATACTATACATAGAGAATCCTAAAGATGCTACCAGAAAACTCCTAGAGCTAATCAATGAATTTGGTAAAGTAGCAGGATACAAAATTAATGCACAGAAATCTCTTGCATTTCTATACACTAATGACAAAAAATCTGAAAGTGAAATTAAGAAAACACTCCCGTTTACCATTGCAACGAAAAGAATAAAATATCTAGGAATAAACCTACCTAAGGAGACAAAAGACCTGTATGCAGAAAATTATAAGAGACTGATGAAAGAAATTAAAGATGATACAAATAGATGGAGAGATATACCATGTTCCTGGATTGGAAGAATCAACATTGTGAAAATGACTCTACTACCCAAAGCAATCTACAGATTCAATGCAATCCCTATCAAACTACCACTGGCATTTTTCACAGAACTAGAACAAAAAATTTCACAATTTGTATAGAAACACAAAAGACCCCGAATAGCCAAAGCAATCTTGAGAATGAAAAATGGAGCTGGGTGAATCAGGCTCCCTGACTTCAGACTATATTACAAAGCTACAGTAATCAAGACAGTTTGGTACTGGCACAAAAACAGAAATATAGATCAGTGGAACAGGATAGAAAGCCCAGAGATAAACCCACGCACATATGGTCACCTTATCTTTGATAAAGGAGGCAAGCATATACAGTGGAGAAAAGACAGCCTCTTCAATAAGTGGTGCTGGGAAAATTGGACAGATACATGTAAAAGTATGAAATTAGAACACTCCCTGACACCATACACAAAAATAAACTCAAAATGGATTAAAGACCTAAGTGTAAGGCCAGACACTATCAAACTCTTAGAGGAAAACATAGGCAGAACACTCTATGACATACATCACAGCAAGATTCTTTTTGACCCAGCTCCCAGAGAAATGGAAATAAGAACACAAATAAACAAATGGGACCTAATGAAACTTAAAAGCTTTTGCACAGCAAGGGAAACCATAAACAAGACCAAAAGACAACCATCAGAATGGGAGAAAGTATTTGCAAATGAAGCAACTGACAAAGGATTAATCTCCAAGATTTACAAGCAGCTCATGCAGCTCAATAACAAAAAAACGAACAACCCAATCCAAAAATCGGCAGAAGACCTAAATAGACATTTCTCCAAAGAAGATATACAGATTGCCAACAGACACATGAAAGAATGCTCAACATCATTAATCATTAGAGAAATGCAAATCAAAACTACAATGAGATATCATCTCACACCGGTCAGAATGGCCATCATCAAAAAATCTAGAAACAATAAATGCTGGAGAGGGTGTGGAGGAAAGGGAACACTCTTGCACTGTTGGTGGGAATGTAAATTGATACAGCCACTATGGAGAACAGTATGGAGGTTCCTTAAAAAACTAAACATAGAACTACCATACGACCCAGCAATCCCACTACTGGGCATATACCCTGAGAAAACCATAGTTCAAAAAGAGTCATGTACCAAAATATTCATTGCAGCTCTATTTACAATAGCCAGGACATGGAAGCAACCTAAATGTCCATCGACAGATGAATGGATAAAGAAGATGTGGCACATATATACAATGGAATATTACTCAGCCATAAAAAGAAATGAAATGGAGGTATTTGTAATGAGGTGGATGGAGTTAGAGTCTGTCATACAGAGTGAAGTAAGTCAGAAAGAGAAAAACAAATACAGTATGCTAACACATATATACGGAATCTAAGGAAAAAAAAAAAAAGGCCATGAAGAACCTAGTGGCAAGACGGGAATAAAGACACAGACCTACTAGAGAATGGACTTGAGGATATGGGGAGGGGGTGGGGTGAGATATGACAGGGTGAGAGAGTGTCATGGACATATATAAACTACCAAATGTAAAATAGATAGCTAGTGGGAAGCAGCCGCATAGCACAGGGAGATCAGCTCGGTGCTTTGTGACCACCTAGAGGGGTGGGATGGGGAGGGTGGGAGGGAGGGAGATGCAAGAGGGAAGAGATATGGGAACATATTGTATATGTATAACTGATTAACTTTGTTATAAAGCAGAAGCTAACACACCATTGTAGGGCAATTATACTTCAATAAAGATGTTTAAAAAAATTAAAAAAAAAAAAACATGTTGCCAGATCATAAATACAGCATAATGCCACTTAACATGCAAAAAGAAATTTTGTATTATTTATGATTATACCTCTAGGTGCACATAAGTATACACATATTTGTGTGCATGCGTGCGCCTGTGTGTGTGTGTGTGTGTGTGTGTATGTTTGTGTGTAGAGTGACATTCACCTACACCACTCAGGACACTCTATCTGTCAGCTTATTGGGGAGGAAGAGTAGAGAGTTGCACAGAACCGTAATCAGCTATTTGGCAACGGGAAACTTCAGTTTTATTTGTAATTTATACTTACTTACCCTTTTTAAAAGTAAATTCATACTAAAATGCAGGTAGGTGGGGTCCAAAACGTGGGATCAGTCAAATGTGGGTTCGGGTTATTGTGAGGGAAATGAAATCGCCAAGGCCAGCCTCTGCACTTAAGCAACCAGAGTCCAGCTACTCCATCCAAATCTATCCACGACTTAGCTGTGGTTTTGCCCCATCTGGTTATGTTTGTCTGCTCTAGCTTAAATACTAAATGGGTGACTCTAGGTCTGTGGCTAGCTGGGGATTCCAGTATACCAGCAATAATTCCAAGATCTCTAAATAGTTGGTAGTTGTTTTATCATCTTGCCTGGGAAATACTGGGAATGCAGGGACCCACCAGTTTGCTTTCCCAATTCCCAACAAGGGGTGTACCTATTTTCTGCTTGGCTTCAATCTTTCTCTCCTTCTCCCCAGGCCATCACAGAAGATGGAAATTTAGCCTGTATTAACTCAATTATGGAGGTAAGAAATAAGTACAGAAGGCCAGCAACCAACAGGGGGATTAATGAGGAACCATAAGAGGAACAAGGTAGGCTAGAGAACCCTGAGCGTCCACCACTGCCACTACACCATAGGCCTGAAAGCTTCAGGGGGGAACATTCCTTGGAATAAAAAGACAAAGTTGAGGATATCACAGGATCACAAAGGAACAAAATGTATAGAATAAAAAGTTGAGATATGAAGAAGAGATGCACACATTCCACTATCTATTCAAGGAGAAATCCAGAAAAAATTTTTAAATAAAAAAGAGCAGTGAGATGGCAACAGCTGAATAATAGCCAAGAACTTTCCCAAATAAATATAAACATCCACAAGTTGAAAAAGTCCATGGAATTCCAGGATAAATAAGAAAAAGTACATCTAGACATACTGTGAGGACATTTCTGAGTAAGAATAAAAGAGAAAATCTTAAGTCACCACAGCAAAAACAAAACACAAATGCATGCAAAAGAATAAACATAATAGATTCTGTTCTCACAATGTAATAAATTTAGAAATCAGCTACAAGATAGCTTCAAACTTCCTATATATTTGGAAATTTAAACACATACATGTGAATACTCCATGGGATACAGAAAGATAAAAAAGACAAAATATTTAAGTGACTAAGAAAATGTGAACATATAAAATCCCATAGGATACAACCAAATCAGCACTTAAAGTACAATTCATAGACTTGGATGAATTAATTCAAAGGTGAGAAACAGAACTAGCCAAAAGAAAGAGACCCACAGGACCTCCAAATGGTAGTTATTAGACAAATACTTCAAAATAACTGAGTATTGTGTACATAACGATTATAATACAAGACTGAGAATTGTGGCAGAGAACTGGAAACTGGGGTGGGCAGAAAGGAAGGCCACAGGAAATCTGAAAAAAGACCAAATAATCCTAAAAACAAAAATAGTCAATAAGAAGATTATTAAGAAAGAATAAAATGTATGGTTTTAATAGCAGATTAGAAATGGAAGTGGTATCAGAAGATAATATCTGGAATGAAGCAGAGACAAAAATATGGGGGAGTATCCGAAGTCAGATCAAGAACACAAAGGATGGAGGAGCTTCAAGATGGCGGACAAGTAAGATGCAGAGATCACCTTCCTCCCTACAAATACATCAGAAATACATCTACATGTGGAACAACTCCTATAGAACACCTACTGAACGCTGGCAGAAAACCTCAGACCCTCCAAAAGGCAAGAAAGTCGCCACGTACCTGGGTAGGGCAAAAAAAAAAAAAAAAAAAAAAGAAAAAGAAAAAACAAAGACAAAAGAATAGGGACGGGACCTGCACCAGTGGGAGGGAGCTGCGAAGGAGAAAAGGTTTCCACACACTAGGAAGCCCCTTCGCGGGCGGAGATGGGGGTGGGCAGCGGGGAAGCTTCAGAGCCATGGAGGAGAGCGCATCAACAGGGGCGCAGAGGGAAAAGTGGAGAGATTCCCGCACAGAGGAATGGTGCTGACAAGCACCCACCGGGGCAGGCGGGGGCTGGGAGCTGAGGCTCAGGCTTCGGTCGGATCGCAGGGAGAGGACTGGGGTTGGCGGCGTGAACACAGCCTGAAGGGAGCTAGTGCGCCACAGCTAGCCAGGAGTGAGTCCGGGAAAAAGTCTGGAGCTGCCGAAGAGGCAAGAGACTTTTTCTTGCCTCTTTGTTTCCTGGTGCGCGAGGAGAGGGAATTAAGAGCGCCGCTTAAAGGAGCTCCAGAGACAGGTGTGAGCCGTGGCTATCAGCGCGGACCACAGAGATAGGCATGAGACGCTAAGGCTGCTGTTGCTGCCACCAAGAAGCCTGTGTGCAAGCACAGGTCACTATCCACACCTCCCCTCCCGGGAGCCTGTGCAGCCCGCCACCGCCAGGGTCCCGAGATCCAGGGACAACTTCCCCGGGAGAATGCACAGCGCGCCTCAGGCTGGTGCAACGTCACGACGCCTCTGACGTCGCAGGCTCGCCCCGCCTCCTCCGTACCGCTCCCTCCCCCCGGCCTGAGTGAGCCAGAGCCCCCGAATCAGCGGCTCCTTTAACCCCGTCCTGTCTGAGCGAAGAACAGATGCCCTCAGGCGACCTACACGCAGAGGCAGGGCCGAATCCAAAGCTGAACCCCGGGAGCTTTTTGAACAAAGAAGAGAAAGGGAAATCTCTCCCAGAAACCTCAGGAGCAGCAGATTAAATCTCCTTACAATCAACTTGATGTACACTGTAGCTGTGGAATACCTGAATAGACAACGAATCATCCCAAATTGAGGAGGTGGACTTTGGGAGCAACGATATATGTATTTTTTTCCCTTTTTCTCTTTTTGTGAGTGTGTATGTGTATGCTTCTGTGATTTTGTCTGTATAGCTTTGCTTTTACCATATGTCCTAGGGTTCTGTCCGTCCTTTTTTTTTTTAATTACTTAAAAAAAATGTTTTTTCTTAATAATTATTTTTTATTTTAATAACTATTTTATTTTATTTTACTCTATTTTATTTTATCTTCTTTTTTTTCCTCCCTTTTATTCTGAGCCACGTGGAGCACAGGCTCTTGGTGCTCCAGCCAGGCGTCAGGGCTGTGCCTCTGAGGTGGGAGAGCCAAGTTCAGGACACTGGTCCACAAGAGACCTCCCAGCTCCACGTAATATCAAACGGCGAAAATCTCCCAGAGATCTCCATCTCAACGCCAAGACCCAGCTCCACTCAACGACCAGCAAGCTACAGTGCAGGACACCTATGCCAAACAACTGGCAAGACAGGAACACAACCCCATCCATTAGTACAGAGGCTGCCTAAAATCGTAATAAGGCCACAGATACCCCAAAACACACCACCAGACGTGGACCTGCCCACCAGAAAGACAAGATCCAGCCTCATCCACCAGGACACAGGCACTAGTCCCCTCCACTAGGAAGCCTACACAACGCACTGAACGAACCTTAGCCACTGGGGGCAGACACCAAAAACAACAGGAACTACAAACCTGCAGCCTGTGAAAAGGAGACCCCCAAACACAGTAAGTTAAGCAAAATGAGAAGACAGAGAAACACACAACAGATGAAGGAGCAAGGTAAAAACCCACCAGACCTAACAAATGAAGAGGAAATAGGCAGTCTACCTGAAAAAGAATTCAGAATAATGAGAGTAAAGATGATCCAAAATCTTGGAAATAGAATGGAGAAAATACAAGAAACGTTTAACAAGGACGTAGAAGAACTAAAGAGCAAACAAACAGTTATGAACAACACAATAAATGAAACTAAAAATTCTCTAAAAGGGATCAATAGCAGAATACCTGAGGCAGAAGAACGGATAAGTGACCTGGAAGATAAAATACTGGAAATAACTACTGCAGACCAGAATAAAGAAAAAAGAATGAAAAGAATTGAGGACAGTCTCAGAGACCTCTGGGACAACATTAAATGCAACAACATTTCGAATTATAGGGGTCCCAGAAGAAGAAGAGAAAAAGAAAGGGACTGAGAAAATATTTGAAGAGATTATAGTTGAAAACTTCCCTAATATGGGAAAGGAAATAGTTAATCAAGTCCAGGAAGCGCAGAGAGTCCCATACAGGATAAATCCAAGGAGAAACACGCCGAGACACATATTAATCAAACTATCAAAAATTAAATACAAAGAACAAATATTAAAAGCAGCAAGGGAAAAACAATAAATAACACATAAGGGAATCCCCATAAGGTTAACAGCTGATCTTTCAGCAAAAACTCTGCAAGCCAGAATGGAGTGGCAGGACATATTTAAAGTGATGAAGGAGAAAAACCTACAACCAAGGTTACTCTACCCAGCAAGGATCTCAATTCAGATTTGACGGAGAAACTAAAACCTTTACAGACAAGCAAAAGCTAAGAGAATTCAGCACCACCAAACCAGCTTTACAACAAATGCTAAAGGAACTTCTCTAGGCAGGAAACACAAGAGAAGGAAAAGACCTACAATAATAAACCCAAAACAATTCAGAAAATGGTAATAGGAACATACATATCAATAATTACCTTAAATGTAAATGGATTAAATGCTCCAACCAAAAGACATAGATTGGCTGAATGGATACAAAAACAAGACCCGTATATATGCTGTCTACAAGAGATCCACTTCAGGCCTAGGGACACATACAGACTGAAAGTGAGGGGATGGAAAAAGATATTCCATGCAAATGGAAATCAAAAGAAAGCTGGAGTAACAATTCTCATATCAGACAAAATAGACTTTAAAACAAAGACTATTACAAGAGACAAAGAAGGACACTACATAATGATGAAGGCATCAATCCAAGAAGACGATATAACAATTGTAAATATTTATGCACCCAACATAGGAGCACCTCAATATATAAGGCAAATACTAACAGCCATAAAAGGCGAAATTGACAGTAACACAATCATAGTAGGGGACTTTAACACCCCACTTTCACCAATGGACAGACAGATCATCCAAAATGAAAATAAATAAGGAAACACAAGCTTTAAATGATACATTAAACAAGATGAACTCAACTGATATTTATAGGACATTCCATCCAAAAACAACAGAATACACATTCTTCTCAAGTGCTCATGGAACATTCTCCAGGATAGATCATATCTTGGGTCACAAATCAAGCCTTGGTAAATTCAAGAATATTGAAATCGTATCAAGTATCTTTTCCAACCACAACGCTATGAGACTAGATAACAATTACAGGAAAAAATCTGTAAGAAATACAAACACATGGAGGCTAAACAACACACTACTTAATAACCAAGAGATCACTGAAGAAATCAAAGAGGAAATCAAAAAATACCTAGAAACAAATGACAATGAAAACACAACGACCCAAAACCTATGGGATGCAGCAAAAGCAGTATAGGGAAGTTTATAGCAATACAATCCTACCTTAAGAAACAAGAAATATCTCAAATAAACAACCTAACCTTACACCTAAAGCAGTTAGAGAAAGAAGAACAAAAAAACCCCAAAGTTAGCAGAAGGAAAGAAATCATAAAGATCAGATCAGAAATAAATGAAGGGGCTTCCCTGGTGGCGCAGCGGTTGAGAGTCTGCCTGCCAATGCAGGGGACACGGGTTCGAGCCCTGGTCTGGGAAGATCCCACATGCCACGGAGCAACTGGGCCCGTGAGCCACAATTACTGAGCCTGCACGTCTGGAGCCTGTGCTCTGCAACAAGAGAGGCCGTGATAGTGAGAGGCCCTCCCACTGCAATGAAGAGTGGCCCCCACTCGCCACAACTAGAGAAAGCCCTCGCACAGAAACGAAGACCCAACACAGCCAAAATTAAAAATAAAAAAGTTAATTTTAAAAAAAAAAGAAATAAATGAAAAAGAAATGAAGGAAACGATAGCAAAGATCAATAAAACTAAAAGCTGGGTCTTTGAGAAGATAAACAAAATTGATAAACCATTAGCCAGACTTGTCAAGAAAAAAAGGGAGAAGACTCAAATCAATAGGATCAGAAATGAAAAAGGAGAAGTAACAACTGACACTGCAGAAGTACAAAGGATAATGAAAGATTACGACAAGCAACTCTATGCCAATAAAATGGACAACCTGGAAGAAATGGACAAATTCTTAGAAATGCACAACCTTCAGAGACTGAACCAGGAAGAAATAGAAAATACGAACAGACCAATCACAAACATGGAAATTGAAACTGTGATTAAAAATCTTCCAACAAACAAAAGCCCAGGATCAGATGGCTTCACAGGTGAATTCTATCAGACGTTTAGAGAAGAGCTAACACCTATCCTTCTCAAACTCTTCCAAAATATAGCAGAGGGAGGAACACCCCCAAACTCATTCTACGAGGCCACCATCACTCTGATACCAAAACCAAACAAAGATGTCACAAAGAAAGAAAACTACAGGCCCATATCACTGATGAACATAGATGCAAAAATCCTCAACAAATACTAGCAAACAGACTCCAACAGCACATTAAAAGGGTCATACACTATGATCAAGTGAAGTTTATCTCAGGAATGCAAGGATTCTTCAATATACGCAAATCAATCAACGTGATGCACCATATTAACAAACTGAACGAGAAAAACCATATAATCATCTCAACAGATGCAGAGAAAGCTGTCGACAAAATTCAACACCCATTTATAAAAACGCTCCAGAAAGTAGGCATAGAGGGAACTTTCCTCAACATAATAAAGGCCATATATGACAAACCCACAGCCAACATCGTCCTCAATGGTGAAAAACTGAAACCATTTCCACTAAGATCAGGAAGAAGACAAGGTTGCCCACTCTCACCACTATTATTCAACATAGTTTTGGAAGTTTTAGCCACAGCAATCACAGAAGAAAAAGAAATAAAAGGAATCCAAACTGGAAAAGAAGAAGTAAAGCTGTCACTGTTTGCAGATGACATGATACTATACATAGAGAATCCTAAAGATGCTACCAGAAAACTCCTAGAGCTAATCAATGAATTTGGTAAAGCAGCAGGATACAAAATTAATGCACAGAAATCTCTTGCATTCCAATACACTAATGATGAAAAATCTGAAAGTGAAATTAAGAAAACACTCCCAATTACCATTGCAACGAAAAGAATAAAATATCTAGGAATAAACCTACCTAAGGAGACAAAAGACCTGTATGTAAAAAATTATAAGAGACTGAAGAAAGAAATTAAAGATGATACAAATAGATGGAGAGATATACCATGTTCCTGGATTGGAAGAATCAACATTGTGAAAATGACTCTACTACCCAAAGCAATCTACAGATTCAGTGCAATCCCTATCAAACTACCACTGGCATTTTTCACAGAACTAGAACAAAAAATTCCACAATTTGTATGGAAACACAAAAGACCCCGAATAGCCAAAGCAATCTCGAAAGAGAAAAATGGAGCTGGAGGAATCAGGCTCCCTGACTTCAGACTACACTACAAAGCTACAGTAATCAAGACAGTATGGTACTGGCACAAAAACAGAAATATAGATCAATTGCACAGGATAGAAAGCCCAGAGATAAACCCATGCACATATGATAACCTATTCTTTGATAAAGGAGGCAAGAATATACAGTGGAGAAAAGACAGCCTCTTCAATAAATGGTGCTGGGAAAACTGGACAACTACATGTAAAAGAATGAAATTAGAACACTCCCTAACACCATACACAAAAATAAACTCAGGGGCTTCCCTGGTGGTGCAGTGGTTGAGAGTTTGCCTGCCGATGCAGGGGACATGGGTTCAAGCCCTGGTCTGGGAGGATCCCACACGCCACGGAGCAACTAGGCCCGTGAGCCACAGCTACTGAGCCTGCGCATCTGGAGCCTGTGCTCTGCAACAGGAGAGGCCACGACAGTGAGAGGCCTGCGCACCGTGATGAAGAGTGGCCCCCACTCGCCGCAACGGGAGAAAGCCCTTGCACAGAAACGAAGACCCAACACAGCCAAAAATAAATAAATAAATTTACAAAAATAAACTCAAAATGGATGAAAGACCTAAATGTAAGGCCAGACACCATCAAACTCTTAGAGGAAAACATAGGCAGAACACTCTATGACACACATCACAGCAAGATCCTTTTTGACCCACCTCCTAGGGAAATGGAAATAAAAACAAAAATAAACAAATGGAACCTCATGAAACTTAAAAGCTTTTGCACAGCAAAGGAAACCATAAACAAGACCAAAAGACAACCATCAGAATGGGAGAAAATATTTGCAAATGAAATAACTGACAAAGGATTAATCTCCAAAACATACAAGCAACTCATGCAGCTCAATATCAAAAAAATAAACAACCCAATCCAAAAATGGGCAGAAGACCTAAACAGACATTTCTCCAAAAAAGATATACAGATTGCCAACAAACACATGAAAGAATGCTCAACATCATTAACCATTAGAGAAATGCAAATCAAAACTACAGTGAGATATCATCTCACACCGGTCAGAATGGCCATCATCAAAAAATCTACAAACAATAAATGCTGGAACATGGGACTGAGTGAACTGATGAGGATGATTATAATTTTTGTGACTTTCTGTTCGAATAATTAAAAAAAAAACAACACAATAAATGCTGGAGAGGGTGTGGAGAAAAGGGAACCCTCTTGCACTGTTGGTGGGAATGTAAATTGATACAGCCACTATGGAGAACACTATGGAGGTTCCTTAAAAAACTAAACATAGAACTACCATACGACCCAGCAATCCCACTACTGGGCATATACCCTGAGAAAACCATAATTCAGAAAGAGTCATGTACCAAAATGTTCATTGCAGCTCTATTTACAATAACCAGGATATGGAAGCAACCTAAGTGTCCATCAACAGATGAATGGATAAAGATGTGGCACATATACACAATGGAATATTACTCAGCCATGAAAAGGAACGAAACTGAGTTATTTGTAGTGAGGTGGATGGACCTAGAGACTGTCATACAGAGTGAAGTAAGTCAGAAAGAGAAAAACAAATACCGTATGCTAACACATATATATAGAATCTAAAAAAAAAAAAAAAAAAGGTCAGAGGAACCTGCGGGCGAGACGGGAATAAAGATGCAGCCCTACTATAGGGTGGACTTGGGAATATGGGGAGGCGGAGGGGTAACCTGGGATGGGGTGAGAGAGTAGCATGGACATATATACACTACCAAATGAAAATGGATAGCTAGTGGGAAGCAGCCACGTAGCACAGGGAGATCAGCTTGGTGCTTTGTGACCGCCTGGAGGGGTGGGATGGGAGGGTGGGAGGGAGGGAGATGCAGGAGGGAAGAGATATGGGGACATATGTATATGTATAAGTGATTCACTTTGTTATGAAGCAGAAACTAACACACCATAGTAGAGCAATTATACTCCAATAAAGATGTTAAAAAAAAAAAAAGAACACAGAGGATAAGTTATAAAGCCCTACGTATGTGTAACTATAATCCCAGGAGAGGAGATAGTGAATGTGACCAAAGCAATATCTAAGAAATGATGACTGAGAAGTTCCCAAAACCAATAACATATATCAAACAATAGATTCAAAAAACCCCATGAACCCCAGCAGGGGGAAAAAAAACACCCAAACCCTGGTGCACCACAGAAAACTGCTGAAAATCAAGATCAAGATCAAAATCAAAAATCAAACTGCTGTCAGAGAGTAAAAAAAGACAGGTTACTTTTAAGTAGCATCAATAAGACTAGTAGATGACCAATAGAAACTATGAAAGCCAAAAGACTTAGAATAATAACTTCTTTAAAGTGCTATAAAATTGGACTTAAACTACACATTGGATAGATGGACCTAACAGACCTATACAGAACTTTCCATAGAACAGCTGAACACACATGCTTCTCAAGCACACATAGAATATTCTCCAGGATAGAACATATGTTAGGCCACAAAACAAGTCTTAATAAATTTAAGAAGACTGAAATCATATCAAGCATCTTTTCTGACCACAAATTGGGCAACCTAGAAGAAATGGAACCTAGGAGAAACATATAACCTATCAATACTGAATCATGAAGAAACAAAATCTGAACAGACCAATTATTAGTAAGGAAATTGAATCAGTAATCAAAAACCTCCCAACAAGACAGGTCCAGGACCAGATGGCTTCGCCAGTGAATTCTACCAAACAATTAAAGAACTACTAACACCAATCCTCAAACTCTTCCAAAAATAGAAGAGAAAGGAACACTTCCAAACTCATTTTATTAGCCAGGCTTATGCTGATACCAAAGCCATACAAGAACACTATGAGAAAAGAAACTAGAAAGTTCTGAAAGAAAAAACTGCAAGCTAGAGTTCTATAACAAAAGTACTATTTAAAAATAAATGGAAGAATCATCCTATTTGTTATTAAAACTTATTACAAAGTTGCAATTACTAAAAACAGTATTAAAAATAGGAAATAGACAAATGGATCAATAACCAAAAGAGAATCCAAATGCATACCCAAGTATATATTGGAACTTCATATATGAGTAAGAAGGTTTTGCAAATAGTAAATGTAAATTAGTCAATAAATGCTCCCAAATGCGCAAACTGGCACTGGGAAAACTGACTCACCATATAAAAATATAACATCAAGCCCCTTATTTCCCCCATTCACAAAGCAAACTAGATGAATTAACTACCTAATGTAAAATGAAAATGTTTAAAAACCATTAGAAGGAAACACAGGAGGATATCTCTATGACTCTGCAATGTGAAAACATTTAAAACATAAAAAGCACAAAGCATAAAAAGTAACAGATATAAACTTTTTGTACATCATTGTCTCCTTCTCTCTCTCATACACACATACATAATTTCATTAAGGACTCTCTATTCACTCTGAATCCAGTACTTAGTATTGCCCCAGCAGGTCCTATAACCGTGAACACATTCACTGGCATAACTCACACCCTTCAAGCCCTAGAGAAACATTTCATTTGCCTATGCCTTTAAAAGAAGGGGACTGCACTTAATTACACTATTCTGTTTATTTTGTATGTTAGAAATCTTCCGTAATAATAATGTTTAAGGGACTCGGGGCGGGGCCGGTGGGGGTCGGGGAGGAGGGTAGGCTGAAACAATGCAGAGAAGAAGCAGGTTGTGCTGATATTGACATTTTAGTCTCTGCTTCAGAAAGGAGGTAAAATTTGAGCAACCTAAGTGCTCAGGTAAGAGAAAAGACATCAGTTAACTGTCAAATTAACTGCTCTTCCTCTGGCAGAGCAAAACTACTCTGTTGATTCCTGCATAATGAAAAACTGCTTCCTAATAGTGCCAAACGTCCATTTTCTTGCTTCTCTTTGTATTCCAACTTGTGGCTCTGGAAGTACTAGCAACTAAGTGTACAGTATTTGCAACAATTGCACATGGTGACTGAGAAACATTCTGTAGTTCTAAGCAACTGCTATTATTCTTTAATTTTTATATATGTAAATCTAGACAACTGCATGAACATGACATATTTACAGTTAGATGGCAAGCAAACACTAGAATAGTGACTAAGTTTATTTTATAAAAATATTTAGTAAGATTTATTCAAAAATAATTTCAGTGTTATTAGAACAATTTTATTTAGATTAATGTTCATTAGTAATTTGTATCTACCTTAATTTTAAGAAAAATTTAGTATTTCAGAAAGTATTAAACAAACAGTACTTTTTTATTTTTTACACTTATTTCATGTTTCTGGTGAAAGTATACTCAAATTAGTACATTTTGAACAAAATTACATGTTGTTTTAATCCTTAAATCATACTGTCAATACAACACAAAATAAGTAAAAATCTTGACTATATTTACTGATTTTGCTAAAATGAAAAGAAGTTTATGAAATGTGTACTGATTTACGAATTATATAGGTCATTATTACTTATCCAAAATTCGGCAGTCCATCATCAAATACCCATAATAAATGCGTTCAGTTATCTTTGATATTTTGCCAACACTAAGTCATAAAAATAATAGCTTCACACAAAACTTTTCTATTTCGTTACGACGAGGGTATCTGTGTGAAACTGAAGACTTTATTGCACCACTTGAAAACTCGATTGAAAAGTTTAAGCACTTAAAATATTTCAGGGGCCTCTGTCTGTACTCCTTCCCTAGGGTCAGCAACTGCTGGGGCGGGCCTGCCTATGGCGGAATGCTTTCCTGCTTCACAGCTACAGCAACCTGAGTGTGAATTTGCCATGTCATTTACAAGGTTACTCTGAGACATGACCTACAGCCCAGAGGAATTACTTACGGCCAAGAGGCACACAAGGCTCACAAGACAGCTTAGTTCCTAGTCTACTTTTGTGCAAGAAGTCCGTCAAGGGGAAGGAAAATTAATTAATGTCTACCCAGGCAGAGTTTTTTTTAAGTAAAGAAAACTGAACTAAACAATCCAGCGACTCCTCCCTCCCTTCCAAGGCTGAATGCATATACTGCCTCTAACAGAGCCCCAAACTGGGTACCATCCATGATGCAAGACAAACACCTGCGACTGAGAGGGAAGGCTAAGTCCTGAGAGGAACGTAAGCGACACACTCATCTTTCCACCGCCCTGAGTAAACAGTTGAAAATACCTTTATGGGGCTTCCCTGTTGGCGCAGTGGTTAAGAATCCGCCTGCCAATGCAGGGGACACGGGTTCGAGCCCTGGTCTGGGAAGATCCCACATGCCGCGGAGCAGCTAGGCCCGTGAGCCACAACTACTGAGCCTGCGCGTCTGGAGCCTGTGCTCCGCAACAAGAGAGGCCGCGACAGTGAGAGGCCCGCGCACCGCGATGCAGAGGGGCCCCCGCTTGCCCCAACTAGAGAAAGCCCTCGCACAGAAACGAAGACGCAACACAGCCAAAAACAAATAAATAAATAAATTTATTAAAAAAAAAAAAAACCTTTATGAAGCGCTATGCACGAGCACAAGCAACAACAGAACGACCTGGGAGACCCAGCACAGAATTACACTTTTTCAAGACGAGTCTGGGGCGGGGGGGGGGGGGGGCGGTGTCAACTAAGCGGGCTTGGCGCTCTGGTTTCCTTACAGGCAACACAGACGTTGGGACAAGATGAATGCACATGCGCAGGCGGATGGAAGGAGGAAGATTTAAAAAAACACCCAACAACTTAACACAAGCATATATTCATTCCCCAAAGCTGAATGAATGAATGCAGCAAAGCCCTCTGCGCCACCAGAGCAGCCGTCCAACAGTTCAGACTGTGACGCCGGAGGCTGCCCGCGAGCTGGGGAGGAAACACCACCTTCTCCCGTCACCACAAGCTACTTCACGACACCTGTAGTGGATCACCCACGACACCCAGCGCACAGACTCGTTTCATCCTCCTCCTTCTGCGACCGGGGACATCAGGATATGTGGCTTCCCCCGGAAAGGGGGACCAGGGAGAACGCGCTCGCGGCAAAAGGCTGCGGGGCAGGGGCCGGGGAGGAGGGGCGGCGGCGAGAGGGGAAACACGTGTGCGCACTTGGCTCTCCCGAAAGCGGAGAGCACGGGCCACCGCGAGGCCAGCTGCTAACCCCTCCCCGCCCCCCCCACACACACCTGGGCGCTGTTACATCGTTTCGGAAGCTAAGCTGTAGGTTCCGCGCCCGCTCCGGAAGCCCCGCCCGGCCCGCCGCGTCTCCACCCGCGTCGCCCTCAATTTCGTGATTCCGGCCAGTGCTCGCGTCCTCGGTCATCCCCGACCAGCGGATCCGCGCTCCCCCGATCCCCCCAACCCCACCCCGGCCCTGGACACCCGCCGCTGGCCCCTCACGACCGCACGCTCCGCGATCCGTCGGCGCGAGACCCGCACTGCCCACCGGAGGCCCCGCCGGAGTCGGCCCCCCTCAGCCCCGGCGGCGCCGCCGCCCCGGCCGTTTCCTCAACGGCTCGCCTCAACCGTCCGGAAGCCGCTCTCTCGCTCGCTCGCCCGCCCCCTGAGGCCCAGCCGACGCCGCAGCTCCCCTCGCGCACCCCGCTGTCAGGGAAGTCCTCCCCGGCGCCCAGCTCAACCTGCCGGCTGGAAGAGGCCTCCGCGCGTAGTCCCGCTGCAGCTGCCGCCCAGCGTCGCGTCTCCGCGCTTAAGCGATCGCCGCGGCGCCTCACGCAGCCGAGGGAAGGCGGGAAGTGCCCGTCCAATCGGCGTCGCGTACGGTCGGCGCCGCGTCCAATCAGCGCCGCCGGCCTGCCAGGCCCCGCCCCTCACGCCGGCGCAAGTGCCGCCCGAGGCCGGAACCAAGGGCGCCGAGGTGGGCAAGGCTCAGAGCCTCAGGTAAATGGGCCGGCCGCGCCCCGACCCGACGCCGACCCCTGACCCCGCTCGGCCGGCGGCCGCGCCGCGAAGCCCTCCCCGCACGGACGCGCCTCGAGAGGAGGCGACAGTGTCCCTCCTCTGCCCGCAGGACTTGAACGTGGAGGGCCGGAAGCGCCGGCGGCTCAAGAAGACTCCAGGGCTCCCGACAGCCACCGCGAAGGCTGGAAGGGGCCGCAGTGACACGGGGGCACCAGGCGAACCCACGGGGGCACGATGGTCAGAGTGCCCAGAGACAGGCCCACGCTGCGGGCCAGCTGAGGGCAGCGGAACCACTCCGGACCTGTCCCGGCTGACGGCCGCGCCTCCCGGCCCCGCCCCCGCCCTCGCCCTTCCGGCCCCGCCCCGCCCCGCCCCTGCCAGGGTTTCCTAGAAGCAGGGGCTGCGAGAGACTGCCCTCTCGTTAGCCTGAACCCCAGACCCCTGGGGCACAGAGCGCTGAGGCCATCTAGGCTTGGCACTGAGGGGACTCATCAACAGTGTGTTCCCAGGCTTTTTAGAATGTTTCAATTTAAAGTATCAGTTTAAATGATAAAAGCAATGGATGCTTGTGGTGTAAACTGTGCAAGCAACTCAAATAATTACAGCAGACAAGCACAAAAAATTAAAAGTTAGTGATTTCTCACCTTGCCACTTTTTAGTAGAGAGAAGAAAAATGTCAGAGCCCTTTTCATTGTTTCATGTGTTCAGAAAGCCCAAGGATTGTTTCAGAAACATCAGTAGACTACCACATGGAAGAAAAAAATCATTTTACTTAACCTTATTTGAATTGTTTTTAAATAGGTTTTTAGATTATGATGTCAGATGGAAAATCTTATCGCTCATAATCCGAATGGGCTTTCAATTAAATTTAACAAGCTCTTACCGGGTACATCTTAACCACATGGCAGAGAGAAGTTGGGCTTTGGCGTGGGTTTGAATGCTAGCTTTGCTACTTACCAGCTGTGGGGCTCTAGGTGAGCTCCTTAAACCTCCCCAAGCTTCATTCATTTCAGCTGAGAAAATGAGGAAATTATCTACCAGGTAGTGCAATTTGCAGAATTAAATGAAATCAAATACATACAGCACCTAACATTTTAGGCAAGCAAATAAGAGAGGACACAATAAGGGTTAGTTTCCTTTCCCTGTGTTCAAAGCTTTGTAATTGAGTGAGAGTCACGATCGGGGTGCTGGGGGGGAAGGCAGATACACACTAATTATTCCATATACAGGCTTCAGGAAGCACTAAGGAAGTACAGTAACTGTCCCATCCCTTATGTCCCCCTAGAGCTTTCTTCACATGTAATGCTGACCTGGCATAAAAGGGTGTATTTCGGTTTCTCAAAGACATACACAACTGTGCTACTGAAGTTGAGGTGCCATTATACAATGCATTGATTTACTTATCTAGCCAAGATCCTAAATGTGACAGCATTTTAGGATGGATAAGACTTATGTGTGAAATGACAGTCAGCATGCTTTTAAAGCCTTGTTTCACAGTAATTAGACCACAAGAAAAACACACTTCAACTAACAACTTGTGCACATATACTTTAATATTTAGGCTTAGGTGAAGACACCTTAAATGGCAGGTATTAAAATATGTTTGGGAGACAACCCAAGAATTGCACAATCCACAACAAAATTTGAACATCTAGGCCACATAACTGTGTTTTCAGGCCTGAAAATCTCCTTAAGCTGTTCCAAAGCTTCTTTATTAACTAGACAGGTATATTTAAGCTTTAAAATTTTTTAAACATTGATCTTTTTTCAAAGGCACATGGAGATTCTCTTAATATTAAAGATATAACATTTACTTCATATTCCATGACCAGAACCTTTTTGGTAAGTGACCTTCATATGGATTATAAGATTCTCTACATGCCTTTACATAGCAATACATTTGCCAGCTCTAGCTCCTACCTGAATGCTGTGGACAACTGCCTTGCACGCTGGGCTGGGACCCAGGGCATAGCAGCTGAGGCCCTCACAGGCTTGCTGAACTAACTGGACAGTTTGTCAAATAGCAGGAAATGCAACCAGGCTTCTCTCCCTCTTGCGCGTCAGTGGAGTACACAGTGCTAACAGCCAACGATTGTTCAATTTAGTCACAATATTTTAAATCAAAGTTCCATATTCTTAGATCAGAAGGTACCAAAGAAAGCCATCCCTGTTGATGGAATTTTAAAAACAACACAGTTGCAATTATAAAAAAGAAATTGGTTAAAAGGCAAAACGCATCCTTTACATACTTATTTGACAAATGGCAACAAGCATTCAAAAATTTAGAGTCAGTGCATTGGTGACAGCTATCACAAAATTGATTACACTGGTTTCAGCTGTCTCAGAAACCAGCTTCCCAAGTTGGAGACCGTGTCCATCTTAGCTGGGTTTTCACACCTCAGTGCTAGCACCTGCCGTGAGACCACCACTCAGCACCAAAAACAATCGCCAGCCCCTCACTGAGGTTTTAAGTTCTTGTGGCACTCTGCAGGGGACAATGGCCTTGACTTCTTGGTTGGAGATTTAAAAAAAAAAAAAACAGCATTTAACGTTTTAAAATTGGGAAACAAGTCCAGACGAGGTTATAAACTTTTCTATCTGAAGGCACAAAGAACAAAGTTGGCAGGTAGCTGATAAAACCAGACATATATAAATACAGTTTAAAACACTTAAAAAGTATAAATATTTGTGTATTGTTTTTCCTCCAGTCTGGCTGTTGCTGAAAATACCTGCTAGTTCCACTTGGTAACGTGATTTCTGAAAGATGACTGCTGGAACCTTTGACGCTTAAGAAGACATAAAGAGAGTCACCTTAATTCATCAAAAACGTCATCGCAAAGGGCATCGTTGCCCGAAATTCCATAGAGTTGCCTGAAAACTGAAATAAGGCAGAATTTCTTTAAATATTTAGGTAGTTCAAATCTAAACAGAATGGCCTGATAAAGTGCAGATACATAATTATCAAACATGTACAAGAATAATACATGACGTGCAAAAAGAGACTGCAGAAAGGGCTCTTTTGCTAGTTAAAAGTTTTAAGCATTTTCTTCCTTCGCAATTGCTGATGCAGGAGACACACAGCCTAACCGGGCAGCCTGAACTCCCAGGAATGGTTGTAAGATGACCGGATGAGGCATAAATTTCATGCCTATTAATAGTTTCCCGGCTGTTAGAAGCCTACAGACATTGGCAAGAAAATGTGATCTCAGGTTTTTCTTGTCCCAGGGCAGGAATGCCACAAGGGACCATAATGGGAGTCACACTGTACATTCTGTTTACAATGGGCACAAACACACAAAATGACTTTTTTCTTTTTTAGCTCATTAAATCCAGAATGTTCCGAAGAAGGCATCCACTAAGGGTAAAAAGTCCCAACGTCACAATGATGATAAATAACAGCTATATTCACAGAGACCCAATCAGGACACATGCAAAAACCCCAGGCTTTCCCGGCGGGAGGATGCAGGCCTTTCCAAAACCACCTGCCTGGGCCTTCTTCAGAGGGGCCAACGCACCCATGCGTCTACCCACCCAGCACCCCGCCCCAGCATAGGACACAGCTCGGCCTTCTGGCACCTGAGGTTACTTTTTAGACCAAGTGACACAGACGATGCAAGTAGAAGACAGGACGGGCCATGCCAGCACACCTTACAGCGGGAAGTGAGGTCAGACGACCTCGGTTAGGGGACGGGGTGTGAGGACGGGCCACTGCCCAGATGCGAGAGCCCAGCCAGGAAGTGAGCGCGGGTGCGGCCTGCGCGCGGAGGCTCAGATGAAGTGGATCCAGCTCTCCTCGCACTCCCCGCGCGGCATCTGCAGCGCGTGGTTGCGGCACGTGAGGCTGTAGTCGCGGCCGTCGTTGTTGTCCCAGTACTCGGCGCCCGCCACGCGGTAGCGCAGCGCGAAGTGCACACGGGAGCCGAGCTCCAGCAGGAACGGCGGCACTGGGAAGCCGAAGGCGAAGACGTCCTCGGCGCCCTCGGTGCCCGCCGGCCCGCGCCACCGCGCCGCCGCCTCGTGCGCGCTGCGCCAGTCCGAGAACGTGTAGCGCACCGCCACCTGCTTCTCGAAGGCCAGGTTGCGCACGCGCGCCGTACCGCTGATGCCCAGGTCTGAGCAGGTGACGCGCTCCAGACACACGAGCTGCCGCCCCAGGCGCTCGCCGAAGTCAGGGGCCTCGACGGGCGGCGGGAAGTCGGGCACCAGGCACTGCAAGGTGAACTCCAGGTCCTGGCTGCTGCAGCACAGGTCCGAGTTGATGGCGAGCCGCGACAGCACGTGCAGCGGCACGGACGGGTCGTCGCCCGCGTTGAACACCTTGACCTGCGCCAGCTCCAGGCCCAGCGCGTCGGCGAAGCGCACGCGGTGCTGCTCGCTGCAGCCCGGCCGGCACGCAGCGCCCGGCGCGCCCGCGCCCTTATGGCGGCGCTCGGGCGAGCTGGGCAGCGAGCGCGCCCGCCGCAGGATGATGGGCCGAAGGCGGGGGTCGCAGCCGGACGGCGCGGGTGGCGGCGGCGGCGCGCTGCCCGGGCTCCCGGGGGGCCTGCAGGGCCGCGACTCCCGGGCCGCGCCGCCGTCCAGGTCCGAGAGGCAGCTGAGGCTCCGCGGGGCGGGCTTCCGGAAACCGGCGGCGGCGGGGAGGACCGCGGAGCCCGGGCCTCTGGACATGGCCCGGCCGGCCGTCGGGCGATGGGGAGGTGGAACCGAGGGGGTGGCCTCCCGACCCCGCGTCCGCTCCCTCTGTGTCCCTGGCCGTGCTCAGCAGCCCCTGGGGAGGGTCCGCCGGAACCTCTGCCTGCAGGGGATCCAGTGGGCCGGCTGCGCCCGGACAGCCACTTCGGCCCTCGAGTCCTCGTCCCTCGAGTCCTCGCCCGGGTTTTTCGCTTTGGGCAGCAAAAAAAAAAAAAAGCTGATTTCAAGAGATGAGTGCTTGCTCCCGTGGAAGTTTTTCGGGACCACCGCGGAGCGCGGGGTGGCGCCGGCCTTCTGCTTCCTCCTGGGTGCCTGGGGGAAGGCGGTGTCCGCCCAGCGGCCGCTCCCACCCCCGGGCCCTGGCGTTACTTACGCGGCTGCAAGTTGTCGGTGCAACTTCCCGGCGAGCCTCCGCCCCGCCCCTCGTGACGCGGCCCGCGCGCGGACTCCCGCCGCCCGAGCGCCGCCGCCGCGCCTGCAGCAGCGCGCCGCAGTCCGGCCTCCCGCCCCGGCCCGGGAAGGAAGGCCGGCGGCCGCGTCACGTGTCCTCGGCGATCGCGAAACAGGTCTGATCAATCTCTGTCCGCGTCTGCCTGGCCCGCCCGCCGATCGATCACAGATCCGCGTCTGCACAAACGGAGGACCAGGACCGTGCATGCTGCTGGTCCTCGGATTTCTGGGTTAATGGGGGCGGGGGAGGCGTGCAAAACCCGGCCTTTCCAGGAGCTCGTCCCCAGGCTGATTTTAAGCCTCGAGGGTAGCCAGCTCTTTGGACGTTTGCACTGCAGCCTGGACCCTAGGCCAGACCGAGGGAGCCTCGCTACGTAGAGGAGAAGCGTCCTGTCCCCACGGCACCCACAATGCTTTGCCGCCCGGCACCGTCCCCGGGGGTGGCGAGCGGGCGGTTGCGGCTGTCTCGTGGCGCCGCGCCTGAGAGGTAGATGTGGGAGCAAGAGTTCTTACCCTGGGGTGACGTATGCGGTTGCCCTTAAGCAAGCAGCCTCTGGCGCTTGGGACGCATTTTTGGAGCCAGAATCTCAGACTTTTAGCTTTGTTCCGATGGGAGCCGGAACCGTCAGGGAAACCGGAGCTTGTTTTCTGCATCCTTAGGGACCCTGCAGGCTGTCATCTCTCTCTAACTTGGTGCAGAAAACGGCACAGCCTAGGGTGTAAAGCTTGTCAGGTGAAGTGGAGAAGATGGGAGTGCACTTTCTAGAGAGCGTTCTAGAGGGTCCCTTACTGTCCAGAGGGACAAAGCAGCAATAAAACCAGGCTAATTGGAGGAGGGTTGGTAAAGAACGTTTTCTACGTCCAAAATGAATCAAGCCGTTGATTATGGTATAATTCATTCATTGTGAGGGCCCGCATGTGTTTTTTATTCCCATCATGTGTACACTGACCAAAATGGCACACATGCTTCTTTTGAAAAATAACACAGCAAAGTTTTAGGAAGGAAATAAAAATCTTCTATAATCCCACCTCTTCCATTTTTCAGAGGCAGGGGATATTACGGAAGAAAAACACGTATTCATGTTCAAATGGGGCACTTTCAGTAGGCCACTCAAAATAAGAGGGGAAAAGCAACCTTGGGTGGTACAAATCAACAAAATGTCACAAAGAGATAACATCGTGTGATGTGTATGAAGATATTGATAGCCTTTTCGTGGATTGATGTGATAGTGAAGGCAGGAGACTTGGAAGGGAGCCTCCACAGTAGAGCTTAAGCTCCACAAGAGCAGGACATGTGTGTAATCCTGCCGTTTTCTAGGCACTCCTGTATTTGTTGAAAGAACGAACGAATGAATGAATGAATGGACATGGGAACTTTGGAGCAACACCCGACCTTAATTAGCCCCACAAATTTCCACAGCGTGTTATTTCCAAGGAGATTTTGTGTGTGTATGTGTGGGTATGGGGAGAGAGAGAGAGGGAATCCATTTGTAGTAGTGTGATCTTGTATCTAATATCCACTGTGAAAAACAAACAAGCAAAAAAAGATTAAACCGTAAATAGAAGGCAATATCCTCCCACCAGTTTTTCTATACAATTTGAATATTTAAGAACAAACAAGTGAAAACCAGCACAATACTGGTGATAGGACCGTTTGCAGTCAGTACTTGCCGACACTGTTCTGTTGCTTCTAGTTCCGGTGGTAAGGAGTCCTTTCCAAATATAACAGGAATAAAGAAGTTACTTCCCCTGCTGCCATCATCTCCCAACAGACTGAGCAAGAATATTTTGAGCGCTACAGCAAAGGTGATGTAAACTTTGAAGTAAAATCTTATTTAGATTTGTTCTGTTTTTTTTTTTTCCTGTTTGTTTCTTTTTGTGTGTGTGTGTGTGTGTGATCAGGGTGTTTATTAACTACGTGTCTGTTTTTTAGACAGTCCATCAAACCCTAGATGATGATCAGCCGTGTGACTTTTTCAAGAAAGGGAATAGGGTGAATAAATCTTATCAGAAAAGCAGGTAAATAGTTTTTCATGTAATTGCTTTGTCTTGCAAAAGGCACGTTATCTCAGTTCTCCAGATTGATATGTGTGGTTGGGAAAAAAATATGTCTGTTGATAGGAAATATATACTTATATTTCTTGTCTGGCAGAAATGATTTTAAACATTACTAGTTGGTAAAAATTCCAGAGGTCATAATTCTTGCACTCTTAGCAGAATCCACAATTTGGGGTAAGCCCCTTAATCATCTGTCTATGTTAGTTTCCTTTTCTATAAAAAGGATACTGATAACTTTTACGGATGCACACAGACAGCTAGAGGTAAATGAAAGTTTTAACAATATTGGCTATGAGTTCTAAATAATGGCAATTCCTTTATCCATTTCGTCAACATTTACTGAGCACGTGTTACGTTACTGGCAATGATTTAACCTCCAACCGTGTTTATTTGTTAAGAAGTGACACATTTTCAAGTAATTGCTTAGTGTGGTGGAAACACAGACGAATGTAAACCAAACAAATGAACCTCTGAGGTTTCCACAAAGCATGTTTACCACCCAATTTTTTTAACCCCACCAGACTGATGTTGCTGAGAAGTATTATTCATCTTGGCAGAATGCTATGTTCTTGGTAAATAAGTCAAAAAGAAAATATTTTCACCTCTGATACGAGATCCTGACTCAGAATAAATTAGAGGAAGAATCAGTTGCCATGCTAGTAATGCACACGGTATTCACAATGTCTACTTCCCCGCCATTCAAAGGATTGCATTAAACCTATTTTTTAAATTCATATTGTGTTAAAAGGTATGATTGTATTCCTATTCCTCTAAACAGTTTTCCTGAGTGTGTTTTCTATTTGAAAACACTTTGATAAGCTTTTGGTTTAAGGTGTAGGTTGTATATGCTACACTTTTCCTTAAGATTTTTGTCAGCTCAGAATTACCACCAATCAGTGATTAAGTTCTGTAAAACTTGTATTTTAAATCCTGTTTACGTTTAATTGAAAATAGGTATATAAAAGAAAGCTGTGGATTTTACTTGTTCATGTTATTAAACACTGCTCATCATTAGCAGAACAGATTGAGCGTCCTATGAGAGATGTTTTCCAAACTAATGTTTAAAATGATAATATAAGCACTTTATGAAATGTTAGTGTTTTTCTTAAAAGCTAATGTTTGATGTAAAATAGAATCCATGCATTAACTCTGGCACCTACACTATGATGTTTCCTAAGTAGAGTATCAAGTGGAAAATTGTCCTGTAACTTGTTCTGTGAGTTTAGAGGCCTCACATTTTCTAATACCTCGCGATAGCTGAAATATACCACTAGGGGATTCTTTTGGTTCCTTTGTTCAGTCATCGGCTGGCCAGTTTTTGTCAGATGGACTAAGAATTGCAGGTTTATTTCTCGCAGCAATATGAATGCAGGCCCCTCTTGGAATAAAGTACAATGTCCAAAAAATTCAAGAAAAAGGCAGAGTAAATCCCAAGTCCCCTACGTCTCGTCCCAGCTGAAAAGCAGTCTCGGAGGATGTGTCCCCCAACCAACTGAGGATAAACTGAAGGAAAGCATTTCCCCGGAAGGAAACCCCAAAAGGAGTCCCCTTGGCTACAGGTGTCGGGGGTCCTCAGGGAACAAGTTGTTTCTGGACTTTCAGACGATGAAAATTGTCAAAGAAGATGCTGAGGAGGACAGTGCCAGTGACCTCTCTGATTCAGAAAGAATCCCCGTCCCCCCTTCTCCCCTCACGCCTCCAGATCTTCACCTTCGAGCCGAAGAGATTGATGCGGTTCACTTCGATCTGCACCCAGGGCAGGGTCCCATCCAGCCCGAATACTGTTACCCCGACTTCCTCCCGGCCCCGTGTAACTCCTGGGACCTGCGGGACATGGCTGTGCTCCTGCACTCTGAGCGCAGGACAGAGGCCGTGCCCAGAGCCGCGGGGCCGCTGGGGAAGTACGTCGACAGGCTTGTCCAGCTCGAGTGGCTACAGATCCAGACTGTCCAGTGCGAGAAAGGAAAGGGGGCCAAGGCGAGGCCTCCCACTGCCCCTGGGACCTCGGGGGCTCTGAAAAGCCCTGGGAGAAGCAAGCTGATTGCCAGCGCTCTGTCCACGCCTCAGCAGGAAGGGCCTCCGAAGTCAGGCCCTTCACGAAAGAAAGACGTGCACCGGGAAGACGTCCATCCGTCCTATTACACATGTGAGGCTTCCACCAAATCCCTCGATGTGCTGAGTAGCAGCAGACTGTGTTCTCAGAAGCAAACCCTGGACATGCAGACAGAGGAGAAGAAAAAGAAATCCAACAAGAGCTCCAAGCTGCAGCACTGGCATCTGTCCTGCGGGGACGGCGGCGACCCTAAGATGGAGAGCAGCGTGAACCTTCGCTTTCCCAGGCAGCCAGCGGTGATCGGGGACTCCACGGACACCTACAAGGCCTCCAGAGCGCCAGCACATGCAACTCTTAAGAAAAAGGGAAATGCAAATAATTGTGCTCGAGCCACTATATCCAGCGAGAAAAAGCTCAAAACAAATGGAGTAAAACCAAACACACACAAATTCAAATCATAACTGATATGATGAATTGCAAGGACCTGCAGGTGCCTCAATATTGGAGCGCTTCCAAAAGTTACAATACTGTGAATTTTAAGAGACTTTGGGATTACTGACACTGAAGAGGTTGACCAGTTCTTTAGTCCACGCCACGCCCACCCAAGCCACAACAGGGTCGTTTCCAAAGAAGGGTGTCTTTCAGTAACCATATTTTGTGTTGACAGTCTTAGGCAAATGAGAGCCCTTCAGATAAAAATTAACCAAGTTCTGTGCCATATAAAGAAATAAAACGACAGCTCTCCAAGGGAAGAGTGGACTGAACTTCTGAAACCTCAGCCAGGCCACGTACAGCGTATGTAAACTAGTGCGTACTGCTTCAAACGGTGTAGTATCCTGAATGTCTGAACTAGGGCTCTCTGCATCCTCATCCTAAACTATTCAAGCAGAAGGTCCGGGCATCTCACTCCTGGGGAAGCTTCGGCTCTTCCTCGAGTTACGGAGCAGCTATTACGAGCAAAGTCATTTATCACTAAGCTGCCTGCTCCTTCCAGACAGTGGAATCTAGTGCTTTCAAACACTTTCCCTGACGTGGGTTTAAAAAAAAAACAAGGCCTTTTCAATTTAGAGGTGGTGGCGAAGTCCATTTCGATATTCTCTAAGCTGAAGTTAAAATAGCGTGCAGGCTTCGTCCCAGTGGACGTCGGCGGGTCTGAGCACGGTTGTTAGCACGTGATGGGAGGAAGAATGAAACAGTTGGCACCAGAATCCCCGGCATGTGTGGCTTCTCTGAAGAGGTGCCGTGGGAAAAAGCATCAGAATGATGATCTGTCTTCATTTGCGAGAGCAGGACTTTATAATCTTGCTGGGAGCAGGGGGTGGGAGGGCGGACCACGGATCAGGTTACTGAACGTCTTAACCTCCTCACCTGGCCCTGCGGCTTCCTGACTCCCCTGAATGCTTCTTATTTAACCGCTGTTAAGTCACATCTACTTGTCCCTATGGTTGTGCTGAGAGATTTCTCTTGATATTATGGTGAATACCTGTAGAACCTTTGCTTGACTACTTCTTGATATACAGTATGTTTTAATGACTGCAGCTGATTTTATCCCTTCAAACGATTATTCTATTTGTTTTTTTACATATATGTTTCTGTTTTCTCACCTTTGGGACAAATGAAAAACTTGGCACTTTTCATCTGAAAATATTTACTAACTCGCAGACTTTTCACCCAGTAACTCAGTGTCATCCAAGGCACTGTTTAAGTTAACATAAAGACAAGATGCATTTATAAAGAATTAAAATAATAGGCCAAAGTTGAATATTAAGATGCCGTTTTAAAATCTGATTTTAATCGTATTAAACAACAAAAATTTTTATGGTAATTTTTTTCCTTCTAAGACTTTTATTTACAGAGTCCCTCTTATATTCTCTCTCACACCACCCTACTGGAGAAAGCACTGCTTACAATAAAATCTTATGCATTTTTATAAATGAACAAACGATGTACATCTGGCAGGCATTACTTCCATGGTTCGCAATTATACTATAACTTTTGTACTCAGTATAAGTATAGTGTTTTGAAAACATAGTGCTAGTCTTACTTTTCCTTTCTGTGGTTCCTGAGTGGCACCCCACATGTCCCTCGACGGCCCTGCTCCTGTGAGTACAGATGGGTTAGTCCTATATACACTGCCGGCACCCAATTCATGAGCCTTTTTCTGCTAGATTTTTATGCAGCTCTTCATGAAGTATTCAGGTTCGATAAATCTCTGTAAGCACATTACATATATTTACACACATATATATATACACATATATACTCCTGATATTAATCCTACAGGGTTTATGCTGAGCTGCCGCCTCTCCCAGTAATGCACCTGTGCAGGTACCCTCAAGAGATCTGGAGGGTGAGGGTGACGTAGTTTACCTTTCCCGGCCTCGTGTATTTCTGAGCTGATTAAGAAATGTTGAGGTAACGCCTCGGATGTTACATTTGTTCCTAGCTCTTTGACTTGAAGTTGGTTGCTTAATTTGGGGGGATAGCTATAATGTCACATGTTAAGGCAGTTTTAAAAGCCTGAAAAAGTGGCTTTACTTGTTTACTTTTTTGCCTCGGGTTGGTAGTTTATTTTAACCAACATTATTGTTATTGGATCAGAGCTCCTACTGTATATAGGTTCATTATGGAACATAAGCACAATTTTGTGATTTCTGATGCACATCTTTTAATGCACTAAATGCCGCAGATAAGGATCTCGCCATTCAAGCAGACAACATTGGAGAGTTGAGTCAGGAGTTCATTCAGTTCATCAAATTGAAGCCATTGAATCTTGTGACATGAGTCATTGTATTTCTAAGAAGTGCCTCTCATTTCTGTGGAGTTGTTTACATACATGTTGCATTTAAACCAATTAAAATGATCCAATAAAATAAAATAAATGGTAGCAAAAAAACCCCTCCAAGTTTAGAGAATGTAAGAAGAACTGCTTCAAGCTTAGGATCAGGGGAAAAAGTTGTAAAAAAGTACAAAAATGAATTACAAAAATATATCAGTATTAGCTACAATTGTTTAGGTTGGGACTATTTCTCAAATCTTTAATGACTAAACTGGCTGAAGGCTTGTAACTTAACTGGAATAGGGTGGGATTGGTGGCTATGACAGAAAAGATGGGGGAGAGGATATCACTGATTAGTAGTGGTTCTCAGGCCTATTTGGTTAGTTTCCAGAAAGAAGAATTTCTACCTTACATGTTTAAATATTATCTATTTCCTCTTTCCTTTATGCTCATTTACGTGAGTAGTAAAATAAAAATAGAAAACTCTTGGTGGTACTGTATTTCAAGGTAATAGAGAAGCAGTATTTATTACTTATTCATGTACATGTACAGAGCACCATTCAAAATGGCCTGAAAATATTCAGCATGTTATTTGCTGTGTATTTATTGTATGCTTGGTTTTGTGTATAATAAAACAATACACATAGGTTTTTGTGAATCTGGACTTTTTCCTTCCTCGAGATCAATTAAACACTAGAAAAATATTGCCTGGATTTTTCTGGTATGGTTTTCATTTGCCTTTTATGCAGTTTTATTTCAGAGTTTGTCTTATTTCTCTCCCTGATTAGTTCAAAAAACTGCTTGAGGGGGAAATTCTGTTCCAATTCCTTCCTTAATACTGAGCAGCATACCTGACAACAGTGCTAGCTGCATCTGAGGAGCAACCCTGGCTGTACCTTTCTTGGGTCCCTCTTCCTTTTATTACCCCAAAGGTGGTTAGGGAAGCAGATGAAAATTCAGTAAAATTGACATAACATGTGATAGAAATCTATTGCACGTTAACGTACACGTCCAGAAACGAGCCCCGTGTCTTTTTCGAGGAAGTCCCCCGGTTAGGAGGTGGCAGCTGTGAGCAGCTACTGGCGTAAGCGTTCTGAAAGTTTTTCTGCTCCTCTTTCTAAACTCACTCTGACAATGAGGTGCCCTCTTTTGAGTCTACCAAATAGTGGCAGTTTAAAAAAATAACTTTGGGGTGTAAAAAAGCAAGTTCACTGAGTAAATTGACATCTTACTGACTTTATTCTGTGATTCACGAAATCAGCAGCACCCAGTCCAGCAGCTAGAAAGGGGCTCTGAGGGGCTGTATGAAATGGAACTACAGGCAGAAGGGAGCCGGACAAGAAAGCTATACCAGCAAAAAGCAGATTGGTTGTGTCAAGGTCGCCTTCCTTTAGGGGCCAGGATGGCAGGGGGCGACCAGGCAGGCGACTGAACGAGTCCCGTGTAGGCTGTTGCGACAGACGGGCTGAAGATTCCGTTTCGGGACAGCTGAAACTGTTGCTAAGTCTCGGTTTGGTGAAGTGGGGCTTAGCATAAGCGACTCATTTGGGGCCTGCTGTCTTGTTTTTAACGGGGTTTACAAATAATTTTTTGATAATTTGAAAGTTAACCATGCTGGAGGTTTTAAATCATTTGTTTGTACAGAAAATGGTAGATTATCTTTGGATGCGGCTCTTTTCTTATCCACAAGGTGGCAACTAAACCTTTTCGGGCAGCACTGAATGGGTTCTGTGAATGCCTTCTGACCAAATGGAGACGTTTTTCTTGTAATCAAAAAGACATGGGGAGTGGGGAGGACTGTTTGATTTCAGACACAAGAAGATTAAGACTTTTCTCTTTGAAAGATTTAAGGATTGATTTGAGCAAAAATCAATTCAAATTGAGCAGCACCAAAGCCTTAGAGGTTAGCAGCACTACTTCCCGGACAGGAGCTGAGGGTGGAAAATTTTATAGAGAGGATGCAGAAGCAAGGGAATCATTTGATTGGCTGTGGCTTAAGTGGTCGTGCCATTTGGGAAAGCCTGATTGGCTGTTGGTGATTGGGTTGTTTTTCCTGCTCTTGAGGCATTTGCGGGAAATATTCCGCTTAGGGTTTGGGCTGCTTAGGTAGGTGAAGAAGGGGTTAAAACCACCTCAGTCCAAAAGCCTCCTTGCATTAATTACTTTGATATCATAAAACACTATTTATAGCATAGAAACAATGTTCCATGAAGGAACATAAATCATTCGTTTATAAATATCTTCAGAAGGACCCTGTTCAAAAAATATCATTAGTATATCTCTGTCCTCAGCAATTTGGTATTTAAGGAATTAACTGTGATAACACTGGAAAATATATATCGAAATTTAAAAATGGGATAGTCGTACATATAACTGTCCCAGCTTGCATGACATTTTAGAGAAAACTAATGATGCATATTTAACTTTTAATTCCGTTCAGCTAGCACAATTTTATGCCTTGCTCCTCGTATTGTGAGCCCCACTTCAGACCCACTAATGGTGAAGGAGTTCAGAACACACCACCCCAAAACATGTCGCTCTGGCATTTGGATGATTTTGAGTTAAAGGCACTTGAAAAACAGCAAGTACAAGAAAAACACTCCTACCTTTCTGCATTCTCTTAAAAGCAGGAAATTAAATTCCTCTATGAAAGATGTGCTCCTTATAGCAGGAGGAAAGTAACGTTTTTCATCGTCAGGGATGAGAAGTTGAGACCGAGAGAACTCTACACAAACTTTATTTGTTCAAATGATTCTTAACTTCCTCTAGTCTTCCACATCGTGTAATCACTTTTCCACAATTGCCCACTTTGTTCAATCTAATATAAAAGCAAGTTAGTGTCACCATTTCTCTGAGTCTTCATTCTTTATGAAGGCTCCTGGGTCCTGTAAGACTCGTGTTAAATAAATTGGTGTGCTTTTCTCCGTTGATCTGTCTCATGTCAATGTAGCTGTCAGGCCCAGCCAAAAAGAACCCTAAGAGGGTGAAGGGGGGCAGAACTTGCCGCCACAAAATATGCCTCTTTGGCATGAGGATTTTTTTAGGCTGATCATTTTTGAGAAACAGCAGACACTGGAGAGGCTTTGAAAACTGAGACGTTACCCTTTTGTAAGAAGACATTTACATTGTTAAGGGAAATCTCCATCTATAAAGGTGTCTTCCTCTCTGTACCTGGAAGAGGAGGATGAACTAAATCTAGAAATTCTTATCAGTCTTATCAACTCTTATATTAAGGCAGGAGTTAAACCTGCATAACAACTATACTCTCGTTTCCTGTGCTTTTCCTGACAACTTCCTTTCACTCGCTCTCCCAAATCCAACATCTTTTGTCTTTAGCTGGAGATGGTATTTATGGCGGCTAGGCCATTTCTGGGAGTTCCTCACTTTTCCTGGGTGTCTCCCATGTATACAGGGAGCATACAGGTTATTCAACTTCTGTTGGTTTTCCTCGTGTTAATCTGTCTTTTATTACAGGGGATCTCAGCCAAGAGGCTAGAGGGTAGGGGGAACATTATTTTTCCTTCCCCATGTCAACTACAAATTGGCACTTGCCATTGGCACTTGCCATCTACCTCTACAAGGATTAAATCACATGTTGCTGCAGCTGCTGACCTCCGACACCCCCTGAAAGGAGTTCAGGGTGGAGAGCAGGAATGAGGCACTCTGTGCTCTGGGAAAAACTGGCAAAACAGGTCTTCAGATAGTTAGATATTTTCAGGAGCCTATTTTATGAGCCCACTTCTTGTATCTCCTCATATCTAGAAAAGCACTAAAATCCTTCATGGTGACGTCTGCTCCTTGTGACTAGCAGAAACCTTCTGCAAAAAGATATGCGTTTGATCGCATGTACTCCCCCTTCACCAAAATCACATCTACACTGACCTTCCCCCCTACTTCTTTGGAGCAGTTTCTCAGAGCTATCTGAGATGCTGTCTCCCAGGCTATAGTCCTCATTTTGCCCCCAATAAAACTTAACTCACAACTCTCACATTGTGCTTTTTTTTTTTTAAGTTGGCACTCATTAGGGTAAAGGTAAATGTTGGCTTCCAGAATCAGAGTCTGTGTTTTAACAACATTTTTGGAGGTTAAAGTTTAAGAAACCTGCCTTTATGGCACTTAAAGTCTGCAAGGTTGAAGTGGCTGCTTTGACAGCATTTCACCTGCTGGACCAGTCCCCTCTTGTGCTTTGGCCACTAACAAAGTCTTCTGCTTACCTCTGTCTACTTCCTCCAGGGCTTAAAGGCACTTAGCTGGCTCTTCACCTCAAGAATAGGTCACTACTCAGCCATCAAAAAGAAGGAAACTTTGCCCTTTGCAACAACATGGATGGACCTGAAGGGCATTATGCTAAGTGAAATAAGTCAGACAGAGAAAGACAAATACTGTGTGATATCACTTACATGTGGAACCTAAGAAATATAACAAACCAGTGACTCTAACAAAAAAGAAGCCGACTCACAGATATAGAGAACAATCAAGTGGTTAGCAGTGGGGAGAGGGGCAATATAGGGTAAGGGATTAAGAGGTACAAGCTGTTATGTATAAAATAAGCTAAAAGGATATATGTAGGGAATATAGCCAATATTTTATAATAACTATAAATGGAATATAATCTTTAAAAATTGTGAATCACCTGTAACTTATTAATCTTGTACATCAACTATACTTCAATAAAAAAAAAAAAAGCATAGGACACTAACCTGCATGCTTCATGGCTCTGATGACCTGTGCCACAGGTGGGTATGAAGGAGTGGAGGTGTCTCAGAACACATCCACCTTGAGTATGTTTTTCTTACATCCACACTCTTCTATTTTTAAACTCCAGGTGTAGAGAACTCACCCTGCCTTCAGCTGACTTTTTCACATACTTCATTCAACATTTGGGCCAGGTTTGGTAGGGTCACCACTTCCTGTCACCACGCTTTTCCTCTGAACTCATCTCTCTGGAGATGTCCACCTTAAATAAAGGAAACAGAAAGAAAAGGAAGGTTTGGCCCTTTTCCTATGTTGTTCAATTTTCTAAATACTGAAATGAAATGCTTTTTGCTAACAGGTCTTCTGCAATAATGAAATGAATGATCTACCAAGTTTAACCGAAAATATTTAAAAAGGAAGCATATATTTTTACCTCTACAGGACAGTTTATGTGGGAAGACAAAGTAAATAGCCTCAAATCTTTATCTCCCTTCTTCTTCCCTAAAAAAGCATAAAAACATTTACATACATAAGCAACTGAAGAAAGAGCTTGGTGATTCTACTATCAGAATACTTCAAAAAGCGAAAAACGCTCCAATCTGTTGTACGTGGCAGCATTCCCCCCCCAATTGTTCATCTACAATGATTAGTTGAACAAATAGGGGCAAGAGATTAAAATCTCTCAAAGGAAATTTTCTGGCCAGCTCTTGGTGGCGGACTCAAAATACTAAAACATAAGGGACCACTTCTGATCAACCTATGTGACGACAAAGCACGCATATAGGAGACAAACATTTGTGAGTCACTGAAAATAAATCAGGAAATACAAGTGATGAATTATTTTATTCTGGCATAAAATCTAACATGTTAGATGTGTTCCCCCGTACGTGTGTTAGATAGTGGGCTACAACTAGACACATGATATTGACATTGGAGTAAAACTACACTTAATAATAACTTGGATTTTTTTTTTTTTTTTACTGCTGGAGTCAAATTCACTCCAATGATTTTTTTCACCAATATTGTATTGTAAAAAATTTTGAACACACAGAAAAGTTGAAAGAACTGTGCAGGGAACACCCACACGCTCAGTACCCAGATCCTGCGTGAACACCTGGCTCTCGGCCCGTCTGTCCATCCTTTTCCGGGCACCTGGCTCCCTTTAGTTTCTGTGCCTTTTGTCTCTCTCCAGAGGCTCCAGGCACTTGTTGTTTTATGTTTTGTTGAAAGGTGATCATTCTACAAGGCAGGGCTGGGCTTGTGGGAACCACTTCCCCATTTCTGGAAGCACAGCCCTTCCTTGGGTTGTTTTTTGTTTTGTCCCTTGGAGACTGTTCTCAGAAGTTAAGCTTTTCCCCTGACTATGAAGAAACAGACTCTCCCCTCTTCTCTCTAGCTCCCACCAGCACAGGAGGGCATGGCTGTGGGTCCCACTGGGACACCTTCCTTCCCTCCCTCTTCTCTGTTTCCAGGTGGTCGCTTAGGTTGGCTCACCTCCGTGGAGAAGGCGTCCAAATGTCCGACTCTGGACTCCTCTATGCATATGAGGTGTCCTCCCCCTCCCGACCAGCAGCATCCCACTGCGGGGGCAGGAAGAAGGCTCATACCTGACCATTCCCTTCTTCGATGTTGACTTGACCCACGGGAGAAATTCGGTTTCCTCACCACACTCAATGGAGGAAGTGATGGGCACTTTTCCGTTATCCTTCTCTGAGTCCTGTTGGCCACCACAAGACCCTTCATCTCAGCTGGGCACAGGGCTCGGCCAGCCAGCCACTGGCCAAGCAGAAGTCTACGCCAGGATGGGACGCCAGGGCCTTGTCTTGCAGTGACCCTCGTGCTTGACCAGTGATTCTCAGGAAGCTCCCGTCCCATGCACAGGAAAAATCCAACTCACTGATTTCCTGAAGTGGAAAGAAAGCATCCCATCCATCTGCAGCAGGGAAGGTGGGATCAGCTCTCACTGCAAATGAGGCCCAAGGAAGCCAGCTGACACCCACCCCCCTGGACTCCTCACCAGTGGGTGGGCTGGGACCAGGAAACTGGGCTGTGGTGCAGGTTGCGGGCCACAGGGTCAGTTCTGCCATTTGGGGGAATGCTGAGGTGTCTGGTCCTAGCTGTTGGTGTCTCTTTTTAGAACGTCGTGAACTACTGCTTCTTTATTCTCAGTTAAGGACTCTACTCAACACTTCCTGGGCCAGTAGAAACCTCCCACGCAACATGCTTTTCCTTGAAAAGATGGAAGATGAACGTGTTTCAGTTGTCTTGACTAACAACCCTGAAAATGAAACTCAGTGAGTGCCTGGCATTTGCAGGAACCCTGATTGACAGGGATAATTCAAGACAAAATCCTTGCTTAGATGCACTCATGATGCGTTTATCATTATAAAAAACACGGAGAACTTGAGGTGGGTTGGGCACCCCTCAACACCCAAGGTGTAAATGTAGAGTCTAGATAATTAATTCTCACCCTTACCTTCCTTTTAATCAAGAAACTTTTATCTTACCATCACTTTCTTCATTTCAGCTTACATTGAGCTGGGAGCTGCTGCCTTGTGGCCATAAGGTATTACTGCACTTCTAAGGACACAGGAACACTGACGGTCTTCCCCGGAATCGTGGATACACAGAACAGAGAAACTTGACATCTTCCAGCTCTGACTCACCTAAGACATGAGGCAGGTGAAGCCCAGAGTCACCAGCCGAGTGAGTCACAGCCTAACTGAGAAGGACTGTCATATGGGAAACTGGTTTCTTGCTCTTTTACTTTTAAATGTTTGAGGATGTTGAAAATTTGGTTGTTTTTTAATATATTAAAATACCAATTTTCTTCAACTTAAAGCAAATATAAAAGTGGAACCCTTCACTCGCATTCCCCAGCCCCTCTCTGGATCTCTGGAGGCCAACACACTGTCTTTCTTGATCAACATTTTCAGCGCCAGCATTAGGGGTGTACAACCTGCATCTCTCACGAACATTCCACATGGTTCAGTTTACCTCATCTATAAATTCTGAATTAGTGACTCTAACTTGATCAAGTTTTTGAATAGACTTACACGGAATCAAAATATCCACTTTGAGGGGCTTCCCTGGTGGCGCAGTGGTTGAGAGTCTGCCTGCCAATGCAGGGGGCACAGGTTCGAGCCCTGGTCTGGGAGGATCCCACATGCTGTGGAGCAACTGGGCCCGGGAGCCACAACTACTGAGCCTGAGTGTCTGGAGCCTGTGCTCCGCAACGAGAGGCCGCAAGAGTGAGAGGCCCGCACACTGCGATGAAGAGTGGCCCCCGCTCGCCGCAACTGGAGAAAGCCCTCACACAGAAACGAAGACCCAACACAGCCAAAAATAAATAAATTAATTAATTAATTTAAAAAAAATCCACTTTGAAAAAAAATGCAAGGTTGTAAATTTGATAATTATTGTTATGCTTCTCTTTATGCACAGGGAATAGAGAGATCTTAAAATTACATTAGTTACTCTTTTCAATAACAAACTATTAATTTGGATTCAGATTATAAACTATTCAAATTAAAATGTGCAGCAGCCTCTCGTGGAGCTATGAATGTACGGTAAGGCAAGAAAGCCTATCTTCTATTTCATCTGCTGAAAAACTGTTTACTATTTTAAACAAGGTGATGTGATAACAAGGTAATAGGTTAAGGTAATAAGGACTAATGGATGTCAGATTTTGTTTTAAACTTGGTCACTGCAGCCTTAGTATTGGTATGGTAGAAACTCAACTTGTCTTTTTTTCAGAATTCTAATGCAAAGACCCCAGGTTGGTACAGAGACTCCACCCGTAGGGAGTCTCTTTCCCATCCCTCCTCCCTCTTCCTTTAATCCCAAACTCAAAAAGCCAGATTCATCTAAGCGTAAAAGAGATTTTGGTAGAAAAATTCTATAAACCCCAGAGCCTCGAGACATGGTTGGGATAAAGATTGTTAGTGCTTTGGAAAGTAAAAAGTATACTTTTTCTTTTTTCCTTGATAAAGTTATCCTTTCCTTTTCCAGTTCTTTGGTTTCAAATGATAGAGACTATAAGGAAATGAACACTAAAATACCCTGCTACAGAAAGAGATCACTGGGCATTCCATTGATTTTTGGAAACTAAAAATAAAGAAACTAAACCCCTACTTCCCCAGAGCCACTGGTTTCACTTTCCTCTGACTGAGCCCTAATCTCCTGGGGTCAGATTCCCAGCCTCATGTCTGCTGTATGTGTGGCAGGGGCAGTTTTATTTCCCTCCACTCCCTTCCTAAGAATTCTGCTTGTAGCTAACGAGGTTAAAGGCTAAGGCTCAGCCCACCCCACTCTGATAAACCAAGAAAGGCCAGGGATTAGTTTGCCTAATCCACCAGAGGGCAGACAGCAGAAGCAAGAAGAACTACAATCCTGCAGCCTTTGAAACAAAAACCACATTCACGGAAAGATAGACAAGATGAAAAGACAGAGGGCTATGTACCAGATGAAGGAACGAGATAAAACCCCAGAAAAACAACTAAATGAAGTGGAGATAGGCAACCTTCCAGAAAAAGAATTCAGAATAATGATAGTGAAGATGATCCAGGACCTCGGAAAAACAAAGATTGAGAAGATGCAAGAAATGTTTAATGAAGACCTAGAAGAACTGAAGAACAAACAAACAGAGATGAACAGTACAATAACTGAAATGAAAAATACACTAGAAGGAATCAAAAGCAGAATAACTGAGGCAGAAGAACGGATAAGTGATCCGGAAGACAGAATGGTGGAATTCACTGCTGTGGAAAAGAATAAAGAAAAAAACATGAAAAAGAAAGGAAGACAGAATGGTGGAATTCACTGCTGTGGAAAAGAATAAAGAAAAAAACATGAAAAAGAAAGGAAGACAGCCTAAGAGACCTCTGGGACAACATTAAATGCAACAACATTCACATTATAGGGGTCCCAGAAGGAGAAGAGAGAGAGAAAGGACCCGAGAAAATATTTGAAGAGATTTTAGTCGAAAACTTCCCTAACATGGAAAAGGAAATAGCCACCCAAGTCCAGGAAGTGCAGAGAGTCCCAGATAGGATAAACCCAAGGAGAAACACACCAAGACACACAGTAATCAAATTGGCAAAAATTAAAGACAAAGGAAAATTACTGAAAGCAGCAAGGGAAAAATGACAAATAACATACAAGGGAACTCCCATAAGGTTAACAGCTGATTTCTCAGCAGAAACTCTACAAGCCAGAAGGGAATGGCATGACATATTTAAAGTGATGAAAGGGAAGAAACTACAACCAAGATTACTCTACCCAGCAAGGATCTCATTCAGATTCGCTGGAGAAATCAAAAGCTTTACAGACGAGCAAAAGCTAAGAGAATTCAGCACCACCAAACCAGCTCTACAACAAATGCTAAAGGGACTTCTCTAAGTGGGAAACACAAGAGAAGAAAAGGACCTACAAAAACAAACCCATAACAATTAAGAACATGGTAGGGCTTCCCTGGTGGCGCAGTGGTTGAGAATCTGCCTGCCAATGCAGGGGACACGGGTTCGAGCCCTGGTCTGGGAAGATCCCACATGCCGCGGAGCGACTAGGCCCGTGAGCCACAATTGCTGAGCCTGCGCGTCTGGAGCCTGTGCTCCGTCCGCAACAAGAGAGGCCGCGATAGTGAGAGGCCCGCGCACCGCGATGAAGAGTGGCCCCCACTTGCCGCAAGTAGAGAAAGCCCTCGCACAGAAATGAAGACCCAACACAGCCATAAATAAATAAATAAATAAATAAATAAAATTAAAAAAAAAAAAGAAAATGGTAATAGGAATATACATATCAATAATTACCTTAAAACATGAATGGATTAAATGCTCCAACCAAAAGACACAGGCTAGCTGAATGGATACAAAAACAAGATGCATATATATGCTGTCTACAGGAGACCCACTTCAGACCTAGGGACACATACAGACTGAAAGTGAGGGGATGGAAAAAGATATTCCATGCAAATGGAAATCAAAAGAAAGCTGGAATAGCAATACTCATATCAGATAAAATAGACTTTAAATAAAGAATGTTACAAGAGACAAGGAAGGACACTACATAATGATCAAGGGATCAATCCAAGAAGAAGATATAACAATTATAAATATATATGCAGCCAACATAGGAGCACCTCAATACATAAGGCAACTGCTAACAGCTATAGAAGAGGAAATCAACAGTAACACAATAATAGTGGGCCACTTTAACACCTCACTTACACCAATGGACAGATCATCCAAAGAGAAAATTAATAAGGAAACACAAGCTTTAAATGACACAGTAGACCAGATAGATTTAATTGATATTTATAGGACATTCCATCCAAAAACAGCAGATTACACTTTCTTCTCAAGTGAGCACGGAACGTTCTCCAGGATAGATCACATCTTGGGCCACAAATCAAGCCTCAGTAAATTTAAGAAAACCAAAATCATATCAAGCATCTTTTCTGACCACAACGCTATAAGATTACAAATCAGTTACAGGGAAACAAACGTTAAAAAACACAAACACATGGAGGCTAAACAATACATTACTAAATAACCAAGAGATCACTGAAGAAATCAAAGAGAAAATCAAAAAATACCTAGAGACAAACGACAATGAAAACACGACGATCCAAAACCTATGGGATGCAGCAAAAGCAGTTCTAAGAGGGAAGTTTATAGCAATACAAGCCTACCTCAAGAAACAAGAAAAATCTCAAATAAACAATCTAACCTTGCACCTAAAGGAACTAGAGAAAGAAAAACAAACACAACCCAAAGTTAGCAAAAGGAAAGAAATCATAAAGATCAGAGCAGAAATAAATGAAATAGAAACAAAGAAAACAATAGCAAAGATCAATAAAACTAAAAGCTGGTTCTTTGAGAAGATAAACAAAATTGATAAGCCATTAGCCAGACTCATCAAGAAAAAGAGGGAGAGGACTCAAATCAATAAAATTAGAAATGAAAAAGGAGAAGTTACAACGGACACCACAGAAATACAAAGCATCCTAAGAGACTACTACAAGCAACTCTATACCAATAAACTGGACAACCTGGAAGAAATGGACAAATTCTTAGAAAGGTATAACCTTCCAAGACTGAAACAGGAAGAAATAGAAAATATGAACAGACCAATTGCAAGTAATGAAATTGAAACTGTGATTAAAAATCTTCCAACAAACAGAAGTCCAGGACCAGACGGCTTCACAGGTGAATTCTGTCAAACATTTACAGAAGAGCTAACACCATCCTGCTCAAACTCTTCCAAAAAACTGCAGAGGAAGGAACACTTCCAAACTCATTCTATGAGGCCACCATCACCCTGATACCAAAACCAGACAAAGATATTACAAAAAAAGAAAATTCAGACCAATATCACTGATGAATATAGGTGCAAAAATCCTCAACAAAATACTAGCAAACAGAATCCAACAACACATTAACAGGATCATACATCATGATCAAGTGGGATTTATCCCAGGGATGCAAGGATTCTTCAATATACACAAATCAATCAATGTGATACATCATATTAACAAATTGAAGAATAAAAACCATAAAATCATCTCAAGAGATGCAGAAAAAGCTTTTGACAAAATTGAACACCCATTTATGATAAAAAATCTCCAGAAAGTGGGCATAGAGGGAATCTACCTCAACATAATAAAGGCCATATATGACAAACCCACAGCAAACATTATTCTCAATGGTGAAACACTGAAAGTATTTCCTCTAAGATCAGGAACAAGACAAGATGTCCACTCTCGCCACTATTATTCAACATATTTCTGAAAGTCCTAGCCATGGCAGTCAGAGACAAAAAAGAAATAAAAGGAATCCAAATCAGAAAAGAAGTAAAACTGTCACTGTCTGCAGATGACACGATACTATACATAGAGAATCCTAAAGATGCCACCAGAAAACTACTAGAGCTAATCAATGAATTTGGTAAAGTTGCAGGATACAAAATTACTGCACAGAAATCTTTTGCATTCCGATACACTAACAACGAAAGATCAGAAAGAGAAATTAAGGAAACAATCCCATTCACCATTGCAACAAAAAGAATAAAATACCTAGGAATAAACCTACCTGAGGAGGTACAACACCTGTACTCAGAAAACTATAAGACACTGATGAAAGAAATCAAAGATGACAAAAACAGATGGAGAGATATACCATGTTCTTGGATAGGAAGAATTAATATTGTGAAAATGACTATACTACCCAAAGCAATCTACAGATTCAATGCAATCCCTATCAAATTACCAATGGCATTTTTTACAGAACTAGAACAAAAAACCTTAAAATTTGTATGGAGACACAAAAGACCCCGAATAGCCAAAGCAGTCTTGAGGGAAAAAAACGGAGCTGGAGGAATCAGACTCCCTGACTTCAGACTACACTACAAAGGTACAGTAATCAAGACAATATGGTACTGGCACAAAAACAGAAATACAGATCAATGGAACAGGATAGAAACCCCAGAGATAAACCTATGGTCAACTAATCTATGACAAAGGAGGCAAGAATATACAATGGAGAAAGGACAGTCTCTTCAATAAGTGGTGCTGGGACAACTGGACAGCTACATGTAAAAGAATGAAATTAGAACACTCCCTAACACCAGACACAAAAATAAACTCAAAATGGATTAGAGACCTAAATGTGAGACTGGAAACTATAAAACTCTTAGAGGAAAACATAGGAAGAACACTCTTTGACATAAATCACAGCAAGATCTTTTTTGATCCACATCCTACAGTAATGGAAATAAAAACAAAAATAAACAAATGGGACCTAGTGAAACTTAAAAGCTTTTGCACAGCAAAGGAAACCATAAACAAGACGAAAATACAACCCTCAGAATGGGAGAAAATATTTGCAAACGAATCAACGGACAAAGGATTAATCTCCAAAATATATAAACAGCTCATGCAGCTCAGTATTAAAAAGACAAAAAACCCAATCCAAAAATGAGCAGAAGACCTAAATAGACATTTCTCCGAAGAAGACATACAGACGGCCACGAAACACATGAAAAGATGCTCAACATCACTAATTATCAGAGAAATGCAAATCAAAACTACAATGAGGCATCACCTCACACCAGTTAGAATGGGCATCATCAGAAAATCTACAAACAACAAATGCTGGAGAGGGTGTGGAGAACAGGGAACCCTCTTGCACTGTTGGTGGGAATGTAAATTGATATCGCCACTATGGAGAACAGTATGGAGGTTCCTTAAAAAACTCAAAATAGAATTACCATATGACCCAGCAATCCCACTACTGGGCGTATACCCAGAGAAAACCATAATTCAAAAAGACGCATGCACCCCAATGTGCACTGCAGTACTATTTACAATAGCCAGGTCATGGAAGCAACCTAAATGCCCATCGAAAGACAAATGGATAAAGAAGATGTGGTACATATATACAATGGAATATTACTCAGCCATAAAAAGGAATGAAATTGGGTCATTTGTAGAGACGTGGATGAATCTAGAGACTGTCATACAGAGTGAAGTAAGAAAGAGAAAAACAAATTATCGTATATTAATGCATATATGTGGAACCTAGAAAAATGGTACAGATGAACCGGTTTGCAGGGCAGAAATAGAGACACAGATGTAGAGAACAAACGTATGGACACCAAGGGGGGAAAGCGGTGCGGGGGTGGTGGGTGGTGGGACGAATTGGGAGATGGGGATTGACGTGTATACACTAATATGTATAAAATGGACAACTAATAAGAACCTGCTGTATAAAAAAATAAAATAAAATTCAAAAATTCAAAAAAAAAGAAAGGCCAGGGAGCAGGGAGGGGAGAGTTGAGATGAGAATGCCTGGGACAAAGTGACTGAAGCGTGATTGGAGGAGAGGGCCTGCTGGAAAGGCCGGGCTGCAGGTGAGCCCCCGGCCCGGAGGACTGCCCATCGCCCGCAGGCTCTGGGTGTATCCCAGCATCCCCGCGTCGGCATGAGCTCCAGGGCCCAGTCCGCGCTGCTGCTGCTTCTCGCACTGCTGACGCTGCAGCTGAGCAGGACGGGTACCCACAACCTGGCGCGTGGGATCTACCTGCCAGGTGCCAGGAACTGAGAGCACAGCTCCAGCTGGCTCTGCCCCTTCGAGGGTAAGGGGTCGGGGGTGGACTGCGTGTGATCGGCCGCAGCTGAGAGCGAGGGGGCTGGGAACTCTAGCACAGGGGAGGAAAGGGATTTTCCAGAATTTATACAAAGGAGGGGTTTAGAGCCACGATCTGTTTGGGAGAGTAGTGGGAACAGGCTAAGAGGACTCGCCTTTAAACCGGTGTATATAGTACACACACTTTCAGATTTATATCAACACGTTTCCTAAGGATACGTCTATTCACCTTACATAAGTCTGAGAAAATCTCAATTGAGTACGTCAAAGACAGTTTGAGCAAACCGATGGGGGTGGGAAGGCTAAATCCCCCTGTCCCCCACCAGTTGCCTCGGCTCAACTGGGAAACAAACAGTAGAATCAAGGTGAGTAAAGTATGGGCTTGTTCTGTTTGTACTTACGGTGGACGGAGTTGACGCTGCTGCATATGCCTGTGGGTCACGACCCGCTGTCACTTTCCTCGGAGCGGGAGGGAGAGCCGTGGAACTCCCCCATTGCTGCTGAGTTCCTCCTTATAAACCCGGCCGAGGGCAGAGGCAGGAGGCCCTGCAGTGGGCGGGGGTCAAGATGCTGGGCCTGCGCTGGGTGACTGGGGTGTGGCCTGGGCATGCGGGTTTTAAAGGTTTTAACTTCACCTTGTTAAGCTTCATTTCCTCCACCTGAAAATGGAGCTAATGCTTGTACTTATCTGTGGGAGTCAATGAGGTAATACAGAGAACCTGCATCTTTCTGTTTTCGCAGCCCTGGTGAAATGGTTGCTCTGTTTACTCAGGGCCGGGGCTGCTACTGCTGATTGGCTACTCGTTCTGGGCCAGGTGCTTTCATAGCCACTGGGGTGTAACAGTAAAGAAAAGAGCAAACAAAAAGTCCCCAGTCCTCTAGCCAGCTCTGCTTCTGAAATTCGATGCCTTATTTGGCACCCTTTGCTTGGTGTTCGGAGGACTTTCTTGGTTACTTTTTAACATGGAAGAACCTTTTTTTATACATTTATTTTATTTACTTTTGAGCTGTGTTGGGTCTCATTGCTGCACGCCGGCTTTCTCTAGGCTTTCTCTATTTGCGGCGAGCAGGAGCTACTCTTTGTTGCGGTGCGTGAGCTTCTCATTGTGGTGTCTTCTCTCGTTGCAGAGCACAGGCTCTAGGCGCATGGGCTCAGTAGTTGTGGCTCGCGCAGGCTCAGTAGTTGCGGCGCACGGGCTTAATTGCTCCGCAGCCTGTGGGATCTTCTGGGACCAGGGCTTGAAGCTTGGTCCCCTGCATTGGCAGGCGGATTCTTAACCACTGCACCACCAGGGAAGCCCTCTTGGTTACGTTTTGCCATGAGGAGTTGTGTGTTCTGGTAGAATCCTGTTTTAGTTCGCCCGGATTTGAATACATCACAAATCAAACCCTGTCCCCATCTTTGTCCTGCTCCTGCCCTCACCCCTAACTGGACTCATTAGAAAACAGAGGTGTATTTTTCTCCTTTCTGTTGTGTTAGCACAGAGCCTGGGCAGGTCGATTCACGTCGGAGGGTGTGGTGGGTTGGCTGGGCAGTAGGACTGGACTGTGGGTAGCAATTCTGTGTGTGTTGGAAGCAGCTTTATACAGATTCCAGGGGATCAAGGCCAAGGGAGAGAATGGGATGCAGCAGGATTCAGAGGTTTTGAGCAATCCGCACTCTGGACCCTTCATTGGCGAAGACCTTTGAGCCCGGGAGGTGCCCAATTATTTGCTGAGCGGGCTGTAAGTAACCTATTCCTTTCCACCCCTACCTTTTCCTCTCACATTGGCTTCGGACCAGCTCTGACATGCAAAGCAGGCACCCCCTTCCCCTCCTCTGATCCAGATTTAAAACTGGTACCCATTCTGCTGAAGAGCTGCAGTGTCTACGACAGTTTTCTCCCCAAATCCCCCACCCTTGCTTTGTCATCCTGACCTGAAGCAAAAGACAAAGCTGTGACGCTGCTGCGGGTCTTTGTCCCAGATTCCACGACAAGCCACAGAAGCAGGGCCCCGCTCCCCTAGTTGCCATTTCCAGTCCTGAGAGCCTGCACATCCTCAGCTTTGGGCTGGGGCAGCTTCCAGGACCCAAGAGGAGGGAGGGTTTGAGAAAGAAGTTAGTGCACAAAGTCTGTTACGGTTGGTTGCTGTTTTTCATCTGGGAAATTCTGAGTCGAGTTATCTTTGAAAAGTTTGTTAGCATTTATGTTCTCTCTGATTAACTCACCCAACCCCTTCATTCAAGAACAACAGAGCTGGCGGATTGCAGGAGGTGAGGGATCATATGGTCAGAGGTGATGCTGAGCCCTCAGCAGGGGACAGAGTGGCTGCTCTCTGTCCTAAGAGGCCCGAGAACCCCGTTTTCTGTTGCTCCATGCCAAATCCGCACCTGTAAAGGATCAGCCAAGCTTCCATATGCAGAGAATGTGTTTGGACCCATGTGCTAGTCTCCAAGGGCTGCTATTACAAAGGACAAACTAGGTGGCTTAAAGCAACTGAAATGTACAGCATGGTGACTCTAGTTAATAATTCCAAATCGCATATTTGAAACTTGCCAAGAGAGTAGATCTTAAAAGTTCTCATCACAAGAAAAAAAATCTGTTACTATAAATGGTGACAGATATTAAGTAGACTTATTGTGGTGATCATTTTGACATACATACAAATATTGATTGAATTATTGTTTTGTGCTCATGAAACTAATATAATGGTGCATGTCAATGATACCTCAATAAAAAAAAAATTGTTCTTGAATTCAAGTTTGCTGTAAAAAATATTTTCAGGAAAGAATTATTTCCATATAGGTCTCTTAGTTCTTTAGGACCTTCTATAGACACAAAGCCTTCATTTACTGAGATAACTTCTCCCCAGAGGTGCCACGGCTATTCAGCCTGGCCTGCCAGTGACATGCCCTTAAGCCAGCAGCAGCTGTCATGTGATGGGCAGGCTGGACCTTACAGTGTCCGCCCACCTGCCACACTCCCATGAAACAGGTGGACAGTGCAGCTGGAGATGCGCTTTGAGAAAATTTTCTCCCCAGTCGCGTTATAGAAAGCATTATGTAAATCTTTTGAATGGCATCCTCTTTGGACAAACAGCCTAAAATTGGCAGGGATGGGAAATATAATAAGCATACTTACAAGATCATTTAGACAAATATAACTGTTTCCAGTCTTCCTGCCTCACCAATCGAGACAGTGCAAATGAATTCCAAGCGGTGCATAAAGAGAGGAGAAACAACACACATGTGCACACAAGGATGTGAAATTTCAGGTGTCTCTGGGCAAGAAATACACTCACTATTTCAGACCTCTTTTCCAGTGCTCCAGCCAGCTCCTAGTGACTGTCGGCTGTGCTGTTTATGTGCCCATAGGAAAATGAAACTAGAGCTTTCCTGTTGAAAGGGCCCTTAAAGACACCTCGCTTCACACCCTTGCTCACAGAAGGGGAAACTGAGGCCAGAGGGGAGACAAAACCTTAATGTATTCCTTGTTCATGACCTGGGCCACCCGGAAATACACCTGTCTTAGAAATGGAATGAATTTCTTCATTCTGTTGCAAGACCTGCAATTTTCTCCATTTTAAAATTCCATGTGTGGTTAGGCTCTTAATTTAAAATTAACAACATTAATCAAGAAGCATTTGTTGTCTGACTAAGTCCATGTTTGAGATTTTGGAAAGAGTTTAAAAAAATTCTTTGCCTTTAGGGGAAAAGATAGAAATAGAGTCTGTGGCAGGAAACAAATACGTTTATATTTGACATTAACAAAACCAGATGACCCAATAATATACCCCACTCACCGGAAGGGTGGCCGACCACAATAAATGAAGATTTGGAGAATGTTTCTTTATTTTCTATGACGCTGTTATTTACTACACAGTCCTTTATGCTGCGACAAGCTTTTGGATGAGGATAGATCCTTATAGTGGGGGGGGGCGACCACAACGAGGGGTGTTTGGCAGGCTCTAGGTGGGCTGGTGATCACCTACCCTGGCCCGGGAGATCGTAGGTATAAATCCTAGAGGAGCAGCTATCAAACCTCTTGCTCTCAGGATGCCTTTCCACTCGCAAACTTTATGCAGAACCCAAAGAACTGTTGCTTATGTGGTTATATTCACTGATGCTTACCATGATAGAAATTAAGACTGGGAATTTTTTTTTTGGCCACGCCACGTGGCTTGTGGGATCCTAATTCCCTGACCAGGGATCGAACCTGGGCCTCCTGCAGTGGGAGCATGGAGTCCTAACCACTGGACCGCCAGGGAATTCCCAAGACTGAGAAATTTTAAACGTATGTCTCAATTCATTAAAGTTAATGATAAATCCATTACATGTTAATATAAATCACACATGTCTATGAAAAATAAACATATTTTTCAAAACTCCAGTTTGAAGAATGGCACTATTTTATGTTTTTTGCAAATCTCCTGGCTGGCTGGCTTAAAAGCAGACAGCTGAATTCTCCTCTCTGATTCCGAATTCAGTCTGTTGTAAATGTTGTTTGGTTAAAGTATGTGAAGCAATTCTGGCCTCACATAGGTATATATGGAAAGGGAGGAATATTTTAATAGCCTGGAACAGATAAGTGTGGGTATTCTTTTTGACTTCACACCAAAACTTGACAAGTGGTCCTTTTTTAACAGTTACTTGCAAAGTGGAATCTGAAAGCATATTAATGAACTTTCCTTACTTTGTTCCATTAAAACCATTTGAGTCTCTTGCATTGCAGATGACTCTCACCTGTGCATGATTTTGGACCGTGATGTCTTAATCAGTAGGAAACTCAGCTCTCTGAGCAATGAAGATCTTCCAAATGTTGACATATTTCATCCTACAAAATCAATAAATCACATTCGTCAATCTGTCCACCGATATCAGCAGAAAATCTTTACCTGTTGGGAAGCTGTCAAGCTCGGAGTAGCAGACACAAATTTTCCAAAATTCTAATTTTTGCTTGAGAGCTTAAATTTTATCGTCGGCAACATGACACTGTCCATTGTTTTTCTCCAAGTGACAGGCTGACTCTGTTCATTCCCAAGGACCTGTCTGTCAACTACCTGATCCCGAACAGCCATGGTCAGTCAGTCGTTCTTTCGAGGAAAATCCTGCTTCATAAAAGAGTGGCCTGTTCAGCTGCCGACTCTGATAATCACAAACGCGCTCTTCTTTGAGACAAACCTTCTACACTGAAGGGCAGCACTGGGGTTCACGCATACCTCCCATGTAGACACTGAGTGCTTAAAAGATAGACATGCAGGTGTGGCAATGGGATAAATTAATAACATTTCCTGCCTCGCCCATCTTCAAGTGATTTCAATAACTAAGTGAATTCACCAGTTACATCATTCTTAAACGAGACTGGCTTTTTTTCTTTTCCTTCCTCCCTCCCTTCCTTCTTCTTTCCTGCGCGTGCGTGGTGATGACGGATGCATGACTATCAGAGGAACTTGTGCCATGGCCTCCACTGGTGCTGAGGCATCAGCAGTTTTGTCACCAGTCTTTGGTACCATCAGTGCAAATGTCACACAGCAAAACAGACAAATAGTGTCTTAGATTATTATGAACGTGTTTGGCCTTGTGGAGTCTCTGATAGGGTCAGGGACCACAGTGAACCAAAGTGAAAACCTGGGTCCAGAGAAATTTTCTATGTGCATATGGATGTTTATAACCACAGCATCTTTTTTGTGTGTGTGTGATAACAAACAACTGGAAATAAACTAAATGGCCATCATTAGGAGAACGATAAATAAATTGTCCTCTATTCATATAGTGAAATGCTATACGGCAGTGAAAATGAATGAAGTAGAACTATGGGTGTCACACACATGCACATACATGCACATACATACACATATACATACAGACACACATGTTTTGTGTTGGTTTGACATCCATTGCAGGGCTTGTCTCTTTCTCTTGGTACTTCAACACTCTTACTGTACATGTTTGGGGGTTTTTTTCTGAGGGGGAAATTTGTTGAGATAAAAATGATAAACAATTCTCAATGTAAATAATTATGTAAATGTAAAGTACCAAATTCCTTAATTTTATTGATTATTGTATGGTAAAGTCTAAAAATAAGGTAAAAATAAAAGAAAAAACAAACAAAAAAGCCCACTTGAATCCCACCACCAATTAACATTTGGTGCTATTTTACATGTGCCCATGTAAATACATTTGTGCTCACCCTGAAGAGACAGTTTGATTACCCATTTATTATGTCATGCTAACATAACAGTAACATTTAGGGTTTTAAATGTCCTTACCGTTGGTAATACTTAATCAGAATTCTCCTACAGTTACAGAAGGGAAGTGGTAATTATGAATTGAGATGTCAAGAACAAGAAATTATAGTTATCAAAACTGAATGCAGTTCCTTTTTTCCCCTTTCCAATTCTAGAAGATTTGTGTGACTTCAGGCAGCTTCTACCTGATTCTGCTAAGTACATTCTCTACTAATTAATGTCATTTTTATTTTTAAGGTCAACATCGTCAACAGTGTCCCACAAGAAAATGATGGTCTTACTAATCAAACAAAGGTGGGGTTTGGAATTCAGTTTCTTGCTAAACCAAGTGAGACTGTACTTTACTTAGAAGCTGGATTGCAATTTTGAGTTTTTCAGTGCCCTGTCAATATTTGGTTGGCACAAAATAAGTTAGTAACTAGATGTGGCCTTTTAGAATCTCAAAGGACTGAAGAGAATTGCAGACGATGCTTTTATGTCTAATTAGAACACGAGCAATCTGTGAACATCAGAAATCAAGCATACGGTGCTGGCCCAGAGGTTTGCCCACACTCTTTTCTTCTTTAGGGAATTAGAAACAGCAGACTTGCTATTTTCCAGTGTGCGAGTACAGGGCAGTGCAGGGATGCTGTCACCAGCACCATCATGAGGTTTTGTTGTATCCTCATCCACCTTATGACGATTCCCTTCCTGTAGTTCTTGTGATCTACTCACTTTCTAATTACATAATTTTTTTAAAGTACATTTTTGTGAATCAAAATGAATGTGACTAGAAACCGGCTATACTGTAAAATATATAAAAAACAAATGAAACCACATAGTTAAATTCTATCTATATTCCCTTGCCTGACAAATCTCTGATCCTAACGTCTGAGTCTAAGTCTCTGTTACAAGGGACTTGAGTAAACAGAGAGGAATTCAAGACCCAACTGCACTGAACGGAGACTTTCTCACCAAGGATTTCAGAAAGATGGAGGGAGAAATAGAGGGGCAGTAAATCTCCCATTAATTCAATCACTCTGCGCGTGTCTACTTTAGAGCAGGCGCTAGCACACACTAGGCAATGGCCTTTAGTGCTGTGTCTTCATGGCCCCTGAAATTATCTCGTAAGCCACATAAAAATGCAAAATCCTTGGGTGTCACATGCCCCCCAGTTTAGAACTGACTCTGTGGTTGTAGAGAGAATGGGCACTTGGAATTGCTGAGCATCGGAGACTGTTGTGAGGACGGGAGAGAAAAGGCGTATCAGTCACTGCGCCCCAGCACCGCCAACACCCTCCTCCTCATCACGGTCACTGTGGTTTCCAGGGAGACAGCCGACCTCTACGGCGATCCAAGAGAAGATGGATTATCACGGCCTTGGAGCTGGAGGGGGAAGAGTCGGGACCCTTTCCCAAACTTGCGGGTGAGGTAAGGCAGCTGCTCTGCGGAAGGGCCCCGTCATCCACCATGCTCCCCGATTAAGCACGGCCCTGTTGGCAGGAGGCTACGGAGGCGGGGTAGTGGAGCGCTAGGGGCAGCACTGGCCAGGGTCAGGAGTCCGGAGGCCTGGGTCCTAGAGCCCACCTGCCTCTACCTGAGTGTGTGACTTTGGATAAATCGCTGCTCCATGTGAGAGTGAGCTGAGAAAGTCAGAATCACATATGTACACGCAGGGCTGATTCACTTTGCTGCACAGCAGAAACTAACACAACTTGTAAAGCAACTATACTCCAATAAAAATTAATTAAAAAAAAAAGAATCACATATGGCAACAGGCTGGTTAGTTCCAGCCTGCAGGCCTGTTTTATTTGGCCCAGTAAAGCCTGTTTTTTAAAAAATCATGATTTAAAAATAATAAGGATGACTTCCCTGGTGGCGCAGTGGTTAAGAATCCTCCTGCCAATGCAGGGAACACGGGTTCGAGCCCGGGTCCAGGAAGATCCCAAATGCCGCAGAGCACCTAAACCCCTGCGCCACAACTACTGAGCCCATGTGCCACAACTACTGAAGCCTGCATGCCTAGAGCCCATGCTCCGCAACAAGAGAAGCCACCGCAATGAGAAGCCCGCGCACCGCAACGAAGAGTAGCCCCCGCACGTCGTAAGTAGAGAAAGCCCGCACGCAGCGACGAAGAAACAAAGCGGCCAAAACTAAGTAAATTAATTAAAAAAAAATACTTTATAAAAAAATATAATAAGGAGATTGTGGCTACCAGAGGCTGGGGGGTGGGAGCAAAAGGGAGAGTAAAAAAAATAACATAAAGTGAAACAGTGATTGCCAGAGGCTGGCAGGGAGGGGTCATGGGGAATTATTGTTTAATGGTTACAGAGGTTCAGTTTTGCCAAATGACAAGCATTTTGGAGATGGGTGGTGGTGATGGCTGCACAACAATATAAATGTACTTAACGTCACTGAATTGTGCACTTAAAAATGGTTAAGATAGTAAATTTTATGTTACATGTATTGTACCATGATTTTAAAAATTGGAAAAAATAGGGCGATTGTATTAAAAATTCTGCACTTCTAGAGGCTTTTTAAAAATGGGAAGATCTGATTCCTTGGAGGGTACATCCCCACATGGTAGGAATTTTCTGGGGCTTAAGTTACCCAGGGCGTCACAGTCCCCACCGCTCCCTATTGTCTCCCTCATTTTGAGGTTTGAGTGTCAACTGAGGCACCAAAGAAGTCCCATGGGGATGTGGGATGCCAGGATTTTTATGCTTGGCCCCTGCTGTTCATTTCCACCACCTTCCTGACCTCCATGGGTCTTTGAGTTACATACTAAGTCCCCTACAGCTCTGACGTTCTATGATTCCTAGAAAAAATTTTTAATGATTCATATTTATTCAATATTTATAAAAATAATATATACCTACCGAAAAAAATCCATCTATAGACAGTTTGGAAGGCCCAGCAGTTAACAGTGAATACTCCCAAGAGTCAGGGGACTCAGTGGGTTCGTATTCCAGATGTACCACATCCTCACTATACAAATTAGATAGACTTTTTGTCTCCTCATCTGTACAATGCGGTCAATGATAGTACCTTCATTATAGGGTTGTTAAAAGATTAAGCAGGTTAGTGCAAGTAAGGCATATATAAGCTGGCTCCTTCTAAGCAATTTGTAAAGTTAGCTGTATGATTATTACTCTTCTTTGGAGGGATAATCAGTATGGACAACTTGGTATGTATCCTTTCAGATGTTTCTTTGCACATTCACTGCTATGAACCTGTATGAACAAAATGGGATCACCCTGAGCATATTGTCCCGCTGGTTGCCTTTCTTGTTTTACCATGTGTCACACCCCTCATTCTGGGGCAGGACATATAAATCCTGAAACGCAGCAGAGCCCCATGCCACGTGAGGGGAGAACTATTACACGATTATTTCCATAGGGACGGACATTTATGTTGTTTCCAATTTTTCACTATTACAAACCAAAGTGCTGCTATATCCCTTGTTCCTTCATCTTTACCTATCTGTTTATTTCTTTAGGGTAAATTCTCAGATCTGTAATTGCTGGGTATGGTTCTTTAAAAATGCCTTTGAATCTTAGCCTAGATATTTGATAGGCGTAGTGGCTTATTCTCACCCTCATTTTTCCCTTCCAGCTGTTCAATAATCTGTCTGCTGACATGGAATTAATATATTTAATCAGTGGACCTGGTGTAGATAAATATCCAGAGATTGGTTTGTTTTCTATAGAAGATAATGTGAATGGAAAAATATATGTTCACCCCCCTGTTAATCGAGAGAAAACACCATCTTTTATGGTACTTAAAATTTGATACATTCTAAGCTTGGATTTATTGTAAAAGTCTTGCAGGAATATTGTATTCGGTAAGCATTCTGTAAGCTGGCTGTGTGCCAGGTTCTGGGAGACTGACATCTTATAAAACGTGGCACGCTTTAGAAGTGAGCCTGGGACACAGAGGTTAATTTTGTAATCTTCTTTTCCAGTTCTGGACTTTGGCTTTGTAATCATATCTGTAATCTGTGAACTGCTACAGGTCTCCCTTCTAATGACCAGTATGCTGATATGATTCAGGATATCTGCAAGCATTTGGCTATAGAGCGACAGAATGTTTATAAAATGGGCTGATTTAGTCTTTGATGAGTCACAGTTGAAATCTATGGAGAGAAGCTACAAACAGACTCCATGGATTGCATAATGAATGAGGAATTGCAGCCCTTGGTGATGGTTTCTTACTGTGAGTCTAGGTGTTCTTTATGATTTCATCACCCTAATACCATGGTCTACCATGAAGCTGAAATTCAAGTTCTAAACCGCAAAGGAAATTTGAAATAAAAATGCCCCAAACCACATGGTGGTATCTCGTGCTACCAGCCTAAGCTTAACGGGCTTCTTAGGAAGTCTGCAGCCTTTGTTCTGGTTTGACATCTGCTGGAACCTGGGCTTGGGTCTCAGGCCTGCTTGGCTACACATTGCCTCCTTCAGGGGGGAAGAAGTAATTTGTGAAGGTTTTCTCCAGTGACTCAAAATTTTTATATACAAAGTAAACTATATACCCTTAAATCACTGATGGGCTTGGACTCTCTAATTTTTAAACAGGCAGAAATTCTCCCAGACTCCAAAAGACATGCAGAGATGACTGTCTAGGTCTTCTGTCTCCATATAATCCCTCACCCCCCTCCACAAAATGTGCAGTGTTTGTTAAAAAGAAGGAATAAACAGTGGTCATAAAGGAGACCCTGGGACAGCACTTCTCAATCTCTACTGAGCAAATAGGTCACCTAGGAATCTGGTTAAAATGTGGGTTCTGTTTCAGTAGGTGGGGCAGGGCCTGAGGTCCAGCATCTCTCACAAGCTCCCAGGACACGCTGCTGCTACTGGCCCATGGGCCTCTGCAGGTTGACTGTGGAGGGCCCAGGACACAATAGTTAACAGGCATGAGCTGTGCAAGGATGGAGCAAAACATGTAGTGCTGGAGGGGTTTTTTGGTTGTTGTTGTTTGATTGCTTTTAACATCTTTAATAACGCACTAAGGTTGACATTCACAATGTTTAATATGGGACTTTGTGCCTGGAAGCTGATGATACTAAAACCACATCCCTAAGAGTGTTTTCTGAAATGTGAGGTTGAGATGGAACAGGTTGGCCGGTCACAGAAAGGTCCCAGGGACCATTCAGAGCCAAAGGAACAGCATGTGGGGGAAATAAACTGCATCCCCATTGGTTCTGCTGCATCAAGATCCAAGGCCCCGTGCTTGGAGCTCCCTGGCTAGATCAAATCCGTGTTTCCATCCCCCGAAGCATCATCATACTTGTCCTTTTACAGCGATTTCTGCAATTATTTACTAGCTGGTCCCCTCTGACTGTAAACTTTCATGAGGGAAGGTACAGGATGGGGACTCCAAGGCCTGCCTCCACTGCCCCGAGGCTCTCGGTCCTATTACCTGCTTTACTTTCTCCTCAACACCTTTCATGACCTGAAATGTACACCTGGATGGAGGTCCTCACAGCCCTGCCGGTCCCCCTTCACCCATCATAGCACCGCCTGGCCCTGGCGACTGGCGAGTGTGAGAACCCTGCCCGGCCTCGGTGCATCTGAGCGGGACTTACATCTCCCACATTCTCTTTGCTCTATGTTCCAGGTCGGGGCTGGCCAGGAGAGAAGTCTCTGGGCCGTCTGTAAGGCAGACATGAAGCGGCGTGAAATGGGCTCTGATGGGCCAGGCCTGGTGGAAGCTCCTGCTTGTTGCCTCTGATGGGGCCTCACCTAGATTGTCCTGGGGCAGCAACGGGACCAGCGGCTCCTCCAGCGCCAGTGAGTCGTGGACCAGGTGCATGACCAGCAACGTGTGAGGGCGGCCATCAAGTCAAGCATCTGGTTGACGTAGAGGTGGTGTGAGACAGAGGCAGGTTCTAGCCCATCCTGTGGGTTCCAGTTTCTCCCCGCCCCTCCTGCTTTGTGTGCTGCCCTGCTCACCCCGGGAACTTCAGGCCAACCACCCAATGTGAAGGCATCAGCCTTCCGGAGACTCGCTCACCTCCTTCATCACTGCATAAGGTCGAGCCCCATCATAAATCTTATCCCAAATCGCTCACAGGGTTCAATCAAGGAAGCACAACTGCTTATCAACACAGCCCCGGACTAGATGGTCCCTGAGGCCACGATTAAATTCTGGGGGTCACAGGTCAACGTGAGAATCGCATGAAAGCTATGCGCTCCGTCACAGACACATACTTGGATATAAGACGTTTGGCCCAAAAGTGGGTGTTTGACCAGTGGGTCTCAAGCTTTGATGTGCACACATGTCACCTGGGGATCTTGGTCTCTTATTGAAATGCAGACACAGGGGCTGCAGTTCTGGAGTGGGGCCCAATATTCAGCATTTCTAACAAGCTCCCCAGGCAGTGCCAGCACTGCTGGTCCACGGACCACACTTTGAGTAGCCAGGTGTCAGAGGGTTCACGGACCGCATGTGAGGAGAGGTCCACAAAGGTTTGCCCAATAGTTTGACGGAAGAGTTTGTCCAAACTTTCACACGTGGGGAGAGGCACAGTGTGAGACACATAGCAGATTCTCGATAAATATTTGCTGAACAGATGAATAACGTGCAGTTTTCACAACAGTTCATCCTAAGTTGATCTCCCTTGGCCATCTGGACCTCCACGCTCCCTGTTACACCTCACACCATTCATTTGTGGGTGTTCAAGGACCATGGACCCCTGTCACCAGTATCTTCACCACAGTCTAGTCAGAAAAGTGAGCCAATGGCTCAAAGGCTGTGGGCACGGCTCTCAGAAGCAAAGAAGAAAGGTAAGGGCAGAAGGTTCGGGTTTGGGCAAGCATGTTTAAACTCAGGCTCCCAGGGCCCCAGCCCAGACCTGCCGAAAGAGGCTCTGGAGGTGGGACCCAGGCACCTGCATGTTAACAAGCTCCCTGTCTGGCACATTCCATCCATTGTTGCTGTGTATCCTGTAGCCATCTGTCCTTAGCATGAACCAGCAAGGGGCTTTGTCCACTAATCTGCTACTGCAGCTCACTCTGATGAAGTGTCCAGCTCGTGCCAGGCGCCGTGTCGTGTACCACAGAAGCAGGTAAGACAGCACTTGCCCCCAGAAGGCTGGCCTGCAGCGGGCTAGGTAGGCAGACAAGCCAGGAGGGGCCATACTTCCCCAGCGCCACGTGAGGGGCGGTGTGAGGAGCCGGGGGCCAGAGGAGAAACACGACCTGGTCATGGATGCTGGCCAGGCCATCCCAGCTGGCACCTGCAGGCCAAGCATGGGAGAGGCAAGCTGGAGGGGCACACCCAGAACCTGGTCTTCCCTCCAAGAACACAGCATGTCAAAGCTGCAAAGCTGCAATGGGTGTGAATGGCTCACATTCTGTAAGTGCCCGGGAAGCGTTGGAATATCACCCGCTCTTTAGAACCTAAATGAATATCGCCCATCTGAAGACAGTTTGCAATAAAACAGTCTTTACCATTATTGAGAGTTTGACCTGATCCTGCCAACCCCCATGCTTGATTTAAAATCCTTCCATCTGGAATTATTAGTTAAGGGCAGCTTATCAAAGTAAAGATGGATGGTGTAAGCAGATTTTGCTGCTGGCATTCAGAAAAACGTGTTATCCCCCGCCATTCAGCAAAAGTTCTTTAATCACGGTTGAATGAAGGTTACCAGCTTTGAATTATTAGTTAATGGCATCTCTGCAAAAGAATGATTTATTGGGCACCTAAACTTTGCAAACGAACGCAGATCCTGAATTGCTGGGTATTTCATCCAAAGCTGAAATGTGCATTATTTGGACAATCTGTCTTCACAGTGAAAACAAAGTCCAAAGCAGAGGCTAACGTTTAGCCTTGAGCTCCTATCTCTCTGTGCATTCGAGATGTTGGGGAGACAGAAGCCTGAGGCACAGTGGAGTCCCCAAATTTTCTGTTCACCTATAGCCTGGAAAGCGCCCCCTCAGCAGGCCTCGCCACTTTGGAGCAGCCATCAGGAGAGAAGCATGCTTTCAGTGACTGTGACTTGGTCACCCTTCTCTAGGGCCCTGTCCTGAAACACCAGCCCAGCCGGGCCAGCACCATTCACTGTCCCACACATACCAGGGACCTGACACCAGCCCCCAGCCCAGCCCTTCCTGAGAGGGACAACTTGCCATCAGGCACCACTCACCTGGACCCACCTCAACCCTGCCTGTCAGCACAGCGGTTCTCAGGGACGGAAGTGAGGGGGACCTGTCATCTACCTCAGCCATCGTTCTCAGACTTCCGAGGATCAGAGCCCTCGGGAGGGCTTGCTAACACAGAGAGCGCTGGTGCCACCCTGGTTTCTGAGCCTGTAGATCCGGGGCTGGGCCTCAGAATGTGCACTTTAAGGAGCTCCTGGGTGACGCCACTGCTGCTGGGCCAGGGGCACCCTGCTTTGAGAACTGCTACTCTAGTCTGAGCCAGAGGCTTCTGGGCCAGGACAAAGGTCACCAGGAGCCCTGGATAACACCCCACAAGGGATCCAAAGTGTGGCTTCTATTTTAGCCTCAGGATTCTGGCCAAATCCTACCTTCAAAAATAACTAGACCGAGGATCATGACCCGGCCTTATTAATCATGGCCCATGAGATCACTCAGTGCACCGGACGAGGGCTCCCTGCCTGCCCAGACCTGGGATTATCAACCCAGGCAGGTCAGCAGTGCCCGAGGACCCTGGGCCAATCCCCACTCTCCCCTGACCAGCAGTGAGGTATAAGCAGCCCGCGGGGCCCTGGTGAACAGAGCAGAGGCAGCAAGGGTCCGGCCAAATGAGCTTGCCATGAGGATTAATCATGATGGTACACAGAGGAGCTCTGTGTGCTTGGCACGTACTAGGTGCTCAGTTAAAGCAGCTGCCGTGAAGTATACTATTAAAGAGCCGCTCCACCCGGTTCTGCCCCACGAACGTCTGCTTGAAGAGACGGCTTGTGCCCGTAAATCGGTTACATAACAATCTTGCGTGTTCGTGTGATTTCTCAGTTAAGTGTCTTCCCTGTTCACAGCTGGGGCATTAATCAGCTCCCCCAGACCCTGCACCAGGCTGGTCAGAAGCAAGAGTTGGACAGAATTCCTGCCCACAGCTGTCCCTCCTCAGAAGCCGAGACATGAAAGCATGTTGCTGGCACCCAAGTTCCTGTGAGTTCTTCTTGTGACTTGCAGTGATTTCCAATGCAGCTTCCCAGAAACAGTGGGGGAGCATTTCTGAAGCCCTGTCGGGTTAAAGCCCTGCCCCTTCCATTTGAGGGGTTCATTGGCTAAGGAGCCAGCAAAGTCTTGCAGTTAAGATAGTAGAACAGACAGAGGGCTCGGCTGCACAGCTCTGAAAATCTCTTAAGCAAAGGAGCTGGAAGTAGCATTTTGTTTGAGCCTGAGTACTAAGGCCGTCTTGGCAGAAGCCGAGGCTGCGAGCATCCTGAGCTGGCTGACCTTTGTGCCTGGGCGGCCTGCCTGCTGCCCGTGTTGTATCAGCTCTCCCCGCGGCTGCCTCTGCAGAGCAGAGGCCCATAAGCCCTCGGCCCATGACCAGGGTATTTTTAGCCAATCTCCTGGTGCCCAGGGCTCTGCGGCTGTGATCAGCATGGGGCCAGAGAACATTCTTGAACTGTGAGTCCCTGCTCTAGGCTGGGCTGATTCCCACGGCTACTTTAGCACTTGTGTGGCTTCCCTCCTGACCCTTACCCCAGAGCTCAAGCTCTTCCTGACCAGTCCGGGGACAGACTTTGGCCCTGCAGGTCCTAATACTGGTAACAAATCATCCCTTCATGGTTAACAGCAGCAGGGATGCCGTTGCCCCCACTGGGAAGAATGTGACATTATTGACAAAAGAGCCATTCACACTCAGACAAACTTCAAGTGTAGAGCTTCTAAGCTGGAACGGACAGAAACACCCTCTGGCCCAGGGTTCCTGAATCTTCAGCTCCCCTGGGCTTTCCACCTTCACTGTTTTTACCATCCCGCTCATACTCTGTAATGTTATTGCTACTGATGCAATTTCTTAACCTGTATATTAACTTTAGCTACATCCCAAGAACTACCATATATAATATCATGGGTTTGACATGCTAGTTATTCTTTTTTTTCCTACTATGCTTTAAAGGAACTTCTATTAAAATTTGTAGAAAGAGGAAAAGAAACTCTTCTGTGTGCCTCTGATAAGCAGTAATGAAAACAGTGGAGAGGAAATCACACTCTAGAAACACCACTGTAGTGCAGTTCCCACGGTTCACGCAGGAAAAAATATTTGTTGCCAGGCCTTGGCATATGTTATTTCCTCTGCCATGTTTTCTCTCTCTCCCTCTCTCTCTCTCTCTCTCTCTCTCTCTCTCACACACACACACACACACACCTCTTGCCCACCTGGATAACTGACACCTCCTCCAGGAAGCCATTTCCAAGGCCCTAACCTCCGAGAACAGACACATGGCCCCCACTACATTCTCCTTAGCCCTGGGGTGGCCTGACAATTCTATTGCCTATGATGCTCTGTTGGCTCCTTGCAAAGACCCCTTTCTGTTAAGGGGTGATGAGGAGTGTGAGCTCTGGACTCCAGTGCCCCCTGTTCACTTCCTAGCGATGTGGCCTTGGGCAAGTGACTCGTCTGTTTTCCCCAAGTCTACCTCCCTCATCTATAAAATGCGGGTGATAACAGAGTGTGAGAAATAACGTAGGGAAATGTTTAACATAGGCCTGGCACTTAATCAGTGCTCAATAAATATTCGTTGAATGCATAAATGCATGAATGGATGCAGTCTGTATACAGACTGAACTTAGACAATAATCCACAACTTATTTAAGAGCTACTAACAATCTTATTTAAAATACAGGTTCCCAGACCTGTAGCCAGACTTCCTAAGTTAGATGTAGAACCTGTACTTATGCCAGCTCTCAGTGTGATTGTTTCAGAACTAACCTATTTCTTCGTAGGGGCAGTGCTCAGCGGCTGAATGACCACTGAGAATCTGCAGACGGTTCCACAGATGCAAAGTCCCCAGGTCAACTCACATTTTCCCATTACCCTCACACTGTATGCACCACTGCTTAAACTTACAGTGGAGTTCTCTCTGAAGCTATGGCAATAGGAGTTAGAAGTTAGCATTTAGAGACCCTTCCATGGGAATGTGGTGTCTAAATAATAAGTGATTATGATGATCTTGGTGGTGGTGTTGGTGATGATGGTGATGATAGTGGTGATGGTGGAGACGGTGGTGGTGATGGTGATGATAGTGATGGTGATGATGATAGTGATGGTGGTGATAATGATGGTGATGATGGTGATGGTGGAGACGGTGATGGTGAAGCTGGTGGTAATGGTGATGAGAACGTTGATGATGGTGATGCCAATGATTTCTTGAAAACCTACAAGAGAGGGATTATTGTTTTCCTCACTTTACAGACAAAGCAACAAAGGCTCAAAGTGTTGAATAAACTTAATCATACAGGAGGTGAATGATGGAGCTGATTTCAAGCCCTGGCCTTCTCCCAAACCACAGCAGATGTTCTAAACACCTACAGTATGTCTTCCATACACAGTGTTTTCATCCTCTGTGGGACACCAGGGTTGGAAATATATTAGGGCTACATTCAATTCTTCATAATTCCACCATCTAAATCAGTCTCAGGAACTCCCTGGCAGTCCCGTGGTTAGGACTCCACGCTCTCACTGCCAAGGGCCCGGGTTCGATCCCTGGTCGGGGAACAAAAATCCCATAAGCCAGGCTTCCCTGGTGGCGCAGTGGTTGAGAATCTGCCTGCCAATGCGGGGGACACGGGTTCGAGCCCTGTTCTGGGAAGATCCCACATGCCGCGGAGCAACTGGGCCCGTGAGCCACAACTACTGAGCCTGCACGTCTGGAGCCTGTGCTCCGCAACAAGAGAGGCCGCGATAGTGAGAGGCCCGCGCACCGCAATGAAGAGTGGTCCCCGCTTGCCGCAACTAGAGAAAGCCCTCACACAGAAACGAAGACCCAACACAGCTAAAAATAAATTAAAAAAAAAAAAATCCCATAAGCCGTGTGGCGTGGCCAAAAAAATAAATAAATCAGGGGCTTCCCTGTTGGCACAGTGGTTGAGGATACACCTGCCAATGCAGGGGACAGGGGTTCGAGCCCTGGTCCAGGAAGATCCCACACGCCGCAGAGCAACTAAGCCCGTGCGCCCAACTACTGAGCCTGTGCTCTAGAGCCTGCGAGCCACAGCTACTGAAGCCGTGCACTCTAGAGCCCGTGCTCTGCAACAAGAGAAGCCACCGCAATGAGAAGCCTGACCACTGCAACAAAGAGTAGCCCCCGCTCACCACAACTAGAGAAAAGCCCGTGCGCAGCAACGAAGACCCAACGCAGCCAAAAATAAATACATAAATTTTAAAAAAAGAAAAAGAAGATTGAATTAGATTGTGTTGTTTAAATCAATCAATCAATCAATCAGAGTCTCAAGTTTAGTTTCTGACTAACAAACACAAGAATAGAAATCCATCTCACGGTGGTGGAGAGGTAATGTGCTTTCAGTATCCATGTGTTCCTCTCCATCTCGCAGCCTCCCTTAAGTTCTGGCCGATAGAATTTAAGAGCCACTGTGATTTCTTCATCTTTTCCCTGCCGCAGCAAACTTGGAGGTCCAAATTGTACAGTTACTGGCTTTTGCCTACATGAGAAATAAACCTTTGTTGGGTTAAGGAAATTTGTGGATTTATCTGTTAAAGCTGCTTGTACTAACTTCCCTAACTAACATAGAAATTAATTTCAGGGTTAATTTCTCATTCCAACTTCTCCCATTCATTTCAACACTCAGGCCTATATGGTAGCATTTTAATAATTATAGTTATTGAATTATAATACTGTTAAATTATTTATAAATTGTTCTTAGCCTGTACGGCTTTTGAGGAACAACTCAGTGTTTGTTCCATATTAAAAACTGACTTATAGAATGTGTCAAGCCTTCCACTCCATGTCACCAATGTTATTAAAAGCTAAGAGAAGCAGACAGCTGTCTGTTGGGGGTCTTGATTTACAAATCACGTGATAGATTAAGTTAATATGCTTCCAAAGTAGGAGATAAAATCTTCAAAAAGACAGATTCGGAAGGTGAAAATACAAAGACAGTGCTTACCTCCCAGCCCCTGATGAACACCCAGAGTGAGGGCAGGAATCATGCAGCCCTCTCACCTGTCCCCTTCCTGCTCTCCCTCAGCCTTTCTTCTAAAGAACCTTGCATATTTCGCAAAGCTGCTCACAAAATGCAACAGAAGGGAAATTACAAACAGAATTTCATGAATATTACCTTCCTTTCATCTAAAGAACCTGAGGAAGTTTTTACAAATAATTAATTAAATTCAATTAACTCTCAGGTATTAAATTTCAGATGCCTGAATCCATAACCAAATCTTTCTAAGGAGGAGAAATCTATTACATGCACAAATATAGAGACTCAAACCTCAGTGACAATAAAGAACTTTCTTGAAAGGGGGCATTTGGGTCAAAGCCCAGTGTTTCCATTTCCCAGGCTCTGCTAGTCTTGGTTTCATCATTCCCTCATAAATATTCTGCTGCAGCCCCTGTCAGCTGTGGCCCAACTCAACAACACCGTCCCTTTAAGCCACTCAAAGCACAGGGAGTAGCTCACGAGGAGGGGTCTCTGGGAAAGTTTGACTCCCAGTTAAAACTTTTGAAGCAAGTCATTTCATTTGAGGAAATTTTCTTACTCAGGCTGGTTTCTAAAAACCTGAATTAGGCACAAAAGTAACCTTATCAGTACAGGTAATTGTCCAGGGGAAGTTGTGGAGTCACAACTTGGTACAGGACCAAAGCAAGGTTATTAGAAGCCAGCCTCTGTCCTTCTCTCATCTCAGCTCCCCTTCATACTGCCTGATGTGGTGCCCTCTGCCCCCAAAGCTCTGCAGCTTCCCCTCATGGTTGCAAAGTGGCTGCAACTGCCCCTGCACTTATACCCACTCAGGTTCCAACCCTACCCAAAGACTTGAGTACAACTGGGCCTGACCCTCATTGGCTCAGATTGGCTGACATGCTCATCTCTGAGCCAATTATGGTTGCTATGCTAACTAGCTTAGGTCATTCATGATCCACCCCTAGAGCCCATGTGAGCAGGGGATGAAGAGAAAGGGAACTGCCCATAGGAATTCCCATATGTGCTTTCCCAGAAGAAGGGTGAAGAGATGCTTGTGGAAAGACAGACATACAGACAGATACCTATAATACTAACAGACCAAAGTTCCTCTGCCATAGTTGATTCTGGGTCACACTGATGTCCCTGAAAATGCTGAGACTCTGGGGGACTTAGGTGGGAAAACCATCCATCAAAATGAACCCTCAACCTTACAAGTAGATGCTGATGCCCAGACTGGGGAAGTCTCCAGCAAGGGGGTGGCAGAGCCCTGCATGGCCAGGAGCCGGACCCTTTTTCAGACCATGTGTCCCATTGTGGGCCTGTGCCTGCCTCTGGGCTCTGAGAACTCTAAAGATTCCATGTAGACTTCCTGCTAAGCATAGTGTTTAGCACAATGAGTTCACTTTTCTGGGTTGAAAGCATTTAATGTATGAGTTCTGTCTACTCTAGGTTCGTTTTGGTCAGGGGCAAGCAACTCCTGTCTAATTATCTTTATTCTGTTTTCAGTCCCTGCAAGCAGTGGCTTAAGAGCACTTTGATGACAGGACAGTGTCAACCCAGGGTAAGTCGCGTGAGGGTGGCAGCCCTGGCCCAGAGGGAGCCCTCGAGATACACAGTTTACTGCACTGCTTAATATCATGTCTCTCAGCTCATCTCAGAGAGGAAGTTCTTTTAAAACAGAGGTCATTAGCTTCTTGCCATCTGAACAGTATTTCAGAGTGGGTCTGAGTGGGACTATGGCAGGGTTTTTCAACCTTGGCACTGTTGGCCTTCTGGACTGGATCATTCTCTGTTGTGGGGACCGTCTCGTGCCCTGTGGGACGTTTAGCAGAATCCCTGGCTCCACCCACCCCTGGCCAGGAGCACCCTCTCCCAAGTCGTAACAACCCAAGTGCCTCCAGACATCACCCAGGGTCCCTGGGAGCAAAATTGCCCTGGATGGGACAACTGGCCTGTGGAAGGAGCCTTTAAAATACAACCTCCTAGAGCTCTCGGTGGCTGCTGACTTCATTAAACTGGGCTTCTCCCCACAGAGACTGCAAAATATAGAGGGAATTTCAGCTCTTGGAGGTGGTTCATTAGGACGATGTGAACAAGAATAACAACAAAGTCATTCTTTTTTCCCTCAATGAGTTATGTAAATGATTAGTTCAAATGGAAACTGCAGGGTCTGGAGACCATGAACAGTGGACCTTGGCGATATCATTCCTCAAACCCGGGAAATGCTCACCGACCTTTCCCTGGTGAAGGCCTCCTTCATGGGTTCAGATCTATGTGTGGATCTTCCTGAGTGCCAGACATAGCGCCATCTTGGTTAACACAAGCATCCTGGTAACACCACCTCTCCAGGTATGTGAATTCATTCTGCCACAGAATCCTAGGGGGTTTTGAACATCACAAGGCAAGAACTAAAGAATAAAAGTGATTGAGCTCACCCGGCCCAGCTGCACAGCGATGCCCATGGGCTCAAACGTTTTGCAGGTTCTGGGCCCCATCGTCCACCTTCACCCCCATTCCCAGCCCACAGTGCTCTCACTCAGGCTGATCCCTCACCTGTTTACCCGGCGAGGCCCTGAATGACTTTCGGCAGTTTCCAAAAACCAGATCCAAGCTCAAAATGATACTGTGTGGACAGAAACAAGGATATTTAAAAGAATCTTGTCACAGGGTAGTGACAGCCGTTTTGGAAAATAATTTTAGAACTATATTAAGCCATCATGCAGCACAGGGAAGAATGAAACATTCGCTGCACAAATATTTGAACATAATGGAAAAAATCTGTTCAATGAATAAAATTAACTAAACAAGGTAATTACTCTGAAGCATAATGCACATATTTTGTTGTGTCAGTGTTTTTTCTATTTATTGGTTTGTTTTTTAGGTTATATAACCTGAGTTAATTAGTACTAAGTTTGGCTGTGAATGACAGAACACGAACCCCAAAAAAATAGAGGCGAGTGTCTATTTCTCTCTTGTAAAAAGTGAGGTGATTCAGGCTCTCATGGTCTCCAGGGTGAGGGACGAGGCTCTAACACATTCTCCCATGGTCGGAAGCCTCCATTCCCACGGTCCCCCGATAGTCTGCTTTTACAGCCGTGTTCCAGCTGCAGGGAGAGGGAGAGGCTGGAAAGAGGCATCCCTGTTCTCCTCAAGGACCCATCTCAGCATCTGCACCTATGCTTCTGCTTCTGCAATGTGAGCCCCATTGGCCAGAACATGGTCACCTGGTCACATCTAGTTCAAGGAGGGCTGGGAAATGTCATTTTCATTTGAGGAAGCCGTAGCCCTCGCTCAAACTTGGGAAGAAGGAAAGAAGGGACAATGGGGGTTGGGGGACAGTAGTCTCTGCAGCCGTCCACGCTTTGGCCACCCACATATCTGTGCTCGCCCTTCGTCTACACACAGAACCCCTCCCACACACACCCCAAGGGAACCAAGTGCAAAGCCCCACCCAATGACTGCATCTGGCTCACAATCCAAGATCCCAGGGTAAAGCACAGTCCTCTCCCACAGATACGGATGAGGTCCTTCATGGTTTCACAACCTACAAACTAAATAATAAGTTCCTGGTTCCCAATACAGCCAACATAAGGTAGACAAGTAAGAACAGTAAGACGCCTGCAATAAAAAGGCCCATTTGGAGAAAAGCAAACTAATAAACACAATTATCATTGATCCATACACATGAGCAAATCCTGGGAGGCAGGAACAGTGAAGACACCTCTGCAGCCGTCGCCGCCCCCGGCCCCTACCTGCGTGCTTGCTGTTGTCTCCCCTGCCACAGCTGAGTGGCGTGGGTACCGGGGGGGATGCCCTTCCTGGGACCTGAATGGTTTTCACAGCTCGCTCCTTGTTTTCAGGGATGGCTTTGGGGTTGAACAATCACAGGCTTTTTCAGACCAGGCTGTGGTTTCTTTGGCAAAGCATTTTTTCAGAAACGTAAAGATTTCTGATCTATTTGTTTCCAGCCAGCTCTCTCTGTTGAGACATAGCTTATAACCCTGGAGCCTCTGGCCTGTCCTTGTTGGCCTCCACGCTCGCTTGGCCGATGTCTCCTGTCCCTCAGCACAATGGCACCGCCCACCTTGAGTCACCTGAAGCAACAGGCCTGGGTAGGAAGGCAACCTTAAAGTGACTTTTGCCACAAGGCTTACAAAGTGGTAGGATGGGGCACTAGTTTTATTTTCCACTAAGTGCACTGCTTTGCACAAAACCTTTCCAATGATTGATGTCATTTGAGAGGTGCAGCAGTTGCTTTTTTCAACCCTGCAAGGCTCCAAATTACCCAGTTCTCAGTCAATTTAGATTGCGTACTTCAGGCAGAAACGGTCTCCATGAGCATAGCTGCCTTACCTTTCATGCCACTCCTGCCCTGACCAGCAGTCACCCATGTCCATCTCTTTTGTGGGACTTTGCTATAAGCAGTGAGAAGCAGCTAATGCATTTCTACATTATGAATTTCTCCTACCATTTCCTTCCTCAATCCTTGTTCAGAGCAAGGGCTGCTTTTCAAAAAACAACAGAGGAGAGTTGTTAGCAAATGCTTTGTTTCTGCACGATATGGCTAACCTGTCCTCTAGCCCCCACTATCTGAGTCCCTGCCCCCGACCACATCCATAAGCCAATGCCCTAAGTTTCAGTTCTGCTACTTACAGCTTGCTTATCTTGGTCCTATATTTTGTATCAGTTAAGATTAGATTTGGCCATGAGTGACAGAAAATCCAAAATAGCATTGGCTTGAACAAGACATATTTAATTCTCTTTCCGTTTGACTCCAGAGTAAGGTAGTCCTGGGATGGGTCCAGTAGGGCTCCCTGGTGTCAGAGACCTCCACCCCTTCTATCCTGTTGGTGTACCATGCGTCAGCTCTAACGACAATGTCCAGGATGGCTGCTCCTGTGCCAGCCATCACATTCTCATTCCAGCCAGTAGAAGAGAAGAGGGGGAAGAGATGAGTCTACATCTCCATGCTTCAAGGACACTTCCTGGAAGTTGCCTTCCATTGGCCAGAATGTAGTCACATGGCCATACCTGGCTGCAAGGAAGGGTGGGAAATGTCATTCCCACTCTCGATGGCCAAAAATTCAGGGTTCCTTTATTGAGGAAGGAGAGGTGACAGATATTGAGAAATTAGCAGTTGCTGCAGTCATTCCAGCACCAGTGTCCTCATGCTGGGAAAAATGAAAGGACTAGTCTTTCCTGTTTTTATATCTCCAGCATTCTTTCTCCTCTTCCTTCTTCCTGATGGCAGATTTGTTTGGCCTCTGACACACACATTTCAGGAGAGACAATGACTACCCAAGGTCTGCAGTCTTCTGCCCACATGCCATCTTTGAGGGGACTGTTGCTATACCTACTTTACAAGTACATAAAATAAGATTTCCTGGGTTAGTGTTTCACTTGGGAAAGTGGTTTTTAAAAAATATTTATTTATTTTATTTATTTTTGGTTGCGTTGGGTCTTAGTCGCGGCACGCAGGATCTCCATTGCGGTGTGCAGGCTTCTCTCTCTCTAGTTGTGGTGCATGAGCTTAGTTGCCCCACAGCATGTGGGATCTTAGTTCCCCGACCAGTGATCGAACCTGCGTCCTCTGAATTGGAAGGCAGATTCTTTACCACTGGGCCATCAGGGAAGTCCCTCACTTGGGAAAGTTTTTAACAATCAAGATAGCTTCTGTGCTCAGTAAATCATAAAAGTAAGCGAAACAAACTCCTCTGATGAAAAACTCCATAAAGCCAATGAGACCGTTAATATAAATGGAAACCCAAAATTGATGAAATGCAAAATAAATATTTAACTTGTGAGATGGCAGCTATCTTTGGATTGCTAAGTAATTTGGAGGCTAATGTTCTTAATAAAATCACATTTTCTAGGAAAATATTTACTATTTCTGTTTTATTGCCTTCTTCGTTGCCATTAGTAAGACTTCGTTTAGTTCATGAATGTACATAAATTCCACTGGAGGCTAACATTTTTTTCCAAAACCTCCTGGTGCTGATGTTTCTAATGGAAACCTTTCTAAGCATGTAGATAGACTTGAAAATGAACTTGTGGGGAGAACCAGCCAACATCCAAGAATGTTCCCTGCAGACATCAGTTGGGACAGATGATAATATATAATATAGTCTGGCATCTAAAGGGAAAAGTCAAAGTATTAACATGCCAGGTATGCTTCATAAAATGCCAACAGGGCCAGTGTCTCCACTGGACAATATATCCCAAAGGCTTGAGACCTACGAAAACATATATATAGGCTTCAAAACACACAAAGAAAGCAGCAAAATCAAAATTAATACATGTCTAATTAAATATCTACAAAATATAACATTTTGTTCTTGTTAATTGCTAAATTTGGGATTCATGAATTTTTCATGAGTATTTTATTACTTTTGAGGACAATTAGTTGGAGAGAGCCTCATAATGCAAGAATTCACAAATACACCCAACAATTGCCAAGATTTCATAACCATTAGTAAATGAGCCAAGTTACCCATAGCCAAAAGCAAACTTATCTAAAACCTTCCCTAATTGTATGGCAATGTATTTGTTTTTAACACAGAGTATGGATATATCTTAATACGTTTGTTGCAATGTGGGGTTTCCAAAAAGAATGCCTTAGACAAGGGGGTCAGCATACTTTTTTTCTTTAAAAGGCCAGGAAGTAAATGTGTTGGGCTTTGTGAGCCCTACGTCTCCATCGTGACTACTCAGTGCTGCTACGGCAGCACAAAGGGGTCATGGACGCCCTTAAACAACATATGAGCACAGCTGTGTGCCAATAAAACTTTATTTACAAAAACAGACGGTGGGCCACATCTACCCCACGGCCATAGTTTTCTGTCCCTTGCCTCAGATCCAGGAAGGTCCAGTGACCACCTACTGATCCTTAGCAACCATTCAGACTCAAAAAGTATACTGTCCTAAGATATTACCGTTATCCTGAATTACCCAGAAAATGTCCTAGACTCTCCTCGGAATCATTCCAGCATTAGCATAGCTGTTGTACACATCTGTGAGTCAGCTTTAGACTTTCCAATGCTTTGGAGATGGTTTTTCTTCTTTTTCAGTTACTCAAAGCACTAGGTGATACATGAAATAACTATGTACAAACTCTTGAGATCTCTTTAAAGTAAGCATTTGCACAGCTTCTTTAAAAAGAAAGGGAAAGTTTTAAGTTTACGTCAGCTAAAACTTAGGTTTAATATAGCATTTCACTGATTTGACATAAATGTGCTTCTCCTGATTTATCCCTCAGGTTCAAGAGGGGACTAACAAAAGACTATGCTCATTAATTATATAAATTTTTTAGAATTTGCCACAGGCTTTTAGATATCTAATATATACATTAAAGTGTCCTGGTAGCATTTAAAATTCTGCTTAACCAGTTTCTTATCTATTACTCAGACAAGAAAACTGAGTATATATAGGGCACATGTCCTACTATTTACATTTTTTTAGATATTTAAAGGAAACTATCCCTTCCCCCACAATTTACACTAGCGGTAGGTGGACATGTAGAAATCAATTAAAGTTTGTGGTTTTGTGCATAGATAAAATTTAATCAGAATTTATTCACTCAAAGGCTCCTAAGTTATTTTACTTACATAATACACGCAAGTTAAATTACATCAGTTTGGTGTTTTTAGTATGTACTGCTCATAAATTTTAAGTATAATCATTTTTCTCATGATAAAATATTTTATCTATTTATCTACTCAAAAAGTACAAAGGGCTTAATATTTATATTTTTTTAAAAATCACTAAAAATACTGATCACAAATGTTCTAGAAAACATTTCCCTATTTACTTATTTTTCACTTAAACTGAAGCAGAATCATAATTATAGAAATTTAAATAAGCACTTAAAAAATCTGTTTCCCCAGTTTTTCCCAAATAGCTGGGGTAATCAGTGGATTATATTTTATTTACCCTCAGAGTTGGGCTATGAGCAGCCATAAGCTGCTTCCATGAGCGGAAGCAAGGAATTACACAATTCAAGTTTCTCTAGAAAATCTGCCTGACAAATCGAATTTTTAAAAAGTATAACCTGCTGTTTCACTTTGGTTCAAGATGTCTGATCTGCGAATGTCCAAGCATTTAATCCAGACTCAGTTTAACCTCATTCAAGAACTAGAAGGTAATTTTTTAAAAAAGGAAGGAAGAAACATTCTAGAAGTGATTTCCCCTTCATGAGTTATTCCAATTCACCAAAATATGCAGTTTTTAAGAAATGAAAACCTGACTCAGAATATATTTCTTCGAGTGGAGCAGCCTTTGGCCCCAAAGAGTCCAGCAAGTCGGGCGACAGGTCATGTTCGGAGAAGGCGAGAGAACTGCGGGTCTCTGCTCGCTCACACTTGCCCTCCTCTGCGTAGACGTGAGGTGGGTAACCAGGGTCTCCCTTGGGGACGTCAGCACCACCGAGCTGCTACAGGGGAGCCGCGAGAGAAGGTAAGTGCCACGGTGGGCAGGGCCTTGTCCCCACTGTCGCAGACGTTTCTACAGACTGGTCTTGAATGAGGTACCTAATTTCTTTGTCCCTGAGTTTCTTTATTTTATAATAAGGAAAATAATAGAACCTGCCCTGGTGGGCTGATGCAAGAACTGAGTTAATACCTTTCGATTCCTTAGGACAGGGCCTGGTACGCAGTGATGATCACCCACGAGTTTGCCAAGTAAAGTAACTCTTGGCAGACGACGCCCACCAAGCATTGATCTATTCCTTTGCACTTATTATCTCACAGGTCTGAGCCCCAACTTTCCTGCAACGTACGGGGCTCCTTAGGGTCGGAGGCAGCCCCTGCAGCCTCTGTGTGCGTCCCTCCCTGCGTGGGGTGGGGGCAGGCACACACAGAGAGCGTCTCTCCACAGCACCTGCTCCGGCCCCTTCCATGTAAACTACCCGTGCGTTTGCCCCAACTCCCAAATCACTGTTTAATTTGCCCAAGAATAGAGGGTGGCTGTGTTGAGGAACCTTCCAGGAGAGACAATGTTATTGTCCAATAATTCCCTCCAGCACAGTCAACCCACATCTTTCATAATTTCACGGAAAGAGACCATTCACTGTGGTCTGAGGCTGTGCTGATCTGCAGAAATGCCCCTGGAATGAGGATTCCCATGAAAACACTTGCTATGGACTGAATTGTGTCCCCCCAAACTCTGATGGTGCCCTGATCTCAGACCTCCAGCTTCCAGAACTGTGAGAAAAATAGTCTGCTGTTTAAGCTGCCTGTCTGTGGTATTTTGTTATGCAGGCAAGCTGATTGACACGGTGATTAGGAGGAAGTGGCCCCAGGTCAGTGTGGGGCCAGATGGGGAAGCAGAACCCACTCACCACCAAGGGGAGGCCTTCCTACCTGACTCAGCATCCCTGCCATCGCTCGTACCCTCACTTCCATGGGTCCTTTGGGCACCACAGTATCCAGGTAAACCTACAAAGCAAAGAAGCAGAGTCCTAACACCACCAAGGACTCACAGCTCCCCACCAAGTTGATGGCCTCTTCTGGCCAGCAGACAGGGGGCCACCACTGGGCGGAGGGTTGTCAGAGCTCTCCTTGAGGGACAGCAGGCCAAGGGCAGTTTGATCAGATGTCACCTACGTGTGTGGTGGGAGAGAGGGTAGGCCCTGCCAGTTTTGACTGATAGACCCTTCAACGCCTTGGCTTCTAGGGAAGAAGTGAGCTGAGCAAGCCTGGCCAGTGGGGTTTGGGACCATTCCACAAACAAGATTTAGCAAACAGTTGATTCCCACAGGGAACCTCATCCTGCTTCCTGCTCCCCCGACCGCATGGCTCTTCCCCAGGTTCTAATTTCTCCTCTTCCTGCCCTTGCTGGGTCAGCCGCACCTCGTGTGTGGTAGTGGGTGTGCCGCCCTCCACTCATTCACCGGTCAAGTGCTCATGGACCTGGGTCTTGGGGTACTGGCTGAGGAGTGGGCTAGAGCAGTGAGGAGATGGACTCAGCGTGCCCCATGTGGGGGCTGCCTGGGAACCCACAGATTCCCCAACTGCATCATGTAAGTCAGGCCCGCACAGGGTAAGGCAAGGCAGCCTCACTCTCGGGCTCAGGCAGGCACGGGGCCAGCACCCAGTGTGAGAGAAGCACAGTGATGACCGTGGAAGATGCAAGAGAGACCTCACCCAGCCTGCGCCTGGGGGCCTCTCAGGAGGAGAAGGACCAGGAGACAGGAGCAGAGGGGCCAGGGAGAAGGAAGGGCCAGCAGAGGCCTGGAGGCTGGAGGGAGCTCAGACCTGCAGGCGGAGGACAGAGGCCACCACACGGCCTTAGGCTTCAGGGCTGCGGACTATCACAGGACAATGGCCAGCCGTTGGGAAGGTTTAAACTGGAGAGTGACATGATGCGATTTGTGTTTCTAAAACACTGATGGCTTTACGGCTGAAGTGACTTCTGATAACCCCTGGGTTTAGGGGTACTTAGTGCACTCCAGAAGATGTATGTAAAAAAAATGTAAAGCTTGGAATAATTTTACATGTCCATGAGGATACACACACACACACACACACACACACACACACCCCTATCTGTACACATATCTATCTATATACATAAACGCAGCACACCACACCATTGTGAATTGAACTAAACACACTTAACCAAAGAGAGGGCAAGGGGTGACCCTTACAAACAGCCCTGGGGACCTGCTGCCCAGAGATGCTGTGCCCTCATTCGGCCACCCTCCGGCTCCCGTGGGCCTCTAAGAGGACGATCCCGGAGACATAGGCCCTTCTTCCAATGTGCTCACGGGTCAGACACCACGGTCCTTCCCGGGTAGTGGAAGAGGCTGCGCCAGTCTCCAAATTCAGGGTCGATTTTGCCTTGAGCCAATTTTAGGTCCTACCACATGCTGCATTTTGCTGCATTTTCCTGCATTTTGCTGCATTTTGCCCCGTGTGTGTCCATTCTGGCCTACAGCACCATTTCCCTTCACCCGGCCTCTCTGCACTGAGACCCTGGCTTCAGCTGTGTCCCCAGGACCTATGAGTTCTCAAAGATACTTTGGCAAGAGGATTTGAATTTCATTTTAGGGAAAATTATTTTAATAATAATATTTAATGTTATTTTTCTAATATAATGGAGAAGGGTTTACATCTTTTAAACTGAGTCCCCCCAACATGTTAATAAAAGCAAGAATTTTATAATTTGCTTTTATGAAACTTGAATGATGCTTTTTGTCTCTTGTTTGCTGAATCAAAGAGAACCTGATATGATAAATTGAGCTCCCTAAAAAATATTTGAAACTGCTTATTGGCGTAAATTGAAATTTTCTTGATACTTTAAGAACTAATTTCAACAATGTGAGGCAATGAATTAGGTGCTAAGGTAAAATTTTGCAAACTTCCTCCACAATATCTAACTTCTTTCTTGTTGTTGTTTTCAACCGAATCACTATTTTTATTTGTTGCTTTGGTAATAGGTATATGTTATAAACGTTAATGTACTTCAAAATTGGTACTAATAAAAAACAACTCTTTTCTGTTTTATTTATAATGGCATTCTTTGTAAGATCTCATTTGTAAGGAAGGATTCTGCTGCCAGTAAGGTTTAGGGAAAAGATAGACTAGATGGCCTCTATGGCCCCCTTAGCTCAAAACTTCTATAAATCTGTAAAGAATCAAAGCAAAAGAAGATTCAGGCCTTCACCAAGTTCTTAGCTTCTCAGCAGCAAAAGAAATTTGCCAGAGACTGAAAAACTCTGATGCTTTCAAGTCTAGATGTAGGTACTTTATTTACTTCTCATCTGTTTCCCACATTCACTTCTTTTGGCTTATTTGGATGTTGGTTGGGTATGTTTTTTCTCACCTCCTCCCTTCCCAGTTTCCCATTTTCAGGGCTTCCCATGGCTATCAGGACAGTAAGGTAACTCTTTTCATGATAACATCTTCATCTGTACTTACAGGAGGAGGGTATTTGTTTCTCACACTTCTTGGATCAAAAAACATGCCACGACCCTTAAATTTTTTAAAAAATGAAAAATTAATTAATTCAAGTAAAAAGAATGAAGTGTTTATTGGTTTCATATAAATTACCCAAGGATACAAACACATAGCCAGAAATTCGTGTAATTATATTGCCTTTTGCTTCTGCACTAAAGGTATAATAATTCTAACGATAGTCGTGTAGGTGTTCATAGCAGAAATCCATGGGTGAGTTTTATAGTTGCTTTGTGGGGATGGAGCATGAAAATATAAGATTTTCAAGCCCCATCTTGGGTCCACAAAATCCCCATAAGACTCATTTTGTGCCATGAGCATGGCCTCAAAGTCTGTGAATGAGACACACGCAATCCCTAAGACTCAGGACTGGCTACATAATTTGCAGGACCCGGTGCAAAATAAAAATGTGAGCCCCTTGTCCAGATATGAAGAATTTCAAGATGGTGACGGTAGAGCACTAACCAAGCACAGGGCCTTTCTGAGCAGAGGGCCCTGTGGGACTGACTGGGTTCCACGCCTGTGAAGCTGGCCCTTCCAGGACCAGAGGGACACATCTATCATACACAAGCCCTTTCAAGGATTCATGGCACCATGTTTGCGCAAAAAAGAAGAGCACATTTTTAATCTTGGCGCAAACTCAGCCTGAGAAAAGATAATGAATTATAGAGATCTTGAATTATTTTTTAGAAGTTTCCATCATAAAAACTGTGGCTCTTTGGACCTTGAGAACCTCGTTTAGTTCTTGTCAGAAAAGTAAATTTTTTGTTAAGATAATATCTAGTTTTACTAGTGAAGTCCAAATAAGGTCTGTGTTTGAGACCTGTGTTAATAGTGTTGTACCACAGTCAGTTTTCTGGTTTTGATAGCATACTATGGTTATATACAGTGTTATTCCTGGGGGGAGCTGTGTGAAAGGTACACAGAAACTCTCTGAACTATTTTTACAACTTCTTGTGAGTCTGAAAAGTCATGTTAAAAAGCAAAGCCATAGTTGTAGAATTTGTACATGGAATATATAAAGGGGAGTTGGGGTTCAATTTGGCAGGAGGTATGGAATCACTGGGCTGGAATTTGCCCAGGGCCAAGGCCATTGCTCTTGATCTTATAGATGATCTCTATAAGAGATGGACACAGGGAAATGTATCTATCTGTGGCTGTTCTGAGAAGTGTCATATTTGATCAGCACTATCAAATAACAACTCAGTAGCAACCAACGATCACAATAACTAGGTAGACAGATGAGAAGGTTTTCACTGACTATGTGTTTGTTCTACCCATATCACAGAATCTTCTAGAAGGGCCGCCTCTCAAGGGAACCAGCTGTCAGTCATCAGTGAAGTCCCAGCAGGGGGGAGTGAGCTTGTGGAACTCACCAGAGTCCCCAGCACAAAGTGGACTTGGTCTGATGCACTTGGCAAAGATGGCAGCATTTCCCCTAAATCCTGGGGGAAAACGCTGGGGGAAACTCCAAAGACAACACGTCTCCCTCCAGTTGAAAACGAAGGCACACCTTTCCCTGCTCAGATACTCATATGCAAATAAAACTGGCATTATGATGGGGATGGTGGTGGCGGAGTGGGAGTAGAAAAGGAAAGGTGGAGAGAAGCAAGGAAAAAGGACTATAGTGAAATGGAACTGCATGCCCCAATGTGATTTGAAGATGTAGATTCTAACATTCTACCGATGACATTATAGACACCTGACAATTGAATATGCCCACGGACAAGATCTAGAAGGTAACACAGACAAATGAAATTGCTTAGCTTTAGGGATAGGAGTGTGGACAATTTTTGCTTTGGGTTTCTATTATTTTAATATCAGCCCTTCAATCATGCAATAAAATGTCAAAGAAAATAAAGCAGGCAATGGTCCTTAGCAACAGTTTTAAGATAGTTCATGTCTTGTCACAGATTTTAAAACATCAGGTTACCTGGTAAGTCATAAGTGACAACTTCACTTAGGGAAAGTATGTGAATGGCTGTCGACTCAACCAGCCACCACAGGTGCACTTACTATTTGCAGGACATCATAAAGGGAACCCAGAGACACTCCAAGAAATAGAAGCCACAGGCCTTGGTGTCCTCCCTTGCAGATGGGGCAGCAAGATACCCTCCTGCACGGGTCTGGTGAAAATGCAGTGGGATTATGCTTGCAGAGTGCAAACCCCAGGGCATGGTCAGTGGATCAGAGCTCTTAATGTGCTTACCAGGAGCAAAGCTCTGGCCGCCGGAAGCTTACAGACCAGTTAAAGAAAGAGAGGCCCCCGCCAGCCCCCCAGGAGTCTCTGCACTCCCTTCCCCTGGGAGCGTAGATTGGTGGGCAGATGCCCTCTGTGCCTGGACCTGCTCACCCCAGCCAGGCACCTGCCCAATAAATGACGGCAGCCCTGGGTCAACTCACTCTTTTTCCAAGTGGGATCATCGTCCTCTTAGAGAAGGGAAGGTTCAGCCAGTTTGGGAACAGGGTTTTAAATGACATTGAATTGCACAGCAAGAAAATTAATCCCTTTCTAATTCCTCTTCCATACTCCTAATGACAACAAGGAGAAAGTCTCCATCGGGTGCCAGCCTGGCTTGGCTCTCTCTCTCCTTCCACATTTTCTACCTGGAATTACTGGGTTCTATTTCTATTGTGTCTGCGTTCCACTTACCTGTTCTTTATACAAGCAAGACTGGTTTTTCATTTACAGTTGAAATATAAAATTTCCTATTTAAAGAAGTGTATTTCATTTGTATGCAAGTCCATTTAAAGAAAAAAAATTTTTAATACACTAGTGCAAGTGGCATATGCATGTGGCAAAAAGTCGTAATGGTAGCACTGGACAGACTGGAGTGGGCCCTGAGTCATCTGACACTTGAGCTGGGAGGCGAAGGCATGTGAGGTTGAGCAGAATCACGGGGCCTTTGCAGGTGGGGCCGGGGTGGAGGCAGGTGTGGGCCGGGCCTGCGGGGGATCATCCTGGGTTGGGGGTTGGGGAAGCAGCCAGGGTGTCCCCCACCAGGGGGACCATCAGCAAAGCCACCCCTCTGTTTCAACCCAAGCAGCAAATGAGCCACACTTACCTTAGCGCCCAGCTTGGCGCCCGCCTCGGCTGTGTTGATGGACAGGGCTGACATCTGATCCCTGATGTATGACCTTTCCTGTGGGACACAGGGAAAGAAATATGACAGGAGCTGAAATTACAGATGGCGGTAATAAATGCAGACAGCAAGGAGTATCATCTCCCCCAGATGCGTTGTTCTATGCCATCACAGAAAGCATCCAGACTCTGGAAAAGACACCTGCCCTATAAAGCAAGAGGACATACTTGGGGAGGGGATGCTTTTGTAATTGCTGGCTAGGAAGTGGAGTTCCTTGTTGTTTAGCGTTTCACGTAAAGTGATGGTAAAAACAAAAACCAACCGACAAAACCAAAAGCCTTGTTTCACTAGGGCCTCGGTATCTAAAAGCCTGTTCTCATCCTCTTCTAAGACTCACAGTGAAGGCTCTTGGGGTTACCGCGGTTGGGCAGTGCTGTGTGCCGCCTTATCCATTCCTCATTCAACAAATATTCACTGAGGGACTCCAAAGTTGATGGGTGCTGGATTTCTTTTTCTAAGAGCTCACCAGCTTCCCCACAGAGAGGGCAGGCCCCTATGCTATCTTGCAGACCCTCTTGACTGGGGACGTCCAGCGGCAGAATAGGACAAGGCTGGTGGAATCAGTGATGGTATCCGGGATGAAGGAGTCTTCCCAGGAGTATACAATGTCCCCGGTGTGTGAATGCAGGCTGGTATATTCAGGCTAACGGAGATGGATAACGGAGAAGCGTGGACACTTTGGGGTAGCCTTATTTACCAATGGTTACAAAGACATAATTGGTAATTACTGTTAATAATACTAGTAGTAGCAGCCACTGTTTACTGTGTACCAGTAATTACTAATTTACATGTGCTATTTGATTAAATTGTCCAATAAGCCTGAGAGAAAAAGAACATCATTGAGCTCACTTTATATATGAAAGTCAAGGATTGGTTAGATTCTGTATCTGATAGGACACAGTTTGGGAACCTAAACCCAGGCTTGTTGGATCCCCGTTCTCAGAGCCCTAAGATACTGTGGCAGGAACGGGGGTGTGTCCTGGGCTGTGAGTAGCAGAGGAGAGGAAGGACATCTTCTGGGACAAGACGAGCTAGAGGCCCCTTGTCCTGGATTGGGTGCTCTTGTCCCTCTGACAGCCGGCCCTTGGTCAGTGCCACCAGACCCCCTCCAACCTGCCTGGCCTAGCCCTGCAATGACCAAGCTTCCCTTCCACACACTCTGCTTCTGTAGCTGCTCCTCCTTCCCAAAAAGACAACCACTAAGCAGCTGGCCAACAAGAACAGGCATCACCAGCACCTCTCCCACCTTGGCAGTGCCCTCAGCCAGTGCCTGGGGAGACGCCCTCCCCACGGGCCTCCTTCCAGCTGGGCAGCCTCAGCTCCACCCACCAAGTGGGGGGCTAAGCACAGCCCCTTGGCGCAGGAGCTCTTCCCATTTTCCTGGATGGTTGCGCATCAGAGCAGAGTAGAACTGCCTGAGGCAGGGGATTCTATCTGTCCCACAAAGCACTGTTGTTTGTCAGGATGGTTTCCTTCTTAAAATTACACAAACAAATCAAAACAGGTAGCTGCTATTCTCATAGCTGGGGGCAGGGGGCATTCCTTCTGGGAATCCAACTATCTAGATAGTTCGGACCATGCCTCTGCCTTCCTGTGTCCACGACAGGGAGGGCTGGACGCCGACCTGCAGAGACATGGACTTACAGGTATGTGCATCCTCAACGTGGTCCAAGGCTCTTACTTCCCCTTCCTTTGCGCCAACAGAGGAGAGAAAATGTGGGAAGAACCCTAGGAGTCTTGGTCAACCACCAGCTTCTCCAACCACCAATCATCTTTTAGAATATCTCCCTATTTATCCGAGCCAGGGACCAAAGTTAACTGGACTCTCTTTTCCCAAAATCATCTCACTAAGTCTCTTCATTCCAGGAGAAAACCAAAGGTAAAGGTCTCAGCCAACAGCAGATGAGGCAACCTGAATCTTCTGCGTGAAAGACAGTGTTCCCTTTTGACATTTCTTGGCTTTCGCCTTTCGGACCAACCAGCCTTAGTTCAGAGTGAAGTGAAGACAGACAGGAGCGCTCACTGTGCCTGTATCTCATGGCCCAGCTGGTGACCAGGGCGATGGAGCCAAGGCAGGGCCAGGATCGGAAGCGGCAGGTATGAAAACCCAGCAGTCGCTGGCTGATTCCACCTTGTGTTGGAGGCTTGTGAGGTGCTGTCATGGGCTTCGTCTTCCTTGACCCGTAACCGACTTGTGAGGCTGGTTTCATCCTCCCTGGCTCACAGCTGAGGATGCGCGGAAATGACTCGCCCACCGTGACACAGGCCCAGGGCTGTCCCCGCAGGGCCAGTGGGCTCTCTGCTCTACCTCTGCTGGAGAGGCTGCATGCGTGGGTTCTGCCTACTTCACCCCACACCACGGCCAAGAAGCCAGCGTGGGCTCACTTAATTAGGGAGCATAGCATGTTTTCCGTGCAGAGAAACTCCACCTGACAAAAGTCATTTTTCCTAAACAAGGTTTCTCAGCCTTGGCACTGCTGACACTCGGGCCGGTGACTTCTGTGTTGCGGGGACCGTCCTGTGTCCGGCAGGATGTTCAGCAGCCTCCCCGGCTTCTACCCGCCAGACGCCAAAAGCATCACCCCCCACTGCACTCCCAATTGAGTCGTGACCACCAAAATGCCTCCACACTGCCCACTGTCCCCTGGGGGCGGGGGGGGAATGGGGGGGCAAAGTCACCCCCAGTTGAGAACCAATGCCCTAAAACAATAAATCAATCTGTGAGGTTAGACAATTTTCACAGGACTTTCTTTCCCATTTGCTACTCAAATATGGTGAGATGGTGAAATGAGAAAGGACTGTGAGTGAGAACAGTACGGCCGTGCCTAACTCGCATCGACATGAAACACAAGCACTGCGTCCCACTACCTGGACAGGGGCGGCTCCGCTCTCGTCGTTCCACGTGATCAGGGTCTGGATGCCTTCCTCACGTGGGACAGAGCGTCCCTGCCTCTGGCTTCAGACACAAAATAGCATCTCAGCAGGAAAAGCAGAGCGGCTGTGATGAGAGAAAGGCGGAAACGAGGTGCACAAGCTCATCTAGATCAGAGGTTCCAACAGGATCCTGTGCTGCTAACTTGTAACTCAGCCATGAACTCAGGGGTCACGTGCACCTTCATCATCTTTGTAACCACAGCACTTAGCACAGCTTGGGGCACGAGCAGGTGAGAGATAACTATTTGTTGAACTGATGAATACCATGTGACGAGTAATATTTTATTATTTCCTTGAAAATTGAGCTTCCTTGTTAGCCTTTGGCAACCCTGGGAGCTTGTGTTCATTGCTGCCCTCAGCTATTATAAACCATACAGTCTCCCTTAGACAGTGTCCATCTCTAGGTTCCATGGCTGTAAGTTGCTGTGTACTAAGTAGAAGCTGCCTTTGCCTGGCAGGCAGCACTTCTGACCAGGGTGGCAACCTCTGATCTGAGTCTGGGACTCTGATGAGCCTAGGGGTTATTCCCAAAGGCATCCCGCTGACCTCGGCCATCATCTGCTCCCCACCCCCGAGGACTCATCCCCCTGGCTCACAGCCTGGGGAGAGGAGCCGCATTCCCAGGATAGCTCCTGTATCTGCTGACCTGCCAGAGCTATGAACGCTGCACAGAGAGAGGCCAGCACCCCCTGGAGGAGCCCAGCTCCCGCGACGGAGGGCTCTGCACATGTGAACCCACCGGGACAGGAACAGACCCTCACATGGACAATCTGCTTCTGGGAGAGTCCCTGTTTGTCTCCGATGAAAAGCGGCACCAAGTAGTCACCACGTGGGAGGCTTCTCAGCATTAAAAGTTCCACTGAGCGACCTGCAGAGGGAGAGGGACCTTAGCGGCATTGACTTGTGCATTTGTTCAGCTGCTCGGTGGGTATTTCCTAGGTGCCTCCCATGTGCCAAGGCTCTGCATGAAGTTAGGGTCGCCAGAAGCACCCTCACTCGGACACCAGCTGCAAGTGCAGGGGTTCCCAAGAACACCCTCCGGCTGATAATTCTCTAGAAGGACTCAGGACTGGCTGAAAACTGTATACGCATGGCTAGGGTTTATTACACTGAAAGGATATGGATTCATATCAGTCAAGGGAGGAAGTACATGGGGCAGAGTTTAGAAAAGTATCAAATGCAGAATTTCCAGTTCTCCTGCCGATGGAGTCAGGACCACGTTACCTCCCGGCATCCATGAGTGACAAGATGCGTGGAATATTGCCAACCAGGGAAGCTCACCAAGCCCTGTGTCCAGGGTCTTTATCAGAACTTGGTCTTGTAAAACTGGTTAGCCACCCACATGGCTGATTAACTGACACCCACACGCTTACATGACCCAAAGGCCACACCCTAAATCACATTGTTCCTATTGATGGACACAAGATCCCCTCCCCTAGGTAAACAGAGACACTTTTATCAGGCAGGGTATTCCGAGGGCTTGCAGATCACCTCCCGGAAGCCCAGACCTCTTTTGGGATAAGTTTCAATGCTTTACGGCACACTCTGGGTCTGGGAACTGTAAACATGGACTCACAGTTTCAACTAAAAAACAGGTTACATCCTAGAGACCAGTTAATAGAAGCACAGAGGAGGATGTTGACACTGGATGCCGGTGGTTCCTCCTGGTAAAAGCACCTCAACTTTCCTTTGGGGGAGCCCACACTTCCTGAACTCTCAGGCCGTGTGGGTCAAGAGAGGCTAAGCCCAGATCCCAGCCAGATCCAGGTGTGGGCTCAGAACCAGCCAATCAGCACATCTGCCCTCCCCACCCACGATGTTGAGCAGGACAGGTAAGTCAAGCCTTGCAGTGAGGTACACCTTCCTGCCAGGTGCCAGGATGAGTCCCAGGGACTCCCAGCTGCTACCCTGCCACCTCCAGAGGAGAGCCTGCCTGAAGATGAAAGGACCCAGAGAAAGGCAGGGCCAAGGTCCGGAGCTGCCTTCTCCAGGAAGTCCTCGGAGCCCCCAGCTCTGCTGGGACACAGGCTCACTTGGCCTCTTTCCCGGTTACATAGCTAACACATTCCTCTTTTGCTTAAGTCTGTGGAAGTCAGGTTTCTGTCTTTTTCCGTCCTTTATCCCTGACCAATGCGAATACTCACCATGATTTTCCCCCAGTTTCCACGTGTCTTCTGTGTTTCCCCAGGTATTGTCCACTTTGAAGGTGAACGGGTCGGAGTAGGGCTCCTTGGTCCCCATCCTCCGCCTCGATGGGGAGGGGCTTGCCTCCTGCAGACTCCAGACCTCCAGGTATCGAGGCCGTGGGCGGAGGGCGGGCGCGTTGTCGTTGGTGTCTCACAGGAAGAGCAGGATGGTCCCCGTCCCCGTCCGCAGCGGGACACCTGTGGCGGGGGGATTCCAGGAGGGTTGCTGATTAACTAAAGAGGCTGCTCCATGCACACAGACCCCTGGGAAATTAGCGTTCTCAGCCTCTGGGAAAAGAACCACTCCACGGAAACACTGAGGCCGTTTCCCTTTCAAAGTCATAAGCTTTCCTGCAGGGGCTCAATCTGTTTTCTTGCTTTTTTGAAAATTCAGAATATCTGGGCAGGATAAGTTAACAAAACAGTTGCCCCTTCCCATCATTTGTAGAATGAGGTAGAATGTAGAATCATCGAGTAGATTAAAACATCAGTCATGCAAGGTGTTAAGGCAGGAGGCTGGGGGTCGGGGGTCAGGGGGTTCGGGGGGCCGGGGAGGGGGGATGGGTGTGACGTGGTGATGAAAAAGTCTGCACCTGGACTGGTGCTGCATCTTGTAATCCTGGTCGTGAGCCTGCACTAGGGTTTCGCAAGGTGGTAACACTGGAGGACGCTGGGCAACGGGTACTCAGGATCCCACTACGTTATTTCTAAAAACTGCATGTGAGTCTACAATTATCTCAAAATAAAAGCTTAATTTTTTAAAGCCATTCCACTGAAAAGAGTGCCATTCGTGAAACCATCCATAACAGAATCATGGAGCCCTCCTCACCTAAGACCAATTAGGAACACAGATTTGGTATCTCCCTAACCAACATTCTACGGTTAATTATACAAATGGGATATACAACCACATAGCCCTGGGAACCTGGGTTTTAATTTACAGATTTTCCTTAAATACAATCACTAAAGTTATTTGAAATTTTTTATTTATTCAGCTTTATGCTTTGGTAGGTTTAGAAATCCAGCCTTGGGAGATTATAGAGAAAAGTGTTAAAACATGCTCATGAGACCACGCATCCTGGTTTATAACAAATTTGTCCTGTACGGTCACATTTACATGAGCTTATAAGCTGGTCCAAGTACAGGGAAACTGTGCTAATGTTTATCATATGCAGTTGGCTTTGACAAAGAGCTAGAGAGTTGTCTTATGAACAGATGAAAAAGATGCTGGGACGGTGGCAGCACCCTAATCAGGTTCATCGTCTCTGAATGAATGCTGCTCCTCTTTCCATGGCAGAGCCCCCTAGTTTGCTATTTCAAGAATTATCATCAAAAATAATCACCAGTATGGATGCACAGTAATAAAAAGGTTTATTTTATATTTTCCCCAGTGTTCTGAAGACACTCACCCATGTCATTTTCCCTCAAGAAGCAAGAAAACACATCCCCACTCCCCTGACAATTTTGGGTCAACCCTTACCATCATCAACAAGTACGAGTGATGATCATGTAAAAGCTGTCACTCACATGAGGGGATTCGCGGTCAACTTGCTTCCTGGTGATTACCGCCCCTGAGAGCTCATCTACACTGACCCAATCTGCCGGATCATAAGCCAGTTCGTATCTTGTAGAAGAAAACACATGCAATTTTTAAAATTAACACTTTACATCAAGAGAGACAAATCCAAATATATCACAGCAGACACAATTCCTATCGTGAATTTAGGAAGTTAGGAGTGTTCACGAATCTGACGAAGGCCCAGGGATCTGAGGCCAGACTACAGTGTTAAATCGGTATTCACTGAACAGGGAGAGCCCTTTCCTTGTCGGGCTGCACGTAACTCTGTCCACCTTAGGGAAAACATTTCGTCCTGGAAAAGAGCCAATCTTCAGTTGCCTGCAGGTGCTGGTGGCTTAATGTTAAAACCAGCCTGCCCTTGCAGAGAAGCACAGGACTTTATTACCCTGGAGCCCAAAGGATTCAAACGTGGGCAATCCAGTCAGGCAACGTGGTCGTCTACATCCTCCCTCACCTGTGCACACCTGATGCCATTTTAATGGGCGGGCACACCTAGCCTTCCGGAATTCCCCAAGACCTGTTGGAATCAGAAGGCAGCCATCCGGGGGCTTCCCTGGTGGCACGGTGGTTAAGAATCCTCCTGCCAATGCAGGGCACACGGGTTCGAGACCTGGTCCGGGAATATCCCACATGCCGCAGAGCAACTAAGCCCGCGCACCACAACTACTGAGCCCGCGAGCCACAACTACTGAAGCCCGCACGCCTAGAGCCCGTGCTCCGCAACAAGAGAAGCCGCCGCAATGAGAAGCCCGAGCACCCCAATGAAGAGTAGCCCCCGCTCGCCGCAACTAGTGAAAGCCCGCGCACAGCAACGAAGACCCAGCACAGCCAAAAATAAATAAATAAAATAAATAAATTTATAAAAAAAGAAAAACCCTTAAAAAAAAAAAAAAAGAAGGCAGCCATTGGAACCAAGCTGGGATGCCAAGCACAGCCATTGTTCCTCCTAAAGGACCTGCAGAAGGAAAGGCCTGTACCCACAGGCAAACACAGAAAAGGTGCAGCTCCCACCAACGGGCCAGAGAAAGGGAGTTCCCGCCTCTTCTCTTTCATGTTGTGTAAAGGCTTTGGAAAAGGTCAGTAACTATCTCTCTGATAGCTGACAGGTCATGGTTTTTAAAGGGACCAACCATACTGTAGGGATGGGAATACAGCACTGGATCAGATACAGGCTCTACATGCGTGTTCCCAAAGCAAGGTCCAGGGACCAGCAGCATCACCTTGGAACTTGCTAGAAATGCAAATCTCAGTCCCCACCCCAGACCTCTTAATCAGAAACCACAAGGGTGAGGCCCAGCAAAGGGCATTTTAACAGGCCCTCCAGGTGATTCTTATTCTAACTCAGCATGCACCTGCGTGGACCTGTGCTGTTCTGGAGCTCTTGGTTAGCTGCCCACAATGAGACAATAGCAGAAACTATTGCTAGACAATAGCAGAGCAAGTGTTGGGGGATTTTTTATAGTCAGTGGCATTACTGAGACCCCCAAGCACATAATCATTTTTTGTAATTTATTTTTTAATATTTTATAAAATTATTACTCCACAGTGAATTGGAAATTAAAAGAAGCAAAATATGGTCCTTCTCAATGGTTAAGTTGAGAAGCATTGCTCTAAGGAAGAATCTCAAACTCTCGTGCCCGCGAGGGTCCTAGCAGGTGGCAGAAATGAGCGAACTGGTCGGATGGGGATTGGGGCCAGCCGCTGAGTGAGAGGTGGAAGGGACATGATGCAGGACCCTCTCTATGCCCCAGATGATCGTGACCTCGTGGGACACAGACCCAGTGATGCCGAATCTTCCTCTTTTTCAAGAACATCCAGATAATTCGGGTTGTTAGCTTAATCTCTTGATATTTAAATGACGGCAGCTTTATTATTTTTTTCTTTTTTTATTACAGTGAAATACACATAACATAAAATTTACTACCTTAACCATTTTTAAGTGTGCATTTCAGTGGTATTAAATCACATTGCTGTGCAACCATCACCACCATCCATTCCCATAGCTCTTTTAATCTTGTAAAACTGAAGCTCTGTACCTATTAAACAATAACTCTCCATTTCCCCTCCTGCCAGCCCCTAGAAATTGGCAATATATTTTCTGTCTTTATGACTTTTGACTACTCTAAGTACCTCCTATAAGTGGAATCACACAGAATTTTTCTTTCTGTGATGGGCACATTTCACTTAGCACAATATCCTTAAGGTTCATCCATGTTGTAGCATGTTGCAGAATTCCCTTCCTTTTCAAGGCTGAATAATACTCCATTGCACGTATAGAGAACATTTTGCTTAACCATTCATCCATCAGTGGACCCTTAGGTTGCTTCCACGTTTTAACTATTGTGAATAATGCTGCTATCAGTGTGGGTGTACAAATAACTCTTTGAGACCCTGTTTTCAGTTCTTTTGGGTATATACCCAGAAGTGGAATTGCTGGCTCATACGATAATTCTATTTTTAATTTTTGAGGAACTGCCATACTGTTTTTCACAGAGGCTGTACCATTTTACACTCTCATCAGTGGTGCACAAGGGTATCAATTGCTTCACGTTCTCCCCAACAGTTGTTTTCTGTTTTTCTTGTGGTAGCCATTCTCCTGGGTATGAAGTGGTATCTCACTGTAGTTTTGATTTGCATTTCCCTGATGATTAGTGATGTTGAGCATCTTTCATGTGTTTATTGGCCACTTGTATATCTTCTTTGGAGACATGTCTATTCAAGTTTTTTGCCCTTTTTTGAATCATGGGTTTTGTTGTTGTTCTTGTTCTTGTTGAGTTTTGGAAGTTCTCTGTATTTTCTGCATATTAATCCCCTATCAGATATATGACTTGCCAATATTTTCTCCCATTCTGGCTTTGTACTCTGTGGATAGTGTCTTTTGGTGCACAAAATGTTTCCATTTTCATGAAGTCTGATTTGACTATCTTTTCTTTTGTTATCCGTGCCATTGGTGTCATATCCAAGAAATCGTTGCCAAATTCAGTGTTGTGAAGCTTTTGTCCTATGTTTTCTTCTAAGAGTTGTCTTATTTTAGGTCTTACATTTAGGTCCTTGATCCATTTTGAGTTAATTTTTGTATATGGTGTTAGGTTACCTGTTTGTGTCTTTGGATCTCAAGAAAGCCTCTTGAAGACAACATAGAGTCAGATCATGTGTTTTATCCATTCTACCAATCTCGGTCCTTTGATTGGAGGGTTTAATCTTTATATATATAAAGTAATTACTGATAAGAAGGGAATTAACTTCTGTTAATTTTTTGCCCACCTTGGCTCCCACAAGCAGTGTGCACGATTCCAGGGACACATGCACAGCTGCCTTCCGTGGGGCTGGAGGTGGGGAAGGGTAGCCGCTGGGGAAGGTACTGTGCTAAGAGCTGAAATGGACCAAAATTAACCACAGTTTACAGTTTGCCTTCCCCTGGAAGGTCCAAGCCTTCAACAGATTCCTGAGTTCCAAAATAGGTACATCAGACAGATTCTGCCAGCACAATTGTCTGGATGGGGAGAGAGACTCCTGGTGCTTCCCACTCTGCCACCTTCTTGGGGATTATGGAAACTTTGTTTTTAAAAACAAAACACTAAGCAACCCAAGTGTCCATCAAAGGATGAATAGATAAAGTGTGGTATATACATATAATGGAATATTACTCAGCTTTAAAAGGAAGGAAATTCTGGGGCACATGCTAGAACATGGGTAAAACTTGAGGACATTATGCTAAGTGAAATATGCCATCACAAAAGGACAAATCCTGTGTGATCCCATTTATACGACATAATTAGAGCAGTCACATTCATAGAGACAGAACGTTGAATGTAGTGCCAGGTCCTGGGGGTGGGGGGAACGGGAAGTTATTGCTTTCTGGGGGCAGAGTTTTAGTTCAGGAAGATGAAAAGAGACGGATGGAAAGATTTTGCAGCTGGACAGTGGTGAGGGTACACTGTGAAGTACAATCTGAATGTACTTAATGTTCCCAAACTACACACCTGAAAATGCTGATAGTGGTAAACTTTACATACATTTTACCACAATGAAAAAGAAAACACTTCTGTTGCCCAGAAGCCAGAGGGCTGCCAGTTTAGAACCTTTGATAAAGGGGAACTAGAAATGCATAACACATTCTTTTAATACAAGAAAAAACTGTAAAAGAATTCTGTGCTAAATGCAAAGGAAATGGACAAGTGGATTCCACCTTTGGGGGTCAGAGACCGCTATAGAAACAAGAAGGCATTGAACCTGGGGAAGGTGTGTTCTGGGGTGGCTTCTGGTATTTTCATAACTGGAATGGAGTCGTCCTCAGGAGCACATGAAAGGAGCTAATTTCCAACAGGAATCCTCTGGGGCATGTGGCTAATTCTGCATAACCCGCCACCCGTCCCGCTCCTGTCTCCCCACCTTATCCGGCTGGCAGTTCTGTCCGGATCCGTAGCATTAAAAATTCCCACCTGAGTCCCAGGCCCAGCGCCATTGACTTCACTGACAGTGAAGGTCCAGGGGTGGAAGGCGGGCGGGTCGTTGGCGCTGGCCACCCGCACACTCACGGTGGTGCTGGCCGCAGCCTGCGGGGCCTCTGCAGCCGCCCCCTTCGCAGGAGAAGAGCGGCCCCTCGTTCTCCACGGCCACGACCAGGCTCCGCACTGGCTGCGTCTCACAGTCAAGGCGGCCGCCGCAGAGAGAAGATTGCATTGGCACCCGCAGCTCTGCTGGCCAGAGGAAGCCTGCTCAGCACGCGGGTCACTGCAAACCCAGCGCCTGTGGCTTTTGTGCTTCATTTATTATTTACATCGTCTTTGATAACGATCAAAAGACAGTCGTCAGCCCATTTTCAGATCATTTATGGAGTTCTTTTTTTCCCCTCCCCCCTCCTGGTTGAAAAGAGCCACCATCCATCAGAGGGTAATGAAAAATGCAACAAAAACCATAACCTAATAAAACATTAATGTGACAACTCTACTGCAAAAAAATTAGGGGAGCTTAGGGAAATACAGATATTAATGATCATAGCTATTCAGGGTACAAAGTGGTCAGTGACTTAAAAGGATTGAAAGACTTGGAATATTTGGGAAATTCAGCCCCAGGTATCCGGTGTAGAGAATCCACAGAGCCTTGCTATTCACAGGGTGGATGTGGCCCGTCGGCATCACCTGGGAGCTTGTTACACTGACAGGCAGAAACGGGTCCCACCCCAGACCTACTAACTCAGGTCTGCCTTTGAACCTGACCCTCAGGTTGACTCACCTGCACTGCACCAGAGGCACTGGTCATTCTAGGGTCTACTGAGGGCAATTAAGACTAAAGGCACTGGAGTCAGACTGCCTCAGTTTGAACTGCTATTCCAGCTGTGTGACTTCCTGAAAACAACCCAACCTCTCTGGGCTTCGGTTTCCTTATCAGTAAATGAGATAATAATACTTTACTGCAGGGCCAACTCTCCACTAGGCACAGCAGGCAAACTGCCAGGAGCCCACAATATTTTTACGGGTCCGTGCAAATGTTCTAATTTCTTTCAAACCCAGGAGGAAAAACAATGAACTCATAGGGTTAGAGAAAATATTTTAAGTGCTTTTATCACAACAGGAAAAAAAAATGTTAGGGACTATATCAATCTATTAAATTTTGTCTAAAACAAAAAAATTTAATGTTGGAGTAATGTCATATCAAAAATAATCTTTAAGGGACTTCCCTGGTGGCACAGTGGTTAGGAGTCCGTCTGCCAATGCAGGGGACATGCGTTTCAGCCCTGGTCCGGGAAGGGCTCAAACATGCCCTGGTCCACATGCCACGGAGCAACTAAGCCTGTGCGCCACAACTACTGAGCCTGCGCTCTAGAGCCCGCATGCCACAACTACTGAGCCTGCGTGCCACAACTACTGCAGCCCGTGCCTAGAGCCCATGCTCTGCAACAAAAGAAGCCGCTGCAATGAGAAGCCCACGCACCGCAACGAAGAGTAGCCCCTGCTCACCGCAACTAGAGAAAGCCCGCGCGCAGCAACGAAGACCAAGCGCAGCCAAAAATAAATTAATTAAAAAAAATTAAAAAAATCTTTAATATTGATATGTATAATTTTGGTGGGAGGAGCCATGAAGGCAAAAGGGCTGAGGGTCCATGGCAGAAATCACTGTGCAGCCTTGCCTTCCTCACTGGCCATGGGGGTCGGAACACAGATCATCACCACTGTTGGCGCCTATTTCCTTGTCAGGAATCCTACAGAAAGGGCCGCAACATCCACAGCTACCTGCGGGGATGCATTTACCTTGATAACATTTAAAATCCCTTCATTGGTCTCAGGATCAGTCAAGATGTCAAAATGTCCCTCTTCATTGCCATTTAATATATTGAACTTCACTCTCCATGCTGACGTAAATGGAGAATCACCATCTTGGACCTCAAGACATAACACGCCCTGGCTGGCTCGGCCTTCCACTATCTAAATGTTATACTGACAGAAGCAATCATCATTTCAGTGTCATGGAGAAAAAGAAACGCAATTGAAAAAGAAAAAAAAGAAAGAAGAAAGAAAACATAGGCCTTGGAGACAACAACCTGGATATTTCTCTTGTGATTGAACTTGACCCCTAAGGATCTGAAACTCTGCCTGTTACAGCAGAACGAGCATCAGTAACAAACATCTCCTCCCTGCTCCCTGTGACTTGGTGTCTGAATAACTGAATATCTGAGTAACTTTAAAAGCACCCTTCAATTCAACGTGATGCACTACTTTTTAAAGAATTTTTAAAGTAATAATACATACCTTAGTTTATGCTGCCTAAAAAAATCTAACTCTTCTCCTAAAATAGAGCTCTTATGATTATTTCAATTAAGATGATCATTTTTCTAACATATAATAGGTCTTTCAAATAGCTCCTTATTCAACACTTTTGGTGACAAGATAATTTCTCTAGATGAGCACATCAAAATAACAGCGTATATTTTTTCCAGCCCTACTTTTGGGAGAACAGCTTTTTACTAAGCCAGAGAAGGATTTTGAAACAAGACTCAAACATAATAAATATGTTTCAGTTATTATATACTGTTAGGTGAGGTGCTTTCATTGAAAACATTTCAACTTTGGTCTATACAATTAATTTTTTTAAATGACAGTTGAAAAAAATAATTGTAGCATTTATTTATTCAACAAAGGCTACTGTGTACCAGATCCTGGTTTAGGTGCTGTGAACAAGACAGCAAAAATCCCATCACCAGGGAGCTCATAGGGAAGAATGAAAAATTAAGAAATTGAAAGTAGATCATGACTGGTTTTTATTTTCTCTCTTAGCAATCTTCCATATTTTAAGTGGTATGGTGTTTCCAGACTGATGGGAACAGTGGGTGCCAACACTTTCTTCAAGCCTGAGGACCTAGTGGCATGTGAAATCCTGTGTGGAACCCAATATGTATAAATCAGGTGAGCTGGGAAAAGCCAGGCCCGAACCCACCTGCCCATCTTTCCTATTTCAGAGCTCTGAACATTGTGTGCAAAGCTCAGGCCCAGACTTCTCACCCAGGGCCAGTTCTGCAAGGTCTGCAGATATTTTCAGTTGTCACAACCGGGGGTGCTACTGGCATCCAGTGGGCAGAGGTCAGGTATGCTGCTCAGCACCCTACAATTCACTGGGCAGCCTCCCCTCCCCCCCCCGCTCGTACCCTTCCCCCAGCCCCAAATGTCAACAGTGTGGAAACTGAGAACCCCTGACGTGGATGGAGCAGGGATCCTCTGTCCTCCCCGAGCCTCGGTTCTCTTACCTGCAGAATGGAAATCACGCAGCAGCTCCAACCAGTAAGAACCTAAGGGTTCCATGTAAATGCTCTGAACACAGTTTCTGGCACAAAATAGTAAAAATGTAAGCTCACGTGACTGTTATTAACTGGTTCTCTATCAATATAGTTGACATCTTGATTCTAATTTACGTTATTTTGGAGCATGGCACACATCTTGGGTGATATGGGGAATTCCCTCAGCAAAACCAAGCCTAGGACGTGGAGGCCATCCGTGTGGGGACTTAGAAGCCGAGGCCGCGCAGGCGCCTTACACTGTCCCGGCTGAACGTGGCATGTGGTTGTCGCCGTCTCGCACACGTATGTGAACCGTGGCCGTGGATGACAACGGTGGTCCTCCACAATCCTCCGCTCTGATTAGTAATGCAAGCCGAGGAGCAGTCTAAGTGGAGAGGAAAAGGAAAGTCAAGCCCTTCAGACACAGGAAAGGGGAACGTTAATACAGAAATATTCCATTTTAGCAATTTCAGTAGCCAGTCTAGCCACAGAGGGTTTCTCACTGCAAACGTAAACCCTAAGGCTGGGGCTCAGAGAGCGAGAACCCATTTCATTTTTCCAAAACAATAAAGTGCGCATAACCTCATAATCTAAGCACCCTGACAGTTGTATTTCTCCACCAATACGGTCAATCCAGAAAGCACTTTTTCTCAGTAACGGTGTTTGGGAAACAAGGAAGTAAGGGACATGAGAATTTGGAGTATTTTCTTGATCCAAATCCACTGTTAACATCTGAAGAATAGGTTGACTTGGACAGAATTTTTTAAATTGTTACTGTCGGCCAAAGGCAGCCTATCAAACCAGTAGGAGGATGATTCTTTGCTAAATGGCGTTGAGTGGATTAAATACTTAAATACAAAGTCAAGCTGTAGACATACTGGACAAAATAAAGATGGATAAATAGTCATACGGTCAAGAAGCACTTTCTTCATGATTGCAAATGTAGCAGGCTTAAAGGACAAAACTGGTACATCGATTTTTAGAAGTGTGGCAAAAAAAAACTATAAACAAAATTTAAAAGGAAATGATAAACCAGGAAAACATATTTGAAATACATATTGGCAGATAGAGACATAGACATTGTTAATATATAAGTAGAAAAGTGACAATCACACCAGCAGAAATGGACAAAGAAAAGAACAAGCAACTGATAAAAGAAATAAAAATGGCCAAGAAAGCTATCGCATGTTCAAGCACTTAATAATCAGAGATGAACAGTATACTGAGCCCTCTCATATGTTGCTGGGAGACGGATAAATTGCAACACTTAAGTTGTGTGTGCAGTTTGAACCAACAATTCTACCTGTCTGAATTTGTGCTTAGTAAATGCTTGAATGGCACACACATTTAGCTCAGATATGTTCACTGAAGCATGTTTTATAAAAATAGCAAAAGGTGGTGAAAAGTTTGGTTAAAAACCTTAAAGCATACCATAAAATAAAATATGACACAATAGGATGCTGTAGGAGAATACTGTTAGGTTACAAACAGCAAAATTGCATTTTTAAAGAGAAAATTCATAAATATGCACATATAAAAAATCATGCCCATATATTTATAAATATTTGATATATACATATACATTTTGTACTACCATAAGGATGAAAAAAAGCATGTAGATATACGAATACACATTTGTAATTATATGTATAAATCTGTGAATATATACACATATATAAATATAACATACCATGGGTATATACACACACACATATAAAATGCAAAGAAAAATATTGAAAGAATATAAACTAAAACATTAATTGTACTTACCTCTAATTGGTAGTATTAGAGATGCTTTCCATTTCAATCTTTTTGTTTCTTGGAACTTTCCAAATTTCCTAGAGACTGTTTTGCAAAATAAGTAATGCTTTTGTGTTATTAAAATAGATGCACATTTTAGTGAGGGTGGTTTGGATTTAAAGACTCACAGATTCATAGCTCAGAAATTTTAGATGCCATCTTGCTGCCATTTTACAGATGAGAAATTCGCAGAGATATTCAGGATCCTACCACCCACCTCTGCTGCTTCTTCCTTCATTCATTTGGCTTTATTTTAGATTGATATTTATGTATCAGCTCTTCCAACTGACAATTTTCACATCATTTCATTGCCAATACAAAATGAGGCTTGCAGACCTCAAAGCATTTTGCTCTAATCCACACCCTGCAACCTTTGGGATGTGAACAGGGAAAAGTCTCCCTGAAGACAGCTAGGACCAAGTGCCCTGTCACTATGCAAGCAGGAAAACCTTCATGGAACAGAGAGGACAGGAAGCCCCGAGGCCCCGCCGTGCACACCTGCAGTGTGGTTCTCCTTCACACTGATGTTAAATTCCTTCTCAGGGAACTGGGGTGCATGATCGTTCACATCGCTGATCCTGATGTTGAAAATCAAGGATTTATCTACAATTTGTCCTATTAAGCGATTCGCAACATCAAAATAAACCTAGGAAGCAGAGAACCACATTAATGTTGTACAAACTATTGATTAGATGACACTAACCCCATACCCGTCGGTGTAACTGTGTCCTGCATCTGTATCCTCACAGACTGAAAGTTCCTGAGGGCAGGGATCACAGGCTCTCATTCACCCTGTGGCCCCAGGGATTGAGCACAGTGCTGGCACAGACCAGGTGCTCAACCAGCATCTGTAGAACAAATCAATGCACTGACTTGAAAAAATACTTCATTCGTTATTATTAGGTTCAAATCTCAATTTCTCCACTTGCGTCAACATAGGCAAGTTGTTATAAGTCTCAGTTCCTACATCCTATCAGTCTTCTGATGAGAAATGAACACACTAATGAATATTGGTGAAACATCGCAGAGAGCAGACACTTAAAAGCTTTTGGGAAAGTGAACATTTAAAGTAACCAGGACTGGGAATTCCCTGGTGGTCCAGTGGTTAGGACTCGGCGCTTTCACTGCCATGGGCCTTGATTCGATCCCTGGTCAGGGAACTAAGATCGTGAAAGCCGTGTGGTGTGGCCAATGAATGAATGAATAAATAAATAAATAAATAAATAAATAAATAAATAAATAAAGTAACTATGACAGCCATTGACATACAGTGGATTCTTAAACAGTCACTGCTGTTACTTGTGTACTTGAATAAGGAAGGTCAATTCATCTCAAACATGTATGTGAGAAGTCTTTCCTTTTAGAAGGTCTCAAATCAATAATTTAAGCTTCCGTCATTAGTTTCTTAAGAAACTTTAAAAAAGGAGCAAATTAATCTTAAACAGAAAAAAGCAATAAAGATAAAAGCATATATCAATAAGATTGAAAACAGCAAAATCAATAACGTCAATAAAACCAAAAGTTGACTGCCTTCCCATATAAATCTTGGGATCAGCTTATGGATGTCTATAAAAATTCTGCTAATCTTTTGAATAGGCTTGCACTGAATTTAAATTTGAGAGAATTGTCATCTTAATAGTCAATCTTTCAATTCATAAACACACTACATCTTTTCATTCAATTAAGTCATCTTTGATTTCTTTCATCAGTGTTTTATAAAAGTTTTGAGTAAACACATCCTGCACATATTTTAGATTTATACCTAAGTATTTTAACTTTATACCAAAGCACCTCATTTGTTTGGTGATATTGTAAATGATATTGTTTTAAAAATACTGATTTCCAATTATTCATAGCTGGTATATAGAAATACAATTAGTTTTGTGTAGTAACTTTAAAATTTATTTCCATATGTTAAAAATAGGCAAATGATTTGATCAGACACTTTTCCAAAGAAGCTAAACAGATGACAAATAATGCATCATTTGTCATTAGAGAAATCCAAATTAAAACCCCAATGCGATACCTCTACACAACTATTAGAATGGCTAAAATAAAAAACCTGACAAAGATGCAGAGCAATTGGAATTCTTACATATTGTTAGTGAGAATGCAAAATAGCTCAGTCATTCTGAAAAATAGTTTAGGAGTTTCTGATAATGTTAACATATGCTTTTCATGTGATCCAACAAGCCCACTCCTAGATATTTACCCAAAAGAAATAAAAACTTACGTTCACATGAAAATCTGTATGCTTTTAGCAGCTTTGTGAAAATTTGCCAAAAATTGGAAAGTACTCAAGTGTCCATCAAATGATGAGTCGGTAAATTGTGGTACATCTGTAAAAGAAATACTAATCAGCAAAACAAAACAAAACAAACATAGAAACTATTGCTGCATGCAACAATATGGATGAATATCAGATGCATTATGCCAAGTGAAAAATCCAGATTTAAAAAGTGACATTGCCTTCCCTGGTGGCGCAGTGGTTAAGAATCCACCTGCCAATGCAGGGAACATGGGTTCAATCCCTGGTCCGGGAAGATCCCACATGCCGTGGAGCAACTAAGCCTGTGCGCCACAACTACTGAAGCCTGCGCGCCTAGAGCCCGTGTTCTACAACAAGAGAGGCCACTGCAATGAGAAGCCCCAGCTCGCCGCAACTAGAGAAAGCCCGTGCACAGCAATGAAGACCCAGTGCAGCCAAAAATAAATAAATAAATTTATTAAAAAGTGACATTCCGTGTGATTCCATTTTACCTTCTAAACAAGGTAAAAATGTAGGGACAGGGAACAGATCAGTGGCTTTCAGGAGTTAAGGGTTAGGGGAGGGTTTGATTATAAAGGAGAAGCATAAAGAAATTTCAGGGGTAATGGAGCTATTCTGTAGCTTGGTATATTAAATGTAAAATACTAAATGTTTTAATTAAAAAACAAAACTAGTCAGACAAAAACATAACTATGTGCTTCTTATAAGGAGATACACCTTAAATATAAGAATATGAAAAAGTTGAAAGGATATATATATATATCCTCTATATATATACGGCCTTCTCTATATATTATCTTCTTTTGGTTAGTCTTTGAAGATAGATAGATAGATAGACTGATTTTCAAAGACTATCCAAAAGAATCTCATCTAGTTATCTAGCTACAGATACCAAACTTTAAGGCAAGAAGTCTTACTAGTCATCAATGGGGACATTTAAAAATCGTAAAAGGCTCAATCTATGAGGAAGATATGATATAGCAATTCTAAATCTGCATGCACCCGATAACATAGCCTCAAAATATAAGCAGATAAGATTAACAAAACTAAAATGGCAAGCAGAGATTTTAACACATTCCTCTCAGATAGAACAAGCAGATAAAAACAGGTAATCAGTAAGGATATCAAGTATTTAAACAACATAATTAACTGACTTGATGTGATTGATGCCATAAATAGAACAATCTATCCAACACTGCAATATACACATTCATTTCAAGAGAACATTGACTCTTTACCAAATTAATCATATGCTAGGATATAAAGCAAGTCTCAACTAATTTCAAAAAATTACCACCATATAGAGTATATTAAGCTAGAAATCATTAAGAAAGATAATTTACAACCCCAAATGTTTGGAAGTTAAGCAAAGCACTTCTAAATAATATATGGGTCAAAGAAGAAATCACATTGGAAATCAGAAAATATTTTGAACTGAATGGTAGTGAAAACACAATAAATCAAAATGCATTTTCCTCTCATCATTCAAACTTCAAACCCAGACTTTATATGCATATTTTGATTCTATAGAGGCTAGCAGGTCAATAAAAGCTTGCAAAATGATTTTTTACGGACAACCAATCATTTTTGTATTTGGCAATAAGGGATTTTTGAGATTTGCCCATGCCATGACTCCTAGGTCTCAAGTTCCTTGTTGAAAGCATGTTACCAAAAAACTTTTTTCCTGAATTATATTCTGCTTACACAAAATGTTGGGTGATATAAATGTGATTCTTTTATTTTCTGCATCAGAGGCTTGGGTGTAAGGAAATAACCAGAAGTCTTTCTAAATCTGACAGTGTGGTGGTGTAAAAGTTTCTGCTTTGCTAGCTTCTTGGGAGATTTTGGAGTCTTGCAAAACTCAACTCATAGTGAATTGGATTGAAGAAGTATTTATGGAATGAAAAAGCAGAAAGGCAATAACCTACACATTTGCCATTGACAAAGGAGCAAATGTGGTGAAGGCTCCGTTGATTAAGGAGTCATGATTGCACAAGGCTTTGTTTATGTCCCTGATTTGTGCGCCGTAACAGAATGACCACCAAAAGCAGAAAGATTGTGGGCCACGTCCACGTTCATCATTCTGCTTCAGCCAAAACACGCCTCTAAGAGATTCAGGAAATGCATCATCACCTACTTATACAAAACAGCTATTACATGTGAAAACAAACAAAAAGGCTGCCTGAACCACAACAAAAGCCTTGATTCTGTTTCTCTGCCAATAACAATACCACCTAGCACTGACTAATGTTTGCTTGCAGGAAAGGGCATTCTCTGGAACTGCTGAAGATGTAAGCAAACTGAAGCATCTTGAGAGAACAAGTGTTTCTCACGTGATCCCTGCTGCAAAGATCCTCCCATCATTCTGCTCTGAGCAGATGCTAAAATCGGTGTGCGTGCATGTGTGCCTGTGTGCCTGTGTTCCTGTGTGCAATGAAAGCTGAGATGCCAGTGGGAATCCTCAGGTCATTCTGTTTCCTTGAAAGCCAGTTACACCCTGTCATTACCATATTTTTTGCAAATGATTATGTGAAGCTGTAAGGACACACAAAATATTAGATATAAAAATATATAAGCAAAGGCAACAATCTTAAGTCCACTTCTGAGAGCATCTTCTTCAAGTGGTTCATCTGGGGCGATGGACCATGAGACTGCATCAGCACCAATGACCAGCTCTTGAAGACCAAGGTTTTAAGGGAAGAGGCACCACTGTCTTAGTCATTTACCTTTAGGGCAGAGGAAACAGCTAAGGACTCAGTGACCACATCGGAGGGAGCCAACAATGACCCTGCTCCTCCACGTGAGCAGTTCTCTAGTATCACAAATGTACCTGTCAGGTCAGTGCAGGCCGATTTAGAAACTGTGAAGAGAAATTATTGTTCTTGCACTAGGTCAAAATGTTTAAATTGAATCCTTAATTTTCATAGAATTGTAATAAATTTTGAGCTTATGTATGCTGACAGCATATAGTAAAAATGCTTGGAAAGACATAGAAGTAAGGTGATCACTTCTGTGGAATCAGACCAGAGTGGAAAGTTGGGGGTCAGGGAGAGGTTTTTAATGACTATTCCATTAAAGTAAATAAATAAATAAAATCTTATGGAATTTAAAATTCCATAAGAAGTCTTTATTAATTTTACACCTAAAAAGTAAGATAAGCAACAGGAATTCTTGTTCATTGATGGTGGGAATGCAAAGTGGTGCAGTCACTTTGGAAGACAGTTTGGCAGTTTCTTACAAAACTAAATTTACTCTTACCATATGATCCAACAATCCTGTGCAATGGCATTTATGCAAAGGAGTTGAAAACTTATGTCCACACAAAAACCTGCACACAGATGTTTAAAGCAGCTTTATTCATAATCATCAAAACTTGGAAGCAACCAAGATGCCCTTGGGTAGGTGGAGGGATAAACAAACAGTGGTCCATCCACAGTATTCCCCAGTGGAATATTATTCAGCAATGAAAAGATATGGAGGGGGCTTCCCTGGTGGCGCAGTGGTTGAGAGTCCTCCTGCCAATGCAGGGGACACAGGTTCGATTCCTGGTCTGGGAAGATCCCACATGCTGCAGAGCAACTAAGCCCGTGCACCACAACTACTGAGCCTGTGCTCTAGAGCCCATGAGCCACAACTACTGAGCCCACATGCCACAACTACTGAAGCCCGCGCGCCTAGAGCCCGTGCTCTGCAACAAGAGAAGCCACCACAGTAAGAAGCCCACGCGCCGCAACAAAGAGTAGCCCCCACTTGCGGCAACTAGAGAAAGCCCGCGCGCAGCAACGAAGACCCAACACAGCCAAAAATAAATAAATAAATAAATAAATTTATTAGGGGAAAAAAAAAGTAAAGACATGAAGGAAGCATCAGTGCACATGGCTAAGTGAAAGAAAGCAACCTGAAAAGGCTACAGACTGTATGATTCCAACTATATGGCACTCTAGAAAAGGCAAAACTATGCAGACAGTACAAGGATCAGGAGTTGCCGAGGGCTCAGAGGGGAGGAAGGGATGAATACATGGAGCACAGAGGAAGTTTAGGTCAATGAAGCTATGATACTAGCAGGGTGGATACATGTCACTAGACACCATCAAAACCCACAGAATGTACAAAACAAAGAGTGAATCCCCATGTAAACTATGGGCTTTAGTTAATAATAATGTATGATATTAGCTCATTGACTGTAACAAGTGTACTCCACTAATGCAAGATGTTAATAATAGAGGGAACTGTGGGATGACTGGGAAAGTGAGGGGATATATAGGAACTCTGTACTCTCCAATCTATTTTTATGTAACACTAAAATGGCTCTAAGAAATAAAATCTATTAAAATTTAAAAAGGATCCCTACTTGTAAAATAAGGCATGGGCAACTATATATATATATATATATATATATATATAGTCAGTCTACTTTGACTTGCTGCTGAATCTCTCATTGCTCTAGGATAAATAGCGATTTTATTTGTTGAAGGCTGAAAAGATTTCAGGGAGTCCACAGACAGGCAGAAGAAGCACTGAGGAGCTCTCAAGGCAGACGACCCCTTACAATGGGAATGTTGGTCCCTCAAGGGGCCTCTGGTTGCCAGGTACAGAGCCCTGCTTGGGGATGCTGAGTAAGTACGGGTTTATTCCCAGAGAAGAAGCTTCAGTGAAGCCCAGGGAGGGAGGACTCACCCGGGGACTGGCTGAGCCCTTGCATAGATCAACTCCTTTCTTCTTTCACAAGTCCTGGAGGGAGACCCCCTTGTCACCCCACTCTGCACCATAGGAGAGGTTCCCTGGCTGGCAGGCTCTGAGCCTGGAAGCAGAGCAGCCCAGATTCAAGTCCCGGTAGGTGTCAACTTGACTGTGCCACCAGCCAGTCGTCTCTTCCCTCTGTGGCCCCAGAGTCCAGAGCAGGCTGCTTCAGCAGACAGGTGTCTTAGGGCCTTGGCAGCTTCAGGCAGCCATCTTCCCACCCCCCTTTTGCTCACAGCTCACACGGTCTCCTTTACTTTGCTGTATGTGCCTCCTTGGGCCTCTTTCCCAGCAGACTTGCTGCCCTCTCATCGGCAGCCACCCCAGTGGTCCCACGCGGCATCATAAGATGCTGGCCTGGGCCCCGGGTCTACTCCTGTTCAGCTCTCTCCTCTCTCCCTACGAGACAAAGGATGCGGTGAGGCTGCTAGTACTGAACTCATCTGCTTCAGGGACTCCAACATACATTTTTACATTTTTGTGCAAGCAAATTGGCTTTCTCAAAAGCAGCATTTTCACGTGCTCCTCCATAATTTATGACTGTGCTGCAATGCTCTGCTCCTTAATCACCCTGACTTCTGGCTCTAAATCTGTGCCAACTGTAATCCTTCCACTTAAAAACAGGAACCACATGTTTGTTTTATGTTTATTATTCTATATTCCATTTATTATCCTAAAAGCTACATCTGAGACCTTTAGTTCTGTAAGATGCCTGAGAGGCCTATGTGCTATTTATTCTTTGGCAAGATGCTAAGAATTTCTGGGGGACTCAGAATCACAATGGAAAAAGGAAATGTCATGGATATTTTCTGCACTTGTAAGGGGCTTTCAGCTTTTTGTTATAGCCTTGAGACTTATATCCTTGGATAAACACACCACAGGGCATTGACATGATGGCTACTTGAAATTACATGTACAAGATCTTTACTCGTAGACACGAATGAGCATATAGAAACATCTTAAATGCCAAACACAATCACATCTATGCATAGGTTATAAGTAGGTAAAGATGACTGTGTTGAGATAAAGATCCACAAATAATTGTTACGAGGAAGATAAAAAGGTGATTTTCTTGAGTGTATTTGTATCTTATGAAATTGAGCATATTTTGATATAAATAGATAAGATTCCTACACAGAAAGAAGACTTTTCCCCTCTCCAACTCTGTCTTCGATTTTTCAGCAATTCTTGACTGGTGCTACTGCTTTCTTGTAGATTTCTTATGGGATTAACAGGAAATTAGCTTCCCCCGCCACTGCCACCTTCCGTGCACAAGTTTTTAAAGGTTTTAGTCAGTTTTAGTGACTCCTTTGCTATCTTCAAGGGTAAAGCAGTGCTACTAGAACTGTCTTTTTGCCAATACGTTAGGGTTACTTAATTTTTAATAACATCCTCTCCTTATGGACAGCCAAAAAGCCATTATAAGCATTCTTACAGAAGCAGATGGTTAAACTAGAACACTCAGTTTGTGTACTGTGCCTGTGACACTCTGCTTATCCCACTTCCATGGCTGGTAATCCTCATCAGCCTGTTTCAAATCTTCCTAACTAGTAAGTTAACCCCTGTGGGTTAGTTTCCTACGGCTGCTGCAACAAACTGGGTACCTATGACAGGAATGTATTCTCTTACAGTTCTGGGGGCCAGAACCAAAACCAAGGTGTCTGTAGGGTTGGTTCATTCTGGGGGCTCTGAGGGAGAATCTGCTCCAGGTCTCTCTCCTTACTTCTGGTGGTGTCAGTGATCCTTGGTGTTTCTTGGCTTGTAGACACGTTGCTCCAATCTCTGTCGCCAGCTTCCCATGGCCTTCTCGTCTGTGTCTTTTTCTCTGTGTCCAAATCTCCCTCCCCATACAAGGATGCTGGTTACTGGACTAAGACCCACCCCAATCTGGTATAACCTCATCTTAATTTGATCACACCTGCAAAGACTCAAATAAGGTCACATTCACTGGTACCAGGGTTAGGAGTTGAACATATCCTTTTGGAAGACACAGTTCAACCCTCAACACTCTGGAAGTCTGACACTACATTTTCCTGTTCTCATTCACTCATCCAACATAATTAATTGAGAATCTACTATGTGCAGAGGCCAATTCTTGACTCTGGGGTAATAAGAGCAAATAAGGCAGGGTCTCTCCCTTCTTAGAACTTCCATTCTAATGGGGAAATTGACCATCATTAGAGAATCAAACAGGAAAGTAGGAAACATGGGCCTGGGGATGCCAGATCTCCTAATTTTTCAGGACAAACTAGAATTTTGAGATTTTAGGTCAAATTTCCTTTTTTTCAAAAAAAAAAATTAGAAATAAATTCGGTTTTTGAAAACTGTTAACCAAACAAAATGCTTTTGCTGGTTGGAATTTTATCCTTCTGACCGTGCCCATTTTCCTCATTTTATGGCTGTGGAAGTTGTGGCTCCGAGAGGGGAAGCAAGTTCCGCAGCTACAGAGCAGCAGGTGTAAGCGCTGGGCTGGAATCCGACACGCAGCCTGTAGTCAAGTAGCCTGTGCACAACCTCCATCTCCCTTCCCGGGAGCTCCAGGGGCCTCCCCCCGTGCCCACCCCAAGGTGGAGGGAACAGAAGAGGAATAGAAGCCGCTTCCTTCAGGCAATGCTTCTCAGACTTCACAGTACTTAGGAATCGCTGGTGATCTTATTAAAACACTGGTTCTAACACGGCAGGTTGGGATGGGATTTGGAGATTTTGAATTTCTAACGACATTCCAGGTGGCGCTGATGCTGTGGGGGCCAGGTCAGGTTTGGGGTGGTAGAGTCTTTAGGCGCTAACAGTCCTGCTGGGGAGGGGGGGAGCTTCCCCAGACGGTTAGAGCTGGGTGTCAGAATCACCTGGAGAGAGTTAACGTGATCTCCTTGCTCAGGTTGCAGCGCAGACCACTGAAATCAGAACATGGGGAGGGGGAGGGTCCCAGCATCAGGATGTTTTAAAGCTCCTCGACTGATTCCAGTGTGCGGCCAGCACTAGATTAGAGAAAGTGGGTTCACACTGAGGCGCTGGGGGAAGTGGTTCAAGGCAGGAGGGGTGCAAGAGCAGCCTCTGAGTTTTCAAGGGGAGGTCCTAGAACTGCAGAAAGGTAGCAACGGGATGGTAGATGGTTCCTGAGCACCTGGTATGTGAGAGCTGACTGAGCTGTGCTGCAGTCAAAACACACCCTTGATTTTTGAAGATTTAGTATAAAAGAAGGGAAAAGATTTCATTTCACTTTTTTACTGGTCACATGTTGAAATGATATATTTGAGATGTACCGGCTATATTGGGATAAATAAAGCATATTTAAAATTTAATTTCATTATTTCCTTTTACTTCTTAAAATGTGGCTATTAGAAAACATTTGAATTGTAGTAAAATACACAGCTATTAGAAAATTTTATATTACAGGGCTCACATTATATTTCTTAAAGTCTAAAAGCCACAGAGCTAGTTTAGAGCTACTGACATAGCTTTTCCCCGTGGTCCCTGGACAGCAGCATCAGTGTGACCTGGGAAGTTGTTAGTGATACAAATTCCTAGGCCCCATCCCCAGACCCACTGAATCGGGGCCCGGCAGTCAGTACTTTAACAAGCCCTCCTGGAAAGTCCGATGCACACTGAAGATGGGGAATGGGGTCAGGCAGGCTTCCCAACTCTTCCCAGGGGGCAGGGCAGTGTCCCAGGAAGATGAGCTGCGAGAGCAGAGGTCCTAGCATCAGCCCCAGTGGGGTGAGCTTTGATTTCTTTAGGAAAATGAAAGTTTACAAGGAATAGGACGGAATCTTCAGAAGCCAAGTAAAGTTGTTGGAACTGCTGAAAGTGACTGAAAAGCTAAGAAACCCAACTGACTTGAGGGAGGAAGGGGTTTGGGCAGCACAGTAACAGCTGTTGGAAAACAACACCATTTCAATTTTGTAACCGAATGTGGGAAGACTCCCCAGTGGGCTGTTCTCCCATCCGGGGGCAGAGCCCCGACTGAAGAAGACGTCTGATTTCACTCCCTGAAAGCACAATGTCTGTGGCCACCCAGAAGCTGACTTTGTGGGGAATGGGAACACGGCCCCCACTCCGGGGAACCCTTCTCCTCCACGGCAAGGGCAGGACAGTTTACTGTGTTTAATCCCCAAAATTACTGTCTTGAGTTTTCTCTTCCTGCAGTGGCAATCTGGTTATTTCAAGGTTATAGCATGCGTCAGGACAAGGACCCACAATTTACCCAGCCACATCCCTCCGGGTCCAAAGCATAACACACACTTGAGTTTTATCTCTACTTTGGGGACAGACTTCAGAGTCATGTTTGAATAGCAGAAGAGAGAGAAAGCAAATTACCCCTACTGGTTTCTGAAGAGGTTCTACCAAACCCACAAGTTATTGGACACCAAAGGGAAAGTGGTTTTAAAATTTAGCCCATTTTGATTATCTGCCAAGAAGAACAACCTAGAAGATGACAGACTTGTGACCAAGATCAAGGGGATTAGCAGCTTTTTGGGGAGCCTCCCTCAAAAAAAGGCTGGCCCGCGGTCTTCCAAACTTCTCCCAGTGTGGAAGTGGAGAGCCACAGCGATCTGCTCTGAGAGTGGAACAGGACCAGGAGATGGTCCTCCTTAAAAACTGCACATAATCTATGCTGGCTGCATTAGGAAGTGGAAGGAAAATTCACTGCCTGAGAAAACTCTTTGTTGGGTTTATTTGTCACGAGAAGCAAAGTACAGGGTGTTGCCTGGAATGGGGACATCTTGGCCACGTTATTCCGAAGAATAAGATAAATGTGAGTCTCCCATGTTCCAATTAGAAATGTCTTTCACTCTCTGGGATGGCAATGTTCCCCACTGTAGCTTACACTTCCTGGTCCTCTGAGCAGTGGCTCCTAAATGCAATTTTTTGGGGAGGCCCCAGAGACAGAAGATTCGAGGTGGGGCATGGGACACCAGGGAAGTGGGGTTGGGGGACCTGGGAAAACAGGACCCCGTGTGTGGGGGGTGGGGGAGAGAGCAGTTAGGGGCTCCTGTGATAGGATGAGGCTGGCTTACCATGCCGGTATCCTCTGACATCCGGTTTTCAGCTGTTTTCTGTTTTGCGGTATCGTATGCCTTTGTCATATTCCTCCTACTCCAAACCATTTTGCAATTTCATGTCCATTAACTCTGCCTGAGCCTTGGTGGGGTGGTGTACTGGGTAAAGAAAAAGAGACCGTGTTCAAGTTTGGGGCAAAATGCAGCAGTGCATGGGCCCCAACGACGACAAAGACATTAAGGGTCCTGGACAGAAGCAAGAGGAAAGGTTAGGTGACTGTCAGAAAGTATAAGCCCTCCTCCCCAATTTCTTAGAATCCTCAGAAGTATTCTGGAGAGGACTGAATTCACCAGAGAAATGTGTGATGTCGAGGCTTGGGTTACTGAAACTGGATGGTGAAGGAGACGGTGGTTCTAGGGGCTGGAGGATTGCTGTCCAGGTATTCTGGAAACATGTGTGCTGCAGTTAAGAAATACTTCCACCCTAGAAAGCTAAAGCCATAACAAAGAAACCCCTCCCCACCTTCCCATATTTACTCCTAAAGAGGTAAGGTCTTTGCTATCCAAAAAATTTGACTTCCTGGATTAACTAAATTTCTGGAGGGTTCCCCACAGTTAAGGCCTTCCCAGATTTGCCTCTTAAGGATATTTTTACAAATGTTTGTTTCCAACATTCCAGATTGCCTGCCTTTCCCCGAGGGCTGGGACTGTCCTTTACTCACCTGTGTGTCTCCAGCACCTAGCACAGTGCCTGGCATATGGTAGGGCTCAGAAGGTATTTTTTCCTGGTGAGTGAATCCTTAGTAACAAAGATCCTTTGAAGATTCCAAGGGCTGCATTCAAGCACAGGACACCGCCTGACTGACTGGCCAGCAGCCCGGGGAGCCCATGAACAGGACTATTCCTGAGTAGTGTGGTGGAGTGTTGGGGCCTCATGAATCCATCCACAACTGTCCCATCCTAGCACCTGATATGTCTGCAAAACTGAAGGTGGCGAGGTGTGACATTGCTTTAATGTTCTCACCAAGAAAATGGGGGTAAAAATGCCTTACCTGGTGGGCTTATGAAGAGGATTAAACTGGACAGAGTAAGTGTCCAGGAAATTTTAGTTTCCCCCTCTTCCTTTTCTGTCTTGTCTAACACTTTCCTTCTGGGAACTTCCCTCCTCTTCTCTGCAGGTTTCTGGTGGGACTGTTAACCTGGTTGGCCCCAACCTGGCCAATCAGAGTGTCCCATTGTTCCAGGACCCAGTGATTGGTCCAGGGGTGAGCACATGACCCAAGCAAGCCAATGGGAGTCTTTTGAAAGGGTTGATAGAGATGCTGGGTTTCTCTCCTTCCCTGGGTCCCTGGGCTGCAGGGTGATGGAACCATGGGGTGGGTGGTGGCCAGCATTGCCCCATGGTGCCTACTGGACATGTGGCAGATTTGAGAGATGGAGAGAGGCTGGGTGCTGACACACTGTTTCGACTCCTGCATCCAGCTTTGCCTGAAGCCTATGCATCTTTTGATTTCTCCATTCCATGAGTCAATATCCCCCTACTTCCTGTTAATCCAATTTTGTCACTTCTAATCCAAAGGGTACTGATAATACTTTATCTCTGTCCTTCTTTCCTCTTTTTTTCCTTCCTTTCTCCTCCTTTCTACTCCCTTTCTCCACCCTCCTCCCATGCTTTCCTTTCTCTCACCCAGATTCCATATTTCTGTCAGTACGTAGCCAGGACCTCAGCTTTGTTCTTATCTTCCTGTCCATTCGTCACTTCAATGGTGTCCTCATATAATTGAGATAGTGACTCCTGGACATTTAAAAATAATAATGAAGAGACGCTTTCATGACTCACAGGCACACAGCTCTCTTAGGAGCACGATGGGCAGGGATGTTGACATTTTGGATCAGGGAATCCTTCAGCCGCAGTCCAAGCCATACTTCACATTGCTGGCTTCTACCTCACTCATTTTTGTCTTCATGTAAATAAAACCATTTTGTTTTCACGTATCATGAGAACCAGCCTGTGTTGACCCCCTGTCCAGGTGTGTTCTGAATGCTGTCTCTAGCTCCTGCTAGTGGCTGACATGGCTAAGGGCTTAACTGGCTGGGACTGAGCCTGTCAGGTGAGAAGTCCCACCCTGGAGATGGGGTTGAGGATGATTGAGGCCTACTGTCCCATCTCTGGGTCTGGCACCCCAGGACTCCACTGAACAATCACAGGCAAAGGATGTCATCTGCCTCCTGGGGTCTCTTGAGCAGTGGGTGGTCTTGTCTGCCAGTGGGGAGTTTGTGGCTATTGACAGGGTTGAAATATTGTTCTTAGAGGAGTGGGGATGAATTAGTCCGTTAATTTGCTTGCGGTCTAAAACCCAAGGAGCATCTGTTTGAGCCATAAGGGGCATTATTTTTTGTGGCTGGAGGGAAGCCCAAGTTGAGGGGTTTGATTACAACCATCAGCAGGGGTTGTTTGGAAGCTTCATGGAGAGAAGGCAATGAATCACCACCAGGCACAGTAGCTCAGGTCCCCTGTGTAGTTATCCCCATTGCCCTCAGAGCCAATCTCTTTTTCCAGAGGGCGGTGGCTGGAAGCGGGTTAGCACAAGCCGGCTCCTTCACTCACACTGGGCCAGCTAACCAGGGCTAATGATGATAATGACAACAGCTCTGCTTTACAGCACACTTACTGTGTTCCTGCTGCGTTACATCCATTATCTCCGGCCTCCCCAACTTCTGTCGTTCAAATACCACCTTCAAGATCTTTGCTGTTTGTGTAACGCTGGTCCTGTTATTTTCTTCATTAAAAAATACAACAGTCATTTTTTTCCCCTTAAAATAAATGTACTTAAAAAGTAAACCTTCCAAATGGAAAAACATCTTCTAAATGGAAAACTAATAACACTTGCCATGAATGGGAGGAAACCATAAAAATATGATGTGAAAAATATAATTAGAGGCTTCTGGTTTCTGGCCCAGCATGTAAGAAGCTGAAAGACGCCACTCCATCCTAAGAACAGATAAAAAGCTGAACAAACTGAAAAAGCACCAGCTCTTCTTCGATCTGTCAGAGAAGTGAGGTCACGGGGCAAACTGCTGCCCCCCAAACTGGAGATAATGACAGGCAAATAGAGAGAAACACAACTTACTTGAGCAGAAACTTCCGCAGAGGCCAGTACTGGGGTCGGGAAATCTGAACTCTGGTGATTTGCTGAAGCTCAGTGTGAAAAACCTGGGAGAGAGAAACTCCAGGAGTACCCTATGTCAGGGCCCTGACACTTGTGTGAGTTTTACCTGGAGGAGCTTGGCCAGGTTTCCGCAGTGAGCATGGGCGGGGCGAGGGGTGGGGGTCGTGGATTCACTCTGGCTTCCAGCAGGGGAGGGAAAAAGGAACCATTTTGAAATACACCAGAGCTTTCAGTTCTTAATCAGGTCTGCCCTCAGGAGAAACCAGTTAACCAGAATCTAACCTCTTGGGGATTTACCAGCCCCTAACTGACCTGGAGGAAGGGAAATGCCCAACTCCCAGCTCACAACAGCCATTCTGTCCCACCTAAGGGGAAGAAAAAAAATCAGAAACACTTGTGAAGTTCACAGCCCAGAGGCACAGGCTCATTAAAAGACTGAGACCTGAATATAGGCTAAAGGACCCTTCCCCTCCCCCAACTCCTCACCATTTTACCAAAGGCCTACTTAGAGCATTTCCTTTTACCCGCCCGGTACATCATATTCACTTATCAATAAAAAATTACAAGGCATGCCAGAAGACAAAAAACACAATTTAAAAAGACAGAGAAAGTATCAGAACCAGATTCAGATATGGCAGGGATACTGGAATTATCAAACCAGGAACTGAAAACAACTATGATTAAGATGCTAAGGGATCTAATGGATAATGTAAACCACATGTAAGAACAAATGGGCAATGTAAGTGGAGAGAAATTCTAAGAAAGAACCAAAATGAAACGCTAGAGATCAAAAACACTAAGAGAAATGAAGAATGCCTTTGACAGGCTTGTTAGTAGATTGGATATGGCTGAGAAAAGAATCCCTGAGCTTGAGGATCTCTCAACAGAAACTAGCCAAAGTTAAAAGCAAAGAGAACAAAAGATTAAAAAAAAAACAAAGAACAGTATAGCCAAGAACTGTGGGGCTATTACCAAAGGTGTAACACACACGTAATGGGAATTCCAGAAGGAGAAGAAAGACAGAAAGAAACAGAAGAAATATTTAAAACAACGATGACTGAGAGTTTCCCAAATTAGTTTTAGGTAACAAACTACAGATCCAGGAAACCCAGAGAACATTGAACACAGTGAAATGCCCCTAAAACTACATCTAGCCTTATCATTTTCAAACTACAGAAAAATCAAAGATAAAGACAAAATCCTGAAAGAAGCCAAAGGAAAAAAACACAATACCTATAGAGGAGCAAAGATAAGAATTACATCCAACTTCTCCTGAAAAACTGTGCAAGCACGAGAGTGAAGTGAAAGATTTAAAGTGTTCAGAGGAAAAAACCCACCAATCTACAATTCTGTTCCCTGTGAAATTACCTTTCAAAAGTGAAGAGGAAATAAAGACTTTCTCAAACAGAAATTGAGGGAATTTGTTGCCAGTATACCTGCCTTGCAAGAAATGTTAAAAGAAGTTCTTTAGAGAGAAGGACAATAATGTAGGTCAGAAACTCAGATCTACATAAAGAAAGAAGAGTATCAAAGAAGGCAGAGGTGAAGGTAAAATAAAAACTTTTATTTTTATTATTAATTGATCTAGAAAATAAGTTTATTTAAAAAAATAATAGCAACAATGTATTCAAGTATGTGTATCTCTCTACATAACCTTTTGTGTGCTTATGTATAACTGAAATGAATGACAGCAATGATACAAGGGACAGGAAGGGAAACTAACACTGGCCCCCAAGCCTGAAGAAGTGGGTGCCAGCTCAATGCCATGTGGGCTGTCTGCCACCCCACACAGGTAGCAAGAAGCCCCCGGAGAGACGGCCTGAGTTGGTCACATCATTTTCGAGCAAGAAGGGATCTTAGGGAGCCTTTTAGCTCAGCTTCCTGAGCCCTTGGTGAGGGGCGGTTCTGGCACTCCCTTCCTGGTGTGACACCGATAGACCTGCACACCCTCCAGGACCCCAAGCCCCCTGCAGCCTCCAAGCTGCCATTCATCTCAGCCATTCTCTTCACAGAGGGGCCAACCCCGATTCAAAACAACACCGTATAATTGCAGCCTTATTCCCATCATTTAAGAAATGAATATCTTGGTATATCTTTTCCAATAATAGGTTTCATTAAATTAAACCCAAGGCACTTGGGTATTTCCCTGGAAATAGCAGGCTGATTCAATTTGGCAGACATGTGCTGAATTTCTTTAGAAATCATCACATTGGTTTCTGAGGTTTCTGGTGATCAAGGGCATAGGCTGCCAGGGTTTAAATCCAGGCTCTGCCACCTGTGGCTGTGTGACCACGAGCAAGTCACATCACCTCTCTGGTCTTAGCATTCCCATCTCTATAATATGGCAACAGCAGTTCCTACCTCCCAGGCTTGTTGTGAGGATTAAATAAATTCACATAACGCTCCTCAAGGTTAGCTGTAAACATGTACACACAGACTTATAGTGCAGTTCTTGTAGGAAAAGAGACGTGGCCAGGAAACTCATTGCCACCCAAAAGGATGCAGGGAAAGTGGTTATTTCTTTAAAGTTGAGAGCAGGAGGAAGCTGCCCTAGACCCTCTCCCCTCTCCTTGCTTTGTTTTGTCTGTCAAGCAGAGGCCTCCTTTCCACTCTATTTCTTAATTGAGTAAACTTCATGATCCTAAACGCAAACACACCCAGAGCAGCACAAACAAGCGCTGTTCTCTGCACACACAGCTTCCAGGAGAGCAAGATGAGTGACGGGTCGGCTGCTGAGAGACAGAGATGGAGCCCGAGCGGCTGCCGCTTTCTACTAAAAGGCCCTGCAGGTTCGACCCATTTGCTCCTTCCTTGTCAGATTGTTCATTCACTCATTCATTCATTCATTCATTTGTTCATTCATTGACTCACTCATTCATCCATTTATTCATTCATTCATTCAAATATTTGGTTTCCTGTCTCATGGGCTCGGATTTTGCCCCCTCATTCTCACTAATCTGTTAACTCCTTGATATCTTAAAACAGGTATTTTTAAATTTTTGTCCAGATTTTATTATTTTTTAAATTTTCTATTTATTTCATTTCTTCTCATGTTTTATTTATTTTATTTTATTTTTGGCTGCACTGGGTCTTTGTTGCTGTGCACAGGCTTTCTCTAGTTGCGGTGAGCGGGGGCTGCTCTTCGTTGCGGTGCGCAGGCTTCTCATTGCTGTGGCTTCTCTTGTTGTGGACCATGGGCTCTAGGCACGTGGGCTTCAGGAGTTGTGGCATGCGGGCTCAGTAGTTGCCACGCGAGGGATCTAGAGTGCAAGCTCAGTAGTTGTGGCGCATGGGGCTTAGTTGCTCCGCAGCATGTGGGATCTTCCCGGACCAGGGCTTGAACCCGCTTCCCTTGCATTGGCAGGTGGATTCTTAACCACTGCGCCAGGGAAGTCCCAGATTTTGTTATTTTTTAAACGGGAGGATTGGTTCAGAGACCCTAGCCTGCCATTGTTGGAAGGAGAACTTTCCCCAAACTACGTACATGAAAACTTGGAAGCACCTTAAACCGAACAATGGGGGTCCATTATGGTATATCCAGGTAAATGGAATAATACACTGCCATTAAAAGTGTTACAATATATTATTATTATGCTAAAATACTAAAAATAAAATTCTGAAGAAAAATCAGAATATAATTTTTTTATATTATCCCCATTTTTTGCAAAAATAAAATGTCTGAGCATAGATGGCTAGGAAGAAAGAGAGCAAACTATTTATAGTGGTTACTGCTCAACGGCTGGGTTTCTTCTCCATATGCTTCTATAAATCCTAAATTTTATGCCTAGAGAATATATTACTTCTATAGTCAGAAAAATTAGGAAGAAATATTTACCTTTGCTTCAGGCATGCAGAACTGCTGGGTTATAACGTCAGTACGTGCCCCTGTGTCCCATCGGTACGAATGTCCACAGGGAGGCCAGTGTTGCTTGGTGAGGGTCCTTGGTCGTTTCAAACCAAGAAGCTTTGTAAACCTGATATTCTCTGAGTCTGGGGGGGAGGTGAGGAGGGTGCTGTCTGTGTCTCCTGGATGTTTTGCTTGCTGTTAAATGTCTTATCCTATCTCTGTCTCATCAGTACCTCTTGGTGAGCATTTATTGATGAGTCATTGCATGCCAATCACCACACTAAATAGACCCAGTTATGAAATGTTTGTGCTGGATGGGAGCTCAGAGATCCTGTAACTAGATGAAGCCTTTGGCATGAGACACACAAGCCCCAGCTGGGCTGCTCTAGATGGTGTATGTGTGTGTGGGTATATGTGTGTGTGTGTATGTGTGTATGAATGTATGTGTGTGTGTGTGTTTAGGGGAAATTCCACCTGTCCCTGAGGTCCCCCATCCTCTCCCCAACAGGTGGCTTCTGGGGCAGGCTTGTGGAGCCCAATGTCCTTTAGAACATTCTGTGAACACAGATGCTCTGGGCTTCTCCCTGTGGAGGTGGGGCTCTCACCCCCACCCCCCCACTGACTAGGTGAGGCCACCATGTTCTCTTTACAGCACACTGTTCAAAACCCTCCATGCTGCCCCGCCCGTGGCCCTGCCCACCAGGCCCCTCCATGTGGCCCTTGACGCCCCATGCCTTGTCAGTCATTCTGTCCTTCAGACGTACCCTGGCCCTTCCTGGCACAGGACGTCCTTCGTCACAACTTCTCCCCCTGCTGGGTCACCCCTTCCCACTTATCTGCTCCCTTCACCTGACCACCCCTCCACTCTCCTCTGAGATGCCCCACTCGGTGAGGTCACCACGTTCACTCTTCGCAGCATCACGCAAAAGGGACATCGTGACTCGCCCGTGTGGGGAGAGCCCCCCGGCATCCTCAGGGCCTCGTCTCAAGCTCCTGGCCTCTCCGTGTCGTGTCCCGTTTTACTAATGGGGGCGGCCCACGGGGGTCTCAGGAGAAGAGTCACTCTAGGAAAGAGCTCGGAAGGCTGGCTGGTGGGCGTAAGATGCAGGCATGCAGCCGTCACCTGGAGCTGGTTGCCGTCACAGCATCAGGGCAGGGGTCGCCCGCCGTCTACATCCAGGCCTCCTCACCACTCCTAAAAGCTCTGATTTCTGGTTCAAGGCTTCCTCGCCCTGAAAAGGAAATGCAGCTCTGCAGCCTCTGCTGCCTGGCCCCTTGAACTCGCCCTCCTACTCGCTCTCTCTGCAGACACTGCCTCAGATGCCGACTTACTTCCCTCCTCTCGACTCCGACCCCAACAGAGAGGCTGGCCACCGGCTTTCTCCATCCATTTCTGGGGTGTTGCCCCAGCAGGAAGGAGCGGTTTCCTGTTCACATCCTGTGCTCTGGGCCTTGTGAAATCCTGGTGAACAGCGACGCCCAGCAAGGCTGAGTGTGCCTGACGGCTGCCGTGGTCCAGGTCGCCCGTCCTGAGAATGAAACAGAGAAAGGGTGTCGCCCCAGTGGGTCAGGCCAAACCAGTAGTTATCACAGCCCGGGGCCTGGAGACCACGGGTCCGCTTTGCAGCCATTTGGCTGATGGTAAACTTTCACGACACAGTGCAAAAGCCATTTAGCACCTTTAAAGAAATTGGAAATGTGTGTTTCATGTGTGGTGGTGCTGAAAATTGAGAATAATGACAGAATTATTAACAACAGGCTTCCCGGGCTTGGACTCTTAATTGCCTGTGGTCTGTAAAGCTGACAAATAAGCGCTGCAGAATCCAAACGTGAAATATTTAGTTTTGGGAGCCTGGGAGAATGGCTCCTAATTCTTTTGTTTATTGGTTGTGAGAACTGCTTTTGGGGTAGAGAGACATTGTAAGAGCAAGAAAGAGCATAGAGCTCGGAGTCAAGGGGCCGGGGTTCCCACCCTGATTCTGCTCTCGGTGGGGCCTGAGGCTCTCATGGCTCTTAGGAAGCAAGGTAAACTGATGAGGGCAAATGCACTCTGTGCAACAATGCATCTTGCAGGGTTCTGCGATGGTTCTGCAGGCAGCTGGGCTGGGGAGAAGCTAAGCTAAAGCTGAGCAGCGGGCTTTCCTGCGGGACTTCTCAGAGCCTTTAATAGCGTTGTAATGACAGGTGATAGTTATTGAGCACTTATTCTGAGCCATCACAGTGCTAACAGCTTTGCAACTGGCCTCATTTTTATCCTCATTAACAGGTAGGAGAGGAGAAGCTGGGGCTTAGAGATTGCACACAACTTCCCTCCTGTTCACAGAGCTAGTGAGTGGAAGTGTCTGGTCTTTACCATGGGTCTTTCTGACCAGAGAGCCTGGGCTCTAACCATTATACCTCTGTCTCTCTATCCTGTCCAGAGAACCCTGGATGGAACCTTGAAATCATGTAGTTCAATGCTCCCATTTTCCAGATCAGAAGATGGAGGCTCAAAAGATGGAGGCTTCTCCAGGCCTCCGAGAGGATGAACTGCAGGACTCCTCTCCTCCGTCCTCCACTCTGCCCACATCCCTCTTTCTTTGGTGCTCCCCTGGGGCCCCATGGAGCAGGAGGGGGAGGGCATCTGGGCCATTTGCACAGTTGCTGGTAGAACGTGCCCTCAGGTGCCTTACTGCTTGGCTCCACCCCCTGTGCTGTGCAGCTCTGAGCGGCTTACTTAACTCTCTGTGCCCTAACGCCTGCATCTGTAATAGTGCCCCTGACTCACAGGCTTGAGGTTGATAACAGAGTTAATATGTGAAATGGGGAAAAGTCATAGCTGCAGGGCCAGTGACTTTCCCCAACCCACCTGTGGCCTAGAACCTGCCTTACTCAAGGGATGGGTCAGCCAGGCGGCTCCTGCCAAGGGAGGGATAAAACTGGCAACGACTTCTTCCTAGAAGGAGACAAAAGCTTGTGTGAGACTGGAAAATAAACCCTTCTTCTCCGAGGCATGTCAGTGAGTGGCCAGCAGATGGCAGAAGCAAGCCAGGAAAGGGAGCCTCTGCCCCGCCTGCTGGCAGCAGCTGCCTTAGAAAAATCCCCTGGTGTTTGCTTGTTGTATTAAGAGATCTCCAGTGTGAGAGCCATCCTTCATCCTGAGCAGGATTCTAAACAAACTCAGCATTGGCTTTGTGGCCGGCACCAAGGACCCCAGGGCTCCCGTGTACTCCCAGTGGGCACTGATGCCCTCTTGCTCCCAAAAGTCGGCCCCTTGCAGAGAGGACTGGCCGTCCTCTCTGCTCCTTGACCGCAGAGGACATTCCTACTGGTGCACCAAGGCTCAGAGAGATGCTGCCTTTAAATAGGGGGTTCTTGACAATGTTTCCATGAGGCCAGTCCCGCTGCTGTGGTTGATCATTCACTCATCAACAAGGATTTATGGGCCTCCACTGTGTGCCTGGGCCTCTTCCAGGGTCTGGAATGCAGCACGATCAGCACACACCAGGTCCATGCCCGCCAGGAAGCTCACATTCCAGGAGGAGGGAAAGAAAATCACTAGCAAGGAGTTAAGATAAAGTGGGATCGTGCAAGGCGCAAGAAAGAAAACCGGATTAGGGAAGGGGAAGAGGGTGTCGGGTGGGACTTATTTGAGGCACAGCTTTAGGGAGGGTGGTCAGGGAAGGGAGGCTGAGACCTGAGTGGCCAGAAGGAGCCGCCGTCCGGGGAGCTGGGAGGGCTCCCAGGCAGAGGGGCGGCCGGCCTGACCCTGGAGGCGGGATGGGCTAGGGTGTTCAAGGCCAGAGAGGAGGCCAGTGTGGCCCAGCAGCGTATACTGCGGGGAGGGGAGGGGAGGGGAGGGGAGGACGGGGTGGCAGGGGCCCAGGCACCTGCAGGGCGGGTCAGGGGTGGAATTCCACCTGCAGAGAATGTGAAAGTGTCCAAATGGTCCAACCTGACCGGTTCTGTGCAGTTCCCTGAGGACCCGGTTGTGACCCTCGCAGACCCTCTCATTCCGCTGGCCCCTCCCTCCAGTGGATCAGGCTGCCCAGGCATCTGGAAATATCTTCAAGTCTTCAGGCGGCTCCTCGCTGTGTCTTGCTGACATCATTTCCAGCGGTGTCCTGTGGGTGGTTGCCTCCTCTCTCACCTGCACATCTGGCTCTCGCCTCCCCACCATCCCCCCTTTCAGCCCCAGGTCTAGGGAGGCCCGGAGCAGTTTCCTGGGGCCTCTTGGGGGTGCTCAGGCCAGGCGGAGCCAGCGCCAGAGGCCTCCATCCTCCCTTCTCCAGCTTGACACGTTCCTCTCCCCGCGCTTTAAAGCCGAGACGTGGTCTCCACATCTGAGAAAACAGTTAAACTGACAATTCCTCGCAGACTCTGGTTCAAATCCTTATTAGGCTGTTAAGTGAGAGGGGATTTCACTTCCTTCCAGGGGCCTTCGTTTCTGCCAGTTCCCAGGCCTCCCCTCAAGGCCTTGCCCATCGTGTCTTCCTGCAGTCGCCTGACGTGGGCAGGGAAGCAGCCGGGGGTCCTGGCAGCCTCTAGGGAAAGTGGGACCCGTGTAGCAGGGCTGAGGGTTGGGAGTCCCAGAATGGGGCCCAGGGGAGGGCGGGGTGGGGACCCAGAAGTGAGACCAGCAGGTAGTAACTGAGGGGTCCTTGGAGAATGTGTTCTGGGGACACGGCCATGGAACACCTGCCTCCTGTCTGTGGGGATCTTACAGTTCCGCCCTGGACATGCACAGAGAAGTACCTATAAGCACGCATCCATACATATAGACACACATATATATACTTACACATACACACATAGACCTACGCATGGACATACAAATATACACACATAGATACATACACACGTGGACACACACATATAGGCATGTATATATGCATACACAGACACACATGCATGTACATGTACACATGGATACACATATACTCCCAGATATGTGTATACCTACATGTACACATAGCTATGCACACATACAGATGCATATATAAACAATGTAGATATATACCTACATAAATCATCCAGCCTGGGTCCAAACCCGGTTCACTGAGGTCGGCAGGGCCTTTGGGGAGCTGCCTGCCCGCTCTGGGCTTAGTTCTCATCTGCAACGGGACAGGGTGACAGTGCATCTTCAATGAGAAGATGCAGGTGGCACATGTTCCCGGTGGAGAAACGGCCGCAGCATCCAAAGGGAAAGGGCTGCAGGTCCCTGTACCCGGGAAGCACAGGTGCCCCTGCTGCAGGAGACCAGGCATTGTGACTCTGGCCCGTGCCTTTGGGGCACACTTCGAAGACGAGACTTCCTGGGGGCGCACATGGCCCCCTTAAAAACTGGATGCTGCTGCACAAAAAAGCGGATTTGAGGAAAAACTGAAACAAACTTTCCAGAGGAACTTGGGGCCCTACCTGTCCTGTCTCAAATCAGTGTCCCACTTAGGGAAGCACAATCCAGCCACCAAAAGCCCTCAAGGTAGTGAATTCCCAATGTGAATTTCTCAAAGAACTTTAAAAAGATCCAGTTATTATTTCTCTCCACACCTTAAACCCCTCTCTTGGCTTTCTCCTCCCTCACGCTCTCTCACTGGTGCCTTTTCCAGAGACTTCCTCTTTCCCAAACTCTCTGGCTGGGTTATCCTCAGGGGTCCTTGTCCTGCTTCCTGCTCCATGTTTTCTTCCTGCATTGTCCCTCCTCCTGGTGATGTCACACCAGCCTGGGCTGGCGTGGGGATGAGGTGGAAGGGGAAAACAGCAGAGGGGCCGTTTTCTTGAGCAGGTAAGGGGAAGAGGAGGGCTGGTCCCTCCCCCCGTGGTCAGAGTCGTCCCTGTGACACACAGTTATTGCTCAAGTAACTTTGGGGAGACGAGACCAAGTACTGAGCACCTCGCCACCCAAACTTCCATGACCTGAATAGTCACCTTAATGACTTGTCAAAATCTCCCCCAAATTCATTCGCAGAATAAAACGTCCCTGAGATGGATCTGTGAGGGTGTGCAGTGGAAAGCACGGCGTGGGTGTGAGGCCGGATGCAGGCCGGGTGCAGGCCGGGCGAGCGCTGCAGTTGCACCCCGGCTCTCCTCCCATCAGGCCTCACACACAGGCTGCGCAGGCGGGTGTGTGTGTTATCCCCCCACCTCCCGGCCCCGGGCTGAGCCCTTGGTGGCGCCCTGCTTGCTCCTGCAGGGTGCCGGGGGCACTCCCAACCGCGCTCTAACTTAGGGAGAGCCTATCTTCAATGTGTGTCTGCATTTGTGGGGTTATGTTTTATACCTGCCCCTTGCAGTGTAGAAGGAAAATAGATTTCGAATCTGATTCTGTTCAGTGCAGTTAAATACTGCATGTAAAATTCCCCTCCATGAGTTCATTCGGTGTGGACTAATTAGAAAGTAGGTGTTTTACATACTTGCATTATGCAAAAATCCTTAGTGTGTTGTTATATAGGTGTTTCGGAGTGTTTTAGTGATATCTGGAAAATTGGTTGGGGGTTTTTGGACGGTCTGGGAATGTGTTATTGTTTTTTCCCATTTCACATAATGGGATATGAGCTTCCGATGAAAATTTGCTCTCCAAAGCATTTCCAGGAATTGACAATATATGGATAATGAGGGTTGCCTGCATTTTACTTGATCTGCACTGCTGGTCGGGGGTCGTTCTCACATGACTGGCCGAAGCCAAACAGACTGAGAGTCAGGGGGAGAACAGGGGTTGACACAATGAATCCCTGCCTCTTTTTGTTATTAACAAGAAAATTAACAAGTGCCTCAAAGAACCCTGCCGGGTGAGCAGCTGATGAAAATGCTCTCTTAGGGCTCCCCCGCGAGTTGTCTGGTAGTGGCTCTGCCACTACGGCAGGGAAGGGCACTTTGCAGCCACACTGCAGCTGGACGCTGGTCCAACTGAGGGCTCTGCCAGGCCGGGATGCAGGGCCCTGCCTCTCATGGTGCCAGTTGTGGGGTGAGCTGAGCCTGTAATTAGAGCTGCAGCTGATTGATTTTCTCAAGGCTGGCACTCACGTCGGGGCCTGGGAAGCCCGGGGGGTGTGTTGTGCCAGCGTGCAGCCTGGCCGCCCGTGTGCCAGCTGCAGCTGGGATTTCACCGCACCTTTCCTGCAGCAAACCGGGGATGGCCTCAGCCCCGCCTGTCACCGTGGCGTGGACTGTGCGAGCCCGCTGCGCCTGGCAGCCAAAACAGCCCCAGATTCCGCCAGAATATGCTTGTGGCCTGAAAGCTCCCTTTGCCGTCACTCTACCCTGAGATGCAGCTTCTGTGCTGGCAGGATTCACGCAAACAGAAGCTGCTCTGCTCTTTCCTCCTCGGGCCTCCCCGGGCCTCCACTGCTGCCATCTGCCAGGGAGAGCCACTTGGTGATACTGTTAATTAAAACCATGGCACTCGGGGCAGGAAACACGCTTAAAACTCTGAAGCCATTTTTCCCTAATAGAAATCTTATTGTGGAGGTGTTTGTGGAGGTCGGGCTGACCAGGAAAACCTGCCAGCCTCAAATGAACTCAAATAGGTTTACCTAATTTACTCACCTGGGGGCCTGGAGGCAGAGCGGGGAGAAGGGCCTGCCATCGGCAATGGGTCAGGCCGGCCACCCTCACCTCTCCCCCCAGATTCTGTCCTGGGACTGGGAGATGGGAGGAGAGAGCCAGGCTTTCGTGGAGGAATCAGGAACTGCAGAGTGGATGCTTTGGAAATCGCTGACCAGGCCTCTGGGAGTGAGCCTGACTGGCCATCTCTGCGCTGAGCTGTCTATAGTCACACAGCTATTGTCACCTGGAAATTAATTTTAAAGTGGCGGCTGTGACTGGGGAGTGGCTCTATGCTGGATCCATTAGTCACCCACACAGAATTCCCCCTTTCCATGTTTCCTGGCCCAAGTCGCTACTTTGAATGCTGACGGCTGTTTGGAGCTGGCAGCATCCAGCAGACCTAGCTGGCTCCTTGGAGAGAAGCTGGAGTGATCTGAACAGGCCCCGAGGGAAAGGGCGGCAGAAAGCATGGTGAATGTGAGGGCCCAAGCCTTCTGCACTGGAGGGAGCCGTACTCCTGCCGCAGAGGCGTTAGCTTATTCAGGGTTCTTGGCTAATTTGTGAAATTACCTCTTCTCACAGGGCTGGGAGAGAACGGTCTTAAATAGGAGCAATTTAATTCTTGGATCCTGGTCCTAGTCAACGAAAAGCCAAATTTTATCCTCTCTCCTTCACTTGCCCATTTAAAGCCTGAAGCAGTGGGGCCGGGAGGGTGAGTGCCTGGAGTTGCTATGGAAACTCAGGGCCTGGAAGTGGACACAGTGCTTGAGGGCAGATAGTGGTCCCTGTGCCGGACACGGCCACTCCTCCTCTCGCCCGTCTTCGAGCTCTGCCTGCCTGTGGTCCTGGAGAGACGTGGAGACCACAGAACCTGGCCTGCCCTTCAGGCACCCTGGCTTTCCCAGAGACTCACATAGCCCTCCTATAGGCTCCTTCCAGAATGTTCTCCAAATTCTCTCCCAGTTCAACTCCTTTATCTCCATAGCAAGCAACACCCCATGATTAATGGCCAGACCCAATAGTGTCTTTTATTCCTGGCACCTTGGGCCTCTGATAAGGAGGTGGGGGTCTCCTGTGCCTAGGGGCTGCATCCCACTGGTTCTGTTGAAGCTCAGAATCCTTCAGTGGCCAGCATTTGTACAGTACAGACGTCCCTGCAATACAATAAAGGATTTGTCTGGCCTTTATCCCTGGTTTCTGAGAGGAAACTTCTAAATCTTTAGAATTTCCTGGGTGATAGCAGTATCTTTGTTATTCATGGGGGCCCCTTGGACCAGACCTGGGTTTATGCTAATGAAATAAATCAGGATGGGGCTGCTAGAAAGATCAATCATGTGGTCAAGAGGGCTGGGGCTTAGACCTCTGTGATATCACACACTGGGGGAGGGGAGGGGGCTAGAGGCTGGGTTCAGTGGTGCAGCCAATGATCCAGACATCCTGCCTACAGTGAAAGCTCTGGAACCCAGGTGCAGGTGAGTTCCCTGGGTGGTGATATACATCCATCTGCTAGAAGGGGGACGAGACAAGCCCTGATTCCAAGGGGAGACAGCACAGAAGCTCTGTGTTTGGGACCTTTCCAGGCCTGGCCCTAAGCACCTCTTCATCTGGCTCCTTGTCACTTGTGTCCTTCGTAACAATGCTAATCCTAAGTATAACGGTCTCCTGAGTTCTAGGGCCCTCCTGGCAAATTACTGAACCCAGGGAAGTTGTGGGAGCCCAAATCTGTAGCCAGTGGGTCAGAAGCGCAGGTGGCCTGGGGACCCAGGAGCACTGGGCTGGCATCTGAAGGGAGGGGCTCTCATGGGGACCACCCCCCCGCAACCTGTGAAGTCAGAGCTAACTCCGGGTCGTGCGCGCCAGGTCGCGCTGCAGTCCCTCAGTGCAAGTTCAGGGAAGGGAAAAGGAGGCACCTTTGCACTCCTGTTCAGTGACACGTCAGTTCAGTGGTTTTCTAAACTGGCTGCTCCTTGAAGTCACCAGAGGGGCTGTTAGGAACAGGAGCTGCCTGGGGCCCTTCCTGAGTGGTCTCATTTGGTGGGTGTGCAATGGGTGCCTGGAATCTGCATGTTTAACAAGTTTTTGCAGGAAGTTCAGAGGCAGAATCGCATTTCAGAGTGACTTTCTCAAGGAGCAGAGCACACGTTCCGGGCAGAGGACATCTGCTTGAAAGGAGAGAACTTGCAGGAGGCCATTTGCCAACATTCAAACCAAAGGGAACAAAGGGACGGTGGAGAAAGAGTTAAGTGCTGGGCGCAGGGCACATTAAGATCTGTGTCTGGAAGGGCGCAGCTTGAAAGCCAGGGTCACCCGGCCTGTGCTGTGATAACAGCAGCCACGTGAGACGCCGTCTTGCCTCTCAGGACGCTCTCCCCTGGCTCCAAGGGCCTCCAGTTTTTCCTTAGGGTCAAGGCATAGTGCCCTCTGAGGGGACCAGGCTGGAAGCCACGAGCTGCTGCTGGCAGGGGCCGGGGACCTCAGCAAATGGAGCTGTGAACATCTGGATGTGGGGCGCAGGGCAGAAATGCCTAGAGAACTGGTGGCACCTGATTAATTGGCCGTGACAACTTTCTCACGTCTGACCCTTTTCCCTTCTCCCCGGCCACTGCCCTGAGCCGCTGTCACCTCCCACAGGGGTGACGCCCACTGGCTCCCTCTCATCTCCCTGCTGCTTCTTCATGCAGCCTTTCCTCCTCACAGCAGCCAGGGTGCTCCTTTTAAAAGTCAATCAGATCATGTCTCTTTTGCTGAAAATCCTCCAATGGACTCTCCTCTCACTGGGAAAAACAGGAGCCCCTGTGATGTGTCCCCGCCTGTATCCTCCACCTCACTTGGTCCACGCCTGTACCAATTCGCAGCCACACTGGCTCCCTTTCTGTTCCTTAGTGAGTCCCACACTCTCTTCTACCGCAGGGCCTTTGCATAAGATGTTCCACTGCTGCAATGCCCTGCCCTCCCTCCCACACCTGGCAGGGCTGGTTTCTTGAATTTTATCATCTCGCCCTAATGTCCCTCTTCAGAGAGGCCTTCCTTGAGCAAAATAGATAGACAGGTCACCCCTACTATTGTCCAGGACATAATCCTGTTTGTGTCCTTCACAGAATTGATCAGGCTTCTTAACATGTGTTTACTTGTTTGTTTTTCCTGTCTTTTCTACTATGCTGTTGAATGTTCCATCCAGTGCCTGGCACATAGTAGGTGCTTATTTCAGTTCAAGTGGCAATAGGAGTGTGGCAGGCGATAACCCTGACACCCTCGGTGGCTTACCTCAGAAAGGGTTCTTTCTTGACCACAGGGCTTACCCAGTGCTGATGGGTGGGGACCTCTGCTCGCCACACTCCAGCTAAAGGGGGTTCTGCCACCACGTAGCTGCTTCATCCTGACCTAACGTTCTGCAAAGTTTGCCAAAGAAGAGGAGTCAAGAGAAGAAGGAGATGCACGGTTTTCACAGCATGGCAGCCCCATGTGCCACTTCTGTTCCTGGTCTATTTGCCCCATCCAGCCATATGGCTCCAACTTACTGCAGAAGGTCTGGGAAACAGAGGGGGCAGGCGGGATGCTAGGTGAGCACGAATGGGAGGACCTGGGGAGACAGAAGATCTATAAGCCAGAGGTCCCATAGGGGGCGGGAGGACCACACCCATGGAAACGAGCCCAGAAGCTTCCCTGAGATTTTCCCTGCCTGTATTCTTCTAGAAACTAATGGTCACGCTGAACAGCAGGCAAGGACTCGGGACAAATCCTCCATTTCCTTTTGCATGGGCCCTGGCCTGTGTGATGGAGTAGCTGTGTCTTCCGCGGGCAATGTATATGTTAGGAGGTGGGCAGAGACTCTGCAGCCATTATCAGGCTCTGCTTGCCTAATGTTCCATGAAGCACCTTGGAAAATAGACCACTGGGGAAAATAAATGATCGCGGGGGCGCAGGCGACCTCCAGCTGGCTTCAGGGGTACTCCTGTTCCCTGTGCGGCCTCCCGCCCTCCTGGTGGGCTCCTGGGAAATGGGTGGCAGAAACCAGCCCAGTGATTTACCTCCTGCCTTCCTGTGACTTCCTCCCCGTCCTGTGCCTGTCACGTTTAATTATAAGGCTGTGGATGGCGGGGATATTAATTATAGGGCTGAGGCTGTGTTACCTAGAGAAAGTCGGTGCACATGTAATCCCGCTTTCCTCAAGGAGGAAAATTGCATTTTTCCTGATCTCAAAAAGAATGCCAGGGAAAGGAGCAGAATCACACTTCAGAGTTTTAAACTAATGAGATTCAGTTAAAAAAAATTAAAAACCTTTTTATATGCAGAAGATTGGGAGAATCTATTTCCGGCATTTGGAGTTTCTCCTCAGCTGCGTTACCTGGCAGTGGTCTGGTGAGGGGCAGTGGCTTTCCTATGGGGAGGGTTGGGGTGCTGTCTTAGGTAGAGCCAGCTTGGCTTCTGGTGTAAAGCCAAGAATAGGTTAGGCTGGGTTTTCTAAATACATAGAGCAAAAGCATTTCTTGGCAAGAGTCTTTCTGGCAAAAAGCAAGCATGTATATTCCAAAGAGTAAGAAGGGGTGAGAGTTTGACATATTTTGGTTTGTGAAAAGTATAAACCAAGCTAACATTGATAATAATAACAACAATAACTGTTCTTTGAGCTTGTGTTATATGCCAGGCCGCATTCCAAGTGCTTTGGGTGCACTCTGCCATTTAGTCTTCACAGCAGTCCTGAAGGTGGTTCCCACTTTAACCCCATCGCTCATGTGTGTATGTGTGCATGCATGTATGTGTGCATGTGTGCACACACACGTTCTTGCACTCGTATGTGCGTGCATGTGTTTCTGTGTGTGTGACACTTCGTACCCCACTTGGTGTCAGGCCCTTCATGTGGTCTCTTTCCTGGATCCCCCAATAGCACGATGAGGTTGGTACTGTCACCTGCTCCACTTTGCAGGTGAGGAGAGCACTGATTTTAGATGGAAACGGAGGCTGCACGGAGGAGGTGGGACCCGAACACAGACTAACCCAGTCACGATCCTGAGGACCCCGCTGGTCCTACACTACTCTTGGAGTTTAGTCTTTTTCCCTGTTTTTTTTTTAATTCTCTTCTGCTTGGTGGGCGGTGGCTGGGACTGTTTGGGTGCAGGCTGTTGGAGGGTCAGGCCACTGGCTAACTTGTTCATTTTGCCTTTCCCAAGACTCGTGGGGCCCCATGAAAAAGTCAGCTTAAGTGATCAATTATTCAACACAAGGACAGAAAGCTCTGTTTGCATTGAGGCTAAAAACAGGGGGTAGACAATGGTAATTTATTAATAAAAGGAATTCCACCACATTCCTCATCCTGTACTAGGAGAGAGAGTCATGGAATCAACTCTGAGTGAAGGCATCAAGTTTAAGCTGCTAATTACTTCCTAATCATGCAGAATAAAAGCTACATCCCTTAAAATACATCAGACAGCTAAACATAATCTTTGCTTTTCCCGGTATCATCTAAGGCATCCAGATGTTACTGTAATAACTGCTCCATAAACAAACACAAGACCCAGCTGCAGGGCCGACTTCTCAGCATTCTTGTGCCTCCCAAAGTCTCTTCCCAGGCTGGGCTCCTGATAGCTGCCCAGTGTCGCCGCAGCCCTACTGGGCGGGGACGGGCTGTGGGTACAACCACACACCAGAGGGAGGCCAGCGGGGAACCTGCCAAATGTGAGCGTGATTAAACCCGGGACCCACCTGAAACCTTTGTCTGTGGTCCTTTAGCAAACCTGAGGGGTTTAGGCATAGAAGAGGATGACTTGAACAGATTGGAATAAATTACCTCAAACACTGAGACATACTTAGGTGGCACAATTTAATTTAGGGCCATCAACATTAGTGATAGTGAAAGTAGCTAACATTGATTGGGGGCTTATTACGTCTTACTGCGTTGAAGCGTCCACTCCGTGAGATGGCTGTGTAACAGAATGAGATTCAAAGGAAACACCTGTTCTGTGGTGATCTATGTCAGCCCTGGCTTCCAGGTTATGCAGCCTTCATAAAAACAGTCAAGTGATTTTTGTCTTTCTCTATGCACTGGAATTGTTGAAATAGTGTAGGAATAATCAGTTCCTTAAAGATTTGAGAAAATAAGACTCTGGCAAGCAGCAATTCCTGCCCTACTATTATTGATAGTGTAAATTGTTTCAGCCACTTTGGAAAGTAATTTGTTAATACCTAGTTAAGTGGAAAACATTTATACCCTATAATCCCACAACACACTCCTGTATCTGTAGCCTAGAGAAACGCTCTTACGTGCACAAGGAGACATGTACCAGAATTTTCACTGCAGTGTTGTTTTGGTTAACAAATTGAAAATGACCCAAATGTTCTAATAGGGGATTGGATAAGGTAATTTATGCAACAGACTAATCTGTGGCAGTTGAAGTGATTGAATTAGATCTCCCATATCAACCTGGAAAATTCTCAAAAACAAAATATGAGGGGGAGGGAGAAGAAAGTGAAAAAGAACATGTCCATTTAGATACAATTTGCATAAAAGTAACACAGGAAACAATATTATGTACGATTTTTAGACACACATATATTACCAAAAGGGAAGGATATTCATCACTTTTAAGAATCCGGTTTCCACTGAGGAGGGAAAGAGAGGAACAGAAATGGTACTTGAAATGTCTTGGTATTATTTTATTCACTAAAGCAAAAAGGTCTGCTGTAAATACAGAACAACCATGGCATCTCCTAAAGCTGAGCGGTGGGACACAGTGTTTGTTATACTAACCACATTTCATTGATGGCTTTACCACATCCTCTGCTGCCTTTATTAATTTTTACCCGGTTTCTCGAGAAAGGGCTGAGAGAGGTCTTCCAAAGTCACCTGTTATGTCTCTAATCCTTTCTCCTGTTTATGCTCTTTTCAGAGTTGGAGATGGAGGCTGGATGGTGACGACTGACATTCTCTGGGTACCCTGACCTGGATAACACGGTGCTCGGGACGCAGCAGGTATCCCGTAAACGCGAGACGACATCACCCCCACCGTCAGCATCATCCCCGCTGCGGCTCTACGCTTGTCTCCCCAGATTCTCTGCACCACCTGCCTCGGTATGAAGCCCCTGGACTGAGGTCACGTCCAGGCGTGGGTGGGAGCGGCAGCCCGTGAGGAGTGGGGGCGCGGGCCCGGCGCTCACTGGGCCTGTGCGTGTCACTTCTCTGCTCCGTCCACTTGCGGTGCTGATTCCCCGGTTGTTCTTCAGGACCTGTCCCTCCGGGTTAGTGGCAATAAGGGGGCTGTAGCTTTGCCCCCTCATCTGTCCTGCCCACGCACAGCAGTTCCTCCTTCTCCCTGGCAGCCTGTTGCTCCTTGCCCAGCTTTCACAACTTCTCCTCTTGCTTCTCCGTGAATTGAAATCATGTGTGTCCCCTGGCAGTCTCCTGCTGTGATCCAGTTCTGATTGTAGCTGGTGGACTTCTGTCAGCGTCTATGGCTTGTGGGGGAGGGGGGGTGCGGTTCTTGTTCCCTGATTTCAGAGGAGGCCAAGTTTACTTGTCCATGTGTAGATTCCTTAGGTCAGTGGTTCTCAACGTGGAGCAATGGTTCCTGCATCCCAGGGACATCTGGCAATGTCTGGAGACATTTTTGGTTGTCACACCTGGCTTGGGGATGGTGAGAACTGTGCTTCTGGCATCTGGTAGGGAGAGACCAGGATGGTGCTAAACACCCCACAAGGCACAGAGAGGACAGCTCCCACCCCAGTAAAGAATGATCCTGGGGGCTTCCCTGGTGGTGCAGTGGTTGAGAATCTGCCTGCCCATGCAGGGGACGCGGGTTCATGCCCTGGTCTGGGAAGATCCCACATGCCGCGGAGCAACTAGCCCCGTGAGCCACAACTACTGAGCCTGCGCATCTGGAGCCTGTGCTCCGCAACAAGAGAGGCCGCGATAGTGAGAGGCCCGTGCACCGTGATGAGAGTGGCACCTGCTTGCCGCAACTAGGGGAAGCCCTCGCACAGAAACGAAGACCCAACACAGCCAAATAAATAAATAAATAAATAAATAAATAATAATTAAAAGGTGCTAATAATTAAAAAAAAAAAAAGAATGATCCTGCTTCAACTGTAACCAGTACCGAGACTGAGAAACCTCGCTTTAGGCTCAATGAGCCGTTTATTCAGGCCTGCCCCATTTTACGCAATGGCTTGGAGCTGTGACATGTGCTTCATCTGGTTTTATTTAACACGCACCAGGCACCTGGTGCTGTACTATTGCTGGGTGACCTTCCATCTACCTTGTAACTTTGTTAATGTGCACAGTACAAAATATCTACTTGAAGTCAGAAGATGGGTTTGAATCTTTGTTATGCCACTTTCTTCTGTGCATTCACTTAACACATCTTTGCAGAGCACCTACGAGGCACCAGATCTGGAGCCAGACTCTGCCCTTCGGTGCTCACATTCCAGTGGGAACACAGGAAGTAAACAAGTAAAGGAATAAATCAAGGCACATTTTAGGACAGCAGTGTTCAGTAGGAAGGAAATAGTTCCGAGAGTACATAGGCAGGTGGTGTATTAGTTTCCTGGGGCTGCTGCAACAAACTGCCACAATCTGACTTAAAACACCAGAAACATATTCTCTCCAGTCTGGAGGCCAGATCTCCAAGCCAGGTGTGGGCAGGACAGAGCTCCTCTGCAGGCTCTGGGGAGGGTCCTTCCTCCCCTCTCCAGCCTCTGGAGGCTCCAAGCCTTCCTTGGCTGTGGCTGCCTCACCCGGTCTCTGCCTTGGCTTCACATGGCTTCTCTGTGTCTTCTCCTCTGTTTCTTACAAGGACACGTGTCATTGGATTTAGGGCCTGCCTGGAAAATCCAGAATGATCTCATCTCAAGATCATCAACTTAATTACACCTGTAAAGACCAGACCCTTTTGCCCAAATAAGGTCACATTTACAGGTTCTGGAGGTTGAGGTGTGGACATATCTTTCTGGAGGTCACCATTCAACCCACTACAGATCCACATAATCCTCCCTGGAAGTCCCCAGCTGATTTCCTTTTTTGATCTTTAACCATCAACAGGAGAGGCTGGATTAGACCAGGCAGGATTCATTAACCCTTCCAAAACACACTGATGCTCAAATACAAACAGAGTTCTAACACCAAGAATAAGGCAGGCAGAAATCCTGTCTGTTGGTTGGACAGAGAAGCAGCAGGCTCTACCACCGTAACCCCCTCCCCCTCCTCCCCGCTTTCCAGACCTGCCAAGTGTCACCCTCCCTCCGTGCTCTTTATCTTAGTTTTCCTGAAGCAGAGGCTCTGAGGCTGGAGCGTGCATCAGAACCACCTGGAGGACTGGGCTTTCAGGTTCACAGCCTGCACTTCTGACAAGTTCCAGGTGACGCTGAGCTGCTGGTCCAGGCACCACAGGTTGAGAATCTCTGGGCTGAAACTGCTTCCTGCCGCTGCCGGCTCCTCGGCCTCTTAACCCTGGGATTCCCGCTCAGCCCCCCTTCCACCCAGCCCCTCCAGGTCCTGCCTCCTTTCCTCTTGTGTGGCATTTACTCTCGGGCTCCCCGCGTCACCTCACTCGGAGCTCGTGTCTTGCAGCCAAGGACAGCGTCTGGTCCCCACGCCGCAGCATCTAGCACAGCATCCACGTGGATGGCACGCATCAGATGGGTGTCGCGAGTGACATTCACGCAGCCTTCCTCCTCGAGGAGCTGGTGGGCTCTGAACTCCAGGCTTCCTGCCTCCAGCTGGTTCTCGGCACGGCTCCCCGGGGAAGCCATCTGCCCTCCCTGGGCCTCCGTTTCCTCATCTGCCAAAGGGGCACAATAGCTCTTACCTTAATCTCAGGACTATCAGGTGTGGGGAAAGCTGGGGGAATGCTCATGGCATGGATGAAGGGCCCGTCAGTGTTAACTGTGGGGAATAGTCTTCTCTCTGGGACGAGGCAGGCCAGATGCGCGCGCTCCCCCGGCTGTGCTGGGTTGAATCGTCAGGTAGAGCTGCTGCAGCTGGGCGTGTTCCTCAGCGGGCGCAGGGCCGAGAGAGGCCAAGCAGGGCCACCTGAAGAGCCTGGTGTGCTGACTGGGAGCGCTGGTCTCCTGCACAGCGCGGAGTCACTTCAGCTTTTGAAAACCATAAGACAGGTGCAGTTACATTACAGCGTAGAATGAAAATGCTCCTAAGTCTTAAGGTACAGTGTGCAGATTTTAGCAGTTCCTTGGGCAGAGGCCCTGGCCCTACAGGGGCTGTTCCTTCGCTGCCCCACCCCCGCCCTAGGGCGCCCTGCACAGAGCTGCACACAGGCCAGGGGCTCAGGCCTGGGAGAGGAGGACAGACTAGTGAAGCTGCTTTCCAAGCACTTCTCTTACCCTAACACAAGTGCTTCTGCAACCCCTGTGCCCCAAGGCCATGTTTCACACTGAGGCAGGGCCTGGAGGCAGGAGTTGACACCAGGCAGCTCTCACCCTTGGAGGAAAAAAGCATTTGATTATTTGAGGCCAGAATGGTCCAGCCTTCACCTCCCTGGCCTTTTGCACTGGGACAGGGCCAGTCAGTTCTGTCTGCTCCTGCCGGCGGTGACTTGGTTTAATCACACAACTGCGTGTCTGGGAGAGCGCCCTGGCTTCCTTGACTGCACACCCTCACCCCTGCCCGGCCTCGCACACACTCCCCAGGTCATTCATCTCATAGATAATTCCCGTCCATCCTTCCTGAGTCTTTTTGAATATTGCTTCCTCCAGGAGCTATGCCTGACTACGTTTGTTTGCCGAACACAGTGTGTGGCACAGAGTGAATGTTTATGTACATTCCTAAATGAATAAAAGAAAAGATTAATGCAATAATAAAACTTAACATTTAGTGAGTGGCCAGAGCTTAATATTCATGAGGGGCACAGCCCTAAGCATCCACACATGTAAAAATGCACACTGTGCCTTTTTCATACTGCTCGGCAGAAACTCAAAGGAGAAGATGCTTGTAAAAGTACTTGATGAACTATAAAGCAGTGCCCATCCCCGTGGTGAAAAAGCCATTTCCCAGAGGATGGTCCAGAACACTATTGCAGTATGCCCTAACACAAACCAGTGCCGTGTGTGGCCCAGGCTTTGCAAGGAATCACGTTAAAAGAAGCAAATCCCACAACCAAAAATGATTAGAAATAAATTGCAATCTTTTCTTGCTTGTCCACAAACATTAATGGGGATCCTATTAGTAAAACAAAGCATCTCTTCTCCAAATTTCCTTTTCTCCCCATCACCTCTTACCCTTCATGTTTCTCACCTGCCAAACCCCCAAATAATCTCCTGATACCCCAAAGTAATCCTTTCTTCCTCTCCTCCTCTCCTGCCTCCCCTGTCATTATGTAGATTCTCCAGCCACTGCAGCATCTCCAAGTTTACCTAAAACCCAGATTCTTTATAACAAAGGAGAACCCTGGGACTTTCCCAGCTAGCCAGAATCCCTTCATTGTCCCTGCACTGGATCCTGACTCCTCAACCCCATTTCCACATTGTGGGGAGGGGAAGAATTCGGGCTAGCAAAAGCAAGGTCATCTTTCGTGGATGGACGGTACAGGAGGAGGAAGTCTGAGGGTTTTCAGCCCCGATCAGTCAAATCTCATTGGCAGTCCTGCTTCTAACTCTGCACCATTTTCCAGTTTGTCGGGAAGCTTCCTCTCCATCATCTGTGTGTCTCCAGGCCAAACCTGGAAGGTGGTTCTCCCTCTGCCTCTACCTTTTTTATTTTCCTTTTTGCTTTTTTTCCAGATGAGAACACTGAGCTCAGGTAAGTGAAGTGACCAAACAAGAGTCACAGCACGTAGGGGACAGAACTAGGATTAGACAACACAGTCACTGACCCCGGGGTCCACCAGTGCCAGCTCTGTCAATTACCAGTTTACTAGCGATCCGGCACAGCACACTAGTGAGCTGATGCTATTCCAATCATCCCCATGTTACAGATGAGTAAACCGAGGCTTAGAAAGCTAAAGTAACTTGCATGAGGTCTCACAATCAAAAACTGACAAATCTGGCATTTGATTTTGTTCGATTAACTGTAAGATCCATGGATATTTGCCTCTTCTATTCTTGTCCCATGATATATGATCAAAACTTTGTACTAGTTGTTTCATGTCTCTTTTTTTTGCTGTATGTATAGCACTTACCCTTGAAATATCAAGGAAGTCAGAAAAATGTGTGCTTTGCAACCCTTCTCAGTGCCTCCTTCCACCCATGTGCCCCAAGGCCAGTGGCCTCACACCTGCCTCCGCACGCCCTGCCCACCCTTGCTCTGGAGGCCACGGCTGCCTGCAGCTTCTCGGCCAGAGCTGTCAGGGTCAGACCTGGTATCTGCAGGGGAAGCTGTGGACACCTCCACCACCAATAACACCAGGTGAAGTTCAAGACTGGGAGCATTCCCAAAAGGCTTAATTTTATTTTTATTTTTTTTATTTTTATTTTTATTTTTTAAAAATTATTATTTATTTATTTATTTATGGCTGTGTTGGGTCTTCGTCTCCGCGTGAGGGCTTTCTCCAGTTGCGGCAAGCGGGGGCCACTCTTCATCGCGGTGCACAGGCCTCCCACTATCGCGGCCTCTCTTTTTGGGGAGCACAGGCTCCAGACGCGCAGGCTCAGCAGTCGTGGCTCACGGGGCCCAGCCGCTCCGCGGCACGTGGGATCCTCCCAGACCAGGGCCCGAACCCGCGTCCCCCGCATTGGCAGGCGGACTCCCAACCACTGCGCCACCAGGGAAGCCCCTAATTTTATTTTTATAGTCTCAAATGTGTTCTCTAGGTCTTTGGGGGGACTTTTGTTTACTTATGGAAGAAAACAAGCATGATCAATTTTCCCTGGACCTCAGTAGCAATACAATTTCATGAGGTTGGCGCCAGAGTGAGACACACGTGGGTTCAAGTCCCTGCTTCCCTTGCACCTGAGGGACCACAGGCAGCTGCTTCAGGTCCGGGGGGTAGGGCTGTTAAGTCAAATAGTATCCTTTCTGTGTGCAATAAACCATTTACTCACCCCTCCCATTCCTGGCACCCTAACTCAAAACCTAGACCCCATGGCTGTTTCACATCTCTCTTCTCTCTCCTTCCTCTGCCCTTCCTTCTCTCCAATTCCCATTGTGATAACAGTCATTCTGAGGTGTCAAGAAAGACCTTTTTTTTTTTAATCAAAAGGGGAGAATTCTAACATCTTAAGTCTGGATGCCGCCTTGAAAGGTCACCTGCTATACACCCCTGTCTTTAGACAGGACCACTTTCAACTGATCCAGACACATGGGAGCTTTCTCTACACATTTGCTTAAGAAGGACGTTCCTTTCTCTTTCTGTGGTTTAGGAAAAGGCTAATTTTAACACATCAGAAGAGATATTTAAAGGACCGCGCAATATGAAGTCAAATGTGCCAATTATACCTGTGCCGTTCGCAGGTAACTGCATAATGAATGGGCCGCTTTTACAGGCAACCGTCTGGGCCAAGTCCTCACACCCTCCTTAAGGGTCAGCCTTTCTTGTTCTTAATTTTGTAAGTCAGACGAAGCTATTCTATACACGCATAGAGGGACCTGAAGGCACAATCAGTAAATTGGGACAGGTTAGTTAAATTGATCTATAGATGATAATTGTGGGAAAAGTCTAGGCCTTATGGCTTCTTAATCAAAAGCCCATCACCTGAATAGGTGAGTGCCTCCTGAAGGGTGAGTGCCAGTTTTTACACATTTTTACATATTTTTGATCTCATTATTTGAATAACTTAAAAAATACACTAATAAAGGGAGGAAATAATATCAGAGCTTCCGGCCAATGGAAGAGAGAAGCACCTGCCGAGATCCATCACCTGCTTTTAAGGGAACCCTCTGACCCCTAAGCCAAGAGCCTCAGGGCTCTCACACGAGGGAGCGAGGGACGTGGAAGCAGAGCAGTGGGGATGAGGGGCAGGAGCTGTCTCAGGACCGCCCGCAGCGGAGGATCGTGCTCAGAAACGAGCGATGCGGAGACTCGGAGGCCAAGGTGAGGCCTGTTCTGCCCCAGGGCCCCCTGAGCAGCCGAGGACGGGCCTGGGGTGCAGCAAGAGCTTTTGGTTGGGGGTGAGCAAGGCCCAGGAAAGGCTCCCTCCTTTGCCTAAGCTCTGACGCATCCCTCGGGTTGACCACCGAGTCTTCACCCACTGAGCGGCCTGGCCCTGCTCTGCACCTCGCTGTCTCTGAACGAGTCTCAGCCGGGCAGTTTTAACTTCCAGGGACATTTGGCGATGTCCGCAGGCATTTTCGGTTGTCACATGGGGTGGGGCAGCTGCTACTGGCATCTAGTAGAGTCCAGGGCTGCTGCTGAACACCCCACAGTGCACAGGGCAGCCCCCCAACAGAAAATGAGCCAGTGCCAAATGTTGAGAAATCCTGCCTTGGAGACTGTGGTTGCAATTCTGAAAACTACAGTGCTGGCCCTTCAAAAGGCTGAAAGCCACTGCTTTTGAAGCAGGTGCCTGAGGAGCCAGCCCTGGCCCGGCTCCCCGCCAGCCACCCCACACGTCGGGGGATGGTGACGCGGAGGGGCCGGGAGGTCGTGCCCAGCTGTGGATGGACACAGCATTGAGAAGAGCAGGGAGCCGGCCAGGCCCCCCTGCTCCCACCACTCGGGACCCGAAACCACTCGGTGCAGCAAAGACATGCCAAGCAGAGCTCACAGAGCTGCTGTGCTCAGACAAGACGTTCTCCAAGACACTGGGCTGCAGCTTGCATCATAGCCCTCCCTGCAGTTCATCTGAAATGGAGTGAAGTCGGCTGACTGTGACCTGGGGAGTGTGTGCGAGGCCGGGCAGGGGTGAGGGTGTGCAGTCAAGGAAGCCAGGGCGCTCTCCCAGACACGCAGTTGTGTGATTAAACCAAGTCACCGCCGGCAGGAGCAGACAGAACTGACTGGCCCTGTCCCAGTGCAAAAGGCCAGGGAGGTGAAGGCTGGACCATTCTGGCCTCAAATAATCAAATGCTTTTTTCCTCCAAGGGTGAGAGCTGCCTGGTGTCAACTCCTGCCTCCAGGCCCTGCCTCAGTGTGAAACATGGCCTTGGGGCACAGGGGTTGCAGAAGCACTTGTGTTAGGGTAAGAGAAGTGCTTGGAAAGCAGCTTCACTAGTCTGTCCTCCTCTCCCAGGCCTGAGCCCCTGGCCTGTGTGCAGCTCTGTGCAGGGCGCCCTAGGGCGGGGGTGGGGCAGCGAAGGAACAGCCCCTGTAGGGCCAGGGCCTCTGCCCAAGGAACTGCTAAAATCTGCACACTGTACCTTAAGACTTAGGAGCATTTTCATTCTACGCTGTAATGTAACTGCACCTGTCTTATGGTTTTCAAAAGCTGAAGTGACTCCGCGCTGTGCAGGAGACCAGCGCTCCCAGTCAGCACACCAGGCTCTTCCGGTGGCCCTGCTTGGCCTCTCTCGGCCCTGCGCCCGCTGAGGAACACGCCCAGCTGCAGCAGCTCTACCTGACGATTCAACCCAGCACAGCCGGGGGAGCGCGCGCATCTGGCCTGCCTCGTCCCAGAGAGAAGACTATTCCCCACAGTTAACACTGACGGGCCCTTCATCCATGCCATGAGCATTCCCCCTGCTTTCCCCACACCTGATAGTCCTGAGATTAAGGTAAGAGCTATTGTGCCCCTTTGGCAGATGAGGAAACGGAGGCCCAGGGAGGGCAGATGGCTTCCCCGGGGAGCCGTGCCGAGAACCAGCTGGAGGCAGGAAGCCTGGAGTTCAGAGCCCACCAGCTCCTCGAGGAGGAAGGCTGCGTGAATGTCACTCGCGACACCCATCTGATGCGTGCCATCCACGTGGATGCTGTGCTAGATGCTGCGGCGTGGGGACCAGACGCTGTCCTTGGCTGCAAGACACGAGCTCCGAGTGAGGTGACGCGGGGAGCCCGAGAGTAAATGCCACACAAGAGGAAAGGAGGCAGGACCTGGAGGGGCCGGGTGGAAGGGGGGCTGAGCGGGAATCCCAGGGTTAAGAGGCCGAGGAGCCGGCAGCGGCAGGAAGCAGTTTCAGCCCAGAGATTCTCAACCTGTGGTGCCTGGACCAGCAGCTCAGCGTCACCTGGAACTTGTCAGAAGTGCAGGCTGTGAACCTGAAAGCCCAGTCCTCCAGGTGGTTCTGATGCACGCTCCAGCCTCAGAGCCTCTGCTTCAGGAAAACTAAGATAAAGAGCACGGAGGGAGGGTGACACTTGGCAGGTCTGGAAAGCGGGGAGGAGGGGGAGGGAAGTCAGCGCGGTGGAAAGCACCCAGAGTGTCAGGCCTGACTGGGGGAAACACCGAGTTCTGCAGAGATCTGCTCATTCGGGGTGTCTCATCATTGTTCCATTTTATGTTCTATATCTTAACTTGGATGTCAGTGACATAGAGCTCAACCTATCTGCAATAAATCGCAAATTACATTTTATAAGTACAATTTACCAAAAGGCAACAAGAAGTTGTTTTACTTTATTCATCATTTTAACCTAATTTTCCCATGTGTGTCACTGATTTTTGAATTTTTAATATTTTATCTAGAATCCGTGTTAGGCTATACCCGAGCCCAGCAATTCTGTGTTGCTCTGTTTTTCTAAAGATCAGCTATTTTTCAAATAAGAAGTTGGTAATGACATGTTAATAGATAAATCGACAAAATAACTTATTTAACTGTATCCTTAAGTTTATTCTTTCAGCAGTTGTATGACATCCAACATCTAGGTTCTTTCAGAATCCCTCAAGAGTTATTTCCATTTTAAAGCAGAGAAAATGGAGGCACAGGATGATTAAATGATTTGTCTGTGGTCCCCCTACTAGGAAGGGGTCAAATTGGGATGAGAAGCCAGCTATTCTGACAGAAGCTTATGTCTGTAAAATCACACATGGGTACTGTGGTAAAGGACTCTTACGTCCCACAGTCTAAGGGCCTTTTCTCTGGACTTGAAGGCCTGCCTGTTTCCCGGAGTTCATGCTGGGAGGGGTGTTTGTGCAGAGGGACCCTTGGGGAGCTGCTACATCATGCAAACTTGATTATCTTGTCCGACATTATTGATGTCAGCAGCCATTGTGAAATGAAGTTTGGGAGATGGAGTGTGGAGGACAGCACTTGTAATTTTTAATAATCATCCTCTTTTACTTCTTGTGGGGAGGCTGTGGGTGCTTTAATGGAATCTGTCTGTCATGATGAAGAAGTGGACACAGTGTCTTGGCACACTCCAGGCAAGCTCGGGGCTTCAGTCCGCTCGTTTCTGGTGAACAAGTTCCTCAAGAACCTCAAATAGTCTCCACCGTTAAGGCAGACTGGGAACGACTGAGGGGCCAGGGAGATTGTGACCCCTTGATGTTTAGTCATCTCTGGAACTGGTGCCCTCCGTAGGCTTGGTACCCAGCAGGTGTTGGCACAGTGATGGCTGATTCCAAACTTAAAGAACCTTTCCACCTAGAGTTTCAACAGCTCAGTTATCCACTGCTTCAAGTTCAAAATCTCCTTATCCGACTACCTTGTCAGGTTCTCCCTTTGCATGTCATATGGCCAGGACAGGACAGGTGATGTCCCCTTCAAGGATGTTTCATGTGGAGCTTGATGAACGGCATCACCATCTGCCCATTCTCCCAAGCAGGATGACGCCCTGGCATCATTTCTGATTTCCAGTCTCCTTTGCACCAGGTACCTACTCATTCATCAAGCGGTGCCTCTCCTATTCCCTCACTATCACCTGAACCCTCACACTTCTCTCCATCTCCACCACCAACTCTCTGGACCATGCCAGCTGCAAACCTAATTGGTTTCCCTGTCAATCCATATTCCACATAGTAGCCAGAGAGACATCTAGTCAACTCCTACTTAAAACCTCCCATGGCACCTTGGGTCAAAGTTCAAGGTCTTCACATGACCTAAGGCCCTGCGAGCTGTGGTTCTCACCAACTTCTTCACCCCCATCTCCCACCCTGCTCCCCGCCTCCCAAATCCACAGTCTCCAACGTGCCGCGCCTCCTTGAAGCCAGCCTTCACACATGCTGTTCCCTCTGCCCAGAGCATCCTTCCCCTGCTCCTTGTCTGGCCAACTCTTGCTCATCTGCCAGGTCTCAGCTTGACAATCTTCAAGCTGAAGCCTGTCTTCAGTGAGGACTTCCCTGACAGGAAAGGCAGACACTTGTAAAGCCCTTGCTCTCTCCCAGGGACCCACCAGAGCGCTTTATATACACTGACTTGTTTAATCCTTGCAGCAACCCTATGGCATAGCTGAAACATATTGTCTGCAGTTTGCAGATGGGGAAACTGAGGCACCAAGAGGTAAATGAACTTGCCAAGGCCACATGTTTAATAGAAGAGCCAGGATTCAAATGCTTACATCTGGGCTCCCCAGCCTTTGCGCCAATCCCCACACCACAGGCCTCTCAGCCCTGACTGCAGGCAATGGCTGGTGATGCACTCACTTGTACCCCAGACCCTGGAATTCATTTCTGCTGCTGCTGCCGCTTACCCAGTGATAGTCTCCCCACCACATCTAAAGCATCACATGGGAAGGACTTGTCTTGTTCACTGGTGCATTCCCCCCATTGCTCAGGAAGACATTCTTGACTCAATGAATAAATGATTACGAATCCTCCCTCAGCACGTTTCCTGTTGGAGCCATTGTTGTTCCCCCAAAGCATTCCAGGTTCACTCTGGGGCAGAAGCAGGGGCTGTTTGTAAACATTCTTGGCTGATCAAAGGTGTGCAAACACGGAGGGGAATCGCCCACCAGGGGCTTGGATGAGGTCCTTGTGTCATAGAATAATTCGTATTTTGGTTGGTATCTCCTCTCTCCCAGCCCAGGAAGCGTCCAAGCTTTCATTTGGGAGCTCTAAGCCTCTCCTCTCTAGAAAAAGGAGGTTTTAGTGACTTCTCTTGCCAAAAGCAAAAACTGCTAGGAACCTGGAAGAAGCACGGTGCCCCGATTCCTGTGGGGAGAGGTGAACTGGAGCCACTCAACAAAGGGGAAGCGGACATCCCCTCCTCCTTGGCCAGGGTCTGTGTGGAGACTCGGCTGCAACAAACAGATGGAGATTGCTGCAGAAGGCTGGAAAGGGGGCTGGCCTGGAGAGCTGCCGGGAGGCTCCTGTGGGTCCTTTTGCACTGGACTGGACAATGGTGAGGGGCAGCCGAGCGCTCTCCCTGGAGCTCAGTGACAGCCCAGGGTCGGGGACCACTGGCATCTGGGAGCTGAAGAAGCCCCTGGGGCTGAGGGCCTGCCCCGGGGTCCCCCCACTGGGGTCTGGTACCTGTGAGCTCAGGTCCTTAATGCCACCCCAGGGTGGGGGAAGCGATGTACCTGAAGCTGAGTGTGCTGTCCCTGGGCCATGTGGGGGTTACTGGCGACTAGACTAGACTCAAAGATGCGGCGTGTCTTTCTCCCCAGTGTCGTCAGCACACCCGAAGCCCTGACAGGGGCCCTGGGACCTTGTCTTAGGTGCTGAGCACACAAAGCAGACTGGATGGGGGGAGGGGGGCGTGGGCAGAGCCTCGGGCCGAGTGGGATCATCCCTGCAGGATGAGCGATGGTGACGAGCTGCCTTCGGTGCTGCTGCAGCTCCGATGGCCTTGAAGGAAGATGTGGCGATGCAGCTCTGAGCTCTCTGCTGCTGCTCTGTGGGTTCTCCCCACCCACCTCCTGCACCAGAGCCTTGTAAAGTCTGGTTTCAGGGGCTTGGGAAATTTGCTCTGCCCGGTGCCTCTGGATGTCTGTGTCTGGGGCTCAGGTGGAAGTCCCTCTTCTAGTGGAGCAGTCAAGCCTCTTCTGGGGTAGGGAGGGCCTTGATGGTGAAGAAAGGCCTGGAAGCCCCTTCGGGAGGGCCCGCCGGTTCTTCAGAGTGTCGTCCTGTTGCAGTGATCAGGTTCATCATGGTTATTCAGCTACACTCGCTTTTCCTTCTGCCTGTGACTCTCCCTCTGTCATAGGGGGACGCCTCCACAGTGGGTCCTCGAAGGGAACCCATCCTCAGGGACACCCGAGGGCTCAGCCTGCCAGGTGAGAGTGGGGCAGGAAGGAACAGTGGCTGGTGGGTGAGGCAGGCGAGGCAGATTGACAGGAGAGTTTTATTCAATAATTAATAAGCAGTGGGCCAAGCAGATGTGACGTTAGGAAAATTTAATTAGAACATGCAACTTATATATGTAATTGGATGCCTGGGGGTAATAATAATGCATTTTCACAATACCCCTCTAACCAAAAAAAAATAAAAGGTTTGTTTCGAGTCATAAAATGGGATCAGTGGTGAACAGCTGCAGACGCTGGGCTGTCCTTTCTGCTGTCCCGAAGGTCACTTCTGTGACCCAGCCTGTGGTGCATGGCATGGTGCCGAGTAGGTGCTTGGGATATTTGCTGTTACAGAGTTTTCTGATGAGATTAAATAAGTTAGGGCTTTCGGGACTTCGCTGGATGGTTGCACATTTAATCCCAGAATGAGTCTAATCAGATTGAAAGTGGCTCTTCTTTATTTGTAGCTTCTCCTTTTTTGAGGCACTGAGCTAAGAGCTCATGGTAATTTATCTCGGGTGGTCCTCCAACAGCATGGCAGGTATTCTCCTACGTTTTACAGCCCAGGAACTTAAGGCCCAAATTCATCTCCAGTCTTGGCCAAGTTCACCTAATAGGAAGTGATGGAGTTGAGACTTGAACCAGGTCTTCAGGCTCCAGAGCCCCTGCTCTGAACTGCCAAGTAAGTACCTTCTCCAGGGGCGTCTCCATGTGGCGACCCTCAGCCCTGTGTGCTTGGCTGCTGGGATTAGGAAGGCATAAGGCATGAGGGATGCAGACAGCTGAGGTTTTCATAAAGGGCAAAAGCTGGATTTCACTGCTTTTCCTGCGTGAGCCTGCCTGGTGAGCAGGGGCTCCGGGGAGCAAGGTGAGGCTGTCAGCCCTGTCTGGGGAGGTGGGCGCCGGGAGGCTGTGGGGTGTTGGGTCAGACAGTCGAGGCCCAGATGCTAGCTCTGTGCCCATGGGCTGTGGGATTTGGCATTTGGGACTGTGGTCATCTCCACGAGGTTGATTCCTGAGAGGGTGGGGTGAGATTAACGACGACGTGTTGCCCATCATGCCCCCATTCATTCCATTTCCTGCAGCAGCCCGAATCCCGCTTTCTAAACTACCTCTCTGCCCTGAGGCGCCGATGGCCTCCCACGTCACAGGGTGAAACTCACATCCCTGCCTGGCCCGAGGCCCACGTGCTCTCCCTCCTGCCTCTCCCTCCAGCCTCTTCCTCACTCACCCCTGCCACCCTGCGGTGCCTACCTCAGGACCTTGGCACGTGGTGTTCCCTCTGTCTGCCATCCCCCCATCCCCCATAGCCTCATGGTTGTTTTTTTATTTCCCTGCGGTCTCAGCTCAAATGCCACCTCATCAGAGAGCATGTCCCCGGCACCACAACTAAGGGAATACCCCCCACCCTGTCCCTGGCACGCCTGGCCCCTTCAGTGCGCATTACAGCTCTGCGTAACACTTTCTGCCATCAGGTTCGCTTGCCCACAGGGAGGCCTGGACCTCACTGTGGCCCCTGTAGTGTCCCTGTGCCTAGAACTAGCTCATAACAGGCATGGAACGAGGGAGTGAGAGAATGAAAAGTGCTACATGGTGAGAGCTGAATCAACATTAGTGGTTCCTGATAGTTTGTTTCTTATTTTTTAGAATTTTTCATTATCAATTGGTTTATAGTTTCTGCACGGAATTTTGCTGTTAATGAAGTCATACAGAATTCTGAAACTGTCTATAAAACCAGTGTGTGTTTATAACTTTTCTAACGTTAAAAGAGTACTTTTATGGAAAATTTAGAAATCGCATTATTGTATAAGTAAAATAAAAATCACCTGTAATATTTTTTAACATTTTCATTCCATCTCATTTAAGGTTGGGTAAATGCTTACAATTTTGGCTTTTCATTTTCTGTTTTTTTAAAAAATTATGGTAAAATGCACATAACATAAAATTTGCCATTTTAACCATTTTTAAGCATACAGTTCTGTGGCAATAAGTACATCCACATTGTTGTGCAATAGTTATATTTTTAAACCCACACAATCCTCTCACCTTTTCATCTCTCTTGGAACAGAGAACAGTTTTAATGGGAGGAAAGCATGCTTCCCTGATTCACGTGTGTGAGGCTGGGTTAGAAGGAGGCCTGGCAGGTGGTCCTCCTTGAGGCTCTGATGGGGAGGCCGCCTCCCTTTCATGTCTCCAGCTTCCAGGGGCCCAGCCTCCGGCTTGCTCTCATTTGGTCTCTTGCCTGCCCTCCCACGGTGCCTTCCCAGACAGGAGCTGTCCCCACCATGGCCGTGATAACTGAAGGCCTAGCGTGGAGGTCTGCTTTGGCTGCTGGAATGTCTGGTTAAAGTGTGGCTCGGCGACCCCACCCCCACCTCCCCGGATCACCGGGCAGCTCCTCGGAGGGGCAGGCCCCTGCTCACCCACCCGGGCCGCGGGGCGGAGGGTGCAGGGCAGCCGAGAGCCCCTCACCAGACCCAGCCTCACAGCATCCCCGCAGGTCACTTTCGTCTCTCCTCCGTTCTTGCTTCAGATTTCATGGAAAAGCAAAAGAAAGACTTCAGATCTTAGGAGATGCCACAGATAAATAATTTCACACTGTGGCAGATGCATGGGAGGGACAGGCAGCGTCTGACTTTCCTGGCAGGTCAGGGAGGGCCTCTCTGAGGAGGTGGCATTTCAACTGGCCCGTGGGGACCAGAAGGAGCAAACAGCTGAGGCAGCAGTGGGTGCAAGGCCCTGGCAGGCACACTCGTGAATTCGGGGCTGGAGTGAACAGGCGGGCTGTGGGAGTAGAGAGGAAGCGCTCAGAAGCTGGGGCGCCACAGTCCTGACCACCGGCAGGAGAACTCCACTCTGGAGTATGAGGACCACGCATCACGTGGCCAGAGGAGGTGGAGCCGGGAGCAGGACGGACCTGAAGCTGACTGCAGGGTGCTGTGTCGGGGTCACACAGCAGGAGCAGAGGAGGGCAGGGCCTTGGGCACGCCCACTCCCCCGGCCAGGCAGCACGTATGGTGGTCTGCCTCTGGGGTGATTGCGTGGAGAGACAGGTGAGCGTGTGGTACAGTCACCCCACTCAGGAGGTCCTCAGCCTCCCCCGTTCTGCAGGAACGTGGGCGACAGGCAACCCTCATCTAGCAGGGCAAACAGCCGCGGCCCAGAGTCCAGCCAGCCTAGTTGTGGAGACTGTGCCATTGGGGCCTCCTGCAGGTTTGCAGTTCCGGGAGCCGGGCTGTGGCTGTTTTCTCTCCTCTCTGTGTCATCCAGGGCCCAAGGGAGGCTCTGGCCAAGGTGGAGAGGAGGCCAGGGGTGTGTGAGTGCGTGTGTGTGCGCGCAAACATGTAACAGAATGGCTACTGCAGCGCCCTCTCCAGGTCTGGCGACCCCAGCGGCCTGAATGAGTCTGTACACACCGGCCAACACCACTTGCTCAGTGACATGCTGAGGCTGCTCCTGGATACAAATTCTATTTGTTTCTCAGTTATTTTCCTAAAATGCCGGTGTTGCCACTCCCTCTGCTTCATTAATTCTTCTTTTTCTGTCTGGATCCACAATGGGGCCTTCACTCTCATCAGCTGGTGCCATATTTATTTCTAGCTCTCTCAAGATTCTTCTGAGATTTTGTCCCAAAGACCTGCCAGGTGGCCACTTGGGAAATACTCCTGGAAGGCTTCGGATCCAGGCTCGCTGCCTGGTCCATGCACCCCGCCTTCCACAGTTAGCTGGCTTCAGAGCTCAGTGTTAGGGAAACACTGTCTCTCTGATGAGGACTAGGGTGGGTCCGAGTCCTGTTTGTAGGGTGTTTGTCATACAGAAAATCAAGTACATCTTTGGGGTCTTAACCAGAATGGAATTTCCCAGAAACACTGGGCTGTCTCTGTGCCTGAGGCCCTTGCACTTATGAACAGATGGTTTAAGGGAGCCAAGGGGTCCCCAGGTTTCCCAAGCCTCCTCTGACGTGAAGTGGCCGCGTGGGGTGGGGCTTCCACTTCTGCACTTGCCAGTGATGGAAACCGTCGTAGCCACCCTGACGTGGCCTCGAGGGGACGGCCTCCTGCCGCCCCTGCCTGGCCATGAAGCTGCGGGCTGTTCCCGTGTCAGGCATCTCCGCACCAGCAGCGGAGTGTTATTTATGGCGCATTGCGCCGTTTCACCCACAAGATATTTTCACTGAATCTGAAAACCTCTTTACTATCATTCTCTCAATTCTCTCCGGCAACGAGATGAGGGGGAGACATGGAACCCTAATGGGGACACGCACAAAGTCACGGCGAGGGACGACAGGGCTGACCACGTGCTTTGGGGGCGGGTTCAAGCCATTTCCCTCCCAAGTGGCACTTTAGAAGTGTGTTTCCCCAGAAAACTCTTTGTTCTAGACAAATATTGCCAATTTCACTGATACTGGTTGTTGACTGGGATGATTTACTGTGGATCTCGTTAACTGCATTTTGGGCACGAGCTTTGAAAGTGGTCCACTACCTTCTGACGCTGAGGAGGAGCCATGCCCCTGCCCCCTGCCTCCATTTGCCTAGGCTGGGCCCCCGTTTGCTTTGGGGACCCACCCACCACTCTGCCGGTGTGGCCATTTGCTGCCTGCCCTTAGATTCACTCCTTCTCCTCCCTGCTCTTCCCCGCATCACGAGGAACTACATTTCCCAGCCAGCTGACGTCAGCTAAGGGGACACACAGCTGCAAGAGAGGAAGGAGGGAGGGAGAGAACTAACCGGGCTTCCCCGCTCTCTCGCAGCCTTGGGAGGGGTCTCAGCACTGGCCCTCGCTCCCACTGGGCAGCCACCCTGCCTTGTTCCCAGCTCCAGCCATGAATTCAACCTCAGCAGGATGGCCTTGGCACCTGTGTTCTGGCAATGCCACCTCCTCCTTCCATTTCTTCTTTGTCCTCGGGGTTATTTCACCAGTGATGGAAGAGCAGAGAAGCCAACGGGATCGGGAGGCAACTCAAGAGATGAGAAACACAGGAAGCCACTCCCACCTCTTGCTGAACCTACCCAGAATCCAGAATGCAGGAAAATCTAGGCTGGCTTCTGTTTCCTTGAATGGACCCTGATTAACCATTCATATGGTGTTCATGTGACCCAGGCCTGTCAATCAAAGAGCCACACCCTCCTTAGCAACAATGAAGGAGTGAAGGGTACGTGACTTAATGAAGCCAGTCAGAAGCAATAAGACTTAATTCTGAGTCTTTTGCTTGAATTAAGGGGAAGCTGCCTCTCTCTTCTGTACGGAGGGGGACCAGGAGCTGCTTCAGACCAGCATCCCAACATCATCATATGAGCTTGGTCTGTCCTGAAGACAGATCTCCTAAACTTTGCTGAACGCAGGCCAATAACTTCCTCTTTCAAAGGGGTTGGATTTTATCGCTTGAACAGAAAGAGTCTTTTAACAGCCTCCCTTACACATAGTGGGAGTCACCCAGGCAATGGGATGAGGTGAGAAGAACATGAGATGGCATCAGTTACAATCGGTCCTGGGCCAAATCTTCTGCTTCCACCTGGGGACCTCAGCTCCATCCCCTGTCATTTGAGAGGTGGACTGTGCCTCCGGGCCTGGAGTCAACTGCTTTGAAACGTGAGGAATACGTGCAAGACTCCGATGTCGTGGTGCTGGATGTCCCACCCCACTGCTCTTCTCAGCCCCCCCTTTAAGATGAAAGGCATGTCTTACAATGCACTAACTCATTTAGGGCTGCCTTCCTTAGGGGCAGGACAACGAGTGTGTATAACAAGCCTGGATTTGAGGGAGGAGAAAGGTGCAAAAAGTTGCCAAAAGGGCTGCTAGATTTGACCAGCATCACATTTTGACAAAAAGTAGGCTCCCAACAGAGGAAGTGCCCACTGCCCGCTAAAAGGCATGGGGCTGTTGCTATCAATAAGAATGCATTTACTTATGCTAACACTATTGCCCAATTATTAATTCCCATTTACTGTGTTAAGCATTTTATGTACATTTTTTATTGACTCGGCACAACATCCAACAAGCTGCATAGCTATTTTCCTTGTCCTTGGTTCACAGACAAGCACACGGAGTCTCAGCTGAGTAAATTTCTCACGGCCAGAGTGGAAGGCTGAGGGAGTTAGTGTATAAACCCCGACACTGGGCCTGTGTTCTCAATTGTACTGTTCTTGGGGAGTCTTACTGATTAAAAAAAATTCTCCTCTGCTTCTGGTAGCAACATGAGATTTATCTGCGCCAGTATATGGTGACGATTGTGCTAACACTTCTTGAGTCTTAATCGTGGTTGTCAATGTTGCCCGTCACCACCCCTTCCCCACCTCTGTGCCCGCAGCTGCTCCCTGGCCCCTGGAATCCCACCTTCCCACGGCGTGGCCACCATCTGTTTTGGCGTCACTCTGGGTATGAATTCCTTGGGAACTGCTTTAGCAGAACATGCGGGGAGAGCCTTGGAGTCCCGGGGAGCACAAGTTAGTGGAAGGAACCTGGGATTCGGAGGCCGGGTCTAATCCTGGGTCCTGTCCCTGAGTGGCTACTAGCTGCTCGCTGAGGAAAAGCCCCAGCTGCGCCTTCTCATGCAGTTTTAAAAAGGCATCCAAAGGTGGGGCTCTGCTAACCCCTGCAGGTTCTGGAGGTGGGAACACTTAGCAGTTTTGAGCACTGACTTCAGAGTCAGGCAGAGCCGAATTCAACTCCTGGCTCCCTGACGAGACCTCACTGCACCTCACTCAGATTCTTCCACTGCAAACTGGTCTCACAGGACCAACAGAGTCACGTACCTGTGGCCCCCAGTACAGCGCCTGCCACCTGCAAGTGTCCATAGAAAGCAGTGTTATTGTTGCTGCAGCTGCTGTTAGTATTATTGTTATTGCGAGTTTGCGGTTCTGCAGTTTCCTTTCTCTCATTCCTCTAGCACCAGGTGGCTGTGGTCCACCAGCCGCCCTTCAGCAAGTGCTGTTCAAGGGTTCCTGAAGTTGTGGGCAGCCCTCATTCGCCTCGGTTCACTTTGAATTGCTTTTTAATGGGAGAGAGATAAAGTGAAATTACAGCCTTGGGTAGCTGCTTGCTTGGGAGGCCGGGGGCAGCCCAGGCCTTTGCCTCATATACTAGAGCTGCATTTACAGTCCCAAGAGCAAAGGGACAGATCGCAAATCAGATCATTTATTGCTGCTGCTAGCTCAGCGAGGAGAAAATTCCTGAGGGATGGAGGCGGGGGCTCTGGCTGTGAGTGTAACACTTTGGTCCCAGGGCTCCTGAGGACCAGACTGGCACGCTGGTGATATTGGCTTATGAGAGCAATAAACGGGCGCCAACATGCTGTGTGTGTATGTGTGGGGGGATATCCATATATTTTCTGCTCATCAATCAACCTGTGATTCTGTGTGTGAGACGGGGAGGCATTCTGATCAAGAGTCTGCAAAAATGAAGCACAGTTGGCAAAACAAACAAACATATTGAAAGTATATTAAGAGCCCCAGGCCTCCAGCTTTAACTGTGACCTTCAGGGCTCTGCTAGTTTGCTTTTAGGAGCAGATGCCAGGAGAAGCTGAGAAGCAAAGCCCATTTCTCTCTGGACCCCAGCGGGCCTGAATCAGGAGGCATTTGGTCCACAGATGGATCTCAGAGTCTTCACAGACCAGCCTATTTTGTTCTTCAAAGTCTCCCTGTTGCCCAGCATGGGGTGTGGCACAATGCACAGGGTGCCTGCTGTAGATGTATTTTCTTCGTAATTTTTGTGAGCCATTGTTGAAAAAGTGATGTGTTCAGAATTCAGAAATTTGTATAAGTCCCTTTACTCCCCTCCCCTTTGTGTTATAGTTGTCTTATATATTACATGTACATACACTGAAAACCCATCCAAAGCCGTAATAGTTATTTCCAAACCTTAAACATATTTTTTTTAAAACTCAAGGGAAGAATAGTCTGTTGTATTTACTCAGATGGTTACCATTTTTGTTGTTTTTCCTTCATTCCTGATTCTTTGAGTTTCCTTCTGTTTGAAGAACCTCCATTAGCGTTTCTCGTAGTGAAGATCTGCTCACAGTATACTCTCTTAGTTTTCCTTCATCTGAGAACATCTTTAATTTGCCTTCGTTCCTAAAAGTTATTTTTTCTGGATATAGAATTCTGGGTTGACAGTTCTTTCCTTTTAGCTCTTTAAAAATGGTGTGCCACCTCCTTCTGGCCTCTGTGGTTTCTGATGAGAAAACTGAAGCCATTCAGACCATTGTTCCCCTATGGGTCATAGACTGTTTTTTCCTGGCTTTTTCAAGATTTCTTTTCTGTGACTTTAGTTTCAGTGGTTTGATTACAATGCGTCTGGGTGTGGATTTCTTTGGGTTTATCTCTTTTGGGGCTTACTAAGCTTCTTAAATCTGTAGGTTTACATCTTTTGACAAATTTGGGAAGTTTTCAGCCATTATTCATCAAATAATTTTTCAGCCCTATATTCTTTCTCCTCTCCTTCTGGCACTCCCATGACATGAGGGCTAGAACTTTTGCTATTGTCCCATAGGTCTTGGGGGCTCTTTTCATTTTTTAACTCATTTTTTTCTCTCTGTTGTTCAGATTGGATAACTTCTGTTTATTTATCTGATTTTTCCTCCTGTCATCTCTTATTCTGCTTTTGAGCTCATTCAGTGAGTTTTTAAAATTCTCGTTGTATATTTCCAGTTCTAAAAATTCTATTTGGTTCTTCTTTACATTGTCTATTTATTTTTTGAGATTTCCTCGTTTATTAATCACTTTTAAATGTTTATTATTGCTTTTTTTGAAGCATCTTTGTATAATAATTTTTTTAAAGTTTTGGTCATAAATTCCAACATCTGCGCCATCTTGGTTTTGGTGCTGCTGATGACCATTTCGCATGTAAGTTAAGATTTTCCTCATTTTTCATAAGCTGAATCATTCTGGATTGTATCCTGGACATTTTGACTATTATGTTATGAGACTCTAAGTCTTGGTTATGGAGACTTTTGGAGAATGTTGACAATTTTGTTTTAGCAGGCATTTGAACTGTTTACGTGCAAGCCACAAGTTCCAACCCACCTGTGGGCTGTAGTTCCAATCATCAGCTCTGTTTTCCAAGTCTTTACCTGCTTCTGAGAACTGCCCTGTGTGTGACACCCAGGGGCCAGTGGCTAATAGATCAGATCTCAGATTACTTGGCATGAGGATTAGGATCAGGTGCTCCTATGTGCCACTTGGATTCATAAACATCTTATAGGGTTGCTTCCCCAGCTCCTTCTCTCGGAAATTTCCATAGGGCTTTCTGACTCCCTGGAGATCTTCTTTTCCATCCTCTATCCAGAATGTTGGCATTTCAGTTATCCTGCTCTGCCATATGTTTCTGTAACTGTGCCTGCCCTGGGTCCAAGTGGTGGGAGGACAGAGAGAATAAAAAGCAACAGGGGTTCACCCCACACTCCTGGTACCACAGCTCCACAGACTGGATAGGAAGAATCCTACCCTCAGGATTTTGGCTCCTGTGTGCCCCTAATTCTGCCACTGTTGCTTGCTTGGGGGCTGAGAGAATGGAGACAAGAAAAAATGGGGTGGGGAAAGATTTCTGCAGTCTTTCAGAGTCTGAAGAGTTCCCTGTCCATTCTTTAAGCCAGAATCAAAGGCCTTCTCCAGAGTCCTCTCTGTCTGTGTCCTGATGCCCACTTCCAGGTCTCAGGCTGTGCTGAGGCTGGGCATTCTGAAGGAAAAGGATAGTAAGCTAACTGCCAGTTCTGAGGTACTTCAAATTCTGCTCTCCTTCCTGGATTTGCCTACCACTATGTGCTTTTCAGAGTCCTCAAATGCAATTTTGTCTAGGTTTCATAGCTGCACAGAACCTGGGAGAGACAGGGTAAAGTGTGCTTTCTCCATCTTTCCTGAAACTGGACCCCAATTCAGTTTTAAATACAAACTTATATATGTTTGTGTAAATTAAATTTCAAATGACACAGAAATATATAGAGTAAAAGGGAAAAAAGAGGTCCTCTCTTCTCCATTGAACCCCCTGAAGGTAAGGGCTGTTGATGTTTTAGTGTGTATGATTTTCCAGATCCTTCTCTCCTACACACAGGCATTCTTGTGGGAGACACTGTGGTCCAGGGGTCAGAGGTGCCAACTCAAGCCTTAGAAGGGTTTCTGATTCAGGTTCCCCATAACTTTTGCAACTTACTGAACTTCACCAAGTCTCAATTCTCAATGACGTAAAGTAGGACAAATAACACCTGCCCCTCAGGGAAGTTTTGAGGGTGAAATGAGCTAAGTAAGGCATATAGGATTCCCAAAACAGACCTTGGCATGTAGTTAAGTGCCAATAACTGTCTCTATATTATGATATTTATAAAACATATGTCTATGTTTGAATATCACTCAATGTGATAAAGCCGTAGAGCGTTGCTTTGCCCTCTCTTTGCCTTGGACATCTCCTGTGTTAACAGCTATAGATTCACATTATTCTTTGGGATGGCTCCATGCGACTTTGCTGTGTAGACATGTAGTAGCTTATTTTCCCTCCTTCCCTGGAAACCCTGTTTCCTCAGGATCTTGCTCTCCATTTCCCTCTAACAGCAGAGGGGCAACTCCCATCCTCTTGATTGTTTTCATGCTCTTCCATAAACAGTGGTGACTTGTGATGAAGCCGCAGGAGAAAGGGCTCTAAAACTCCCAAGAGAGAGGTGGCCACCTTCCGTCTTAATTCACCGAGGTCGCTGGCTGACCCTGTCTGGATTTGGGGTGGGGGACTCATCAGAGTGCAGATTAAGGGCTCCAAGGTTTGTGCGTTACATAAACTGCAGGCCAGGTACTGACTGGTTTGCTTCCAAGAGTGCAGCACATCGCTTTTCTCCTGGACCAGAAATGGCTCCCTATGGAGTGTTCTCGTTCATTCCAGGAGCAGAGTTAAGGTCCTGGGATGGCTTTTCCAGGCAGTGAGTGAGGAGCACGGAGCACCAGGGACATGTTCGGGACTCAGCACTAGATAATGGTGCACACAGGACTAGCTCCCCCTTCACTTCCATTCAGTCTCTGTGGGAGCATCAGAGAGCGCCGTGGACGGGCCCCAAGTCGTCTTTACCGGCCCTCCAGTCCTGTTTCCTCCCCTTCTTCAACAGGGAGAACGGATTTTGGGGCCCAGAGTTGGACAGGCCACAGTATCTAGGCAGAACTTAATAATCTTCATGGGTTTTCATGGTATTTACTGTTTTATTATTGCTTTCTATTTGTGGCAAGTTTCACTTCTAGGTGTATTTAAGTTTGAAAAGTGAGATAATTTGAAGAAAAACATGAAACAAAATGGCGTAGGTTGTACGTGGAGTTGGTATAATTCATGCAGGGGGTTCCTAGATGCTTTAAGTTTGGGAACCATTGAACTCAGGTGTGAACGACTAACGGCAGGGCTTTCCCTGAGAGCAAGCTTGGAAGAGGGAAGGGAAGACCAGTGCAAATGAGTGCAAGAATGTGGTCCAGAGTAACATGGGAGAACTCCACCCGTTTTCTGTATTTGCTGAGAACTGGCCCTTCCTTTGGGCCCCAGGCTGCCTGCTGAGGGGAGAGAAGAGGAAGGAAGTGGGCCAGCCCAGGGCAGGCAGGTGGACGGGCAGGGCAGGTGACCACAGCCTGCTGGCTGCACTGTGCTGCTGAAACCTGGCTTCACCGGAGAGGAAGGTCCCTCCCCTCTGTGCAGACAAGACCTCTCTGCTGTCTTTTTTTTTTTTTTTTTTAGTTAGTTAATTAATTAATTTTTATTTTTTTATTTTTTTTTGGCTGTGTTGGGTCTTCGTTTCTGTGCGAGGGCTTTCTCTAGTTGCGGCAAGCAGGGGCCATTCTTCATCACAGTGCGTGGGCCTCTCACTGTCGCGGCCTCTCTTGTTGCGGAGCACAGGCTCCAGACGCGCAGGCTCAGTAGTTGTGGCTCATGGGCCTAGTTGCTCCGCGGCATGTGGGATCCTCCCAGACCAGGGCTCGAACCTGTGTCCCCTGCATTGGCAGGCAGATTCTCAACCACTGTGCCACCAGGGAAGCCCTCTCTGCTGTCTTATTCCATCTGTTCTCCACTCCCCAGTTCTGCAAGGCCAGCCTCCGTTTTCTCCTGGGGGCATATCTCTCTTCTACTGTTCCTCCACATGGTACTCACAGGAGTACCAGCTCTGGCAAGAGTACATATTCTACACTTTTGGACTCAGTGATTGGTTCAAGGCTGGGCTTGTTACCCAAGACAGTCCAAGCAGGCTGAATCTGGAGGCTGCTCTCCTGCCGGGTTGGGGTTGCTAAGCTGATGGGGGCAGGCAGGGAGCTCCCTGTGAACACAGGGCCCTGAGACTAAAGCCACCACCCACGAAAGCACAGCTGAGAGAAGGAGGAAGGCCTGCTCCCAGTGTCCCCATTTGAGCATCTGCATCCATCTGGGACTGGACTTTTCATTTGTGAGCCAATAAGTCCCTCCTTTCCCATTTTATTTGCTGAAACCCATTTGAGTTGGATCTTTGTTATGAGCAACTCAGTCTTAATACACCTCTTTATTACTTGGAAAAACTCCTGTGCTCTGGATTGCTGTCCTTATAGCAAAGAAGTCATGGAAACAGGCACTGGAGATGGGACCTGGGCTGAAATCCCAGCTCGGCCACAAGTGGGCTGCAGGAGTCTCAGCAAGCCCTTCCATGGGCTGACATCAAGGTGATGCACCCATGCGGAGTACGTGGTGAGTCAGTGTGACTGCTGATGGTGATACTGGTGGTTAAGATATGATCTGAATTACAGTGAAACACCTGCTGCCTCCAGTGGTGAATGTTGTTTCACTCTCTCATCTTTGGTGAGGGGTGTGTGCTGTGGGGAGTGGGCTTGGAACTATGGCTTCCACACACTTCCGGGTGTGTCTTGATAAAGTCTAAGACTGCAGCAAGCATTCAAGGGTAGAGAGACGCCCCTGGTTAGTCCGGCCTGAGTGGCATCCAGGGCTGTGGTGGGCCTTTGGGGAGACAAAAGCTCCATCTCCCTCCAGATGGTGCGCTGTGTTCATTCACGTGGAGCCCAGGTCCTGCAACGACTCTCATCCCTCACAGAAGCCAGCCTGCGGGCTGGACAGACACAAGGAGCCTGGGGAAGGCCAGAGCAATCGCAAAGCAGCCAAGTGTCCTGGTGACGCCGTGCTGGAGCCTTCCCTGCGCTGTTCCACGTATCAGCAGATCAAACTTCTGGGAAGAATTCAGCCTTCAACTGATTTTCTCACCAAGTGTCCCCCAGCCTGGCAGCCTTGTCGTGAGGGTCTGTGGAATATTCCAGTTGTTGGACGTGCTCCCTGGGCTGCTCATCAGGAGCAACTCAGGTGAATAACAAAGGGAGCAGACAGAGCTGCTAGTCAAATGTCTTGTGCTGTCATCGGGCAGGACACCACCTCGCAGTCAGGTCCCCACGCGGCTCCCATGCAGGGCCTCTGAAACCGAAATCTAACCCCTGGCTCCAGGGAGCCCTGGTGCTCTGTCCCTCACCAAGTCTGGGCTCCTGTTTGCTTCAGCCCCGAACTTGTGGCCCCGAAAGGTGGAGGGCGGCTGTCTGTGGAATGCAGATGGATGCAACTGATCGCATGTACTGTTAACTTCCCCTAGGAAATCAAATAAGTTATTTACCTGTCAGCGAGACACCATCCCAAACCAGCTGTTGACAGCTCTGGTGTTCACCATGGAGAGGGTGTAGGGTGAAGGGGGGACCGTGGCACCCTTAATAACTGCTGTGCATTGACTGTGCCACTTGTTAGTCGGCTCAAGAGCTGTGTCCGACTGCTACAGTGTTCTGAAAAGACAAGTGGCCACAAGGACCAAGTCGGTGCCTCAGTTCATTAAGGCAACTTGTCCTCTAGGGAAAGGAGGAGGGAAAGGAACCAGCAGCTCCTGGCTGCTTGAGTTTCCTGAAGTTCAGGTACATCGGGTCATCGTCAGTGGTTCACAGACATGGCATAAAATGACATAAATCACATGGCGAGGAAGTCACTCTGTTCAGCTCTTTGTTGACCTGGTGGCGTCACATAAGCCTCGGCTGGTGCTGGGTGATCACCACACACACCTCTTACTCCTTCTTTCTGACACAGAGAGAGGGCCTTGGGGTGGCTGCTTCTGCAGGTACCTAGACCGAAAATTCAGTAACACTGGTTGTGTTTCATTTGTTTTAAAGGTTATGTATAGTTAAGGAAAGTGGTACTGCTTTTCCATTTATAGGAGTGAATGTTCTTTGGAATTTGCAACTTACTTCCATTTAATATATCATTTATTTGTTTATTTTTGGCACGTAATACACTCACCTGGCTGAAAATGAAATGTATATGAAAAGGTGCATATTGAAAGTCCTGCCCCCCAGCTCAGTCTCTCACCACCCAGCTCCCACCCATGTGACACCCTGACTCTCGCGTCGGTGCAGCTGTCCAAAGACTTTATGCAAATACCACCTCGTGTGAGTAGACATTCTCCACACAGTGGTAGCGTACATTGTATACAGGCCTGTCTTCTGCATCCCTCTTTGCATAATAATATACCCTGGCCATCTTTCCCTATTTGTGTATTTCCGCACTCTGTTCTGCTGCATAGAATTTCATTGTATGGATGTGCTATTGGTCATCAACCATTCCCTACTGATGGACACTTAAGTTGCTTCTCATCTTGTGATACTGGATGCAGAGCAATTGGAGATAACTTGCACTTACATCTGCCTACACGTGCGTGAGCCCGTCGGGAAGCAGCAGTGCTAGGCACTGCCAGCTCAAAGAGAACATTAGCTTGTAGTTTTGATGGACATTGACAAATTGGGGGTTATAGTTTTGTTCTTAACATTGTTTTATTAATTACAGATTTTCAGAGAAGATACTGTAGGGAAGCCAAATTTGCCACCCCCAAATGTGTCTCTTTGCCATGAGGATTTTTTTGGGCTGATTCTTTTTAAGAAATGTAAGGCTCACTTCTTTTTACCTCTCCCTTAAGTGCCTAAAAGAATGCAGACAGAGGGCCTGGTCCAGGAAGAGAGCTCTGACCAGAGGGGACTACAGAGCACATGCGGTAGATTGGCGGAGCTGGGGGGCAGGGCCTGGAGATCAGAGTCCTCTCTGTGTCCCACTGTCTCGCCTGCTGTGGCAAACATTTGTTTACCAAACATTTGCTTTCCCAGTTTCCTGTGAATTGTCTTCCTCCCCTTTGAAGTCCAGACCCCCTTATGTCCTTCTCCTTAGCTCAGAATTGTGCATAAGCCTCAACTGCCTGTCTGTGGGTCTCATATTCTTGTGGGTACCCCATACATATGTAATTAAATTTGTTTTTTCTCCTGTTAATCTGTCCTATGTTAATTTGATTATTAGAACAGTGAAGTAACCAAGAAGGGTACAGGAAAAGTTTTTCCTGCCCTGCAGTACGAAGCCAAGGATAGTGTAGATGGGCTGAAATCTGTGACATTGGCAGGTGACTGCATCGGGGAGGACTAAAAGGCATTGTCCTTAGCCCCAGAATTACTTGGCTGGGGAACAACCGGATGGGGGGCTTTGGGCACTGCATTCGCTCCTCTCAGTGGGGCCCTGGCCTGGCGGGAAGGGTTCCAGGCGCCCAGACAGGGCTGCCCAAGGTCCCAGGGGCCTCCTGTTTCCTGCCTGTCCTGTTGGAGACTGGCCTTTTCCTTGTTCCTGGATTCCATAAGATTCCTCAGAATAAGCTCCCTTTTGAGCCAGTTTGAGTGGGCTTCTTTTCCTTCTAAGTCAACCCATCCTGAGACATTGCCGCTCCTGCCCCAGTGGAAGCAACCTGATTAGGTGATGTTAGAAATTCCTGTTGCATCCGCTTCTTCTGGTCACATTTTAAAAATTAAAAATCCAAAGTTTGTCTTTGCTTTCTTTTGGAAAAGAATCCGACTTGGCAAAGTTTCCACTTTTTGGTGCCTGCTTTTGTGGCTGACCCCTAATGGTGAGTATTAAGAATTTCTTCTTATATAGTCCAAGGGGCGAAAAGGAATTTTTCATTCAAAAATCGCAAAACAGATTTATGTTGAAAATAATAAGAACTTTGTTGGTGCCCTGGAAAAACATGTGAGAGAAGCAGAGAGTGATCTCTTTTATTCGACCAGATTGTGGAAGTTAATGCACTGGTCTCAAGGGAAGTAAAAGGTCTTTTATTCACCTTGGCAATTTGTTTTCAACAAAAGATTCAGAATGCCTTTTCTTTTTTTTTTTTCCTTTTCTTTTCTTTTCTTTTTTTTTAATAAAGGAAGGATATAGTTAGTTGACCAGGGATTAGCTAGGGATTAAGGGCTGGTTGACTTTGCAATATTTCCACCTGCCTGCGGTGCATATACTTGAATTAACAACGGTAAATAATCAAAAGGGTATTAAAATGTGAGCCGGGCCTCAGAGGGACAGCCCAGAGTCTGTCTCTCTGTTGTATGGAGCCCTGGGGCCTCACTTTACCTCGCTGGAATTCTATGGTTTTGAATTTATAATGTCCAGGGATCTGGGGGTTTCCACAGGCCCCAGGATCGCTCCTGTCACATTGCAAATAGTCCTGATTTGGGGTAATTTTCTTTAATGGCGAAGTTGACTGAGAATCCAGGTTCTATTGAATTGAGAGGCCTGTTTATCACCAGCGTACAGTTATCGGCAGAGACACATTGAAATGACACAAAGGGCCGTAAGAGTGGCTGGGCTGGAGCCAGGAAGAAGGCCAGCGCCTGACCCTGACCATCACGACCACAGGACAAAAGATGTAACCCACAGGGAAAGATTCCCACCACAGACACTTTTCACCTGCTTAGTTAAATTTAACTCAGAAGGCTGGGAGGATGATTTGATTAATTCTGTATCTCAGCGGAAATCGGAGCCTTAGAAGATCAAGGCTTCAGAATTCTCCTGGGGGAAAGACATCAGCCACATGGCACAAAGGAAAACCTCCTTTCTGTTTGTCAGAGGAAGACATAATCGTGCTGCTTCCTCACTGAAGAAGTTTACAAACATTTGCCAGTTGTCAGAAATAATTAGTCTAAAATTGTTTCATAAACCATGGAATGAAACAGTACATGCCTTGTTGAGATCAAAGGGCTTCTGTTACCTTCTTGTAAATCCAAATGAAATCCTTTTGAAAGTAAACTCCTGGAATTAGTGGTGGTTTCTGCTGAGTGTTGGTGGCAGGGGGAGGGGAGCAGAAGGGTTAGGTCAGGAGCGTAGGAAGCTGAGGGAGCAGAGCCACGTCCGGGAACGTGGAGCGGGTCTCCACCAGCAGCGACCTCAGGGCGACACACGGAGGACTTCTGCCACTGAAAGCTCAGGCCCTGCCTTCCTGCCAGGATCTCGACGCAAGGCTGGTATCGTGACCCTGACCTCCCAGGTGGGAGCGAGCGTCAGCTTAACGCCCGGCCCAGATAAGCTCTGGGTAAAGGCAGCTCGATTACTTATTACTGTTATTCATTATTGATGATAGAAACTAGCAGACGTTCATTTCCTGAGGGCTTCATCAGTGCCAGGTGCTGGATGGGGGGTCTGGGAACTAACTCAGAACCGAGGAGGTCTGGCTCCTTTTCTTAACGGGAGGTCAGATCCAAAGTCCCCTCACCGCACACCTGCTGGGCTGCGTCCTGTGTGAATGGTGCCCCCTAGAGGCGAGCCATGCAGCTGCCCCATACACAACTCCAATGACAACCCTGGGAGAGGCACGTGGAGAGGTCGTGGAGGGACTGGGGTGGGGGTGGGGCATGGGGACGCCTTCGGGGGAGCCCTGCTTGAAATCAGTGGGCAGAAGGGGGTGAGATGATAAAGGTTTGATGGTTGAGAGGAAGCAGATAAAACAGTCTAACAATCAGAGTGCTTCCTCCCTCCCTCCCTTGCTCTCCCCCGCCATACACACACACACAACATCTGCGCTCGAAGATCCATCTGTCCTTTTTGGTGATGGTTGTCTGTTGCTATGCTGATCAGAAGTTTGATGTCTGAAGACCCAAATGGTCTCCTTGGAGTCACTTTTCCCTCCTCCTCACTGTCTCCGGCCCCACCCTCTCTGGATTCTCCCAGAGAATGGACCCTCTGCACACACCTCTGCAGCCCCCCTCACCCTGTGCTTGTCCTGTCTCCTTGCTGGAGGGCAGGCAGCCCTGAGACCCAGGGAAAGTCACCCAGACAGAGCTGTGGCGTGGCGGCCGCAGGAGCACAGGGTGAGGGCTGAGCTGCTGCCTATGCAGACGGGGGGACCATACGGCCTGTGAAGGAGGCCTGATCGCTTCGAGGGGCCCCGGAGTTCAGACACAGGCGGCCTGATCGCTTCGAGGGCCCCGGAGTTCAGACACAGGCGGCCTGATCGCTTCGAGGGGCCCCGGAGTTCAGACACAGGTGGCCTGATCACTTCGAGGGGCCCCGGAGTTCAGACACAGGTGGCCTGATCGCTTCGAGGGGCCCCGGAGTTCAGACATGGGAGTTTCTGCTCTAACATTACATAGACAGTCCTGAAAAACCTCCTGTTGTGTGAAATCATGCACTGAAAATCAAACCAAAGCAAACAACACTTGAAAACAAATAGGGGCTATGGGTAAAAAAGGTTTAGGGCAGATCACTCAAAACCTGTGGATATTTGTAACCAAAGCACTCACAGAAAAATAACAATTGCAGTAAAAACACTAACCCCATTCAATCTAGTATCATGGTCAGAGAATCCTTCAAGCCTTGAACTCCCGGCCTGTTCTTCCTTCTATGAGATGTAGGTCCTGGAGGGTATTCACTCTGAATAGAGATGATTTTAAAAATGAAAATTAAAAGCAAAGGCAGGGTCTGCCTTTATACATGGATCCATTGTTTTATGGGAGAAATGGCTGCAGTTTCTGCTCATGGATATGCAAATTATCCCGGTAGCTTGACTGGCAGGGAGTGGAGAGGCTCTTGAAACAACTGAAGCAGGACTGCTTGCATGAAAGGAAGGCATTTCTAGAGCTTTTAAGCATTTTTTTAAATTGATGAGGCTCGCTTTTCAAGTGGGAGAAAGCTTGCCCCCGACCGCTTCAGGCCATCACTGCGCTTGGGGAAACCATGTGTGCGGACCACAGAGGCCCGCCTTACACTTTGCCCCTCCTCCGACAATCCACAGTCTCTGTGAGCTAGTTCTCGCCAAGCAACCTGCGGGGTTGCCGAATCCTCCCGCTGCTTAACCCTTGCAGTGAACCAGGGGCTGCCCTCCTGTGTCTGTGCTCAGAGGGGCCTGGCTTGAGGTTCTCAGACCCTTTTGAACAAGGGCCCACATTTTCATTTTGCGCTGGGATGGCAAGTTCTGTAGCTGACCCTGCCTCTGACCTGTCCCACCGCCCCTCGCTGGGGAGCAGACAGTACATAAGGTGAGAGGTGGGGCCTAACAAAGATTGTCCATCTTCAGGGACGGCAGCGAAAGACGGGAGCTGGGCTCCTCCTGCCTGTCTCCCCACGAGCCCAAACCAGTCCACTGCCAAGCTGGGCTGATTCTCCCACCCAGAACCCTACTCTGGCCTCCATCATCCCTGCCTGGACCAACTCGGTCCCTCTACCACCCACTACCATCACTACAGCCAGAGGGTCCCTTTATGGTACAAGTATAAGCACAAACTCCTGGCCTAAACCTCCCAGTGGTTTTGCATTTTCCTTACAAGAAATGACAAGATGTTGAGGCATTTGTAAGGCCCACCCGGCTGTGCTTCCTGTCGAGGCTCACGTGTCTCCCTAACTCCCCACGCTCAGGCAAGACGGGCTCACCTAGTTTCTCCAAGTTCCGTTCCTTCTTTTCGGTTCTTCTTCCTTTTCACACATGCGGGTCCCCCTGCTAGGTGGACCTATATCCCTGATGACTCATCCCATCTCAGGCTTTGCCTGGAAATGCCTCCCTTCCAGAAGGCTCTGTGGTCCCACGGGCTGCATGAGCCTCACACATGTGGCCACAAAGCTCTGCCTCTCTCCACTGCTCCTGACATCTGTCTCCCCGCTGTTTGCCCACTGGGCTCCAGGAGGAGAGAACTGTGACCGACACACTCAGCACTGCTTCCTCAGTGCTTGAACCATAATAGTAAATTATGCTCAGTAAACATCTACACCTTCACTGAGGAATGAGGGATTGGAAGCTCAGTAAGGTAGGGGGTACCCTCTATGTCTTAGAAACATTCAATTCTCAGATAAAAGACACATTCAAAACATATTATGGTGATCATGTGAAAACAGGCAAGAAAAGTGGTACCTCGGTTCACCAGGGACCCTGAGACAGGAAATCAACCCCTCTGGACCATTAACATCAGCAGGGCATGTGAATCCTTGGTGTTAGGGATGGCCACCACATGCATTCTTGAACATTCTGGAGTCAGTCCTCACTCCATGGAGAATCTGCACAAAGAGAAATAGATATGGGTCTTTGGTGTTTATTTAATGCTAGCGTCACAGAGTTATTTATGGTCAAATACCTCCAGATTATGCACTTTGGAATTTCAAATGCCTTTCCTTTTTTTTTCAGTGTAAAAGCAATACATTCTCATTAAATTTCTGCAGAATTTGAATGTTTATGTATTCTGTAAAGTGAAATCCCTTCCATTTAATCCCCCAAATTCTCCAGCAATGTTTTTCTCAGTAGGTGTGTGGTAGTACCTCATCATTATTTTACAAAATTGAGAGCAAACAAAAACATTCTCCTACAGCTTGCTTCTTTTACTTAACAAATTGTGGATACCTTTCTAGGGAAGTTCATATCAACCTCATTCTTTTCAACTTTTCTCTGCTGTTCGGAAAAATGAAATGACCATAGTTTAATTAGTACTGGTATCGATGGTAGCATAGGTGTTCCCAATTTTTCACAATTACAAACCATGCTGCAAAGACCATTTTAAAAAATACGTCCTTGCATAACTGGGTGATAGTTTCTTTAGGATAAATTCATTCCTAGAAATAGAATTCATGGGGCACATGGCATGAACATTTTAAATATTAATTGACATTGCCAAATTGCTTTCCACAAAAAGGTTGTGAAAAATGTACACTCTTAACAATCTGAGGGAACTCATACCAGAGAGGATGCTTTTGGGTGGAAGTGACAGAAAACCCAACTCAAAATGGTTTAAACAAATGAAACGTTTTGGATCATATAATAGGGAAGTTTGCTGTAAGGGCTTCACAGGTATGATCAGAGCCAGGTTGTCTCGGGCTCCTAGCTCAGCTCTGTGGTCTGCTGTGTGTTCGCCTTACTGCCAAGACAGGTCTCTCCTCATGGTCACAGGAAGGCTGCCAGCAACAACTGGGCTACATGGTCCATGGTCCACATCAGAGGAATAGAACTTCCAGAAAGCACTCTGATCTGTTTCCTACTCTGATTTGGCTCACATGCTTACCCCAGAACCACTCAGTGTGGCCAGGGCAATGTGATGCAGGGGCTGGTTTAGCGCAGGGTCACGTGCTCTAGCCCTAGGGTTGGGTGTGGCCAGTGTGGTGCCCACACCATACGGAGGAGAATGAGTGTGCGGCCTGGGCCTGCCCCGTGCTCAGAAGTGCCCTGTGCTTGGTTTCCTGCTCTGCTGTCATTATGTTGAAGTTCCTAAAAACTGTTAAAACAAGGGACCCCATATTTACATTTTGCACTGGGACCTACAAATCATGTAGCCAATCATAGATGAAAATTGGGGCTACTTTTAGAAAACAGAGAGAATGTAGCTGAGTTGACAAAACATAAATGTCCACTGCAATTGTCTGTGCTAAATAATATTATTTAAACTTAATTTTTCCTTGAAGAACTTTATCACTTGCTGTCTCTAATCCTTTGCTCTGTACATAAAACAGTGGGGCTAGGCTAGGTGGTCTCCACCAGTGTTTCAGTTCTGCTATTCTCCAATGGATGTCTGCCTCCTTAGGCTGTGAAAATTAATCTGTACCTTGCACCAAGTTTATGGACACAGTGATATTAAATATAAGTTGTCTCAACTGTACTGGTATTAAAAAGTCGCTGCAAATTAAAAGGAAAAAAAAATACCATGTTACAAGAATGAGAAAACTAAATTGATGGGCCCCAGCTTTATTCAGCTCTTAGAAACCACCAGTGTTATGGAAAATTTCCAAAAAGAAAAATCCCAAGGTTTAGGGCAAAGCTTTTTGAAGATTCTTGTAAATTAACAGCTTGGTGTAGTGGATTAGACATATTTTCTTAGTCTGCTTTCTTTTCACAAGTAACCGAATTATTTTCCTCTAATTGAGGAGCAAAGCAGAAACTTAAATGGCATCTAAGTATTTCTGATGTGTTCCCTTTTCATCCTCATAAATGGTTCCATCTATATAATTCAGTGAAAATTATATTATATGGCCATCTTTCAAAAAGGTGATTAATATTTACTTCAGCTATCAATATGTGAATATATTCTCTTGTAAGAAGAAAAAAAAAACCACAGAAAATGGAGCATTCCAGGTGAGGTTAAAGTCCTTTCTGACCAACTCTCCCACCTCCCTTTCCCCATCACTCATTCTCCAACCTCATCCCTTCTCAGAGGTAATCGCTGTTATCAGTTCTGTATCTTCTTCTAGAATGTTCTAAGCATTTAGATATCTATGTATCTCCACAGAAAATGTCTAAAATTGTGTTGTTCTGTTTTGACATAAAAGGCATCATGTCTCTTTTGACTTTTTTTGAAACTCAACACAGCTTGGAGAGTTTTCCACGTAATCATACGTAGACCCACCTCATCCTTTTTAACTGCAGGAGAGTTTGTGCTGTAGAGATATTCCACATTTTATAAAGCCTCCATGGGCCTTTAGGGTGATTTATGTTTTTCACTATTTCACAAGAAATGCTGCAGTGAACATTCTTGTGTAGGCCTTTGAGGGCAGCGTGCTTGCCCAGCATGGACACCGAGAGGCCACAGGACTTGTCGCTTTCGGAGTCTCCGTGACGTGGACTCTGAAATGGCTGACTGGAGGCTGGTCCCAGGATCCACCCCTCTGAGGAAGCAGAGGCAGTGAGACTGGGCAGAGGGGGGCCTTGGGCTGTGATGAAGCTGTACCAAGGCCTCAGTCACCCCGTGGTTGGGGGGTGCTCCGGAGCAGAGATGGCCCTTCAGTTATTCCAAGCTGGGGCCATGGGCCAGGGGTCTGCACCCCACATCACTTGGTCACTGGTTGTGGACTGCCTGCGGGAGGGGTGTGGCCTTGAAAGGTCTTCAGCAATCCCAGAGATGGGGGAGACAGGGGTGTGGTGCTGGGGGCTTGGCTGTGGCCGTCAGCCGGGAACACAGGGGGCAGCGTCTGGAGGGAGAGCTCCGGTCACGAGGGCGGGCTGTGGTCAGAGCCCCACAGGCCCACGGGGCCCTCACATTTAAAGAACAATGTGAGATTGCCTTTCATGGGCTGTGGACTTGCAGGGTGGGTGCGGTTTGGAGAGGATGCTTGTCAGATAACCTGAGGCAAGATTGGAGGCACCCAGGACAGGTGCCACCAGCCTGCAGTTTTGTAGTCATTTCCAAAAACAGCCTTGATCTGCAGCTGCTTAGATGATGTCATTCTGTAATCACTGGGGCAACTTCACCGCATCTTCTTCCCCTTCAAGGCAAACGGCCTTGAAGGTGACGTCCAGGCTCTGACAGCTTGTCAAATGCCTCTGACCAGCGCCCCCTTCAGAGCCACTGAGACTCTAAATGTAAATTTTCATCTAATAACACATGCTGCTCTTGGGCGGCCACCTCAGTTGGAGGAACGTGAATAAATTGGGGTTTGATAACTTGTTTTTATACAATAAATTTTATTAAACATAAATGGGAATCATTAGATGAAACACTTAATTAAAACCATGGCCAAATTAGATAAATGCTAAGGAGAGTGCTCTAAATTTATCGCCCAATGATCTATAGGCTTGCTCAGTAATATACTCCTGGAAACCTCCTTAATGAAGCTATTAAGTGCATAAATATCATATGTGCCAACTGGCAAAATTTAGTGATGATCTATCCCAATTTACTTGCTAAGTAAATAAACCCCCTTGAAAGAAGCCACTAATTTATGCTGCTGCTGACCACAGGACAAGATCCCTCACCTGCCTGAAAACAGACCTTTCAAAATAGGTAATTTATTGTACCCCGAGGCTAGGAAGCAAGGAGCTGCTCACCACCAGTAGGCCATGGGCTTCTGAAGTTTTGCTCTATTTCTTGAACTTTCCTTCTTTCAAATGCAGAGCATACACCATGGGCCACAGAGGCAGCCAGGCTTTAATTCTCTATGCTAATCTGCTTGGAGTCTGGTGGAAGCGCCTTCTCTACTGGCAGAGGTGGGTGAGTTGTTGGTTGACCGGGCGCCTGGGAGGCCCAGGAGGGCTGCAGGTAGGTGTGTGCGGTCTGGAGGTGTGGCCTTGAAGGCAACTAGCCTCCCCATCCCCGCCCTTAGAGCCTCACTTATCTGAGCTGCCAACCTTCCTTGCTAACAGATGGATGACCTCCGGCTCCTCATTCAGGAGCTCAGGAGGGAGAGTGGGAATGTAAGGATCCCCTGATGGTGATCTTGGCCCAGGGCGGGCGCTACGGGACTCGGCCCACCTTCCCTGTAGACCTCACTGACCTTCCCCACTGCTCTTGTGCTGCAGCTGCATCGGCAACTTGACAACCTGTCTTCCCCCCTTCCCCCAGTGTCCTACCCACCCCCTGCCGCAACTAACCACACGGCTGTTCCCTCTCCCACTGATGCCCAGGCTGCCAGTTAACCTCTCCCCGCCGCGTCTAAATAGGACTCGCGCTCCTGTTGTCCCTCATCCTGCCTTTTGCTTATTTCATAGTGCTTGTCACCACCTGACATATTTTATATTTATCCGTTTGTGGTCTGTCTTCCCTCCCATGAACGTAAATGCCAGTGGAGCCGAGGGAGGGAACAGTCACTTTTTTTATTCACTATGAATCTCTAGCACCTAATTCAGGGCCTGCCACACGGTAGACGCTCACCAATTTTTTAAATGAATGAATGGATGAATGGATGAATGAATGAATAATAAGCAGCAGCCACTTGGAGCCTGCACTGTGCTGGGACAGGAGCTACAGCTGTCCCCAGCAGGGTTCTCAGCGAGCAGGGATCTGAAGTGAAGTCAACAGGAGATGACAAACAAGCAGGCTGAGTTCTTTCACAGGAAGTGAAGTGCGGGAGGGAAGCAGCACACGGGTGGGAAGAGTGGGGACCGGCCAGGTTCCCTGGAGGAGTGAAGTGGAAGCCAAGTCCAGAAGGGGAGCCCCCAGGTGAGCAGGGCTGCAGAGGTGATTGGCTGAATGATGCCAGAGCCAGAGAGCCAGGGCCGGAGGCTTGGTCCTGGAGGTGCATGCCTGCTGATGGGAGGGGCAGCCTCGGGGCAGCTTGATCACTCTGAGAACGTGTGCAGCGAGTGGGGAGGCCGAGGACAGACCAGTGATATGCATGGGCCCCGAACGAGACCAGCAGCAGCTCCCAGAGGCAGGGCGGAGCCAGGAGCTGAGGGTCCCAGCTGAGAGGAGAGACCAGCCACGGGCTCCATCAACCCAGTCACCTGCTCCTCTGCGGCCAAGAAGGGTCAGATCAGGAGAAGCATGTTGGCCTGAGCAAGGGGCTGCTGTGGGTGACTGGTGGGTCCAGGCCAATCCGCAGTGAACGGAGGGGAGCGTGACAGGGTGAATGGAGACAGGGGTGGGGCACTCTTTCCAGAGGTTTGGCTGTTGGATCTGTAACAGTAAATCCCATTGACTGAGGAGAAACCTGAAGCTCAAGGTTGCTCAAGTGGACGCAGGTCCATCTACCTTTACGGCATGGTTGCGGTCATTCTGATAGTGGGTCCCAAGTGCAGACATGTTTGGGAGATGCTTTCAGGTGGCCCAGGGACATGGCACCAAGGGACCAGCCACGTGCATACCAGCCCTGGCCTTTCCAGCTCTGTTAGTCCTGAACACAGAAGCAGAAATGCTCCTGGAGGTGCTAGCTGGTCTCCCACCTGCCAATCTGCCTTTCCCCCCAAGACAGGAGCCTTGGCAGAGAGCAACATCTACTGGGTGCCTAACACAGACTTTCTTTGAACCGATTTCTAAGATCATCTTATACTGCAGGTGAGGGAGGTTTGTTTTTATTAAGGTGGAGATATCAAGTTTCTTGTAAAAATACATTCAGTAAGAAAGTGAGTCAGTTGAATAAAAAAATAAAACGTTAAGTAAATCAGGTAATGTTAACTAATAGGAAAGATGCAGGGCCATGGGAGGTGGTGCAGGGTGGGACACCCTGGGCCCTATCAGGCCACAAGGACGGTCTGACTTCACATGTTCCAGTGAAGGAGTGTTTTGTGACAATGGGTCTGGGGATTCTATTTACCATTCTACTAGGTTGAATAGTGTCCCCTAGAAATTCATGTCCACTGGGAACCTCAGAATGTGACCTATTTGGAAGGAGGGTCTTTGCACATATGATTAGTTAAGATGAGGTTGTACTGGACTAGGGTGGATCCTAATACAATGACATCTGTGTTTGTTAGAGGAAAATCTGGACACAGAGACAGCCATACAGGAAAGAAGGCCCTGTGATGACGAAGGCAAAGACTGGAGAGACACAGTCACATGCTGAGCAACGCCAAGGATCGCCAGCAACGCCCAGAAACTGGAAGAGGCACGGAAGGATTCTTCCCAGGCACTTTGGAGAGAGCATGGCGGTACCGCTAACATTTGATTTGACTCGCAACCTCCAGAACTGCGAGAGGGTCCCATGCTGTCGTTTTAAGCCCCCGGTTTACAGTCATTTGGTTACAGCAGCCATGGGAGACCGATACGGCCACATTCTGAAAACGGATTATTAAACTATCGATTAATAATTAAGAAAAATGACCTTCCTTGGTATATTGATGAGCATTTTGATATTCATAACATTTCTTTCTTGCAGTTATCGTCCTGGGTGAATCCTTCTGAGGCCATAAGGTAAAAACATAAGATTCTGACCCAAACCATGGAGTCTTCATAATATTAAATGTATCTTATCTTAAAAAATATAGAAAACTACCAACCTTTGCATGAAAAACAGGTTTTTGTTGATGTATATTTTTATTTCCAATAAATCTGATGAAATCAGGCAGTGGGACAGGTGGCCTGGCTTGGAATAATGATCCTTCTGGATATATCCTTGTCTTGTTCTCATTCACAGCCTTAGAGGTATAAAAGCATATTTTCATAAAACGAACCCTTCCATGTGAAAGCAGATTCATCATTTGGATCCATCATTAATTTCCCAATGATGTTCTCACTGGCCATAAAAAAGACTTAGAGCTCTTTATGAAAATTTTATTCCGGAGAAAATGGTCTTGGAACATGGTTTGCACCGACCTCTTTTAACCTCTGGTTCCCTGTGTTATTATTATTAAGTAATAATGCTGCTTGCTGCCAACATCATTCTTCCCTCCTTGTACTTCAGAAACCAAGCGATGCCTTTTGGAGTGGAGGACAAGTCAGCACTTAGTCATCGCCTTGTGCTCCTGGCCGGTCCCCATACGCCTGCCTGGATCGCAGTCTTACATCATCTTTTATGAGTACATCAACTTATTTGCAATTAAGTTTAGATTGTCTAATAAAATCTGGTGACATTTTAGCTTACAGTTTATGTCCCAGTAAAAGGCTCCAAATGTTATTGCCATAAGAATCCATGTGACAACCCAACATAAACCTTTTCTTTCGGGCTGGACAGCTGACTGTGCATTTAGAAACAGTCGGGCAGGGAGATGTAGGGACCGGGGTTGTGATGTTGACGATTCCTGAGGGCTGCATTTCCACTGTCAAGTTCCCCTTCTAGAACTCAGAATGGTTCATCTCTTTCTTTCCTTCCTTATTACCGTGGTAAGAATACCTGCCATGAGGTCTACCCTTTTCGCCTTTCCACTGGTACTAACACAGGCACAGTGTTGCTCAGCAGACCCATAGAACTTACTCGTCGTGCATAACTGAGCTTCACGCCTCTTGAACGTCAACTCCCCACTTCTCCCCTGCTCCAGCCCCTGGCAACCACCAATCTACTCTCTGCTTCTATGAGTCTTGCCTGTTTTAGATTCCTCATGGAAGTGGATCATGCAGTCTTTGGCTTATTTCAGTGAGGATCATGTCCTCCATGTTCATCCCCGTGGTTGCATACCGCAGGATCTTCTTTTTAAAGGCTGAAAAATATTCCATTGTGTGGATGCCCCACATTTTCTCTATGTGTCCGTCCACGGACCCTTAGGTTGTTTCCATGGCTTGGCTACTGTGAACAGTGTTGCAATCAACACGGGGATGCAGATATCTCTTCAGATCCTCATTTCAAATTCTTTGGATCCATGCCCAGAAGCGGGATTCTGGGTAGAAATGGGTTGAGATGCCTCTGGTCGCGGACTTTAGGTTTGGGCAATAGACGTGAGAGCTGAAGAAATTGCAGAGGAAGTCAGGCTTGCTGGCAGGATTGTTTCTGGTCCTCAGAACATCAGGCCTTGGAACTCAGCTTAGGAAAGGTTACTTTCATTACAGTCGTTTAGGAGCTAAATAAACATGGGGCTCAGAGATTCTCAACTAGGAATTATTTCCTCCCAGGGACATCTGTCTGGGGACATTTCAGTTGTCATACTTGGGGTGGTACAGGCATCTAGTGGGTGGGGGCCAGGGATGCTGCTGAATGTCCCACAGTATGCAGGACAGCCCTCCACAGAGAATGACCCAGTCTAAAACATTGATGGTTACACGGCTGAGAAACCCTGATCTAACTGAACCCTCTTACGACACACAACCTTGACTTTCAGTCCTTGTCTTTTGTCTTTGAATCATGCTTTGCTCAGTTCCTGAAAGTGACGGGTCTGCTCTGAATGAAATTATGGATAACGCAGGGTGCTGGCTGGCTGGTCTCAGCCCTTGCTTGGTTCGGGAACGCAGTGAACAGCAGCCCAGAGAAGGCTCTCGGTGTTTTCGGGAGAGAGGAGACACCAGAGTGGATGTTGCAGCCTGGGTTTGGGAAGGAGAAGAGACCCAGTGAGCTGCTTCAGTTTCCTACTGAAGGAGATGCAACTTAGAAGCAGTGACTTCATTTTCAAATAGAAGTGCAACCTATGAGGAAACAAAGCCTCCCAGTGCTTTGGAAGTAGCCTTCCAGAAGCCAGCAGGATTTATGACCCGGAACTATGCTAACGGGTGCTCCAAATGAACCTCTAGGTATAACTCGGATGAACTGTGGAATATTCCATGACTCTTACGCCTTAAAAGATTACAGATTCCAGAAATGAAACCAGTTCATGCATAAAATATCGGCTCTCAGAGCAGTCATTTTCATGCTTGCCCTTGTGTGGGGATCTGTGTTATAAAGTATTGTGGTTAGACCCGAAAATCCTCCACCATGTGGATCGAGACCCCGCTATTTATAGCTCTCCTCATGGTGACTTACACCGGGCGCATTAATCTCCGTGTGAATTCTGAGCTCCCAAACGCCTGCCTAAGGAGATATGCTAAAGCCTTTTTCCCTGTGGCATTCTTCCAGACAGAATTTAAGAGACACCAGAGGATGGCACATTTATACTGAGTTTGCAGTTTCCTGAACATGAAGATGAACGGCTCTCAGTTAAGGAACACAGGTCAGATAGGAGCTTGAAATTGAGTATTTGAGCTGACACAGGAGAGAAACACCGAGAGGCTTCGTGAAGTTTGCTGTGTCTCTAAGCTTCCTAAGACCCTATGATTAGAAATAGATTGAGGTCAGAGAGTGTGGTCCTATTTGAATTGATGAAAAGGCCAAATTGCCCGGAGTGCTGGTTTCCGCACTGCGTGTCTGACTGCTGGGTTCTGCGGCGGGGGAGGGAGATGGCGACCAGCGCAACCCCCCCCACCCCCGCCCCCGCTCCGGCCCTTCCGCTCCACTCCTTGTCTGTTTGGTAATTTGAGATTCCAAATAAGATTTCTGTGGAGAAAAAGACAAAATGACTCTGCCATTAATTCCAAGGAGTAGGGACTGTTAATGAAGAGATCGAAGTGAACTATTTCAAAAGAAAAAATCAGTTTACTCTTGAATGCTGGAAAGGCTTGGAGAGCGGGGAGCAGCTGGACCTTGTTGTCAAACAGACCTTGGTCAACCTCAGCACCCATTCGCTAGTCCCGTGACCTTAATGCAGCCGAGTCCCAGTCTCCTCACCATCAGTGGAGAGAGGAACTCATGCCTTCCAGGGGCACCATGAGGATGACGGGTAGTCATACGAGAGCTCACGTGGGCTGCGTCTGCTGCAGAGGGTCTGGACAGTGGACCTGCCTCAATGTGCAAAGGAGGCGGGCTAATGCATGGCAGGGGAGGGGAGGTCTTGGTTTCCCACCTTGGGTTCCTGTTGACCGTTATAAGACCCGGATCATTTCGAGTTCTTTGGTAGCAAGCAACAGAAACCAACTTTGCTATTTTAAGCAACAGAGGAGTTTCTGGGAAGGCTGTTGGGTGGCTGGTACATACAGTGGACAGGAATGCTGGAGACTTAGGCTTAGTCACAGGAAAAATACCAGGGAAGCCCCTTCAGATGCAGCACCAAGCCAAGAGTTGCTAGGCATCGGTGTTTGCTTTCCTCTCCTGACCAGAGTCACTCCAGCTTTGTCTGGGTCACCAGCTGGTTCCTTGCAGGAAGGCAGAGCACTTTCACTGAGATGCACTAAGCCTGAGCACAGGGAGGGCAGCGATGTCCCCGAGTCAATCCAGGCACCGGAGCCAGAATGCTAAATGCCCCGTGCAGGCCTCGTGTGACCTGAGCCTCCTGCCCACTCTGCATGCCCAACGCTGCCTCCTCCCTCAAGTTTTCTTACTGAAGCCGCCGCCCTCTGCCAGCTGGGTAAGAACTTATCGTCAGTTCCAGCTCAGCTGCTCCAGCTTGTTTACCTGAAGTCAGGATTTTGCAGAAGCATCGGTTGCCACTGCAAATATTCCTGTCATCAGGCAGGCAGGCAGGCAGCAAGTGGCATATCCTACCGTCTTAGGCAGTTTGAGAGTCTTTCTAATGATGCGCTCCAAAACTTGGTCTTAGATCTCAAAAGTTTCTGTGTTAACTAATAACCAGAGTCCCCAGAAACAATGTGAGCAAACATTCAATTCCAGTGCCTTTCCAAGGCGGGGCTTGGATGTGTGGGTTTGAACGAATGCTGAATAAATTATCGGCACGTGTTACCCCATGTAAATGCCGGGCTCCCCATTTGTTCCCCTGTGCAATGACTTCTTTAGTATTCTGCGGGGAAATTTCTTAGATTTATTTCAAAAGTATCTTATTCTGTAAGATGATATGAAGAAACCTAGGGAAGAAAAAAGAATACAGGCATATGGGCTAATTAAAAAAAGAGGTTGCAAAACTATGAGAAACAAACAGCCTCTGTGTTTCAGGCTTATGAAATATTTATCCAGTGGCAAAGAAGACACTGTAGTCGGAAATGAACTTTGCCAAGTAATTACTTTTGATCCCAGCAAGATGCATTCAAAGGCCTTCAGGTAAACATCATCCTTGATAGGGGGGAGGTGAATTGCAAAGCAACATTATGCTTTTAAAGGAAACAAGGAATGAATCAAAGTCAGCAACTTGTCCAAGTCCTGTTGAAAAGTGTTCCCGTGTGAAATTTTCTAGATGACGCTCCGTGAGCGCAGAGTGGAGATGTGACTAGGGGAAGATGAGATACGACCAAATGGCGGATGAGAAAAGCCACAGGCAGCAAAACCAGAGCGGATTTTCCTCCTTCTTAAGGAAACTTTAAATAATGCACATGTATTTAAAAATAGAGTATGTGCGGCTAATTTTGATAAAGATCTTTAAAATTACATTAAAATGGAAATACACTCAAACTAGGCATCTCCTGGGAAAATGTCATTAGTTATGTTACATTTGTTTTCCGTTTTGTTCCAGTGCTCTTGTGAAAATAGCTTTATCTTCAATACTCCCAGAGTGGAAGAAAGAGTTTTCAGGGAGACGGGAGCATTTTTTTTGTTTTAAATGAATTCTCTGAGGAGAGTATGCTCTGTGCCATGCACACAAACTTTTCCAAGGACTGAGTTTACCCGGTGCTGCTTCCAGGGGTGTGTTTGCCTGTATTCTTTTACCTTTAGATTTTAAGCCTCTGTCAGAGGGGGTCCGGATCCATTCCCGAGCTTATTAAGTATTAAGAAATAACACCACTGATCAAAGAACCCTGTAAAAATGACCTTGGTTCCAAGGTAATGCATGGCTCTTCCCCTGTAAGACTTGGTTTTCCTGGGTCCATATAGATCCAGCCGGAGATGATGTGATGACCGCAGAGGATGGAAAGCTTATCGTGGAGCTATTCTTATCCAGGTGCAAGCAACTAACCCTTTTACCATTTCATTCCCCAGGAATGCCAACTTCGGGGTTAGTGGGAACAGGTTCCCTTCTTTGAGAGCTGTTATGAGAAGAGAATATTTCATAAATTCCTCATATGAAAAAAAGAGTAGAAAAATTTGAACCTGTCTCTTTGCTTTCATAAAAACCCCCAAAACAATTTCTTATAACCCTAATGTCATTTCTGGAACACTATTCCTAGAACCCTCCTGTTGAAATCTTGGGACACTATTTGAAAAGAAAAGAAGCAAAAAACCTCCCTTCTCCCTAGCTCATAAGTAGAAGTAAAATTCTACGAACATTTTTGAAAGAAAAGCCTGGAATTGGTCTTTTCCCCCTGCTGGATTACAGAGCAGCGGGGAAGGTGAGCAAAGATTCAGAATAGTAATAAAGGTCAGGTCATCCCCCAAAGAGGCTACAGCTAATCTCAGCCTTTGTAATTGGAAACATTGTGGATGTTTAGGGCGTGCTTTGGAAGATCTGGAAACCAAGCCAGAGGTGTTATCTCTGTGGTTATGTCATGGGGCTGATCCTCACTGCCTATTGAAGTGGGAGGGGTGCCTGGGAAGATTCAAGCCTGCAACACAAGCTTACTGAAAGCCAGTGAGAACCCATGCCAGGAGCAGGTGAGTGCCTAGGAGCTCTCCCAGGAGCCTCCAGTGGGGGAGTGGAGAGGCCAGGTGGAGAGGCCAGGCGAGGGTCCATGGGGTCCGTGGAGGTGACCCTCAGGGGAAGTAGGGGGATTTTCAGATTGGGGCTCGCACATCCCACAGTGGTCAGTCATCGGCTAAGGGCTGCCCTGATGGCCGTGAACTCCTGGCACCTGCGCTCTTGGCAAGTGCTGGCAATGGGGCTCAGGAGCCAAGCGAAACCTGGAAGGGAGCAGGGGCCTTGCTCAGAAATGACGTGAGGGACCAGAGGGGATCTAGGTGGACCATTCACAGTGCCCTCTGCACCTGGCGCTACAGGCTAGAAGCCCCCAGCAGAAGACTAAGCCCTCTGAGTACTGCGTTCTCTCAGATAACCTCCAAGTGAGAGCACGTTGGGTATCTGCCCTGTTGATCTCACCCTCTCACAGATGCGCGTGTGAGGCTAGATGGCGGGAGTCATTTGCCCAAAGGCACTAAACGCCAGTCGGTCTAACTCCAAAGCCACTCCCCCTGCATCCCATTCCCTGCCTTTCAACGTCAGTCCAGTGTCCTTAGAGGCAATTTGTTGGAAAACCATTTCCTCCCTGAGATTAAATAGATTCCCTTGCTCAGCTTGCTTCTTTGCATGATTTGTGGAATCCTGGCTTGTTTGTCTGCCTACATTCTTCTCTTCCACAAGGAAGACAGGCAAAGGCCCCCTTTTCCCCCAGCAGATGTGACGGTACTGCTAAGTGACAGTGAGGAGTAATTAGCACCCGAGTCCCACTGCCTGCAACCTGTGTGCAGCGGTTCCCACGTTCCCTGTCAAACGGGCTCCAAGGCACATGTATAATTCATGGTTACAGCCCACATGCCAGCAGAGAGCCTCTGCTCCGGTTGCTGCTGGAAAAAGGAGCTCGGCTTACAGAGGGAGGTGGTTTGCCTTCCGAAAGAGGGTTTCCACTCACGGAACTAACGGGCTGATGACCAGCTCCAAAGGGCTCTTTGGAGCACACAGAGTTGCCCCAGCAACCGCCCAGAGCAGAACCCTGAGGAGGGCTGAGTTGATTCTGGGGTTCTCCATATCCCCCTTAAAGGCTCTGTTTGTAGCTGTTGAGGTATACTCATTCACCCAGTGAGTTTTTTTTTTTTTTTTGCCTGCGTTGGGTCTTTGTTGCCATGCGGGCTTTCTCTAGTTGTGGTGAGCAGGGGCTGCTCTTTGTTGTGGTGCGCGGGCTTCTTATTGCAATGGCTTCTTGTTGCGGAGCACGGGCCCTAGAGTGCGTGGTGGGCTTCAGTAGTTGCGGCGCGTGGGCTCAGTAGTTGCAGCACGAGGGCTCTAGAGCGCAGGCTCAGTAGCTGTGGCGCATGGGCTTAGTTGCTCCACAGCATGTGGATCTTCCCAGACCAGGGATCGAACCTGGGTCCCCTGCATTGGCAGGCAGATTCTCAACCACTGCGCCGCCAGGGAAGTCCTGCCCAGTGAGTCTTCATGGAGCATCACTGAATGAATGAATGAGCCAGGGGCTTCTGTCCCTGGTCCTCTATACGGACAAGCAGATGCTGACGGCTTCCTTTGTCACTCTGATGAGGGGGATGGGGGGGCCGGGCATGAAGTCAGTTACACAACGGCTAGGCCAGGGGGGGTTTCAAGAGACAGGACATAAGGAAGAGGACCCCAGAGAGAGCAGCTAGAGCTTACCTGGGGCAACGAGTTTTCTCCTTATATTTGATATTCAGGATGGAGCTATTTCCTAGTTTCAGGGGCTTACTTACTAACACACTTCCCAGGACAGGGTCTTGGAAAAGAGGCCAAGCTCTCCCCGTGTGTGTTTGTGTGTTTCTATGTGCATGAGTGTATGTGCACATGAGTGCATGCATATGCATGTTTGTGTATGTGTGTCCATCTGTGTGTGCATGATCAAGTGTGTATGTGTGTGCATATGCAATCTTGTGTCTGTGTTTACACACACACTCGTGTAAACATGCATGCATGCGTTTAAGTGTATGCATGAATATGTGCATATGTGAATGTTTATGCGTGGGTATGCACACTTGTATGAGAATGAGTGTGTGTGTGTATTTGAATGACTCATGTGTTTGAGGGTATATGCATGTGTGAATGCATGAGTGTGTACAAGTGACACGAATGTGTCCACACATGGATGTGTGTGCATGTGTGCATGAGTGTGCACCTGGCACGTGTGTATGTGTGAGGTGTGTGTGTGTGTACGCGTGTGTGTGCATGCATAGAGGGCTGAAAAATGTCCTCTCTGCTCACTACCATGTCTACACCTGGAACTATAAACCCAACATACTCCTGGAGTAACTACTCCTTTCTCTCAAGTCACCTTCTGCAAGCCTCCCCAGAGGCACGGCGCCTTGAGGTATTCCTGCTCCTCTGCCTGGTCCAGCCCTGTCTTCCAGGATTACCGGAAGCCACAGTGTCCTCGCTGACTCCCCTCCTCTCTCAGACACAAGCGATAGATGCTAAGCAACGGGGCCCTACCTTCTAGGTCATTCTCCCCTCCTTTGCATTGCTGCTGCTTCTAGCCTAGGTTAGCCCCTCATTCCTTTTTATCTTTTAATGAACTTATTTTGGTTTTTAATTGAAGTACACATTCAGAAAAATAAAACATAACTGTACAGCTTGATGAGTTTTCATGAAGTAAACACATGCATGTAATCACATCTGGGTCAAGAATTAGACATGGCAGTCCCCCTGATGACCCCTCCCAGTCACTAGACCCCTCTTCCCCAAAGATAACCCATCCAACATGGAACACCCCAGATCAGTTTTGTCTGTTTCTGAACTTTGTATAGAGGAAATAATGCAGTAAATTTGCTTTTACATGTGGCTTCTTTTGTTCAACACTTTGTTTGTGAGATCCATCCTTGTTGCTTACAGCAGCATTTCTTTCCTTTTAATTGCTATATAGTATTGCACTGTATGCAAATACCAAATTTTTTTATCCATTTTATTACTGATGGGCATTTGGATTGTCTCCAGATTTTCGCTAGTTTGAATAATACTTCTATGCATGAATATCCTTATAAATTTCTTTTGGTGAAAGTACACATGCACTTCTGTTGGGTATATACCCAAGAGTGGAATTCTGGGCTCCCTCCTTATTCTTTGCTTGGACTCCTGCAGCAGCCTGGACCGGGTTTGCCTTGTTCTATCCCAGCCTGTAGTCCTCATGCCGTGGGCACATGCAGGAAGCCCAGCTCAGTCCCACGCAGCACCTCTCAAAGGCTCCCTGAACTGTGCCACACAACAGGCCTTGTAGGGGGTGTTTTGGGCAGCCAACTGCCACACAGGACCACACACTCCTCCCAGGTGGATCCATGCCTCTTTGCATTGTGGTGTTGCAGCCCATCCCCGTTTATCACCCCTTTGAATCTGGACTGGCCTCCCGACTGGTTTTGACCAACAGAATGTGGTGGAGACCCTGCAGCTTCCCTTCTCTCCCTGGAGCCCTGAAACCAATCGACGTGCTGTGAAGAAGTCTAGGATGAAGTGTCATGTTGGGGGAGAAGTCAAGGCATCCCAGCTAAACCCAGTTGTGTCCAAGCCATCCATCAGCCCACAGAATCATGAGAAAGAGGTGGCTGTGATGAACTGTCAGTGTGCTTGGGTTTGTGACACAGCGGGAGGCTAGCTGGTGGGCCCCATGCCCCTGCCTTTACCCTTTATGTTCCGTTTCCTGGACAGCCCTTGTCCTCTCTCTGCCTTCCCAGTTCTCGCCCTGACCCCCGGTCCATATTCCAGTTCCCCTTGCCCCTGTGGATTTCCTCCTGGTTCTCCATCTGGATGTCATCTCTTCTTCACTGGGATACCCCTTACTGCTCTTCACTTCTCTTGGGGCCCCTGCTGTACCCTGCCTCATGACTCAGTTGGCTGAGCACTTATTTCTCTCCTAGAGCAGTCTTCTCCAGAATACAACCATCATCACCATTCCTGTCACTGCTGCTTCTGATAACAAAGACGCTCTCTCTTCTTGAGCATCTGCTCTTGGCAGGTCCCCTCAAGGTGCCTCACAGACATCACCTCATTCACTGTGGTCCTCCCGCTGAAGAAGGCATCACCCTCCTGAGTGGTTTAGAAGACTAAGGCCACAGGGGGTACGTGACTCCAGGATGAATCGGGGACTTGGACCCAGGTGGTTAGCCCCACTGCCCTGGACTTTCCACTTGCTTTGCTGTCTTTCTTTGCACAGCATCCTGCCAAGTACAGAGAAGACTCTCAAATACCTACTGAGTATAAACGAATCTGAGTTATTGGACCTCTAAAGGCTAATGTGTTACTCTTCTAGGTAGGAAGTGATTTAAGCCAACAAAGGAAACCAGGAGTAGAAAACTAAGTAGTTTCCCAGTAAAGCAGCCTGACATGAAACACACACTGCATTGTTTCCTGGTTAAACTGGGGGCTCGGACCACTTCCCTATTACCAAGCACTGAGGCGGTGCACTACGATGCACACTTTGCAGCCCTCAGCTCAGCTAACCCATGAGGTTACGCTGGTTCCATCATTTTACACATAAGAAAACCAAGGTTCGGGGTGGTGAAGTGGTCCCAGGGCCCACAATTAATAATAGCAGAACTGGCATTCATCCTATGTCTCCCTTGGGCTGTTCATTTATTTAGCAAATATATATTGAGCTGATACTATATGCTAACTTCAGAGACAATGGGATCAGCTCAGTATGAACACCTTCATCCTCCCTGAGATGGATGTTCACATTCTGGATGTTCCCTAAGCGTGACATCATAACATTTCCTGCTAAGCTGGTTTTCTAGTTCTAAAATCCACTTCGTTTGAAGGCAGGCCCTTGCTGTGTGATGTAACAGGTGGTTAGCTGTAGGTCTTAGGGCTTATTTCTTAGACTTCTAACCTGTTAACTGGTCGGTACAATTTGAAGACTTGCTTGCAAGTTTACTGTAAAGTTTACCTAGATGAAAATTGAGTTGTTGTAACATATTCCCAATACTTTCCTTTCTGTGGCATCACCTCCAGATAAATCTAATGTCTGAGTTTTCAGATGTTTTAAGCAACTGCCTCTTTTCTTTTTCAACATTGTTCCAATACTGTTTAACCACAAAGAGTATAAGGTAAATGTCCATCCACAGGAAAATGGATAAAGAAGATGTGATACACACACACATACACACACACACACACACACACACAACTGGAATACTACTCAGCCATAAAAAAGAATGAAATAATGCCACTTGCAGCAACATAGATGGACCTAGAGATGATCATACTAAGTGAAGTAAGACACAGAAAGACAAGTATCATATGATATTGCTTATATGTGGAACTTAAGAAAAATGATACAAATGAACTTATTTAACAAAACAAAAACAGACTTGCAGACATAGAAAACAAACTTATGCTTACCAAAGGGGAAAGAGGAGGGATAAATTAGGGGTTTGGGATTAAGAGATACACACTACTATATATAAAATAAAAATAAACAATACGGACCTATTGTATAGCAGAGGGAACTATTGATATATTCAATAACTTACAGTAACCTATTACGGAAAAGTATCTTAAAAATACGTATATGTATTCTGAATCACTTTGCTGTACACCTGAAACTAACAAACACAACACTGTAAATCAACTATACTTGAATTTGTTTTAAAAAAGAGTATAAGGTAAATTTTTGTGAAGTAATAATTCAGAGCACGGTTGTTTTATCATTGGAAAGGTTTTATCTTTGTATTCTTTCTTAGATAAACATCAGTAAAAAAATGGGCAGTAAAACATTTCTCCTTAAGATTTTGCTTGGTTGTATAACATAGGTCACATTCTCAACGAGTCTAAATAAAATTTCCTCCACTTTATGTTCTTACTCATTGGTTGTTATTTGGAAGAATAATGATGAGAATTTGAGAAGTCTTTCAGATGGAACTTAAGAACTCACATTTAATATTTATGGTGTAGAAAGGCTTGAATTGGAATTTCCAAAGTTAGAGTGTAGGGGAATGTAGAAGCTCATTCTGGGCACTGCTTAACCTGATATAGATCACTGCTTTGCTTTAATTGCACATTTCATCAGGATACAGGCTGAATGCAGAATACTGTGAATGCTTTGCCCCACTTGCTGATTCCAACACTGTGTTTCACTTATTTTTTTTTTTTAATTATTTATTTATTTACTTATTTATTTATTTTTGGCTGTGTTGGGTCTTCGTTTCTGTGCTAGGGCTTTCTCTAGTTGTGGCAAGTGGGGACCACTCTTCATCGCGGTGCGCGGGCCTTTCACTATCGCAGCCTCTCTTGTTGCGGAGCACAGGCTCCAGACGCGCAGGCTCAGTAATTGTGGCTCACGGGCCTAGTCGCTCGGCGGCATGTGGGATCTTCCCAGACCAGGGCTTGAACCCGTGTCCCCTGCATTGGCAGGCGGACTCTCAACCACTGCGCCACCAGGGAAGCCCTTCACTTATTTTAAAGATTCTAAAATTCAGTGCACAGAACTACTTATTTATGTTGCCCATTACATCACTTACTATGCATTTTCTAGCTCAGTGTAAAAAGGCTGAGCTCTGAAGTCAGGAGTTCAAATCCTGCTTCAGTTCTTTAAAAGCCCTGTGCATTGCTGACCTTCAAGTGCCTGTTTCTTCATTTGTCAAATGGGGACTGTAGCCACATCACACTCATAGCAGTGTTGTGAGGGTTGAAGAGGAGAATTTTCGGGTCATACCTGCATCGTGCCCAGCCCTAAGCAGGCCCTAAATCAAATTGCCATTATTGTTATTTCTGCTGTCATGATTATTTGTAATTTTACATACATACATAAGACTCAACTTCTATAGGGCAAAGAAAAAGTGGGCCACAAAATGCTGGATGTGAGGGCGACCGATCAGTGGATGGACAGAGTATTTGGAAGATTATTCCTTAGAGAAGGTGCTGTTCACAGAACTCCTTGAGGAATGGGTGGCATTCCTCAGAAAGCAGAGGAGGTGGGGACTACAGTCACCTCATCCATGGGTGGTAGACAGGGGAGATGGTAGTAGATTTGCATATACTCTCATCTGCATTTCTCTAGTGTGCAGGATGGCTGATTTGTCTAAATGTGTGTTCATACTGCTTCTGGAGTCACATAGTCCCCATTCTCCCTGCATTTTGACATGTCTTTCCAGTTATTTGTGTTCAGGATGCAGAGAGAACTAGTTCCAGGAAGAAATACTGTATATTGGTTCCTGGCTCAGGACGTACCAGCGCCTGCCACATGCTGGTGAATGGTCAACCAGGGCTACGTGGGGCAACCTAAGATGAAGGAGAAAGAGCACAGGCTGTGGGTGCAGATGCATGAGGGTCATGTAAGCCGGGCTCTATTCTGGGGGTTGGGGGTGGTGCTGCCTTCAGAGCCTGTTTGTTATTCATGGAGGAAAGCAAAATTCTGCAGAAATAAGATAAATGTTCCATGCAATTGCACAAGTTTTTCTTGTCAAATTAAAAACATGAACAGTGTAGCAGCAGCTTAAATATTTTCTGCTTCTTTGTGCCACCTCCAGCAAAAATGAAGTAAAAAAACGTGGGGAGAGGACAAAAAGGGCAAGGGGCGATCCGGGCCCAGGTGAGGCTAGGTGTGTTGGCTTCACAAATCAGCAGATTCTGTTCATAAGCAGCATGAATGGCTGCCAGGAGAGGTGAGACCACTTTTGAAAGTCATCTGTCACAGTTCTAAGAGCATTTTGGCTCTATTGCTTTTGTTGTGCTGTAAGAGGGTGAGAAAACTGTGATGAAACTTACTAGCACCCAGCGCTATGCCCATTAGGACATCTGCAGCCTGGATCTGTCCTGATGTACTTCAGACTGTGAAACAGATGCGAGCATCTTCCCAAGCAGGTGAGGTTTTCCAAGAGGAGAGGAACATCCTGGAATTGTCCCTCCCCCTCCACTCAGCCCGGCACATGAGGCATGTGCCAGTCAAGACAGTTCCAGCAGAAAGGGAATTAGGTGCTTACGGCATTGCTGGTATAGTTGAAACATGCAGAAGCCATGGGGTGGGGTTGCTGTCCAGAAATCAGGAAACTGGAGGAACCTGCTTGAATCTGCAGCCTGGAGCAAGAGGCTGACAATGGACTGGTGTGGGGGGTGGGGCGGAAGATTTAGAAGCCCCTGCTGCTGATGCAGGAGAAAGACTGATCAATGCTTATCTTTTGTCTTCCAAATCTCAGTAAGCCCCTCTCATAGGTTCCACTGGATTTCTGCTTGAAAGGGATTCTGGAAAATGTAGTTCCCAGGCTTCCAGCCCCTGAGATAACATGGCACAGTTGAATGGGGTGGTGCTGAAGGGCAACAGACCATAGCTGGCACAGTCCAGGCATGTGGTCACTCAGCATCCAAACTCACATTCTATCTGCATTTAATTTCCAAACAGCGATTGTGAAAACATCATCATGCTTCCTCATGCAAAAGGAGAAATGCTCACCTTCACCCCAAAGGAAAGAGACCCACAGTCCCATCAGTTACAGTATGTATCTCTGACTGATGGTCATCCTCCTTGTTCAGTAAGACTCACCCTTAGAGAGACTATGGCCTAAAGTCTGAGTTATTAGCTTAGTCACAATCAGTACATCTTCTATAGATAATAGGGGGTGGGGAGAGCAGGGAAAGAGACATTGGTTAATGTATATAAAAACACACATAGGAAAGCAAACAGGAACATGTGTATAGGTACTAGTGTCCTCATGTCTACAACTGGTCACAAAGCCCTGTTTGGTATTTATAAATTCCTTCTTTGCCATCCCTTGCATGTTCTTGCTGTTCTCAGCCATCTCTGCAGCTACTATAGTTCCACCCCAAACTTCATTCCTGAGGGACTGAACTCTTAGGGGTCTTGCCTGTTTGAGTTTGCCATGGTTTTCTATGTGGAAGTCCTACAGGTATCCTAGGGAGTCCATGGATACTAAGCTGGGGAACTAAGCCAGCACAGGAAGCCCCTTCTCTGCCTTGGGAACCATGAGAAGTTTTCAGATGATCACCGCATAATCTCAACTTCTAGTGGGGGAGATGTGTTGTGAGGGCGTTGTTAGGTGTGTCAGTGAGGGGAGCCACTTGTATCTCAGCCCCTTAGTTCCCAGACCCCTGTATTCTGGCTAGGGGAGAAATAGCACCATATATGAGTAACAGGTCCAGAGCTTAAATGGCATCTTGTAGGTGCAGACCTTAACTGGCAAGATGCTGTCTCCACTGGCACCGTAACTGAGTCTTCAAAAAGCCATTCCTCACAGTACCTGATGATAAGACTTCCCATATAGCAACAGGAATCCAGTCAGAGTAGCACTGGCAGAGAGATAGATCAATGGAAAAGAATAGAGAACTCAGTATGCCCAAATGATTTTTGACAAAGGTACAAAAGCAATTCAATGGAGGAAGGACAGTATTTCAACAAACAGTTGTGGAGCAACTGGACATTTATAGGCAATCCCCCCAAAAAAGAAAAACACAAAAAAATGAACCTCGACCTGCACCTCACACCTAGCACCAAAATTAACTCAAAATGGATCCCGGACTTACTGTAAAACTAAAACCATAAAACTTCTAGAAACAAACCACAGAATGAAATCTTTGGCATCTGGGGCTAGGTGAACAGATCTTAGATTTGACACCAAAAGGACAATTGATAAAAGAAAAAATTGGTATGTTGGGCTTCATCAAAATAAAAAACTTTTGCTCTGTGAAAGCCCATGTAAAAAGGATGAAAAGACAAGGTACAGACTGGGAGAAAATATTTACAAACTCTATTTCTGATAAAGGATTAGTACTTAGAATTTATGAAGAATTCTCAAAACTCAACAGTAAAAAAATCCCAAACAGTCCATCTCAAAAACAGGCAAAAGATATGAAGAGATAGTTTACAGAAAGGATATACAGGTGGCAAATAAGTACATGAAAAGATATTCAACATCATTAATCATAATGAAACTGTAAATTAAAACCACAGTGAGGTATCACTACACACCTATCAGAATGGCTAAAATAAAAACAAAATAGTGATAACACCAAATGCTGGCAAGGAGGCAGAGAAACTGGATCACTCTTACGTTGTTGGCAGGAACATAAAACGGTTCACCTGTGCTGGAAAGCAGCTTGGCAGTTTCTCATAAAACTCAGTGTGTGGGAGAGACCCTCAATATGGCGGACGAATAAGACGTGGAGATCACCTTCCTCCCCACAAATACATCAAAAATACATCCACATGTGGAACAACTCCTACAGAACACCTACTGAACGCTGGCAGAAGGCTTCAGACTTCCCAAAAGGCAAGAAACTCCCCACGTACCTGGGTAGGGCAAAAGAAAAAAGAAAAAACAGAGACAAAAGAATAGGGACTGGACCTGCACCTCTGGGAGGGAGCTGTGAAGGAGGCAATGTTTCCACACACTAGGAAGCCCCTTCACTGGCGGGGATGGGGGGTGGGCAGGGGAGAAGCTTTGGAGCCACGGAAGAGAGCGCAGCAACAGGGGTGCAGAGGGCAAAGCGGAGAGATTCCTGCACAGAGGATTGGTGCCAACCAGCACTCACCAGCCTGAGACGCTTGTCTGCTCACCCACCGGGGCGGGCGGGGGCTGGGAGCTGAGGCTCGGGACTTGGAGGTCAGACCCCAGGGAGAGGACTGGGGTTGGCTGTGTGAACACAGCCTGAAGGGGGTTAGTGCACCACAGCTAGCTGGGATGGAGCCCAGGAAAAAGTCTGGACCTGCCGGTGAGGAAAGAGACCATTGTTTCGGCGTGTGCGAGGAGAGGGGCTTCCTGTTCCACGTGCCCACAGATGGCAGAGCACCGCCTTAGTGAGCTCCAGAGACAGACATGTGCCATGGCTGTCAGCTCAGACCCCAGAGATGGCCATGGACCACTAATGCTGCCGCTGCTGCCACCAAGAAGCCTGTGTGCAAGCACAGGTCACTATCCACGCCCCCCAGAAGCCTGTGCAGCCCGCTACTGCCAGGGTCCTGTGATCCAGGGACAGCTTCCCCGGGAGAACACATGGCGTGCCTCAGGCTGCTGGAATGTGACGCTGGCCTCTGCTGCCACAGGCTTGCCCCGCATTCCAGTTATGACTACTGTACTCCTCCACCTCCCCGGCCTGAGTGAGCAAGAGAGCCCTAAGCAGCCACTACTTCAACCCCCTTCTGTGTGAGTGAAGAACAGACGCCCTCAGGAGACCTACACGCAGAGGCGGGGCCAAATCCAAAGCTGAACCCCGGGAGCTGTGCGAACAAAGAAGAGAAAGGGAAATCTCTCCCAGCAGCTTCAGGAGCAGCGGATTAAATCCCTGCAATCAACCTGACAAAGCCTGCATCTGTGGAAAACCTGAATAGACAACGAATCATCCCAAAATTGAGGCGGTGGACTTTGGGAGCAACTGTAGACTTGGTGTTTGCTTTCTGCGTCTGATTTGTTTTTGGTTTTATGTTTATCTTAGTTTAGTTTTTAGTGCTTGTTATCATTGGTTGATTTGATTATTGGTTTCGCTCTCTTCCTTTCTTTTTTTTGTGAGAGTGTGTGTGTATATGTTTCTTTGTGTGATTTTTGTCTGTTTAGGTTTGCTTTTACCATTTGTCCTAGGGTTCTGTCTGGGTTTTTCTCTTCTTCCTTTTCTTCAGAGCTGTGCGGCTGGCAGGGTCTTGGTGCTCCAGCCAGGTGTTGGGCCTGAGCCTCCAAGGTGGCAGAGCTGAGTTCAGGACACTGGACCACCAGAGACCTCCTGGCCTCATGTAATATCAATTGGCGAGAGCTCTCCCAGAGATCTCCGTCTCAACACTAAGACCCAGCTCCACCCAACGGCCAGCAAGCTCCAGCGCTGGACGACCCACGCCAAACAACTAGCAAGACAGGAACACAACCCCATCCATTAGCAGAGCGGCTGCCTAAAGTCATACTAAGTTCACAGACACGCCAAAACACACCACCGGATGCAGCCCTGCCCACCAAAAGGACAAGATCCAGCCTCACCCACCAGAACACAGGCACCAGTCCCCCACACCAGGAGGCCTACACAAGCCACTGAACCAATCTCACTCACTGGGGGCAGACACCAAAAATAACGGGAACTACGAACCTGCAGCCTGCGAAAAGGAGACCTCAAACACAGTAAGTTAAACAAAATGAGAAGAGAGAGAAATACGCAGCAGATGAAGGAGCAAGGTAAAAACCCACCAGACCAAACAAATGAAAGGAAATAGGCAGTCGACCTGAAAAAGAATTCAGAGTAATGATTGTAAAGGTGATTGAAAATCTCGGAAATAGAATGGAGAAAATACAAGAAATGTTTAACAAGAACCTAGAAGAATTAAAGAGCAAACAAACAATGATGAACAACACAATAAATGAAATTAAAAATACTCTAGAAGGAATCAATAGCAGAATAACTGAGGCAGAAGAACGGATAAGTGACCTGGAAGATAGAATAGTGGAAATAACTGCCAGGGAGCGGAATAAAGAAAAAAGAGTGAAAAGAATTGAGAACAGTCTCAGAGACTTCTGGGACAACATTAAACACACAAACGTTCGAATTATAGGGGTCCCAGAAGAAGACGAGAAAAAGAAAGGGTCTGAGAAAATATGTGAAGAGATTATAGTCAAAAACTTCCCTGACATGGGAAAGGAAATAGTCAATCAAGTCCAGGAAGCGCAGAGAGTCCCATACAGGATAAATCCAAGGAGAAACACGTCAAGACACACATTAATCAAACTATCAAAAATTAAATACAAAGAAAAAATATTAAAAGCAGCAAGGGAAAAGCAACAAATAACATACAAGGGAATTCCCATAAGGTTAACAGCTGATCTTTCAGCAGAAACTCTGTAAGCCACAAGGGAGTGGCAGGACATATTTAAAGTGATGAAAGGGAAAAACCTACAACCAAAATTACTCTACCCAGCAAGGATCTCATTCAGATTCGATGGAGAAATTAAAATCTTTACAGACAAGCAAGAGTTAAGAGAATTCAGCACCATCAAACCAGCTTTACAACAAATGCTAAAGAAACTTCTCTAGGCGGGAAACATAAGAGGAGGAAAAGACCTATAAAAACAAACCCAAAACAATTAAGAAAATGGTAATAGGAACATACATATCGATAACTACCTTAAATATAAATGGATTAACTGTTCCAACCAAAAGACATAGACTGGCTGAATGGATACAAAAACAAGATCCGTATATATGCTGTCTACAAGAGACTCACTTCAGACCTAGGATGGAAAAAGATATTCCATGCAAATGGAAATCAAAAGAAAGATGGAGTAGCAATACTCATATCAGACAAAATAGACTTTAAAATAAAGACTATTACAAGAGACAAAGAAGGACACTACATAATGATCAAGGGATCAATCCAAGAAGAAGATATAACAATTGTAAATATTTATGCACCCAACATAGGAGAACCTCAATACATAAAGCAAATGGTAACAGCCATGAAAGGGGAAATTGACAGTAACACAATAATAGTGGGGGACTTTAACACCCCACTTTCATCAATGGACAGATCATCCAAAATGAAAATAAATAAGGAAACACAAGCTTTAAAAGACACAATAGACCAGATAGAATTAATTGATATTTATAGGACATTCTATCCAAAAACAACAGAATACACTTTCTTCTCAAGTGCACAGGGAACCTTCTCCAGGATAGATCATATCTTGGGTAACAAATCAAGCCTCAGTAAATTTAAGAAAATTGAAATAATATCAAATATCTTTTCCAACCACAACGCTATGAGATTAGAAATAAATCACAGGAAAAAGACTGTAAAAAATACAAACACATGGAAGCTAAACAATATGCTACTAAATAACTGAGAGATCACTGAAGAAGTCAAAAAATACTTAGAAACAAATGACAATGAAAACACGATGACCCAAAACCTATGGGATGCAGCAAAAGCAGTTCTAAGAGGGAAGTTTATAGCAATACAATCCTACCTCAAGAAGCAAGAAAAATCTCAGATAAACAACCTAACCTTACACCTAAAGCAATTAGAGAAAGAAGAAGAAGAAGAACAACAAAAAACCCCCAAAGTTAGCAGAAGGAAAGAAATCATAAAGATCAGATCAGAAATAAATGAAAAAGAAATGAAGGAAACCATAGCAAAGATCAATAAAACTAAAAGCTGGTTCTTTGAGAAGATAAACAAAATTGATAAGCCATTAGCGAGACTCATCAAGAAAAAGAGGGAGAAGAGTCAAATCAACAGAATTAGAAATGAAAAAGAAGTAACAACTGACACTGTAGAAGTACAAAGGATCATGAGAGACTACTACAAGCAACTATATCCCAATAAAATGGACAACCTGGAAGAAATGGACAAATTCTTAGAAAAGTACAACCTTCCAAGACTGAACCAGGAAGAAATAGAAAATATGAACAGACCAATCACAAGCACTGAAATTGAAACTGTGATTAAAAATCTTCCAACAAACAAAACCCAGGATCAGATGGCTCCACAGGTGAATTCTATCAAACATTTAGAGAAGAGCTAACACCTATCCTTCTCAAACTCTTCCAAAATATAGCAGAGGAAAGAACACGCTCAAACCCATTCTACGAGGCCACCATCACCCCGATACCAAAACCAGACAACGACGTCACAAACAAAGAAAACTACAGGTCAATATCACTGATGAACATAGATGTTATGATCAAGTGGGGTTTATCCCAGGAACGCAAGGATTCTTCAACATATGCAAATCAATCAATGTGATACAACATATTAACAAATTGAAGGATAAAATCCATATGATAATCTCAATAGATGCAGAAAAAGCTTTTGACAAAATTCAACACCAGTTTATGATTTAAAAAACTCTCCAGAAAGTGGGCACAGAGGGAACCTACCTCAACATAATAAAGGCCATATATGACAAACCCACAGCCAACATCATTCTCAATGGTGAAAAACTGAAACCATTTCCTCTAAGATCAGGAACAAGACAAGGGTGCCCACTCTCACCACTATTATTCAACATAGTTTTGGAAGTTTTAGCCACAGCAATCAGAGAAGAAAAAGAAATAAAAGGAATACAAATCGGAAAAGAAGAATTAAAACTGTCACTGTTTGCAGATGACATGATACTATACATAGAGAATCCTAAAGATGCTACCAGAAAACTACTAGAGCTAATCAATGAATTTGGGAAAGTAGCAGGATACAAAATTAATGCACAGAAATCTCTTGCATTCCTATACACTAATGATGAAAAATCTGAAAGAGAAATTAAGGAAACACTCTCATCTACCACTGCAACAAAAAGAATAAAATACCTAGGAATAAACCTACCTAGGGATGCAAAAGACCTGTATGCAGAAAACTATACGACACTGATGAAAGAAATTAAAGATGATACCAACAGATGGAGAGATATACCATGTTCTTGGATTGGAAGAATCAACATTGTGAAAATGACTATACTACCCAAAGCAATCTACAGATTCAATGCATTCCCTTTCAAACCACCAATGGCATTTTTCACAGAACAGAACAAAAAAGTTTACAATTTGTATGCAAACACAAAAGGCCCTGAATAGCCAAAGAAATCTTGAGAAAGAAAAATGGAGCTGGAGGAATCAGGCTCCCTAACTTCAGACTATACTACAAAGCTACAGGAATCAAGATACTATGGTACTGGCACAAAAACAGAAATATATATCAATGGTACAGGATAGAAAGCCCAGAGATAAACCCACACACCTATGGTCACCTAATCTATGACAAAGGAGGCAAGAATATACAATGGAGAAAAGACAGCTTCTTCAATAAGTGGTGCTGGGAAAACTGGATAGCTACAGGCCAAAGAATGAAATTAGAACACTTCCTAACACCATACACAAAAATAAACTCAAAATGGATTAAAGACCTAAATGTAAGGCCAGACACTATAAAACTCTTAGAGGAAAACATAGGCAGAACACTCTATGACATATATCACAGCAAGATCCTTTTTGACCCATCTCCTAGAGGAATGGAAATAAAACCAAAAATAAACAAATGGGACCTAATGAAACTTAAAAGTTTTTGCACAGCAAAGAAAACCATAAACAAGACGAAATGGCAACCCTCAGAATGGGAGAAAATATTTGCTAACGAATCAACGGACAAAGGATTAATCTCCAAAATATACAAGCAGCTCATGCAGCTCAGTATCAAAGAAACAAGCAACCCAATCCAAAAATGGGCAGAAGACCTAAATAGACATTTCTCCAAAGAAGATATACAGATTGCCAACAAACACATGAAAGGATGCTCAACATCACTAATCATTAGAGAAATGCAAATCAAAACCACAATAAGGTATCACCTCACACGGGTCAGAATGGCCATCATCAAAAAATCTGCAAACAATAAATGCTGGAGAGGGTGTGGAGAAAAGGGAACCCTCTTGCACTGTTGGTGGGAATGTAAATTGATACAGCCACTATGGAGAACACTATGGAGGTTCCTTAAAAAACTAAAAATAGAGCTACCATATGACCCAGCAATCCCTCTACTGGGCATAAACCCGGAGAAAACCATAATTCAAAAAGAGTCACGTACCACAATGTTCACTGCAGCTCTATTTACAATAGCCAGGACATGGAAGCAACCTACGTGTCCGTCGACAGATGAATGGTTAAAGAAGATGTGGCACATATATACAATGGAATAGTACTGTCATAAAAAGAAATGAAATTGAGTTATTTGTAGTGAGGTGGATGGACCTAGAGTCTGTCATACAGAGTGAAGTAAGTCAGAAAGAGAAAAACAAATACCGTATGCTAACACATATATATGGAATGTAAAAAAAAATGGTTCTGATGAACCTAGGGGCAGGACAAGAATAAAGACACAGATGTAGAGAATGGACTTGAGGACACGGGGAGGGGGAAGGGTAAGCTGGGACGAAGTGAGAGAGTAGCACTGACATATATACACTACCGAATGTAAAGTAGATAGCTAGTGGGAAGCAGCTGCATAGCACAGGGAGATCAGCTTGGTGCTTTGTGACCACCTAGAGGGGTAGGATAGGGAGGGTGGGAGGGAGATGCAAGAGGGAGAGGATATGGGGATATATGTATACATATAGCTGATTCACTTTGTTATACAGCAGAAACTAACATAACATTGTAAAGCAATTATACTCCAGTAGAGATGTTAAAAAAAAAAACAACCTACAATGTGATACCACTGCACACCTATTAGAATGACCAAGAATTAAAATGACTGTACCAAGTGTTTGTGAGAATGTGGAGGAACTGGTACCCTAACGTACTATTAGTGGGAATGTGAAAGGTTACAATAACTTTGGAAAAATATTTTGGCAATTTCTTGAAAAGTTACACATTAGCGTACCATATGATCTAGCCATGTCGTTTCCAGGGAGAGAAATGAAGGCATATGTCCATACAAAGTATTTTACATAAATGTTCATAGCAATTTTATTTGTAACAGTTCTAAGCTGGAAATGGTCAAAATGTTATCAATAAACAGGGTGATTAAATGGTTAAACAAACACAGTTAGTGGTATATTCATACAACAGAATACTACTCAGCAGCAAAATACATAAACTCTTGATATATACTATAATACAGATGAATCTTAAAACAACAAAGTTGAGTTAAAGAAGCCAAATAGAAAAGATTATATACTGTATGATTCGTTTATATAAAATGCTAAAAAAAGGCAGACTATTGTGACAGAGAGCAGATCATTGGCTACCTGAAGGTAAAAGTGGGTTGGGGTGCAATTACAAAGGGACATGAGAAAACATTTGAGGGTCATAGATATTATCTTGACTGGGGTAATGATTTCATGAATATTTATTTATTTGTCAAGGTATACCCTTTAAATATGCACAGTTTATCATATATCAATTATACCTCAATAAAGCTGTTAAAAAAAAAAAAACAACTCCATGTTCAATTACTGTACAACCTACCAGTTGCTCTTTTGGGCATTCATCTCAGAAAAATGAAGACTTATGTTCATACAAAAACCTGCACATGAATGTTTATAGCAGCTTTATTCATAATAATCCCAAGCTGGAGGCAACCCATGTGTCCTTTAGTGGGTGAAGGGTTAAGCATACTCTGGTACATCAAACCACGAAGTACTGCTCAGCAATTAGAAGAACAAACCATGGATACACGCAAACTTGTATGTACAAGTGAAAAAAGCCAATCCCCGAAGGTTATAGACTTTTGTACATGTGATTCCATTTATACAACATTCTTGAAATGACAAAGTTATAGAAATAGATCAGTGATTTCCAGGTGTTAGGGAAGGGACTGGGGGTGAGAGGTAGGTTTTGCTACAGAAGAGTAGCACTAGGGATCCTTGTGATAGATCTGTTTTCTGTCTTGACTGTGGTGGTGGATACATGAACCTGCATGTGTGATAACACTGTATAGAACCACATACACACACACACACACACACACACACACACACACATACTCACTCACTCACAAGTACAAGGAAACTGATGAGATCTGAATGAGATGGGTGGATTGTATCAGTGTCAATTTCCTGGCTGTGACACTGCACTTTAGTTTTGCAAGATCTACCCCTGGAGGAAATGAATAAAGGCTACATGGGATCTCTCTGCATTATTTCTTACAACTGCATGTAAATCTACGATTATCTCCAGAGAAAAAGTTTAATAAGGAAAATATGGTGAGGAAGCAGTAAAAACAGTAAACCTCCAGAGAGGCCCCAATGACTCATTTCTCCTGCTGTAAAACAAGTTCCTTGAGCAGAATCAAGGTTTCAGTAGATATTTGTTTGACGGGTGAATGAATAATCATAGCATGCTTGCACCTACCCTGCGCAATGTGTGCCTGAGTCAATCTGATGACCTTGCTTGCAGAGGGATCTTGGTTGGTCTGCCTGAATTTTAAATTTAAAATAATTTAAATTTAAGTTATTTTGACAAAATAAAAACATTTATAAAAGGTTAAGGGTAAAGAATTAATTGTATGTATGAAGTTATTATATGATAATTTTATATCCTGCTACCTTAATGCATTATCTTATGGTTTGCATTTCTTACTTAGATTTTTTTAATAAAAAACGTTTGTATGAAAATAATAGTGTGGCTAGTGGGGATATAAATTTATATAGTTTTCTTGGGAGGTAACACAGCAACATAAATCAAAAAGAGACCTAACACAACAATAAAAACTCCTTAGTCCAGCATCCAACTTTTATGAATTCACCCTAAGAAAATAATTGGATAAGTGTGCAAAGACATGTGCAAGATCATTAACTAAAGTATTATTTATAATAGTGAACAAACAGAAACAAGCAAAATGTCCAAAACAACAAAAAAAGATTGTTTAAATAAACTGTGATGTTGCACAGTTTGAAACAATTGGACAGGATCTAGCCATTCAAAATGATGCTGTGGGTCTACATTTACTAAGGTGAGAAACTGTGCCAGGTACATTAGGTTGACATCATGGGTTTCACACCAGCATCCTGCAGGAATCCATGCTTATTTATAAAATACCAAGGCTCTGTGTGGAGGATCACATAACACACAAGCAGGGCATCATCTGGAAAGGAAAAGACCCAAAGTTTAACTGTGCTAATCTGTGTGTGGGAATAGCTCAGCTAATTATATGTTTAAAAGCACTTATCCCTTTGGGCATTTGTAATTATTTTCCATAATGATTACTTATATACATAAAAATAATAAAGTCTCCTGAGTTATCACATTATGAGAAATTTAAATTTTATCATGTATATTTTCCATTTTTAATAGATATAATTTAATTCATGGGAAATCTGAATAAAAATGGCCACAATTATTCTAGATCTGATTAAGAAAGACAAAGTAGTTCTGATATAGAATGAGCCACGCCGCTAACATCTAGCAGGAAGGATGAAGCATGGGTAATCAGGAGGGCACCGTTGAAAAGATGGGGTTGGCGTTTGGTCCTAAACGCTGGACATTCATTGAGGCCATGAAGAAGGGCTTGACCATGAGCTCCTGGAAGGCAGGGAACATTCCCTCATTCATCTCCAGGTTCCCTGTACCTGGCCAATACCTGCCACTCCCAAATATTTGTTGAGCAAATAAAATAAACTGATTTTGTTAACTCAGGAAGGCAGCATAGGCTGCCTGCCTAGGCTGGATGTTGTTCTTTGCACTTGGGGAAGCAGTTATGAACTGGGGAGCCCTAGTCTTGGCTTCAAGTGAGGGCAGATAGAGAATAAAGAGGTCAGCAGAGAGGGGAGCACGTGAGGAAATTATCAGGTCATGAAAGAGAATGTGAGGTCACTGCAAGAGAGGGAACATCCAAAGCCAGGCAGGAGTCAAGCCAGGTGGGATGACTAGGGTGGTGCTTTCCCACCAGGAGGGCATGTTTCAAAGCCCCGAGGCAGAAAGTAGCCTCAGGGTCCAGGAGCAGAGAAAAGGCAGGCGAGGTGCCAGGATGGGGGACAGAGCAGGATGCAATGATGTGGGGCTTAGAAGGCACAGTGAAGAGCTAAACTTTGTTCCAGGGGCCTTGGGAAGGTATCGCAGGGCTTTTAAAATAAACTCTTAATTCTACCCTCTACTCAGGGTAGAATAAATAGTTCTAGATTTACAGACATGTCTTCAATTTACATAAAAGAGAGTTCCTTCATATCTCTTTCCCAGGTTTGCCTTTTGCTAACATCTTACATTTCTCTGGTGCATTTGTTACAATTAAGAAACTAACATGGAGTATTGCTGTCAGTTAAACTCAAGTCTGACTCAGAGTTCATCACTGCTTTTGCACTGTTGTCCTCTTCCTGGTACGGGACCCCATCCAGGACACCACAGCGCTTGGAGGCCTCACATCTCTCGAGGCTCCTCTGGGCTGTGATGGTGTCACAGACTTCCCCTGTTTTTGATGACCTGGACAGTTTCTTGGAGCAGTGGCTAGGTGTTTTGTAGGACGTCCTTCAGTTTGGATTTGTCTGGTATTCTTCTCCTAGTTGGACGGAAGTTATGAGTTTTGGGGGAGAAAACTGCAGTGATGAAGTGCACTTCTCACCACAGGGTGCATGCTGTCAACATGACTTGATCACTGATGATGTGAACCTTGGTCACCTGGCCAAATATTGGAGTGATTTAGTATGGGAGGTGACCTGGTCTGTCACATCATTTCAAAAGGTCACTTGGACCAGATGAATGGGGTCATGTGAGTACAGGCACAGTAGGACGAGAGCCAAGGTGTGCTGGGGGACGGTGTGACCAGCTGATCCTGAGGCAGATCATGTGGGGGGTTGTGGAGAGGCTCTGGGGGTTCTAAATGCCAGGTGAAGGGTGTTGAGTTTTATCCTGGTAGTTTTCAAAGGCTGGCCCCCAAGTTCTGCCTTCAAATAGAACTTTACAAAAAAATTGTGAAAAACAATCTGAAACCTAACAACGAGTAACCTGTGACAAAGGGGACACACTGAGTTCAGAGTCAACGGAGGCCCCTAGGACCCCTGGATGGAGCCCCCTGGGCAGCTGAGGGCAACTCGTTGGCAAAGCACTGCTTTGGGCAAGGTGAGCGAGTGGGGGGTTGGCTTGGGGGTCATCACACGAGTGAGGCTCTTTCCCCTGTCCAGGTGGGAAGCATCTGTAGCTGGGTCAAGTGGCCAGAACAGAAAGGAATGACCAGCCTCCAGGAGTGAGAGGAAGGAAGCAAGGAAGCCAGCAAGCAAGGGAGGAAGGGCAGAGAGCCTGCATGCCTGCTGATGGGGATGAGGGGCTGGACGATGCTGACACTGAGGAATCAGAGGCCAGCCCACCCTCTTGGGGAAAAAGACATTGGGGCTTTTTTTAGAGGCAAAAGTGGGACAACTACTTTCCTGGGGTCCACAGATGTCATCTCCTCTGGCCCTGGTCTCATGGAGTAATTCAGGCAGGACATCCAGACTGCAGAAGACACCCTGGATCCAGCTTCATTTGGGGTTTGGCCACTGGTGAGCGGAGGTGTCCCTGAGCTTAACTTGAGAGGCTCTTTCCCAGACCCAGGTTTCTCGCTTGCTTGAGGGTTTTTGTGATGTGGTAGACAGAGCAGGGTAATGACCACAAATGATTGCCCAAGAGGAAATCTTGTTTAATATTTAATGTGCAATAAGAGCTGTTAGCTGTAGTGCTCCTTGTCCTCAGGGGCCGAGGTGGGTTTATTGGTTGGGAAGTTCCAATCTAGTAATGAGGTCATTATAATCCTGGCTTCCTCTGAAGGATCCTTCTTCATAGCAGAGACAGCATTTCTGAGCCCTCTCCAACTTTTTCCAGCAGGAATGCCCACGCCCCGTGTTTCTCCCCTGCTCCTCACTCTCACCCCACTCCTCTTCCAGAAGCTGCTCCATCCTTCCAGGCTTCCTCATGATGCCTTCTCTCCATCCCACAAATCGAAGGTTGAGCACCTGCTGTGTACACACACTTGCTTTGTGGGGTGACGGAATCAGTTCTAGGGTGGCTTCAGCTCATGAGGAGCTCACAGTCATGCCCTGGTCCTCAGAACACCTGAATCAGAAATAGCTGAGTTGCTTGTGAACATGCAGCATGTTCCAGGCTGCACCTCAGACCTTCTGGATCAGAAACTTGGGGTCGGGGGAATTCCCTGATGGTCCAGTTGTTAAGACTCAGCACTTTCACTGCCGTGGGCCTGGGTTTGATTGCTGGTTGGGGAACTAAGATCCCACAAGCTGCGCAGCATGGCCAAATAAATAAATAAGCAACAAGGATATATTGTATAGCACAGTGTGAGTATATCCAATATTAAAAAAAAAAAAGAAACTTGGGGTCAGAGTCTGGCACTCTCCCTTTAACACACAGTGTGATGGTTGGCATGGTTCCAGGTTCTCTCTGCACTGAACTCCCAGCATGTTTGGTTATTTAACCTCCTTAAAGAATCCAGAACAGAGACTTATTTTGCAGGTGCATTTCCTTTCTCACTAGATTGCTGTGCCTCATAGGCAGTAGGCACTGGTCTACATTGGCTGGATGGAAGAGTGCGTGGGTGGGTGGTCACACTTTACAGACACAGTGGGAGGCTTTTCTGGGGTGAGGGGTTAGTGTGTGGGCTGCGAGTCTCCAGGGACAACTTTAATGAGACCCCCAGTCTAGCACATGGAGTGGAGTTTGCGTCCAGAAGTGGCAGATAGGCCTGGCTCTCATTGTAGTGATGAAAACGATAATGCCCACATGCCTGTGCGGGGGGTCTGCTGTTTGCCAGACACGGCATCGGGCACTTCACATGTTTTATCCTCAGTGGCTTCTGAACCCAGCAGAACAGACTCGGCAGCCCCACTGCACGGAAGAAGAATGGAGACCTCAGGAGGTGGCAGTCACCTGGAGAGGGACCTGGGAGGCAGGCAATCCCAGTGCTCAGAGCAGGCAGACACCCTCTCCTTGGTGCGTGAGGTCAGCCTGGGAGGCGCAGTGCAATGAAAGAGCTAGGACCCCAGCAAACATGAACTCTCAGACCCTGGACTTCCCTTTGTCCCCGTTCTGCTCCAAGTCAAGTCAACCCACGCTGACTGAGCACCATCAATGAGTCACGCCTGTGAAGGCGGCACGGCCACACCCCTGAGAAGCTCAGAGTCCAGCAACTGTCATTTTAACGGGTTTCACAGGGACAGAGTCATCTGTATGTGCCAGACTAAGCGCGGCTCTCGTTACAATAATTGCCCTGCACTGTACAAGCAATCAAGGCCCTCGGCGTGTGTGGGCACGTGCGCCCCAATTAGTTATGTCCTCTACCTAATACAATGTTAATATTTGACAGCAGCCCTAAAAATTAAACTTAAATAATTACATAAACTGAATTAAGATAGCATAACATTACCAACCAGAGTACCGTGGCTCCATAATCCAGCGCGATGTCACATGAATCTACCAATCAGGCGGCACATCAGAGTGTAAGACCACATCCTTTACTGCTCAGCCTTAAACAATTTAACACTTCTCTGGTTCATGAGCAAACAGCGGTCTCTCGCGTTTGAGAATGCTCCTCCCCCCCCCCCGACTAGGCTAACTCAATGGCGCTGCCCAGTGAGCCTGCAGGTACCTGGTGCCAGGGCAGAAACACGGGGGACGGCGGGAGGGGAGACCAGCAGTCGCTGAGGAGTTGATGGTCACAGACATAACCTTTCAAGTGCCCTGGGGACAGGCGGGACCAGGATTTGCTGAATGCAGTGCTCTAGTGAGTTCTAAGACGGCAGAAAAGATTCTTTCCTCCAGAGGGCCAAGCCCTGTTACCCACTGAGCAGCAGCATCTGTGTGCCATGAGGACCGGTGCGAGCAGATGTGGAGCAGAGTGAACTTAGATGTCTCCAATCTGTGCTGAGCAGGGAAACAAAAGAGCAAAATGAGGAAAATGAGATGCTTATCACCAAGATTCATGTCTTAGGTTTTCTGATTCAATTTTTCATGAATTTCATTAAGTAATCAAAATGCTAAGCATGAAATGTGGGTATGCTGCCACCAGGTGGCAGCATTCACTCTTTCAAAAGTACACTTTGTTCAACACCTACTATGTGCAAGATACTCTGGGCATAGAGCAGGGACCAAGGCAGAGAGAGTCCCTGGCATTGTGGAGCCTGGTGGCTCATGGGATGGCAGGTGCTTAGATCTTATAATCTGTGGTGAGGTATAGCTAGCTTTTAATGACATACTGATAGTTAACAGAGAAAGAAACTGCTTAATCTAACTCCAAGCTATAATTTCTTATTACAATAGTTATTAAAGTAAGTGGAAAATAAATATTAAAATACTTATTAAGTAAGTGAGAAATAATGTTATGTTTAGTTATAAAATTAAGTAGACGTTTTCAAATATCTCTAAGCTTTGAGCAACCAAAATTATATGAGGAAGGAAAAACCATGAGTACAGAAAATAAAAAGAGCTTTTCTGTTTGAAATGGAAATGAGAAGATTGGGGCATCCCTTCCAACAGTGTCAGACGTTGAGGGCTCAACACAACGCGGCCGGAAAAGCGTGAACCCAGGGCGAGCGCTTCCCTGCCCCACCACCCACACGCCCAGGTTTCTGTTTGCTACGATTCAGTCTCAAGCGCAAACTTCAGAAATCTGTCCCGTTACTTTTTTTTCTTTACTGACATCTGGTCAAACAGTTCCCCCTCACCCATACCCCCTGCTTCAGTTCCCTTGGAGACTATTTTTCAGCACAAGAAAAGGAAGAAGGAAAATAGTCTCGAAATGGCTAATGCAATTGGGAATGAGAAAACCCTGTGACTATTTGTATTCCCCCTTCAACCAGGTGATCTTCCACTGTCCTCTCTTTCTTGCTCTAGTATTTTCTATTCTGTTAAGTATTATATATAATAAAATCTTAGAGCATTTAGAAACTAGAGAAAATAAAGAATAAACAGCCACGATCCTCCATCTTAATGAGAGCACTGTTATTTTGCTGTAATTCCTTCTGGTATTTTTTCCCCAATGTTTATTATTTATTAGATATTTGCAAACATACTTAGTAAAATTTGAGTCATGATTTTTAATTTAACATATCTTAAGATTTTTATTTGCAGGTGGCTGAATTTCTTTAGAAAAAATACTTTTAAGGCCACTAACCACTGCATCATTAGAATCAATTTACATAACCATTTGACATCTATTTTGATTCCACTTGTTTGCAGACGAATGCAGTGGTGAATATCATTCCCTTTCTATTTAAAACAACATCCGTTCGGACAGATTTCCACATGTCTGATTGCAGAGCCCAATGATACAAAAATTTATAATAGCTCCTCAGGTGTGTTAACTGATACTTTCCAATTCATTATTATTATTATTTATTATTATTATTCCCATTTGCTGGTTTACCAGATGCTTCCAGAGATATACAAGAATGCCAATTTCATTACACTGTTGCCAGCACTAGCTATTTCCACTAAATACATTTTAGTGTTAGTTTAATAGGCAAAAGGGACCTGCTGCCTGCTTTAACTTCCATTCCTTTGTGGAACAGTCATGTGGTACATTCCAGTCCCCTGAAGAGGGCAGAAGCATCGTATCTCCAGGGAGACCCCCCATGGCAGCTGCTCTCCTCCCCAGCTCCTGCAGGAAGCTGCCCCTGGCCTCCTGCTGTTGGAACAGCCTTCCTGTCTGTGAATCAGTCCCAGCATCACGCATGTGCCTTTGTCTGGAGACATTTGTTCCACACTCCGCTTCGTCACGAGGCTGCCTATGCCCTTTCTCTGCCCTTGCCAGAGACCCAGCTCTGGGGAGGGGCATGGGGATGAAGAGGCTCTCTCTTAACCCCTGACACTGTCCAGCACAGCACCGTGCACACAGCAGAGGCCCAATCGAACTTTATGACGAAACCAGAAATGAATAAACTAGAATTATGAATTGAGGAAATAATTCCATCATGAGACCTCAATATTTGGAAGCTTGTGAGTGGAACCAAGAACTGAAAAACTGGAAACTTAGTTCTAGTTTTCTTCTGTCCCTGAATCATCAATGAAGTGAATCACATGGCCTTTCAGTCCTGGTTTGAAACAGGAGACTGGGTCAAATCCCCTCAGCCCTGTGCTGGGGAGTCAAACCCATGATCCTCATCACTAGGTTCATAGGAAGGAGACATCACACAGAGTAGGTTGAAACAGGATGCCTCTGGATCCCCTCCCTTCCTTGCTGGGTCAGCAAAGTGGATGCAAAGAGCTGTGATCCTTGGGGATGCCTGTACAGTGTTCATTATATTAACTGATTCACTCATTTGATAGGCAGTTGTTAGGAATCTACTATGTGCCAAACTTTGAGCTGCATCTGAGAAAGTAAAGGGTGATCAAGACTGACCAGAACACACATGTTTCAAAATACTATTGTCTGAACTACCTGGAGATGTTAGAGCTTGCTTTGAAGGAAGTCTGTGGATCAGGGTTTCCAAGCTCGGAAGCCCTTGTCAGTGTTTGGCATCACTAGTAATTTCTCAGTCCTCTAAGGCAGTGGTTCTTGTACTTTAGCAAGAATCAGCATCACCTGCACAACTTGTTAAGCCACAGATTACTGGGCCCACCCCCAGAGTTTCTGATTCATTTGGTCTGGGGTGAGGGCTGAGAATTTGCATTTCTAACATGTTCCCAGGTGATGCTGATGCTGCTGGTCTGGGGACCACAATTTGAGAAGTGCTGCTGCTTCTATCCATAGGAAATTTACCATGTGCCAGGTGTTCTGCTAACCACTTAGCTTGCATTATCTCAGTCTTCAGAGCAACCTTATAAAGGAGCTATTGATAGCTAAATTTCTGAGATGAGGCATCTGAGGGTAAAAGAGGGTAAAAACATCTTTAAGCTGGTGTGGTTGATGAGTAGCACAGTGGGGTGGGAACTCACGTGTCTTTGGCTCCAGAGCTGAGCTCTGAATAACTCTGCCTTCTTGATTCATCCACTCACAGCATCAGGAACCCTTGTCCTTGATAATTATTGAATCCAAGTCCACCTTCAAATGACACTGCCCCGCTCCACAGACAGCACAGATTCCTTACGTCCGGTTCCTCCCTCACACTCCGGTGACATCATCCCTGGCATTCACTTCACTTCCCCAGGGGCCACAATCACCCAGCACGCTGTTCACATTATTGCTTTTAACAGTCATCTTTTGCAGATCAATGTAATAAAAAGATAGAAGATTTTACTTTCATTGATTCCTTCTTGATGCTTTTCCTTTCTTTACATAGATTCACGTTTCTGATCTCTTCCATCTTCCTTCTGTCTGAATAACTTTTAACATTACTTGTGGGGCTCGTCTATTGGTGACAGATTTCCTCCGTTCTTGTTTGTGGGAGACTTATTTCTCCTTTATTTCCGAAGGACAATTTTTCTGGATATAGAAAGTTTCTTCTTTTTCTTTTAACACTAGACATTTCATTTCATTCTCTTCCAGCATGGTTTCTGATGAGAAGTCCACTGTGACTCTTACTCTTGCTCTTTTATACATAAGGGTTTTGTCTTGTTTTCCCTCCTCTTTCTGCTCTGTTTTGTTTCAAGACTTTCTGTTTGCCTATGGCTAGGTGTAGGGATTTTTTGGTATTTATCAATTCTCTGTATCTCAGTTTGGTGTTTGTCATTTATTTTGGAAAGTTCTTAGCCATTATTACTTCAAATTCTTCTGCTCTGTTCTCTCTTTTCCAGGTATTCCAATAATGCATATGTCAAAACTTTTGTTTTCCCACAGTTCTTAGCTATTCTGGGGTTTTTTTGTTCATTCTTTCTTTCTTTTCAGTGTGGGACGTTTCTATCAACGTATTTTCAAGTTCCCTGATTCCTTCCTCAGCTCTATCCATCAAAGGCATTCTCCATTTTTTTCTTTTTTTTTTTTTAGTTTTAAAATTTCTAGTGTTTCCTTTTGATCCTCTCTTAGTGTTTCCATCTCTCTGCTTACATTGCCAATCTGCTCTTGCATGGTGTCTACTTTTTCTGTTAGAGACTGTAACATATTAACCAGAGTTGTTTTAAATTCCTGGCCTGATAATCTGAGGTAAGAGAGACTGGGAGTAGGAAGTCAGGTAAACAGGCTTTAGGGTGAGGATTTATGTCATCTGGCTCAGTCAGGCTGTGTTTCACGTCTGCAGTAGCCATAGATGTGGAAGGCTGCAAATTTCTCTAACTGTCCTTGTTTTTGTCTGCTCTCTTGATTTTGAATTTCTCTAAATCATCCTCCTTAAGGACAGCCTGTGTCTTGTGGCTCCTGAAGCTGTAACCCAGCTATTACACTGGAGCCCTGTTGGCACTGTGGAGATGTGGGGCTGGTGGGAGTGTCCTACAGTCTTCAGGTAAATCCCAGTCTTTTAGTGGGTCTGTGTGTCTGGCCTGTAACCTTCAGGAAGTGTTTCTACTGTACTTTCTTCTCTGGCTACAGCATTCCCAACCCCTTCCTTGAAGCCTGCCCCTGTGCCTGTTTCTTCTCTATCAGGTGACACTGGAAGGTAGAAGGGCTTATCCCAGTGGGGATAAGTCTGGGGCAGAGTCTTTCCCTTGTAGAGTGGACCTTTGTTATGACCCTCGGGTATTTCATGGATTATTCTTCCCCTCCCCCTGCGAGAACTGGGAGGGGAGCTTTTTAGGATTTACACCATGAGAACCTGGCAGGGAGTGTTCCTGGAGATAAAGTCCACCAGAGACTGCAGACCCAGGAGTTTCTCACTCTCAAGCTAGCACACATTCAGCTAACAGCAATTTGTCAAAATTGCCATTTAAGTGTGCCTCCCAGTGAGCAGAGCTCAGCTGAGTCTCTCAGGATTCATCTGCCTTTTCAGATTTCAGGCTGGTGGTGTGGGAGAAGAAAAAGAAGACCCTTGACCCTCTTGGGGTCCCCAACTGAGTCTGAAAATTAAACTGATCAAGGAAGATTGACAGGAGACACGTATACACATTTATTTCATATACGTTTTCGTGACATAGGAGCCTTCATAAGGAAATGAAGACCCTAAAAACAGTCAGACCTGTGAAGCTTTGTGCTAGGTGTGATGAAGGGCAGACAGCTGTGGAGGGATTTGAAGGGTCAAGGGGTATGAGGTAAGGGAATGGGGAAACTTAGCAAGGCCTGTTTGTTGGGATTCATCTCGAAGTCCTTAGTCTTTGGAGATAAGGATGCTCCTTTCCTCAGGTATAGGGAGGGAACCTATACTCAGGTATAGGGAGGGAACTCATGAGGGTTTTTTGACCTGATCCAGGGGAGAAGGGCGAGGCGGGGAGGGGGTCAGAGTGACCTTCCTGCTTCTGCCATTTCTTCAAATTCATTTAGCTTTAAATATTCAATATGCTAAGGTGCTGTATTCCGATTCTGGGTGGTGTGTCCCGAACCCCACCACTGGTTTACCCTGGGAACTCAGTTCTCCGACAGGTCCAAGAAAAGTCATTAATTTTCAGTTTGTCCAGCTTTTATCTTGTTGGAAGGATTGAAGCGATGACTTCCAAAGTCTTTATATGTAAAAACTTGAGAAGTCTCTTCTTTATAATTAAAGGGCAAATTCCCACTTTCATGAATATCTCAAAATATACCACCCATCATCTCTTTCAGATGATAATTCCATGTGCTCAGAGATATCCAATTTTCAGCATTTTTCAAATACCTAGAGACTCCTGGTTTTCTCCCAGGAAACACTGCATGACTTCTCCATTACTTGCATAGTGAATGAGAGATGGAATTAATTCATAATAGACTAGTGGGGAGCATTAAGGGACAAGGGTCATAGGAAGCTGGGGAAATCACTTCTTGCTGGGTCATATATTTGAAACACTGTAATGAAAAAGGCCCCAGATACTTCCATATATTTAAATGATGTATTTCTAGCTACTAGTTTCCATCTTCCCAGAGATGCTGTATTAAAACACATTGATGCAAACACGTTTGAAAATTGGTGTATTTCCTCAACACATGGAGATTAAGATACATTATCAAGAACGTACTAAGGATTTCTTTCCACTCCTCCCCCTTCCCTTCCCCTCATGGCAACCTCATCCCTGGATCTATAATAGAGGCTTTGCCGTGAACAGTCATAAGATCGCCAATGCCTGCAATCCACAATTGACAAGTTGTGCAAGTTGTAAGACAGTGCCTGGAGGCCCTTATCAGCCTGCTAAGGCTTAGGCATGTTTTGTTTGGTTGAGAGGAATAAAGCAATTAAAATCTGGATGAGTTCTGTTTATATTCCATCTATTGTCACAACATGGGTGCTTCCTCAACATGGGACTGTCCAACACTGAGAGAGGAAAGGGGCGGACCCTTCCTGAAACCCCTGCTCCAGGTGAGGGGTGAGACCATTAATGGAGTTTGGAAGCCTCCCCTCCGGTCTCCCTGAATCATGCTCTGGGAGGGATGAGTCTTCAGCTGATTTACCTAAGCAGCTATGTGCAGTAAGGAGGCAGACTGGATTACAGGGTATGAAAAACCTGGTGTCTGAGGAAGAAAAAGGAGGCAATTCCAGGTGTTGTGGACTTAGTGAAACTGACTCAGATGGTGACAGCAGTATTTTCTGATGCACAACTGGCCACCGGGGATGCCCAGGAAGCACCTGTCCAGGACTCTGGCTTCCCAGACAGGAAGACTTTGTTTTGACTGTGCTCTCTAATGAAACCCCAAACACATGTCCTCTGGTAAGCCACGTGAAGTGCATGGCCTTGAAAAAAAATCCCAAACGTTGGTGCCGACATTCCACCTGGTTGCCCAGGTGTGCCTGCCAGCTTGTTCTCCATGTTGCCCCCACACCAAGGTGGCTTGTTCTACACCAGCCAAGCATTATGGCAATGACCCAGATGGGGCAGCCAGAGAAAGCCACATACATTTATCTTGGATATCTGTGATGAATGTGCTTTGGGAGGGAATAAACAATTTGACTTACTATTGAATTTTCTGCTCTTTTATTCAACTGTTTAACTGTTTAACTGATCTATCCATTTGGATGTCACGTGAAGCTCAAATTCACACCCGAAATAGATCACTGGATGTTAATCCCTACAACCAATTTCTCCAGCATTTTCTCCATCTGCTTGCCTACTGTTTCTCTCTCTGCAGTGGGCTTTCCCCAGAGTTTCAAATGACAGTGTCCCTTCCATTCTCCAAGTCTCGCCATAAATATCACCTGCTCATACAGTCTTTTCTTGACCACCTGCTATGGACTGTTGTAAACAAAGGGAGAACTTGCTCTCTCTGAGTGGGCTGGGAGATCGTCTTCCCCCTCCCGTGGACTCAGACTGGGACTTAAACCACTGGCTCCATGGATTCTCAGGCCATCGGACTTGGACTGGGACTAACCACTGGCTCTCCTGGGTCTCCAGCTTGCTGATGAAAGATTACAGGACTTCTCAGCCTCCGTAATCATGTGAGTCAATTCCTTATCATAAATCTCTTTACATATCTGTATATACTAGGGCATCTATTTTTCTATCTCTTATTGATTCTTATCCTGACCAATACAGTGATTCAGGTTAAATAAGGTCTTAAGGATGGGGTTCTAATCTGATAGGATTGGTGGCCTTAGAAGAGGAAGAGAGATTTCTCTCTTTCTCTCTCCATGCACATAAACCGAAGAAATGCCACATGAACATACAGGGAGAAGGAGGTTGTCTACGAGCCAGGAAGAGAGATCTACCCAGGAACCAACCCTGCTGGCACCCTGATCTTGGACTTCAAACCTCCAGAACTAGGAGAAAATAAATTTACCTTTGTTTAAGCCACCCAGTCTATGGTATTTTGAATGGCAGCCGAGTGGACTAAGAGACCACCTGATATGAAGTACCCACTATCTTCCTCATCCTGGCACCTCGTGTCTTCCTTTACGGCATCCACCACAATCTCGGGGTATTCTGCTTATGGTCTGACTAGACCAGTCTCAGGAGGGCAAGGACAGTGGCTCTTCCTGGCTTCATTCATCTCCTAGGACCCCTCCCCTGCCCCTGGAGAGCAGTGCTAGGCTAAAATAGGGAGCAATACATGCTTATTGAAAAAAATAATAATTTGAGAATGTCAATCCAGTTTAGATCATTTTAATGTTAATACTTCCTTATTTGCATAAGGTTGGACAATATTCCAAATGCCCACATGATCTCGGTAGATCTTCTCAGAAGCCCTTTGAAACGGTAGGCAGGGCATCAGGGCATCCACAGTTCTGTCTCATTTTGGGAGGAGAACATTCAAATCAGCTCAAACTCTCAGTTTTCTGTGTGAAGAGGGAGCTTTGAGGGTCTGTTTCATGATTAATAGACAAAGAAAGAGAAAAACAGGTAGAGATAAAGAAACAGGTAAAGATACAATGAGCAAGAGGAAAGAAAAGGAAAGATGTGTGGACGAAGTGAGGTAAAACATACAAAATCCAGATGGCAACTAGCAGAGAGGTAGAGATCGGGATGGAGAGTGAGGCTCTTAGTGGAGGTGGTGTGGGAAGTTCAGAAACCTGCTATGGGAGGGAGCGGGGACCGGGCCTCTTATACCAGAATGTCTGGGGCATCAACCAGAGCACAACCTCTGATGGCAGTCTCCACAGTTGTTCACTCTGCTGCAATGATAGTCTGGGGACTATGGCCTTGGTCACATCTTCACCTTGGGCTGGACATTATGTAAGCACTTAATGTTTATAGAATGGTCAACTAGTGCCATGCCCCAGGCCCTGAACTTCATGACCACAAGGATAATTCTGAATTAAACAGCTTTCTCTTAGCACAGTGGTCAACTCTGGGGAGAAGATGCTCCAAATCAGTTGGCCTCCTGTGTTCGGGAGCTGAGACACTTGGCCCTGTTCGCCCAGCTCACTCACAGACTGAAAACAGACATTCAGAAGCTGTGGTGAGCTGCAGGACATCCCCCCGTTTACACACCCATTGCATGTGTTTTAGTCACTCTCTCCATTATCGACAAATACTTTCTACCTGGCTTCACTGGATGATGTGCCCAATCATGGAGATTAAATAGGCTCCCTAAATGTTTAATATTCAGTGGGTGCAGGCACGCGCACTCACTGACTAGATGTATGACTTCACTTTATGAACAGTGAAAACACCCATTCTCTTCCCTTAGCTTGACTTTCCAGGGTAATAATTTTGTAAAGCCGCCATAGTCCAAAAGTAGACTTCTAGGGGGATTCCAATGATCTGGATAATTGACATCAAGGCGATCCTTCTGACATTAATTAGGAGGACACTTTGATTCCTAAACCAGGATAAACACTTATTATGAGATCACCCATGTGTGTTCCCACTTCCTTTTGTTTTAAAAAATGAAGAGAATTTGATCTCTCTTTCTTTGCGCATATTTGCAAGTTATCCAAAAACAGAACATCTTCGAAAATTCTCCATGCCGCCTATTCCCTGTTAGCCATAATTTGCTCAGGAAATGAGTCTGATGATTGGCTCCCACTTGGCATAATGTGGCCAGCAGGAAGGAAAACAAAGCGAAAACAGTCTCTCTTTCCTGACAGGGACGGAATGATGCTGCAACTCCATGGCATCAAGCCATCTAAACTTTCTTTCTGATTTTTAAACCAGAGTTTGAATTAAAGAGTGAAGCAAATGAAAGAAAACCATTAAGCCAGATTAGTATTGAACTCCAGTCAAGACCATCACCCATGGTCATTAGATTTGGCTGTAGGTAGAACGAAAAGTAAAATAAAGTCTGGTTTCTGCTTCTCACGTCTACATTAATCTAAATTACCTGAGAAGATTAAAAACAATCCTTTAAGTGGCGTTAGACAGTGGACCTAAGATGGAAGATATAAAGCAAGAACCATCCACCATGCTGTCTCGACAAGATAGAGCCAAGAGCCCCAGATGCCTTTGTTTTGAGAACTGAAAGGGACTTTCAGCTGAACCGAACTGTCCTTAGAAACCCACAATGGAGGTGGTGTGGCTTACGCGAGAGGACCATTGGAGAGGGTCACTGGGACCACGATGTTAGAGAGTGTGCTGTGACTGCTGAACTAATTAATCATGACAATTGTGAAAGGCTGTGAGTGGAGTATTGAAGAAAAAAGGAAACTAATATTTAAATGCCCCACAATGCGTGATGCTTAATTCCAAGAGCAAAGTCCAATCTGTAAGCAATAGATTTCACGCGAAGTGAACTCAAATTGGAATAGGACTCAGTGGGTATTTCACTTTGCCTTGGTTTTGGATTAAGTAATTAAAATCAGCATCAGATTCTGCCTGGAAGCTAGGACAGCTGAGCAACAGCTAATTGTTACAGCAGCAAAATTAGCAGACGATCAAAGAAAATTGTAGAATTTTTTGCACAGAATGAACATGCATGAAATTCTATCCTCTAGTCCTACAAAATGCATACAGGGTAAAATTAAATTTAGCTAATTAAATTAAGTATAAATTAACCCATATTTTTTATTTACTAGGCTGTGTTAACATTTAACGAGGACTTATCCTAAAATTATAGATCATATGAGGACCCTGCCGGCTGGCCTAGACTCCTGTTAAGTGCCTCACTCTCCCTGTTTTTAACTCTCTGGGCATATCATTATCCAGTCTCTGCTTGAAAACTCCCAGAGACAGGGACCTCACCACTCCTCCTCTCTCCCTCCAAAGTAGAGGTGAGAAATACATTATGTTTCACGAGTATAAAGAGAATGAATGGTAAGTTGTCAAATTCAAGGAAGACATTGGAAGAAGAAAAAAATTACAAAGAGGGGATTGCAGGATGGGCACGTTCTAGTGATCACAAGTGGGATAAGCTAAGCAAACAGTTGTAATGTGAAAAAAGGGAGTACAGGGTGTGGCCACACTTAGAGCATCACTGCCTGGGAAGGGGCTGAAAAGAGGTGGACCTCAATTTTTGAAGGGTTGCTTTTTTAGCAGTGATGGACTTCCTTTCCTTTGCTTTCATCAGAGAGGTTGAACTTATCCCCAGTGGTAAGGAGGATGAAAAGCTGAATATCACAGAGTTTGCATTATTGAATGGTTTGAACCACTGCAGCAGTCTCCTACCTTGTCTCCTCCCATCAGTTCCGCAATCTGTCTTAAATTTTCTCCACTTAGCACCTAGGGGATAGAGATTTTAAAATATTTTTGTAATCAAGGATTACTTTATAAATATAATATGCACAGAGCTTAAATAAGCTCAATGATTTTGTCAGTCGTATACATTCAAGTAATCATCACCCAAAACATGATGTGGAACATTTTCATCACCTCCAGTTGATCCCTTAAAAGGCAAGAACTTTCAGGGACTTCCCTGGTGGTCCAGTGGTTAAGACTTCGCCTTCCAATGCAGGGGGCGAGGGTTTGATCCCTGGTTGGGGAGCTAAGATCCCACATGCCTGCTGGCCATAAAACCAAACCATAAAACAGAAGCAGTATTGTAACAAATTCAATAAAGACTTTAAAAATGGTCCACGTCAAAAAAAAAAAACTTAAAAAAAAAAAGGCAAGAACCTTCTGATTTCTGTCAATATAGATTAGTTTAGCTTTATTCTTAGATCTTATATAAATGGAAACACACAGTATGTATTTTTTTGTGTCTGACTTTTTTGTGATTCATTGGTGTTGTTTTGTACTAGCAGTAGTTCATTCCTTTTTACTGACAATTAGCATTTCATTTTTTGAATATACTGCTATTTGTTCATCCATTCACCTGTTAATGAACATTTGCATTGTTTCCAGTTATGGGCTATTATAACTAAGGCCATTATGAACATTCTTGTACAAGTCTTTTTCTAGACACATATTTTCACTTTTCTTGGGTAAATACCTAGGGGCAGAATTGCTGGGTTATAGAGGAGTTGTATATTCAACTTTATACAAAACTGCCAAAAAGTTCTTCAAAGTACTATTCTACATGCCTACAAGCAATGGATGAGCATTCCAGTTGCTCCACATCTTTGCCAACATTGAGCATTGTCAGTCATTTTAACTTCAGTCCTACTAGTGGATGTGAAATTGTATCTTGTTTTAATCTGAATTTTCTTAATGACTAATGATGTTAAACATCTTTCATGTGCTTATTAGCCATTTACTTATTCTCTTTTGTGAATTGTCTGTTCAAGTCATTTCCCCACTATTTTAATTGGAGTATTTGTCTTTTTAATATTTATTTTATTTTTAATTTTTGCTTTTTACACATTTTGTTTTACCTAAAAATCTTGACCTACCTCAAGGTTGTGAAAGTATTGTTTCTTCTAGAAGCTATATGGTTCTGGCTTTTACCTTTAGGTCTAGAATCTATTATTATTATTATTATCATCATATGGAACAAGGTGGGGTCAAGGGCTCATTCTTCCCCCACTCCACCCCACACACAGCTATACAGTTGTTTCAGCATTACTTACTGAAAACACTTTCCTTTCCCCACTGAATTGCCTTGGTACCTTTCTCAAAAAATCAACAGAGTGGTCTATTTCTGGACCTTCATTCTACTCCACTGATGTGTGTTATATTCATATAATTTTGGTGCTTTTTTTCCTTATCATTCCATTAATCTGCTTTCTATTTTCCCCTATGATTTATTCTTTGACTCGTGCATTATTTGGGGGTCTTCTGCTTAACTTCCAACCATTTTGGGACTTTCTAGATGTCATTGTTTTATTAGTTCATACTATTTTGGTCAGAGAACATATTCTGTATGTTTCAGTCCTTTGAAATTTATGAGACTTGCTTTTATGGCCCATCGTTGCTCACCTTGGTGAACGCTCAAGGTATACTTGAATACTCCAGGTGATTGGTAGTGTTGAGTGAATGTTTTATGTTCTTATAGGTTTGTTCTTCACTTTTCTAGTAATTACTGAGAGAGAAATGTTAAAATCTCCAACTAAGACTGGATTTGTCAATTTCTCTCACCTCTCTGACAATTTTTACTTACATTTTCTCAATCTCTTGTTATTTGCATAACATTTAGAATAGTTATATCTACTTCATGAATGATACTTGAATAATTATAAAATAGCCCTCATTGTCTCCAGCAATATCACTTGTCTTAAAGTATTTTTTTCTTAAAGACAATATTACTTGTCTTAAAGGTATTAATGTAATTTTCTTAAGTTATTTTTTTGCCTTTTCTTTCCCACCTATTTACTTTCAACTTATCTACATTTCGAATGTTTCTAGTAAACAGCATACAGTTGTGTCTTGATTTTTTTCCCCTGAAATTTGACAATCTCTGTCTTCTACATAGAATGTTTAGTCTACTAACTTTTAATATAGTTGTCAATATAGCTGGATTTAAGCTGACTATTCCGTCATTTTTTTTTTCTATTTGCTGCATTTATTCTTTGTTGTTCTCTTACTACTTTCCTTTCTTCTCTTGGTTTAACTGAATATTTTTATAGTATTCTTTTTATCCTTTCCTTTTTTGGCTATATCTTTTGTATTTATTTTAGCTATTGCTTTAGATATTACAATATTCATCTTAAAGTTAGCACAGACAGTTTCAAATAATATTTTACTTCATGAACAATGTGAATATCTTATAACCATGTAATTCCATCTATTCCCACAACACTCCGTGCTTGCATTGTCATATATTTTACTTCTATGTATGTTATAAACCCTTCAATACTTTATTATTTGTGTTTTAAACAGCTAAGGGTGGGTATCATTTCCTATAAGCCTGAACAATGTCCTTTGGCATTTTTTCCATAGTGAATATCTGTTGGATATGAATTCTCTGTTTTTGTCTGTCTAAAAAAGTATTTATGTTTCTTAATTTTGAAGTATGTTTTAACTGTACAGAACACTCTAGGTTGAGAAGATGTTATTTATTAGTTGTTCTTAGCCCTTTAAAAACTGGACAGCTACACATAAAAGAATGAGATTAGAACATTCTCTAACACTGTATATAAAAATAAACTCAAAATGGATTAAAGACCTAAATGTAAGACCAGATACTATAAAACTCCTAGAGGAAAACATAGGCAGAACACTCTTTGACACAAATCGCAGGAATGTTTTTTTGGATCTGTCTCCTAAAGCAAAGGAAATAAAAGCAAAAATAAAGAAATGGGACCTAATTAAACTTAAAAGCTTTTGCACAGCCAAGGAAACATCGACAAAAGACAACCTACTGAATGGGAGAAAATATTTGCCAATGATATGACCAATGAGGGGTTAATATCCAACATACATAAGTAGCTCATATGACTCAACATCAAAGAAACAAACAACCTGATTAAAAAATGGGCAAAAGACTGAATAGACATTTTTCCAGAGAGGAAATGCAGATGGCCAACAGGCACATGAAAAGATGCTCAACATCGCTAACCATCAGGGAAAGACAAATCAAACCCGCAATGAGGTATCACCTCACACCTGTCAGAATGGCTGTCATCAAAAAGAACACAAATAACAAATACTGGCAAGGATGTGGATAAAAGGGAACCCTCTTATACTGTTGGTGGGAACGTATCGATAAATTGGTGCAGCCACTGTGGAGAAGAGTATGGAGGTTTCTCAAAAAACTAAAAATAGAACTACCATGTTTCAGCAATTCTACCTTGGATATATACCTGAAAAAAAAAAACCCACTAATTTGAAAAGATACATGCACTCCAATGTTCATAGTAGTATTAGTTACAATTTCCAAGATATGGAATCAACCTAAGTGTCCACCAACAGATGAATGGATGCAGAAGATGTAGTGTATATACACAAAGGGATACTCCTCAGCCATAAAAAATGAAAATCTGCCATTTGCAACAACATGGATGAATCTGGAGGGCATTATGCTGAGTGAAATAAGTGAGACAGAGAGGGAAAAATACTATATGGTGTCACTTATATGTGGAATCTAAAAAATACAGCAAATTAGTGAATATAACAAAAAAGAAGCAGACACAGATACAGAGAACAAACTAGTGGTTACCAGTGGGGAGAGAGAAGGGGGAGGGGTAATAAGGGGTAGGGAATTAAGTGGTACAAACTATTAGGTATAAAATAAGCTAAAAGGATATATTGTACAACATGGGGAATATAGCCAATATTTCAAACTATAAATGGAGTATAACCTTTAAAAATTGTGAATCACTACAACTATGATTCACACCTGAACTTATACAGTATCATACATCAATAAAAAAAAAAAGTCGCTCCACTGTTTTGGGCCTCCATAATTTCTATTGAGACGTCAGCTTATATTCTTTCCAGTGCTGCACTGTACGTAATGTCTTTTCCCCTGTGGCCAAGAGGGAAGAGAAGGAAGAAGAGGAGGGGAAGGAGGAGAAAGAAGGAGATGGAGGGAGGAAGGAAGGGAGGGAGGGAGAGAAAAAAGCTTGATATCCAAACCCCTAAGCCAGCCATGTCTGAATACCAACCCCCTGGGCTTCTCAGTTATGAGTTCATGAATTCCCTATTTCGATTTAGCTGGTTTAAGTTTTATTCCCATTTTGCAACTAAATGAATTTTGACTTCAAATTGATAAGCTTTTGCTCAGTGACTGTGTCTTAACCTATTTTTGTTATCTGTTTAAAGCAAAAGTTGACAAGCTGAAACCAATGGGCCATATCTAGCCCAGTGTTTTTGTACAGCCCATGAGCTAAAACTAAGAATGACTATTGCATTTTTAAATGGTTGAAAAATTTAAAAAATAATATTTCATGACATGTGGAAATTGTATGAAATTCAGATTTCCGTGTCCTAAATAAAGTACTATTGGAACACAGCCACATCCTTCCACTTATGTATTTACTGTCTAGGCTACTTTATGCTTCAATGAGGCAGAGTTGAGAAGTTTGACTGAGAAGACACAGCCCGCACGCTTAAAATATTTACTGTCAGGCCCTTTACAGAAAACGTTTGCCAACCCTGGTCTAAGGCATGCGATGCAGAAGCATTGACATTCAGTGGTCATTAAGGACATGACCTGCACTTAGGGAGGAGAGGGGGCAGGAAGCCCCTATGTTATTCCAGGATTGCCCTTCTAACCTCTGGACAGTTTCTCTGTCCTTCATTTTCCTTCTCCAGTGTGTTCCAGGCTCTTCCAGGCATTCCTGAGTAGAAAGAGCACTTGGCAAAGGGTCCAAAAACTGTTTACCAGCCACGTGGCCCCAGGCAACCCAGCGAACCTCTCTATCCTCTGGTTCCCTCTCTAGTGAAGTGGGGTTATTTAATAAAGCCCATTTCCTAGGTTGCGTATGAGAATTAAATGAAATCATGGCACACGTGTGGTCTGTTGAAATGGCCAACAAATGCTTTCTCACATTTGTTTATTGTGAGAAGCAAATGAGACAGGCTTTGGTAAAGTGCTGGAAAGCACAGCTGAAGGAAAATAAAATGAAATGTTTTAACAATGTCCACATGTCCAGTTAGAGCCTAAATGACTCTGGATTCATTATATTTACCGTCCCCCCCCCCCCCGCCCCGGATTAACTAATTTTTAACTTACTCACACCCTTGGGAAAATTTAAAATAGTACAAAAATATAAACAGTGAAAATTAAGGTTCCCCCTGTCCCTTAAACATTCTTCCCAAAGGCAGACATGGTTATCACTTTATGTACTTCAGAAGGGGTCTCTGTAAACGTTACTAGTGAATATATGATGTGTGAGTGTGGTGTATGAACGTTTACCTCCATCCCTTTCACCTACATCCCCAGACCAATGTAAATGTACCATAACACCCTGATCTGTACCTGGCTATGACTGCTTTGAAACGACATGTTTTCACATTCATCAGAGATATGTACAAGACTATTTAAAGCAATACTATTTGTAATAGTTAAAAGTTGGAAAGAACCCAGATGACCATCAATGGGAGAAAGAGTAAATGAATTGTGTATTTATACAAAGAATATTACCCATTAATGAGCACACACGAGCTACAGCTATAAGCAACAATGTGGAGGGATCTCAGAGACATCACCCTGATGGAAAGAATCCAGATGTGAAAGGTAGACGGCTCCAGCACTAATCTCTGATGTTAAGGTAGTGGATCCACTGGGTGGGAGACATCGCGAGGGGCTCTGTGGGGTTGTAATGTTGACACTTGATGTGAGTGCTGGTTACCCACATGTGTGTACACTTTGTAAAACTTATGGTTTTGTGCCTATTTCCATAAGATTTTCTTCAATAAAATTCATGCTAGAAATTTAAAGAACTCTTATCTTGGAAATCGATTTCAGACCACATGGGTTTACCTCCTCTTTCCTAGCTGTGGAAACCTGTGCTGTACTGATGGTCACCACTTTCCTTTTGCCATTGGCCCTCTGATGCACAATTACATTGTTTCCAGCTGTTATTTTCTGAGCTATTTTCTAATCACCTTCTAAAGGAAGCAGGTTGTTATGAACACAGACAGATGATACCTTGTTGCGGAATCAATTCTGCCCTGTGGATGTCAGGAGGCAGGGGAACGGGTTCCAGACCAGCACACAGGTGTGTGGGGCCCTGACCCATGCTGAACCCACATAGGCATCTTGTGGGCAAACGCGCTGATGGCACAGCCGAATTGCTGCTAACAGGTATTCCCAAGGCATGGCACTGTTAGTTGCATTTTGTTGTTGTCACAACGCCCAAGTGTTCTGAATATTAATGAAATCATTCACAGCCTCCTTTGCAGGCTTAAAATATTCAGCATCGGACATACTGTTTTGTTCCCATTTTAGCCAAGTTTAATTTCTCTTAACCAGCTTTGTTTTTGTAAAGTAAAATTAATGTATAATTTTAGTGTTTAAATCTCAATTCTCAGCAATTCATGACAGACGGCGAGTGAATGATTTGTTTGTTAACACCTACTGGGTTGAAATAATTTATTGCACAAACATTCCCAAGAAAACGATGATGCCACTTGAGCAAAAGCAAATCAGGAAACGTTACTTGTTTATCTAATAAACGACCCTAGGGTGAGTGAGAACATTAGCATTGCACAAACTTTGTGACTTATTCATCATCACTATGTGTTATTAAAGCTTTATCTGTTTCAACTTAGCGAATGGCTGCCTTGGGATACACTGCCTGCAGCAACAACAAAATAAAGTTTATGCAATTTGCATAATGTTGTACAAAGAATATTAGCTCAGAACAATGTGAAGCCCTGGATCATTTGCACAGCCCTTTGGTGTTTAATGTTGGTAAATATTTAAATAACAGCAAGCCTGTATAATTATAAAGATTTCTCTTTCTAATCTGCCCAGGATGCACAGCTGCCATAAATCACCTCCATCACATGGTTAGGCTGGGAGAGTGTTTGTTAGGGGGATGATGAAGAGACACCTGTTGCTAATGTTGGCAAGGAGGATGGAGACCTGAAGCACGTGCTCAGGAGAGGCGTTTGAGACAAGATGCTGAAGTCTTGCTCTTTCTTCTTTTCTACCCCTTATACCAGCATCCGTGTGCTTAGAATAGACAGGCAGGCAGAAGATGGGTCCCTGGACTTCCGGATCCTCTTTCATGAATGGGGTATTTGCATATTAAGAAAAACCTGAGTCATACCTCAGGGCCTTTGCATGTGTGATTTTCTTTCTTTGGGTTGTTCTCCCTCCACATTACCCACCTGTCTCCCAGATATAGCATACCCATCCTTTCGGTCTCAGTGTAAACCTCTATATTCTTCCTGACCGCTCCCGGCCCCACCCAATGTAGCTTGGTCTCCCTATCATGCGCCTTCTTGATACCTTGCATTTCTCCTCCCCAGCTTACTTATTCAAATGTCTTTCCTTTCCTCTGGACTCTGAGCCCCACGAGGGGAGGGACCAGTCTGTGATGGAAGTCCTGTGTCCAGGGCGTGGCAAAAGGTAAATGCTGAATTACAGTTTTGTTGAATGAAAGAGTAAATAAATGAATACCTATAGTCATCCATTTAAAGAAATGTCTACAATCAACAATCACATGCTATACTACCTTTCAAATTAGACAAATTAAAAAATGCATGATAATGCCTAGCGTTGCTGAGAGTTTAGGGATGTGAGAACTCTCAAATACTTCAGGAGAACGATTTAGCTGCAGGAAGTAAAAGTCTTAAAGTGATTATTTTATTTTTTATTTTTTTGGTTTGGCAAATGCATTCATGGGAATTTATCTAAAGCAGTATTTGGGAATGTTTGCACATATTTGGTCCCAAGGCTATTCATCACAGTGTTGTTTAAAACTGTGAAAAATTGTAAACAACTTAAATGGTCAACAATAGAGGATTAGCTGAGAGAGCTGTAATTCATGTAAGTGATAAAATACCATGAAGGTGCTAAAATAGTGATTTAGAAATATTTTAATGACATGAGAAGAGGTTTATGATATACTCTGGAGTGAATAAAGCAAATGTAAAGACTTCTGTAACTAGGATTGCATTTTTGTCATAACATTCACGTACACAAACGACAAGAAGCATGTATGTTAAAATGTTAAAGAAGTCATGTCTGTGGTTTGGTGAGATTTTGCTTTTAATGTGACCCTTCCTCAAAATCAAAAGCAAAATGAAAGAAATTAACCTATGCATTAAGTTGTTGGTTTAACCCACACAGAGAGAGATTAATTTAAGTGACTGTAAAGACCAGTAATTTGGCTGTACATCTTATTGGGATATATGTTAAGGACAAAAAGAATAGCTTTTCTTTTCAGTAATTGCGTTGTTAGCTATTACATTGGTATTTCTATTTGGAAGCTACTTAAGTAAATTACAGGAGAAACAACGAACTGTGTTCATGTCATCAGTAAATAAGATATTCAGCTTAAAACAGAGAAAAATATAAAGGAATTTAAATAAAAACACTGCAACCTTATTTTGAATTGGAAATATCAGTATAGACTCACGATGTATCTTCTCTTAAAACACACATTTGCTGCATCTGTCCACTGCACAAGCCCAGAAACCAGGAGTAATCTAGTAGCAAGGGACGCTCCTAGCTTCCAGACTGTGATGCTAAACAACACTTGCCACTGAAACAAACCAGATCTCCTTGGAGACATGGCTGATTCCAGATGTGTACAGGGAGATACTGGATCATCTTACCTTACCAAAGGAAACAAAAAAGAAGGCTCTTTCAGGTCAGAGGGCTCAGTGGCTGGCCTGAACAGCCTTCCCAGCCAGAGATGGCACATTTGGAGCATCAATAAGAATAACGGCAACGGTGGATTGAAACACACCAGCTATGTGAAAATACATGCATAAAACAACAACAACAACAACAACAACGATTTGGGTTCTTCTGAAGGATGGAACAACTATTCTGAAAACTAGCAAGTACAAGTAGAGCACTGAGCACTCTTCCTGCCATTATTTTACAACCGTACCTCAGGGTAACCAAATGATTTACTTGAGAAGGTTTCTCCCTTATACTGATGAATTCCAGCTCAAGAATGATGACAGAATGGTAGAACAGAAATCACAATTTTTCAACCTCAAATGTAGTCATTGAGTCACCTCCAGTGACTGCTGGGATCAAAAAAAGAAACAGCCAGACACTGTGTGCCTTCTGATAGAAATATATGATACCATGTAAGGACTTTTTTTTTTTTTTTTTTGCCAAAATATTGAACCTGAAGACAGGGGATGGAGAAACAAATGTAATGTCATCACAGGGATATGATCAGCAAAATTAAGAATATGGGAGGGCTTCCCTGGTGGCGCAGTGGTTGAGAGTCCACCTGCCAATGCGGGGGACACGGGTTCAAGCCCTGGTCTGGGAGGATCCCACGTGCCGCGGAGTGACTGGGCCCGTGAGCCACAACTACTGAGCCTGCGCGTCTGGAGCCTGTGCTCCGCAACAGGAGAGGTCGCGATAATGAGAGGTCCGCGCACCGCGATGAAGAGTGGCCCCCGCTTGCCACAACTGGAGAAAGCCCTCGCGCAGAAACGAAGACCCAACACAGCCATAAAATAAAATAAATTAATTAATTAAAAAAAAAAAGAATTGCCATATTTCAAAACATACACCTAAAAAAAAAAAAAAAAAAAAAAGAATATGGGAAACCCTATGACACCATTCACAAATTAATTGCAAAGAAATTAGAAAGAGAGGAGGGAGAAACTATATATAAAGAGATTCCAAGGTACAGCCTTGTGTAGATCTTAATTTGAATAAGCCAATTGTAAAAAAAAAAAAAAAAAAATTAGTAAGAGGCCATCTGGGAATTTTTAACACTCACTGGATATTTGGAGATATTAAGAAGTTACTGTCATTTCTTATGTGTGATAATGATATTGTGATTATTTAAAAAAATGTTTATTTTTTGGAGATATATACTAAATTATTTCCAGAAAAAAGTGAGCTCCCTAGAATGAATAACAGATATAGGCCTCTTTTGTACTTTCACTAATTTTTTTAGGTCCTTGGAACCCTTTCATTTTGAAAACTCAACATGAGACTTTCGTATTTTCAATGCTCAGAAATGTTCTTCTATTATTTTATTGATTCTTGCCAGAACTTTATTTACTGTTTTCTCAGTTCGTAATTCCCTTGGGTATATAAGGTAACCTGGACTAACTCTATATTTCTCTTTTCTTTTCTTCTCCAAATTCATCATTTCAGAATAATTGAATTACTTTGAATTAATTGAAGTTGATCCAAAACAACTTATATCCAACATGCGATATGCCAGCAACTAGCTATTACATCAGCTAGATATTACTACAACTGAGAGGCCTCTTCCAGCATGAAAAAAAAAAATACAACAAACACCTTATATGTTTTAAAGAAGCAATATGAGCAAAGAGCCTCAGAATCACTGGAGATAATATTAAGTATCTGAATCAATTATATGAAGGCAATAAAGAATAATTCTACTTTCTTGGGCCAACCACTAATCGCACTATCATGTTCTCAACACTTTTATCTGTCATTGCAGGGAAATATTAAAGGAATGCTTTAGACCGGGAATTTGAGAGAACTATTGGTTAATGAAGACACAAATCCCCATGCCCACCTAAATGCATGACATAGGAACAGGCTAATTTTAGAATGGGGATGGTGGTTTCAGAACAATACAGATAAATACCTCTGCAATGTCTATAACTGTAAGAAAGACATCAGATTAAACTGAGTTTGTTAAAAAGGATTGTACTGAAAGAGCCCAAACTGTATCCCTGATCTAATTAGTTTGTTTACAAAGTTTAATTGATGTATTTTCGCTAAAAGACCTTTCTCTGGACTTCCTACAAATACTGTTCTTCGCAAAAGTCTTCCAGTTACCTGTTACTGAAACTCAGCTCAATAAATAGGTTTTCCTTTTAAAACGGAAAATATTGTGTCATTGAATGGAAAAGCCAGAGGCCAGCTCCTTGGGTGTGGCTGACCAGGTGCACAGCAAGGTCTTCAGGAATCTCTCTCCTGCTCTTGGTCTAGGCCCCGCTGCCTCCTGCATCAGCTTCCCTCTCCGGCAGGCTCTTTCCTTTACCAAAAGGTGGTCACCAGTAGCTTCAGGCACATCTTACCAGTTCAGGAACCCCACTGGCAAGAGCTCGAAGCCTCTCGTTTGCCGGGTTTCCCTCACACTGGCATCCCTACGCACACCACGTGGCCTGAGGCACGCTGCCCGTTGGCCAAGTTTGGGTCCTACGTCCACCTCTGGAGCCATGTTGTGGGTTCAACTCCCACATACACCAAACGGGGGAGGGTGGTTCTTTGATGGGAACTCAGACTCTGCTACTTGGAAAAGGAGGAACAGATGCCTGGCAGCCAAAAATGCCATCAGACATCTACTGCAGAATTTTAAATAATTTTAGATGTAAAAAATCACTATGTGGTGAGGCTGGCCTGGTCATTTCCAGGTTAAAGGAATGGCAGCAAGGCCGACTTTGGAAGTTTTGCTGTTGTGTACTTAGGGGTAGAAGGAGGAAGAGTTTTATGAGAATGCACAATGTCTAACTCTTGATCTCATTTTTCCCTCTAAGGATGCAGAGGCAGTAATTGTCAGATGTATGTTTACTGGCAGATCATCATTTTCTAAATGTCTTATGAAAAAGAAAAATTTTTCTTTGAGAATTTAGGAATGATAAGGTAAATCCCTTCTAGATATCTTCTCTGAGGGGAAGTATTTAACAGTTGCTTATTTATTTTTGCTTTAGCATTGTCAAAGGTCACACGATGGAGTAACTTTATTGTAGAACATGAAAAATGCTGTCCAAGAACTTCCTGGTTGGTCAATGGTGGGGCACAACCACAAACATGTGCTCATCCACCCAGGAAAGGTCACATCTCATGATATTTGGGGATGGATGTTCAAACAGTCAAGGGTCTATACAGGTGGGTAGTTTAAGGCTCACGAAACTTTAGCCCACATGAATTGAACACTGACTGTATACTACATGATTTGCTGTGCACTAGAGAAACAAACAAATATATGAAGAAGGTGCATTGATGTGATATTGTGATTCATATAATAAGAAATATATATTTCTATGCCATTTCTGGCAAAGCACTCCTAAAACCCTTGGAATTTCCTAAGAGATGAGAACAATAAAGGTGTCTATTGTTATGTTAGTGAGTCGACTAGCAGAAAGCTCAGAAAGGTGTGAGATGTGGGCTGGCTGGTAAACATGTGGAGGTGAGGGGAGGGTGGTGCTCCAGAGGACAAGGAAGCCCTGAGCCCTTTCCCCATGCCTTGCCTGTGTATTTCTTCACCTGGCTGTTGATTCGTATCCTTTAATATCCTTTGCAATAAACTGGTAATCTAATAAGTAAAATGTTTCTCTGAGTTCTGTGAGACACTCTAGCAAATCACTTGAACCCGAAGAGGGAGATGCTGGAACCTCCAATTTGCAGAAGCACAGGTTTGGGATGTGCATCTAAAGTGGGGTGGGGGGTAGTGCAGTCCTGAAGAACTGAGCCATTACCTGTGGAATCTGGTGCTACTGCTGCATAGATAGTGTCATAATTTAGTTGAATTGTAGGACACCCAGCTGGTGTCCCAAAGAACTGCCTGGTGGTGTGGGGGGAACGCCCCACACCCCACACACACCTGCACTGGAAATTGGTCTCAGAACACGCAAATAATTGGGGATACAAATACAAATATATGGCTCCTGGTGTCAAATATATTATGACTTGCTTATAACAGGTGACTCATCAGAGTATGTCAAATAAAATGAGGGAGAGGGATGAAGTTGTGAAAAGTCAGGAAATATATGTGTTTAAAGAAATGGAGTTTTTATTCCTAGATCTACCAATAGAGTGACTAGAATAAAAATAACATTTGATTTTAAGATTTTTGTCCCAAAGCTCCTTAGTCCCAAGGAGTATAGGTGTGAACCTCTGAAATGGGTGAGTTTATCTTGTTGGATGTCGTGTACCATCAGAATACTCTTTAATTGATTGCTGTTTCTTTCTGCTTGACTAAAGACTGAAGTTTGCTGATGTTTCTGCATATCTAATATGATTTCCACTTGGTATTTGGCTTGCTTATGTACAGAAATACATATTCAATTGGGTTGAGAAAGACCAGAACGTGATTGTTCAAAACCCTGGGGATGTGGCTTACGCTTGTTAGCACTTAGCCATCTCTGGTTCCTATACACCAAGCTCACTGTCAACCTTCAGCATAGAAATCAGCACAAAAATATTTACACAGGTATAAGGACCAGTTGTCTCAACATCTATGGCTGGTGCAGGGGAATCACTCATCAAAAGGATTAGAAGACCAGGGCCAATTTAAAATTCTTTATAAATGCCAGATTCTAATGAGCATACCAACCACTGTGGGTGATAGTAAATGAATGTAAACAAGGTCTTCCTTCTTTTATTTACTCCCTTAAATCTCAGTGGGAGATATTTAGAATTGGTCCCTACTGCTATCACCTCAGGTTCACAGATTTCTGCATGTGTGGGGTGGAGCTGGGGAATCTGATGCCTGGGCATTTCAGCCCACCTCAAAGAAAGCAAGTTTCCAAATGTGTGTTTACGAAAACTAAGGCACACTGCATACCAGCAAGAGAGTTTTCAAGCATGTGGTTTCTGAGCTGACCATCAGTTGCATCAGCACAAATAGGACCTCTCTGTGATGAAGGAAGTCCGGGGTCCCATTCTTGAGGCTCCCAGTATATTGAAAAATGAAAGAATCTTGAATCAGGGTTATAAAATTTGGTATATATTTAAAATATTTGTATTGAACAAATTCATGCTTTTTCCACAGCAAAGTGCGATGACTACATGTATGATCGTCCTTGATAGTGCATCTAGCAATTACTGGTTGGACATGTGTGAATGTGAGGGTGATGCCATGAAAGGCAGAGGGCACAGAGAGGGAGGTTGGGTTCTTGATGGTGTCACTGAGCCACTGAACCACGCGTCACCTGAAATCTTCTGGTAGATGCCCTACTGCCAGACCCTTCACAGTTGAGCCAATGAATTCTTTATTTATTTTCTAAGTCAGGACTAATTGGGTGTTGGTTCCTTGCAGCTGAAATTATCCTAACTGATGTAGACTTGGTTTTGCCCACTGCTCCCCCCTTTAACTACTCTCAGCTCATACACAATGCTAAGAATGTCTTGATTTAGTTGAAAAGTTAATTATAGGAGGAGGTCTGTCGTATAGTAGGTGGTGATTTTGGTCTCTGTAACAGTAAACACATCTGACAAGTCCTCTTACTGACTCGACTAAATGGATAGATTGTTGATATGACATAATTCTAGCTATTAGCTGTCAATCTTTTCAACCTTAAAGATGCTGTTTTCCCTTTTCTTTACGTTGGTTTGGCAATTTATATAGTTTGAAATGTTTTCCCATGCATTATCTCATCTGATCACAAACCCATGCTTGGGGCTTATAGGATAGACAATTCCTACTTTTACAGAGAAGGAGCCTGAGACAGGAGGCTGCACAAGGCCAGTGTGAGAAAGGGATCCTGGACCCCCCAGGAAGCCTGTTTGCTCTCTATAGCTCCATGTGGGTTGACCAATCCTGTTAGTATCCGTGTTGGTTGGTATGCATTAGGTTCTAAGTGATAGAACACCAAGACTCAGGCCACTCCAAACAACAAGGACATTTATGATGCTGTGCAACAAGAAACCCAGAGGCGAGAGGGATCTAGGTGTGGACATCAGGCTCTGGTGCCTTTATCTGCATTTCTTGAAGCTCCTTTCCCCTGAGGGCTGGCTTCATCCTCAAGTGGACAGCAAAGTAGCTGTAGCTGCTCAGTTATCAACAATGTCCAGAGGAAGAGGGACCTTCTCTTTCCCCATAAGCACTCTCAGCAGGTATTTCCATTTTGTCCAGCACTGGGTCCATGCCCACCCCTCAGCCAGCCATTGGAAGGGGAAAGGGTGTCCATCATCCACTTAGAACAATCAGCTGACTGGAATCGGATGTTGGATAGTGAGCTGCAGACCACTGCATCCATTTAAAACATATCTATTTCAAGTATATAGCAGTTCAAGAGAACTGACCTGGGGTCTGGGGGGTTGTTGCTGTCACGGTCCCTCATTTGTTCATGCCTTCCTGTGTCCATGCACAGAGGTAGTCCCTCCCACACTGACTCAGAGCTTGGCCACAGGATTTGTCTTGGCCAGTGAGAAAATAGCAAATGTTACACAGGGAGCTTGGTTTCTGGTTGCTCTTGGGATCTGTTATGGACTGAACTGTGTACCACCCCCCGCCAAAATTCAGAGGTTTAAGCCCTAACATCCAGTGTGATTCAGTGTAGCTATATCTAGAGATGAGGCTTTTAAGGAGGAAATTATGGTTAATTGAGGTCATAAGGGTGGGGTCTTGATCCAATAGGACTGTGTGTCCTTATCAGAAGAGGAAGTGACAACATAAATGCTCACACAGTGAGAAGGCAGCTGTCTGCAAGCCAGGAAGGGAGGTCTCACTGGAAACCAACTTTGCCAGCACCTTGATCTTGGACTTCCAGTCTCCAGAACCACGAGAAAATAAATTTCTGTTGTTTAGGCTACCAGTTCGTGGTTTTCTGTTACGGTAACCTGAGGAGACTAATAGGGGAGCCCTACCACCACCACAGAAACAAGCCTGGGCTAGTCTGCTGGGTGAGAGACACAAAGCTCAGTTACCTTCGCTGTCTCAACCTATAGCCAGCCAACCTGCAGCCATGTGAGTTAGGCCACTGACCACCAGCTGACCACAGATGCATGAATGAGCCCAAGTGAGACCAATACAAGAGCTACCTACCTGAGTCCAACCCAAATTGCTGACCCACAGACGCAAGAGCCAAATAAATGATTGTTTTAAGCCACTGAGCTGTGAGGAGGTTTGTGACACAGCAATAGATAACTGATGCGTGTGGGATATGTGGGGTTTTCAGTCACAGTCACATTTCAGTCAAGTTACGCTCCCTGGAAGGACTTGATTACATGTGCTCCTGTTAGTCAGATTTGGACCGTAACTGGTCTACCCCATGTCGCAGCCATATTTATAGAGATAAGGCAAAGTAAGTAAGCAAGGCAAACTAGGTATAAAAATAATCACAGGCCCTTTCAGCTTGATATTTATTTTCCATCTTTGATTAAAGACAGAGATGCAGAAATACTCTTAGACAATAAGAAAGCAACAGTGTAGGTGAGATGCCTTGATGACAGCTGCACACACAATCTCAATGATGGGGACACTATAGGGAGTGGTGGGGCCTGCAAGGAACTGGACATGCCCTACTGAAGAGGATGGCCACTATTTGGCACTGGCCCTTGTTGTCATGTCAGCTCAGAGCTCAGTGTTTTGTTAGCAGAGCTTCAAAATTTTCAAGACAAACCAGAAATCTGGATTTTTATATAAAATCTCTAATTTTAAAACATTAATTCCATTCAAAATAAAATATCCTACAGGTTAAAACTCACTGTAGCCTGACCAGCCTTTCTGGAATGTTTGGTGTGCATACATGGCTAACACAAAAGTTAGAAATCAGTCAAACACAGTGATGTCACATAACTGGCTTGACAGAGCTTTTGCTTGCCCATTTGTTTGGGACATGCATATTTGCAGTAGACAGATGCAGATGGATGACTGCAGAAAATTGGGTCCCGAATCCAAAATATAATAAGAGAAAATGGAACAATGAAAAAATTACAGTCTGTGATTGCAGGTCTTTCCCCCTTCTAAGCTCAGAAAACAACAAATAAAACACAAAAACCTAATATGGTAAACTCAGCACAAAAAGTTTTTCAAATTCAGAAAACAAACGAATGAGGATTTGATCTTTTGCATTTCAAAATGATTCTCAGCCAGATGGCGAATTTCTTGAAGTAAGGGACCTGATTTCATTTATCTTTGTATCCCTGGCAGCTGGAAGCACCTTATCAAGGTGAAGTGAATAAATGAATGAACAAGTGAATATTCCAAAAGGACTCATAGGTGATTAACATATGGGATGTGTGTTGGGAAGTGGCATAGTATGGGTTACGAGCCTGCAGTTAGGAGCCAGTTGACCTGGCCTTTTTTTCTACCTGCTCTTCCATCTTGGAAAAGTAGTTACCTAACTTCTCTGTGCCTCCATTCTTCATGTGTAAAATGAGGATAAATCAAAATGCCTACCCGATACTATTGTTATAAAGATGAAGTGAAACCTGCTTGCAGACCGCACAGCACAGCCTGAAGTGTAACACGGGTCTCCTAGACATTGTTACTAGGGTTGATGGCTAGTTACTGTAAACAGTGGATTACCAGGTGAGTCGATAAGAGGAGAGACAGCATATTTAACTACTCTCAAGGACATAGCTTTTGAATACAGCAGCGTGAATTTGAACTAGATTAAGTAAAAGCATTCTTTATATGGCTTCTGTGAGAATCAGCTCAGGTCACATCTTGGGCAGAGGTCTAAGGAATCTGGGGAAAAAAAAAAAAAAGAACAACAACAACAAAAAACCCAATGCTGTTTCCAAAGCATTTTCAGCAGCAATGAGGCCCAGATGCTTCTCTGGGGAATGATTCTTTGCTATAGAATTGGCCATTTTCAGCAGCACACACTGAAGTTGTAATGAGGGGGATAAAACAGGCGAGTCCACAGCTGGCTGTTTATGGAGTACTCCGTATAGCCTAGTTGTTCTTGGAGGAGCAGAGAGAAATTGCCTTCTCTACACCAGCAGAAGCTTGTGGCTTTTCATTTTCTGCCTCTTTTTGGGTATTGTTGCTTTCCTTTTCACTTTGCCCTGATAAGGAATGTTCTCTCGAGAGCAAAATAGACACCAATCTTCAGCATTTCTGAAGGAAGAGCTATCGTAGTGGGAAATTACTGAATAATTCTCAGAGTACTATTTCGCCATTATTATGGCACTTTCACTATTATGTTCCTGATGTTGGCTGGGACTTCCTAGTCCTCTGAAATGTGGGCAAGGAAGGTCAGTGCCAGCCCCCATCGCATACTCTGCCAAAGGAGAGACAAATCCTCCCGTCCTCCTGCGGGGGAAGGGTGGTGAGTCAACAGGAGGGCCTCCCGTGCCTTTGCATCCTGGGTGGGCGGGGGCAGCTTTCGTGAATGTGGGCTGTTTTGCTCCATGTTGTTTCCCGACGGAAAAAATTAACTCCTTTAGCAGTCCCATAAGTTGATCCTATTCACACATAATGCATGTGAATACAGAAAACTCTTTTCTGTTTTTAAACCGGAGGTGAGAGTGGTGAGAAAGGGGGAAGAAAAACCAACTTGCACTGGAAAAAGGTGAAAAACTAAGAAACAGCTTCAAGTGGAAGTGTAGATAACAGTGCTCTTAGCGAGCCCCTTTGCGTCCCCACCCCATCCCTTCACCAGCGACCCTCTGATTCACCCCGTATTTCTTGCCCCTTCCCCAGATGGCTCCTGGAACTCCAGCCTCTGGGAGCATCTGCGTTCTCTGCCGAGGCCACTCTGAGACCTCACAGTGAATCCATCCAGACCCAGGAGGCAGAAGGCCAGCCCCTTTCCCTTAAAAAGCAGTGGAAGTTAAAGAGTGAGTTATAAAATATCTGTTACGGGGTGGCGGGGTTCCGGGCTCCCCTGGTGGCGCAGTGGTTGAGAATCTGCCTGCCAGTGCAGGAAACAAGGGTTCGAGCCCTGGTCTGGGAAGATCCCACATGCCGCGGAGCAACTAAGCCCGTGAGCCACAACTACTGAGCCTGCGCGTCTGGAGCCTGTGCTCCGCAACAGGAGAGGCCGCGATAGTGAGAGGCCCGCGCACCGCGATGAAGAGTGGCCCCTGCTCGCCGCAACTGGAGAAAGCCCTCGCACAGAAACGAAGACCCAACACAGCCATAAATAAATAAATAAATTAAAAAAAAAATCTGTTACGTTTTCCGCGCTCAAACTCCCTGACTTTGATTACCGAGGGGAGCATACGCCCTCTGGCCCCGGTGTCGTTTTAAGGACGCCCCCTTGCCCTGCACAGACTGTGCTGGCGGGATCAGCACATCACACGGTCACCCCGTAAATCCACTGTCCTCGTGGTCTGTCTAGAGCGAGGCTCCACAGCAGGAAGAGAAGGGCAGCCCCGAGCGTCTCGTACGCTTTGCTAGCAGCCCCACGCAAACAAACACAGAGAGGTGAAATTCATCTTAATCACGTACTTTATTAACCCAGCATGTCCAAGTACTATCACTGCAACACGTAACCGATATAAAAAATGCAATGAGGCGTTACCTTTATCTTGGTCTTCACAACCCGAAGGAGCGTGTTGCCCCGCAGCGCACCTCAGCGTGGGCCAGCGCACCACACACGACAGGCCGGGCAGGGGCTGCGGGCCAGGTGGCGGAGGAGGAACTTGGGGGCCAAGGGCAGTGGTCGTGTGCCCAGCACTGAGGTGTCTCCAGGGCTCCCTTGGTGCCCTCCTCAGACCTGCTTTGGCGCCTGGTGGCCAGGCGGCCCCGGCACCTCAGGTCTCCACGGGCTCGCCAAGCCGAGAAAGCTGGTCCGCGCCTCAGGGCGAGAGTCACTCTGACTGGCTGAGCAGGATCATGTGTCCAGAAATGTGCTGAGCTGATTGGCTCATTCCCCGCTCCATCTCGGGAGTGGGCGGAGCTCGGCGGCTGGGAACGCGGGGAGTTCCCGCGGGAAGTTGGAGTTTGGCTCTCGGCTGGAGGACCAGGACTGAGGCAAGACGGCGTCCGCTGCTCCGAATGGGTAGGTGGCGGATTTAACAAGCGAGGAAACTTCTTTAGGGCTTGTCTGGGGACGAGAGGAGTAGATTTGTGCGCCCCGCCCGCCAGAACCGTACAGTTTATGTGGAGGCCTTAACCTGCCTTCCACACGGTGCTGCTTCTTGAAAATGGCTCCCACCGTGGGGCCGGAGGGCGCGACCCACATTCCAGGGACACGGAGGGTGAGGAGCCTCCGCGTGTCCCGGCCAGCTCGAGGGTCGTCAGCCAGTGGTGGGTTACCTTCTCCATAATAGCTGCACGCAGACTGGACCGAGGTGGGCAGCTAGAGCACAAGGGGAAGTCGGGGTCCCCCAGGGGAGGGGAAGTGGGGGGCACGCCAGCGCCGAACGCCCGTCACGCAGGTTGTAGAAGGCATTTGCATCTTAGGTCAGCCTCAGGGTCACATTTACTTTTGAGCTGTGTTTTGTTTGTGGGTTGTTAAGAATATTTTGCTTCTCACAGGTAGAGGCGTGAATCGTAAATGTTTTCAGTGCCTCACCGTTCTATCTCTTTAACTAAACTAGTCAATGAGATGAAAAGAGGAGCAGCCGGAACGGATTTCACGTGTGAATGACCAGTAATCAAGATGGGTACATGCTTTTTGGGGCCCAGTGCAAAACCAAATGTGGAGCCTTGTGCAAAAGTTATTGAGGTTATGAAAGAGAATATACATGTATAGCTGAATCACTTTGCTGTGCAGCAGAAATGAGCACAACCTTGTAAATCAACTCTACGTCAATACAATTTTTTTTAAGTTATTAAGATTATCAAGATGGTGACAGCGGAGAAGTAAGCCAAGATGGGGGGGGCGGGTGTCCAGTGTGGCTGTGCAGGTTGCACCCCATGAAGCCAGCCCTGCCAACAGTAGCTATAACAGGGTGCCCTCCTTTTCAGGGAGCACCTTAAAATTGCAGGTGCTAAAATATCTGTGCTGTGGTTTGGCCTGCAGATGATGTATCCCTCAAAATGGCACCGTGCGGTTGTTTAGACCAGATTCTGCTGATGCTTCTGTTTTTTTGCTCTCCCACTAACCAGCTGTGTGGTCTTGGGCCAGTTACTTCATCCCTCCTCACCTCTGTAAAATGGGATCATGACACCATCTACCTCGCGGGATTGTTTTGAGGATTTAGATGAGATGATGAAAATAATGTGCTCAGAATGGGGCTGGCAGAGTGGCCACTCAACAGATTCTGACTAGTATCGAGGTTAGGAGCGTCATTGCAGTTTTACCCACAGCGTAGACGTACAGTCAGTGCCTCACGCACGCAGACGTGCTTCAGCATGGTACTGCCACGTGCCCTGCAAGGTGCTTCCCAGTCTTGCCTGAATGTGGTTGAGAAACACTGCCTAACGTGCTCACGTTTATGATTTTATGTAAGTGGAATGCGAAAATCACTGAATCTTCAGAATTTGCAGTGCAGAGCTTCAGCCCCCTTAGCCAGTGAAACATGTTTAAGGAGATTAAATCTTGCACAAAAATTGTGGGGAACTTTATTCCAAGGCCTGCATGCAGTCTAACTTGTGTTCTGATTTGTTATATATGACGTGTAAGAAGGCATGTTGCTCTTTCTAGTATGGGTTTTTTTGGGGGAATAGTTAAAATACATTTTAAGAAACAGAAATTTGAATTAACTTGGCAGGTCCCTCAGACTCTGGCTCCTGTCCCTGCAGGACCTTGTGATCCTAGGTTACTTGGCCTCTGGCAAAAGGCCTCATAAGTGACTTCACTGACAGTGGGTAATGGATTTTTGTTATTAAGCGCTTAAAAAAAAAAAACCCTAAAAACAAACACAAAAGCTTGATTGAAATAAAGTTTCATCTTAAAATAATGAAATGAAAATTATGAAGATAAATTTATCTTACATTTACGATTTAGATCACAACTATAAGCTAATTTTAAAATGGAGAAAGAAAGAGTCAAGTGTTGATTTTTCCCATTTTTTTTTTATTGTGAAATATACATGACACAAAATTTACCATTTTAACCATTTTTCAGTGTACTGTTTAGTGGCATTAAGTACATTCACATTGCTGTGCTACCGTCACCACCATCCGTCTCCAGGACTGTTTTCATCTTCCCAAACTGAAACTCTGTCCCCATTAAACCCTAATCCCCCATTCCTCTCCTCCCCCAGCCTTCTGTCTCTATGAATTTGTCTGCTCTAGGTACCTCAGATAGTGGACTCATACAGTATTCATCTTTTTGTGACTGGCAAGTATTGCTTTTTTTTGGTATAATTTTCCTAACGAGGTTGGATGACAGCACAATCGAATGTCCTTCACTTTGTGCTTGCTTTCATAGAACCGTCAGGAAGAGGACATTTTTGAAGTCATTCAAGGGCTTCATCACTTGCACAGAATACACTCAAAAAATTTTAATTGAAGTATAACTTACAGTAAAGTGCATACGTCTTAAGAATTCAGTTCGATGACCTTTTCTGTGTGGCTACATCCAGATCCAGATGTAGAACATTTCCATCATCCCAGAGTTTTCCCTTGTGCTCCTTCACAGTCAGCAACTCCTCCCCAGCAGGCGGGCTTCCCTGACCATAGACAAGTTCTCCCTGCTCCCAAACTTCATGTAAATGAGATCACTATTATGTGTTCTTTCGCATCTGGCTTTTTACTCAACACAGCATCTGCGATGTTTGTACAGATTGCTGTTCTTTGCAGTTCACTTCTAGTTATTACTGTGTACTGTTTTCTTGCTTTGAATATACCACAATTTATTTACCCTTCCTGACAGACGTTTGGGTTGTTTTAATTGCCCATTATAAATAAAGTTGCTATGACCGCTCTAAGAACGTTTCCTGATTTAAACAATTTTTCTTTTAAAACGTCTGTGTTGTCATCATTCTTGTAAATTTTCTTTTCAGTTCTTGACTCTGCCATGTTCTCATTTGTGAATGCCTCCACAAGAGATTCTGTGTTTTCCAAAATCACGTTATGACTTTGTAAAATCCTGCATCATTTGCAAGATTTTCACATTTCCTTTGAAACCAATTTGTCCTGTCCTTCTAGATTATGCCCGCATCTGCCCGTGGAAGGAACTGGCTGATGAAGACGTTGGTGTAGTGGGCGAGGGCAGGAGCTGGAGGTAAGTGGACTGGACGTTTGAAAGGCTACTATTTTACAGTCACTTATAGGGGAGTATTTTTTTTATGACAACTCTCTCTTCCCTCTGCAACCTTGCAACTGGGGGTTGGGTTAATGTGTACTCAGCTAAGAAGATCCTCTTGTGTTGAGTTGAGCCGACCGCTGTAGAGAGTCCCTGAACTTGCCACTTTGGAAGATCATCTTCCCATTCTTTGGCCCCATGCCGCAGTCTTTGGTTAGTGGTGCACGAACGTGTGAAGGGGACGGTTGTCACTGAAATTACAGACCGCTGAATGGCGATTTGAATTGCATGAGCATTAAGTTAGTCTTCCTTAAGAGAGATATGCAAAACCTGCGAACACAGTGATTTTATTCAAGCGTCAGGAAGTACAGATAAATCCCCCTGACATCACCACAGCGGAGGCACTCTGAGAACCTAATTCTAATGAATATACATTTTGACTTTTCAGCTACAGGGGAAGTAGAGCAGAAGACTTATTTAGATCATCCTAATTAATAGCCCTGTGTATTAGGGTTACTGTAGGGCTATTCTCTTTCTCCAGAGAAAAAGAACCAATAGGTTTTATATACATATACACACACATGTATATGTATATATAGGTATACACACATAACATACTATACATATATATGATATATACACATAATAAGTATATATACATAAACATATATATCTTTATATATGTGTGTGTATAAAGATTTACTGTAAGAATTGGCTCGTGTGCTTATGGAGGCCAAAACTCCCACAGTCTGCCATCTGCAAGCTGCAGAGCCAGGAAACCCTGTGGTGTAACTCAGTCCGAGTCTGAAGGCCTGAGAAGCAGGAGCACCATTGTCCAAGGGGAGGAGAAAATGGACGTCTCAGCAGACACAGTGAATTCACCCTTCTTCTGCCTTTTTATTCTATTCAAGCCCTCAGTGGATGGGATGGTGCCCACCTGCCTTGGTGAGGGCCATTTTATTTACGCAGTCTACTGATTCACATGCTGATTTCTTCCCCCCCCCCCCCCCCACACACACACACACTTTTATCTCGTTAAGAGGGACCTGGAAATTGGTTGCATTTTCCACTCTCTGGTCAGCATATCTTCTCTTGGGCACTGGGACTACTAGTGTTCTGGGTGGGGCTGCACTTAGATGCACATCAGATATGATGGACCCGCATCTGTAATGAAGTGGGACAGTGCTCTGTGCTTCGTTCATGGTGTTCATGGTGTTTGGGCAGTGTTTGATCATTTCGAGGGACTCACTCACTCACCCTTACTTATCGGGTGTCCATCAGAAATGCGGGGAGGAAGTCAGGCCATCTCAACCCTGTTGGCTTGGAGAAGACTTTGCGTGGGTAGTTGAGGGGTTTCCAACAGGAATGAAGCCTCTTGGGAGCGGTCAGAGGTGGCTGGCTGAGGGGACCCCACGGAGCCCTTTGCTGACTGACAGACTGTGCTCAGTGCTGAGTGAATATTAGGTGAACCCTTATGAAATTGAAATTCTGTAGGTCACAAAAGTTCAATCAAGATTGAACTAATACTTTGAGGAACATAAGAAGCTCACTCCCAGCTACCCTCACTCTGTCTCCCTCTCAGCTAATGGGTGGTGGTGTCCTGCTCGGCGTGTCCTACTCTTCCTGGTGTTGCTGCTGCCCTGGGTGCAGAGAGGATTCCTACACGCAAACATGGGGATCTGTGAAATGTCATATTTCTTTATTTTCTTCCAACTGAACTGGATATGAGTCTGAGGCAAAATCCTGGCAGGCTGGAGGGAAATTCAATCACAGACATTTTAGAGACCATTTACTCTCCTTTTGGGGCACAGAAGTTCTGGAGGTTGAGGTGGCATCGGGGTAGACCTTCTCTTCTTCATTCTGGGGTGTTCACTGCTAATATCCTGGAGGGTGATTGCAGATTATCTTTGGGAACGAACTAAAAAGGCACAGTCTTTCAGCAGCGCCTGTTTTCTATTCTATCACAAGTTATTATCTCAAAGGATTATCCTTGTGCAAGTGTTTTTAAATAAACACTTCTCTGTGCTCTACAAGCCTCTCAGGTGGATGGACAAGTGATGGACTCCAGGTAAGATCCTTGCTGGGTGGTAAGCTCCTTGAGAGCCAGGGCCATGTCTGTCTTACTCACAGCTTCATCCCCAGAGCCCAGAACAGTGCCTGGCGCCTAGTGGGTGTTCATTGACACTCTGCTGGATGAATGATCGAGATGGGAAAAGCCTTGAGGCTGAACGAATGAGAAAGTAAACCTGCAGTGCATTTGTATGATTTATTACTGAATATATAAGAATGTGATTTCTCTTTTTATAAATGGACTTTATTATAACGTAACATACATACATAGGTGTCTATAAATGACACTTGTAGAGTTAACGAATATGTACCTACCCAGAGCAAGAAGGAGGACGTAATCAGCATCTCAGAAGCACCCCTCCCCCCCCCCCTCCAATTAACTACTTTCTCAGAAAGTGACCCTTCTTAGAAGTCCTGTCATTAGGGTTCACTCTGATTGTTTTGAGCTTTATATAAATAAGCATAGAGTGTGCTTTCTTTTGTGTCCGACTTCTTTCCCTCGTTAGTTTGTTTGGGGAGGCATGCATGTTGGTGTAGTTGCAGTGTGTTCCCTTTCATTGCAGTGGAATATTCCACCATGAGAAGAAACTGTGATGTATCCACTGTATTGTTGATGGACATCTGGGGTGCCTGTTATGACTGGCTTTGCTGTGAACATCCTTGCTTGTATCCGGGTGCACGTAGGCACACATTTCTGTGGAGTACTTCTGAGTGGCTTGAGTCACATGGCCAGAAGCAGAGCCCGAGATGAGTATTGCTGGGCAGGTGATTTGTAGAAGGAGCACTCTCTGGAGCAGCCTGTAGTGAGGCTAGGAGGAGGGGAGGGGAGGGGAGGGCAGGGGACCAGGCCGGCTAGCACATTTGGCTGGAGTCCACGGCAGCCTGATTCCATCGGGCTCTGGGGGTGAATGGCAGTGTAGAGTCACCCCCCGAGGACTTTAGTAACTTTTAATCAGCCAGTCATTGGCCGTGGGCCACCCCGGAGGGTAAGCATAGCATTGGGGGTGTTTCCAGGTGAGGCAGCCCCCATCAACCTTTCCCCATTCTCTGGAAAATGTGTGACCTCTCAGCAGCTAATGATCACAGAAGCTGGGAAATGAATACCCTGGCCTGTAAAAGTGATCTGGGTGGGTCCCCAAAATCAACTCCTACGCAAGAGCCTGGGGAGTGTACAGCTTCAGTGAGCGTTGCCAGGTAGTTTCCAAAGTGCTTGTGTCAATATACACATCCACCAGCATCATAGGAGTGTTTCAGTTCCAGATCCTCTCCAACATCAGGCATTGTCCGACTTTTCCATTTTAGCCATTTTAATAGAATTACAGTAGTCTCTCGTGTGATTTTAATTTGCATTTTTATGATGACTAATGAGGCTGGGTCCCTGTTCTTACGTTTATTGCCACGTGAATATTTTGAGAAGTGTCTCAAGTCCTTTGCCAGTTTTTCCTGGGTTATCTGCCTTATTGTGTGAGTGCATTATTTATTCTGGTCAGTAGTCCTTGTCAGATATTTGTATTAGAAATGTCTTCTCCAACACTGTGGTTTGCCTTTTTACTCCATAATGTGTCATTTGCTGTATAGAAGTTCTTACTTTAATAAAGTCCAATAAATCATCTTTCCCCCTTCCTGGTTTGTGCTGTTATGTGTCCTATTTAAGAAATCATTGTCTGGCCTAAGGCCATGAAGATATTCTCTTATATTGCCATCTAGAAACTTTGTTTTAATTTTCACCTTTTAGATCTACAGATCATTTGGAATTGAGTTTTGTCTATTGTGTGAGGCAATGCCTTTGTCATGAATCAAGGAACCATAGATGTGTCGTCTGTTTCTCATTCTCTGTATAGTTTCATGGGCTCTATTTGTCTATTCCAGTAGTTCTCAACTGGGGGTGATTTTGCCCTCTCCAGGGGCATTTTGCAATTTCTGGAGACATTTTTTGTTGTTGTGTGCGTGTGTGTGTGTATGTGTATACTACTGGCATCTAATGACTAGAAGCCAGGGCTACTGCAAAACATCCTACATCACACAGGACAGCTCCATAAGAAAGAATCATCCATCCCGAATGTCAGTAGTGCCGAGGTGGTGAAACCGGGGCTGTCCCCATGCAGTGCCATACTGCCTTAACTACTTAGTGTCATGATGTCCCTACTTTTGGTCCTGCGAGTCTCCAATTTCCTGCATTTTTCCAAGCCTGCTCTGACTCTTCTGCTTTTTTTCCCACATACATCTTCGAACCAGCTTATCAGTCTCAAAAAAAATCTGGGATTTTTATGAGATTGCATAAGACCTATATCGATTTGGGAAAATTGACATCTTTCCAGTAACAAGTCTTATTGATAAAATCCATGAACGTGACATATCCTGTTTATCTGGCTCCTTAAAACTTTCTGTAATTTTGTTAATTTTTTGTATTTTCCTCCTTAGATGTCTCACGTGTCTTTTGTTAGATTTATTCCTAGATATTTGATATTTCTATTGATATTGTAAATATTTCTACTTTTTTCCATTTCAGTTTCTAGTTACTCATTATTGGCATATAAAATGCAATTGCTTTTTGTATTGACATGTATGTGGCAGTGGTACTGAATTCCCTTAAAAATTCTGTTGGCTTGTGTATTCTTTTGGATTTTCTATATATCCGTATTAAATATGAGAATTTACTTTTTCTTTTTCAATTGTTGTTGTATTTATTTATTTATTCTTATTGCCTTGATCAGGACCTCCAGTACAATTTTGAATAAAGACTATCATAGTCTTGTTTCCAGCCTTGGTGGAAAGTTTTCGTTATTTCACCATTGAGTTATCCCTGATAACTTTCCTTGCTTTGAAGTCTGCTATGTCTGAAATTAATATAGTTGCTCTTGCTTTCTTGGATTACTATTAGCATGGTATATTTTTCTTTATATCTAAAGTGGATTTCTTGCAGACAACACAATATTGGGTCTTGTTTTTTGACCCACTCTGACAATCTCTGTCTTTTAATTGGTGCATTCATACCATTGATGTTCAAAGTGATTATCAGTATAGTTGGATTAATACCTACCATACGCGTTACTATTTTCTATTTATTACCCTTATTCTTTGTTCCTATCTTTGTCTTCCATTATTTTTCTGTCTTTTGTGGTTTTAATTGATCATTTTATATGATTCTGTTTCTTTCCTTTCTTAAAATATTAGTTATACTTCCTTTTTTACTTTTGTTAGTCGTTGCCCTAGAGTTTCCAATATATATTTACAACTAAAACAGGTCCACTTTCAAATAACACTGTATCGCTTCATGAATAGTGTAAGTATGTTATAATGACAAAAGAAACCCAATTCTCCTTCCCATCCCTTATATCATTGCTGTCATTTATTTCACTTGTATATAAGCATACATAAGCATGTATTCATATATTATGTAAAATGCATACAAATGCATGTATAATCAAATACATTGTTGCTATTATTTTGAACAAACTGTTATCTGTTAGATCAATTAAGAATAAGAAAAATAAAGTTTTTTATTTTACTTTCACCTATTTCTTTTTCAGTGTTCTTCCTTTATGTAGATCTGAGTTTCTGATCTATAAAATTTTCCTTCTCTCTAAAGAACTTCTTTGAACATTTCTTGTAAGGCAGGTCTACTGGCAAAAAATTCCCTCAATTTTGTTTGACTAAGGAAGTCTTTATTTCTCCTTTACTTTTGAAGGACAGTTGCGCAGAGTATAGAATTCGAGGTTCAGACCATTGATGTTTCAGCTCTTTTCTTTCTTGTATGTACATTTAAAACCATAAATTGTCTTCTAAGCATGGCTTAGGTGCATGACACACGTTTTGATATATGTTTCTATGTATGTATATGTATGTGTATATATACATATACACACACATATATATAAAATGTTTCATCTATATTTGAAAAGTATGCAAATTCTGCAGTTGTTGGGTGCAGTGTTCATGTAAATTAGGACAAGTTTGTTAATCATAGTGCAAAAAGCTTTTGTATCCTTTTTGGCATTTTGTTTGCTTATTCTATTATTTCCTGAAGAGGCACGTTAAAAGCTATCAAAGCAATTGTAGATTTTCTGTTTCCTTTTTTATTTCTATCAAGGTATGCGGTACACATTTTGAATATATGTTAATTAGGTACATGCAAATTTCAAATTGTCACATCTTCCTGATATTTTTCACCACTACAAGAGATCCCTCTTTATTTCTAGCAATGCTTCTTTCTTTATAATTGACTTTGCTTGGTATTAGTAGAATAAACCTCCAGCCTTTTGATTAGTGTGTGTATGTATATCTTTCCCATTCTTTGATGTTCAACTTGTCTGTATCCTTATGTAGAAGGTGAGTCTCTTTCACAGCACAGATTTAAAAAAAAAAAAATCTAATCAGATATTTTTTTTAACTGGAGTATTTAGTCGATTTATATTTTATGTAAGTAGTGACATAATTGAATTTATACCTACAATTTTACTATTTTTCTCTTCCAGTATTTTACCTATGTTTCATTTTATCCCCTTTCCTGCTTTCTTTTATATTAATCCATATTTTTTTATTATGCTTCCCCCTTTAAGCTTGTCATTCATTCCATTGCTATTGTTTTAATAGTTAAACTAGATGTTATAACATGTAAACCTGAGTCCTTACTGTGTATATGTCTAATGTAATTATCACTTTCACCACTTCCAAGACGACTCAATTACCATAGAACACTTCTGCTCCATTTAACCTCTCACCTTTCATGTTATTGGTATATTTTATTTTAAAATATATTTTAGACACCACTAGACAGTATTATTATTATTCTGTACCCTTAATAATTCTTGAGATTGACCCATTTATTTACACATTTATTTTTGTTCCTGAGACTGTGCTTCTGAATGGGATCATTTTTATGATACCTAGAGATATCTCTTTCATATTATTTAGGTCTGCTGATTTTTGTTTGTTTAGGTAGGTCTTTCTTTAGTCCTCACTTTTGAATGATAGTTTCACTGGACAGAGAATTCTAGGTTGGATATTAGTTTTTTTAACCACTTTACAGGTAGCATTCCTTTTTCTACTGAATTCCACTCTTTCTGTTGAGAAGTCAGCTGCCATTCTTACTATTTGCTCCTTGAAGGCAATGCCTTTTAGTTCCTGGCAACTTTTCTCTGTTTTAAGAACCTAGATGTGGCTTTCATTTTCTTAATCCTGCTTGTCAGACTTAGTGTTACTCCTTTGAAATAATATGGTCTATTTTATCTGGTTGCTTTTTTTTTTTTTTTTAAAAGAAGGTTCAACTTTTTATTTATTTATTTATTTATTTATTTTTGGCTGTGTTGGGTCTTCGTTTCTGTGCGAGGGCTTTCTCCAGTTGCGGCGAGCAGGGGCCACTCTTCATTGCGGTGCGCAGGCCTCTCACTGTTGCGGCCTCTCCCGTTGTGGAGCACAGGCTCCAGACGCGCAGGCTCAGTAGTTGTGGCTCACGGGCTTAGTTGCTCTGCGGCATGTGGGATCTTCCCAGACCAGGGCTTGAACCCGTGTCCCCCGCATTGGCAGGCAGATTCTTAACCAGTGTGCCACCAGGGAAGCCCTCTGGTTGCTTTTAAGTTTTTCTCTTTGTCCTAGACTCTCAATGGTTTCATTAAGATGTTCCTGGGTGTGGCTTTCTTTTTATTTAATATTCTAAGATTCATAAAATTTTTGCATAAATGATTTTATGTTTTTATCACTTTTGGAACATTCTTGGTCATTACTTCATCAAATTGGGCTTCACCCTCCCCCCCACCCCATTCTCTACCTCGTCTCTTTTGGGACTCTAGTTATACATATGCTTAATCTTATAATCATGTATGTAATTTCCATTCATTTTTTCCCCTTCGCACTTCAGTTTGGTGTTTTCTATGCTCTCATCCAGTCCACTTTTCCTCTTTTCAGCTGTGTCAAATCTGCACTCAGACTCATCTCTTGCATATGTAATTTCAGTGATTGCATTTTGAGTTCTGGAATGTCCAGTTTCAAATGTATTACAGATTCTAATTCTCACTAAAATTCTCCCTTTTGGGTTTTTTTGTTGTTGTTATTTTCTTGAACACATTAATCATAGTTATTTTAAAATCCATAGCTTACAATGATAATAAATGGATCATCTATAGATCTGTTTCCATTGTCTGCGTCTTATTTCACAGTATACACGATATTTTTTGAAGTTTTGTTTGAATGATGGAGTAGAGCCTCTCTATGATACTATATTCCTCTAGAGTATTATTTTATTTTAGCTCATAGCAGGCAGATACATTAGGGGAAGAACACTTTAAGCCAGTCAGAATTTCTTTTATCATTTCAAGACTTGGTTCCTTCCTCCCTTTGCCCCTTTTCCTAAGGAGCCCTGAGCTCCAGTTTTATCTTATTAGCACCATGAGTTGAAAGTGATGCTGTTTCTCTGACATGTAGAAGAGTTTTATGCTTGTTTTCTTATTCTTTCTTATTCTTTCACTATTTCCCACTTAGCCATCAGCAAACATCTCCAGGGGGAAACAGAGCAGAATGTGAACTTGTATCTCTGTGCCTGACTCCAAGGTCCTGGATCTGTGTGTCCTGAGAGCCTTGGCATCCTAGAATACCAGCTAATTTCCCAGGCTTCTGACACCACCCAGAGCTCTGCCTAGCTCCTGCCTCCAGCTTGGCTCTCTGCCTATGTTCTCAGCCTGTGTCCATACTCCTTTCAAACTGGCAGAAACTCATGGGGAAAGCAGTGTGGTAGATTGGCCTCATCCAACTGTGTTTTTTCTCTGGGACCTTTGGCCATCCATCTTTGTTTGGTAGTTCTCTCCCTAATCTTGAAAAAAAGCATAGTTTTGTAAAATTCAGCTTATCTATATTTGTATTTTATCTAGTTTTTCACTTAAAGATTTATCTTGCTGTACACTAGTCCTTTACACCTTTAACCAGATGATGAAATGTATCATCTTAGTCACCTAATAACCCTATTATAAAGTAATATCCTATGTTTAAGTCAAAATTTTTGTTGTTGTAAGCAACAGAAACTGACTGTGGTTAACGTAAACAAATAAAAAAAAACCAAAAAAGTACCCTCTGGGATAGACACCACCTTTACTCTCATTGTGCACCTGAAGGTCTGAGACTCTGAAAGGTTAAGTAACAGATCGCACAGATGGTAGGTAGTAGGGTGGGATTCAAACTGATACTCTCTGGCTCTGAAACACTACTGTGTACAGTGACTCCCTAGTAATAATGTAGATTCACATGCAGTTGTAAGAAATAACACAGGGAAATCCTGTATATTCAATTTCCCCCCATGGTAACATCTTGAAAAACTATAGTACAGTGTTAAGATGAGGATATTGATGTGGATACAATCAGTGGACTTTATTCATACTTCATCAATTTCATATGCACCCATTTGTGTATGTGCATGTCATCCTATGTAATTTTATTACATGTGTGGATTCATGTGACCTCCACCACAGTCAAGATAAAGAATCTCTATCACAAGGACTCTTATGCCACCCTATTATAATCACAGACACCTCTCTTCCCCTACCAACCCCTGGCAACAACTGATCTGTTTTCTATCTCTATAATTTTGTCATTTCAAGAATGTTATATAAATGGACTCATACACTATGTAATCTTTTAAGATTGACTTTTATCACTCAACGTAATTCCCTTGAAACCCATCCAGGGTTTTGCATGCATTAATAATTCGTTCCTTCTTATTGCTGTGTGGTATTCCACATGGGTTTACCTTTAGGATTGAATAAGATACATTATGTAAAATGCTTAACACAGTGAGTACCACATAGCAAGGCATCCCATATTGGGAGCTAGCGCTATTTCTCTAAGCAGAAACATGATGTAATTTCTAAAAGTTAAGTTCAATTACACATGCAGCTTTAGAACTTGAAGTGATCCAAGCACACTTACACTGTGCTAAGTGTTTGGAGGCTGAATTGAGGCACCCTTCCGGTCCTCCAGGACTTAGAAATACTGGCATAAGTTGGCTTTGGAGAAATAGAACATCACCAGATTCCCTAGAATTGAGAGGCAAAGCCAGCTGAGGAGGCAGACAGGAGACTGGCTCTGCTGGGGCCTGATTGAATCTATTAACATATTTAAGGAGAGCTTTGCTGTTCTAGGAAGGTTTGGTCTGTCAGGGAAGCACAGCTAAGTAGGAATCCTACTGGCAAACACTGGAAGATGATCCGGAGCCTCTCCGAGGGGTAGAGAGAGAGCTTAGCCATTGGAGCTACTTCTGCCCAGAGCAGCAAAGCCTGTTATGTGAGGCTGATGCATCTTCTCAGCCTGATGACATCAATGATTCAGTGCCCCCAACTCTCCCTGTTTCTCTTCCAGGCTCCCCAGGTTAGTTGCTGATTATTTTTGATGGCCCCCCTGTTGGTCTGTCTACAGTGAGATATTGCAGGAGTCCTGGGCACTGTAAACCTTCAGTTCTCAGTAGGACTTACTTCTCATTGTAAAATCAAACAAGTGATATTCTGAATATGATTTGGCTTCTTATGTCTGTGGTGAGGGACAGGCTTGGTCATGCAGAGGCAGATTTTCCAATTACCATGATATCAGGCTTCCTGTGGAACCTTTTGTATGCATTGTCTTGTGCTGAACCTCACTTCAATGCTGTGAGGTCTGGTTATCCATATTTGAGGATCCAGAGCACAGTTAGATTTGTCTGTGAGCGTGGCTCTCTCCATTCAAAGCTAGCAAGTGGCAGAGCTGGGATTTGAACCCCGTGCAGCTTGACTTCCAGCCTGGGTCCTTATCCACTGAACTACAGAGCTGAGTTACCACAGGTCGAAAGGTTGGCATTTGGGTCATTTGCTTCAGCTGTAAAAGAGGGATCAGCTCTTAATGAGCTGGCAGCATCAGTGTTTGATCTGTAAACCAATGGCCACAGCCTGAACAAGGGTGAATTTGTAGGCTGAAGGGGACAATAGGAATAAAGATAATAATCACAGCACTAATAGGAGTAAGAATAAAATTGCTTATCGAGTGACTGTTTGAACCCAGTACTCCTTATTCTTTCTACATGTTAACTCATTAATCCTCAAAACAAGCCTTTTAGATAAAATAAGATTTTTAGCTGCATTTTACAGATGAGGAAACTGAGGCACAGAGAGATTAGGTGAGTCACCCCAGGTCATGCAGTGGTGAGTAACAGAGCTGGGATTCAAACTGGACAGCCTTAGTCCAGAGTGATGCTTGGTTCTTGAGTTGTCCTGTCCTCTCCAAGACCAAGGGCAGCGCTTGGGGATCTCCTGCCACCCTGTGCTGGGTGCTGATCCAGGCATCCTGCAGGGTGGGCACCACAGCCTCTTCTTGCAGAGGAGGGAGATGAGATACCCTGAGGGGTCCCAGAGGACTTCCAGCTGCTTCTTCCCAGGCAGGAAGGAATCTTTTGACCTGGCAGTATGGGTTTGGGGTCATTGAGGGTTAATCAGGTCATAAACTCTGGTTCTGCAGAAGAGGGATCTAGGGGGAGCGTGTTTCATGGGCTTAAATACTCAGTAGGGAGACTGGAGAAGCGGGGGGGGTGGGTGGAGGGGGAGGGCATAATGCAGGGCAGAGCTGGGATCTGGGAATGCACATCATTCCCCTCAGCTGAGCGTACCTGATGTGACTCAGGCTGACTCTTTTCCCATCTTGTGTCGTTCTGGTTACCAGTCAGCATGGAGGGAGAGAAAGGGAGAGAGAGAGAGAGCTAAGATTGTCCCAGCTAGAATTTCAGACCCCACCTGCACCCCACCCCACTAGGCAGTGGCAGGGCACCTTGCTTATAGCCAGCCCAGGTTGCAGACAGTGGGAGAGAACTAACTCCCACAGTCTTCAAGGAGAAGGGGGTAGAGGGCGGCGACCTCAAACTCTCGGTGTCCTGTGGTCCACAGCCACCATCTTGGATACAAACGGAGGAGAGGTGAATACTTCAGGTGGTGGCTGTAGAAGGACATAGTGGTCTGCAATGTTGCCACCAATATATCTAATAAAAGTCTGTGTCTCTTTAGTGAATTCTTACGGTCCCTGGGAAAACTCAATTTTCCTTAAATAATTTGAAACAATAAAGGCGCTTGACTAAACTTTGGGCATATAAAATTTGGCTGCTTTTAGAGTGAAGAAAAATCTAGAATTATCTGTTTCCCCTCCCGTTACTTTTACTTTCCATACCATCCTTTGTTTCAAACCAGGTAAAATCCATGAAAAGGTCAGTGGAAATGAATGGGTCCTTGTTGGACAAGTCAGATCAGACAAGGTCCCTTCATGTGGAAATTGCCTTAAAATTTGCCCAAGAGTTTACCCTAAAAATTGGGTTGTCTCTGAAACTTTAAGAAGGTACAGTTTTACCAAAAAGAAAGGTAAAAAGAGATGAAACAAGTTCAAAGATATTTCAGAAGGAAAGGGCTTCACGTAAGATTCCAGATGAGTCCTTTGAGTCCTAAGAAAAGGCTATTGTGGCAGGGGGTAGTCTGCTGGAGGCACTTGCGCCCTGACTTTGCTGTGTGGAGGTGAAAGGTGAGTACTTAAGGAGAGATAACATCACTGTGCATGTTTATATCCACCAAAGACCAGATGTTTTATTGGGAGCAGCTGTTTTTAATTTTTATAAGGCTTTGAAATCACCAAAAATGGGATGTTTTTGCTCGCCATGAAATACCCAAACTTTTGCAGGGAAGGTGTTCTCCCAGTAAAGCCCCAAAGAGAGTGAGTTAGGGCAACCCCTCTCTGCTATACTCCCCTCCCCACTGGGAGCCCCAACAGGTCTTGGTGGGGACCGCTGGGGCTGCGAGTGGCTGAGAGTTATAAGAGATAGAACTTCGAGGAGTCTTGTAAAAAGAACTTCTAGTACACTGGTCCCCTGCATAATGTTTTATTAAAAAAGAGGTGTTCAGTGCTCAGGTAACTCATTTCGCCCTCTTGTAGAGTTGCATACATTCATATATTGAGTTCTCTTAGAAACCCTGCACAGAAAATACTTTATCAACTTTGTGAAACCCAGCATTTTTCAGATTTATTGATCACATACCTTTTGTTCCAAGGAATATGTGTTTTGGAGATGCTCTTTCCCTAGATTTTGCATTACTGGTTGGGCCCCCATCAAGGGAAGAGTGCTTGGGTGCTGATGCCTGTGGCAGAAGACTTTCACCTGAGAGCTCTCACCACTTTGCTGAAAGGAAATATTTCCCCAATGCATTGTGCTTCCTTGAAAGACTGAAGGGCTCGTGAGTCCATTTGGTTTCAAGCAGGATGGTATAGTGTGACATAGCAGTGGTTATTGTACCTATCTTGCTTCCGTTTTGACAGTACCATCAAAATAAGTACATTTGGCAGGACTTTTTAGATAAAACAAACAAACAAATCCAGCTCAAACAGGATTAGGCAAAGAAAAGAGGAAATAATTTGCCAAAGGCCCCTCACCCAGGGGCCATCATGCTTTTCTTTCTCTCATGCGTGACATTGGTTTCATTTCTAAGATGCCTCATACAGTGGGTTCTCTAAGTAATGACAAAGGTGGCTGCCCACAGCTCCAGGCTCACATCCTACCAGCTCAGCACCCTTATCAGAAAAAGTGCACAGACCTGGCAAACCCCTAGAGAACCAGCTAACTCTGAACTAATTACCGTCATTGGATGTGGGACATGGGACCCATTCCTGGAACTGGGCTGTGGGTCAGTTCCATCCAAAAGACATGGTCTGAGAGTAGAGAAGAGATGGGATCTTCAAACAAGAGGAGGGTGCATCTAGAAGAAGGGGAATGCCTGCTTGGTGGTGACAGGAATGTCCCCTACATTCAGGCCGAGAGGTGGAAGGTGAATGAATGGCGCTCCAGGGAGTTGGAGAAGCAATGATCAAGATAAAGTTCTTCCTACTGTCTATCCAGTTGGAATGTCACTGAGGTTGGTGCTTAATAAATCTTTGTTAAATAAATTAAAGGAAAGAATGACTTGGGAAAACAGCCGATGGCAAACCGTGGTCTATAGGGCAAGATGGCAAACGACTGGAAAGAGGCACAGGTGCTGACTGCCTCCCACCCCACGGGTTTGAAAATCAGATGCTCTGACACCTGAGCCCCTCGGAGAGACAAGGTGCCACCAAGTCTGGGCAGGATTAGGTCAAGTTCCTGCAAGACCTCCTGCAGCCCAACACCGAAGCCCCAAGCTGATGCAGCCTTCAGCCCCCCGAGGGCCTGCGGCTCTGCTGGGGGAGGGCCCGTGTAGACGCGGCTCCCTGCGGTGCCTGGGTAACCCTGCTGAGGAGGGGCGGGCACTGCGCGCAGGAACCTCCCGCCAAGGCGCACAGCTGCTCCAGGCAGGTAACTGCCGTGGTGACAAGCCTGCCTACTCTCGAGCCTCTCCAAAGCCAGGGCCTTGGCTGCTGCGGGGACCTGACGTGCTCTAGACAGGCGAGGGCCTTTATCTCAAGAGCTCTGTAGACAGGCAGGCTCTGGGTCTCCCAAACTCTGTTTTGGCTTGTGGATTGCTCTTTCCTTCTCCCAGGTCCTTTCTCCATCACAATCTTCCACTTAAATGCCTTTGCAGAACCAAATCCCAGCTGGAAGGACTGCGTTCTCCAGCTTTTCCTCTTCTAGGCCTGTAATTAAACAGTAATAGCAGGTGTGGCCCAGCCTGGATGGAATGTGGACTCTCTGGTCACTGACAGGTGGGTCCAAACCAGAGCTCTGGTTTATGCCAGCTGTGTCTTTGGAGGAGAGGGACTTAATTCCTTCCCCCCTTCCTTCCCTCCCTCTCTCCCTTCCTTTCTCTTTCTCCCTCCCTCCTTCCTTCCTTCCTTTTTTTGATAAACTTTTAAGTTTAGAACAGTTTCTATTAGAGACAGACCACTAAGATACTACAAAGAGCTCTCATATACTCCAAACCCAGTTTTCCCTGTTGTTAACAAGCTACACCAGTATGATACATTTGGTAGAATCAATGAGTCAGTATCGAGGTATTATCATTTACTGAAGTCCATACTTCATTCAGACTTCACTACCTTTTGCTTCATGTCCTTCTGTCCCAGGGCCCTTTCCAGGACTCGTGGCTTTTCATCCTTGTGTTTCCTTCAGTTCCTCTGGACTGTGACAGTTTCCCAGACTTGCCTTGTTTTTGATGACCTTGGCAGTTGAGGAGAGCTGGTCAGGGCTTTTGCAGAATGCCCTCGGTGGGGATTTGTCTGATGTGTTTCTCCTGATTTCACTGGGGTAGTGGGGAAACTTTTGTTTTTGATCCCCTGTTTCTTTTCCCACTGCAAACACTTCCAGGACATGTGCTGAGCCAGGGCAGTGCTAAGCAGTTTCCCTGATGATCTCACATAATCCTCACAACACCCAACACCAGCTGGATCCTGTTGTTAACCCATTTTACAGACGTGGAAAGTGAAGCACAGCCAGGACCAGTGACTGAGCCGAGGCTGACAGCTGGGCCGATGTGCGGCTGGGATGGCGTTTACCTCAGATTCAGAGAGAATCAGAGATGGGGTGCTACGTTCTCCTAGGACACCTGCCATGATGGAGAATTTCTCAAAGCAACTTAACACTGCCCTCTGTTCCTGCAAGGTTTATGAGCTCTAGTTTTGAATTATATCAACTTCTAAGGTTCATTCAGGATGGTTCACTCGAGGTCTAGAGCTCTGCTTGGTAGCTTGAGCAGCGTCCAAGGCAGGAAGCCTGGAGTGGTGTTGGAAAGACGGGCTGAGTAGAGCAGACCTGGAACAGTGATGAACTGGCAGTGCCCAGCCCCAGGTGCTGAAGGAGTTCGCAGAAGAGCTGGAATGACAGCGGGTATTGCTTTAAGGAGTGAGGAATGTCGGCCAGCAGGCTGTGTGGGGTGAGCTGGAGGTGGGAGGGGAGAGGGTGAGGAGGGCAGCCTGAGGCTATTTCATTCCGAGAGCAGTGTGAATACCGGCCGGGCTCCAAGCCCTCTGTCTACACTTGGCTTTGCCCTGCTGTGGGGCTTTGTAAGCTCCATTTCTCCTCTGCCGCTGCTTCCTTCGGGCCCTGACAAGTTGGGGACTCAAAGCTGGAGGAGGAAAGGACTTGCTCCTTCCTGTTTGCTGTTTCTGCCCCCACAGCTGGGGCAGCAGCTGCTGGCTCCAGCTTCTGCTTCTTTCCACACACCAGAACCAGCCTCATGACGCCCCAGCGGAGGTTTCAGCACCCGCTGGGCGGCACCCCTTCTCCATCCTGCCAGCGTCTAGGTTCTGGTGGCAACCAAGGAACGTTAGCTTAGTTTAGTGTTGCCCCAAATCCAGGCATTGGTGGACCATCTATGGATTTTTCCCAAATCCTGTACCAACAGGTTATTTATTTATTTCCTTAAATAGAACCATTTTATGTATATATATATTTATTTTAAAAGAACATTTTGTACTTATTACCGTCAGTAGACGGTGTCATTCCACCGTCAGTAGACAATCTTGCCATCAGTTTTTTAAATGAATGACAGTTTGTCCTTGTAGCACCTAAAATCCCTCTTCTACCATCAGTGATGGGTAACAGGCTTTGGGAAACCCTGCGGTGTTCAGTAAATAGTATTTATTGTGTGCCTATTGATGCAAATGCTTTTGTAATTGCTCTGAGGAGGTTCTACAAAGGTGACCTGGACCCAGAGCAGCATTAAATCAGGCTTTCAAACCTTTCTCTCCCACTTCCTTTCCACCCACAATGACCACTAAAACACACAGATTTGGAATCCTTTGAAATACCTCTGGTGGCACTGGCTTTTGTCCCTAATGAGTGTGGCTGGTGGGAGGAACTGGGGGCCCCCAGCGAGAACGAAGAGTTGAACTTGAATTACTCGTATCACACATTAGCCGAAAACTCCCAGAAGTTTAAAAGGACATTATTTATTGTAATTTATGGAAATATATTAGAGAATTTACTGATGTAACTGAAAAAGTCTAAATTATATTCAAAGGAGAATATTTAATGACATGTTAGAAGGTGCTATGTTTGAGAGCTATTTGTTAAAGTGCTCCCAATTTTGACAAACATTTGTAGAAGTGATCATATTTTTTATCTTGAGGGAACAGAAGTAATATATGGGTAAAAACTTTGAGTAATATTCACAAATGACATTGGGAAAAATAAGAATTCAGCATCTGACATATTTTCTTTTGCTTGCATAATAAATCAGGCTTCACTGGCTTATGTACATAATTATCAGAACTCATTTTTATAAAACCAATAAAGAATGTTAAATCAGGAATTTTGTTAAGATTTTAAGTTAAACAGATGGTAAGGACTCCTACTAGTGCTGATTCACCTAACATGAATCTCAAGATAAATTCATCTAATTTCATAAAATTAAGGCAAATAGAGAAAGTGATATTTATATACATATATATGTTTATATAATATATAAATGTACACTGCATTAAGTACACTCACAATGGTGTACAATCATAACCACTATCCATTTCCAGAATTTTTCACCATCCCAAATTGGAGTTCTGGGCCTGTTAAATAGTAATTTCCATTCCCTCTTCCTACTCAGCCCTTGACAACGACCATCTACGTTCTGTCTCTGTGAATTTGACTACTCTAGGAACCTCACATAGGAGGAACCATACAATATTTGTCTTTTTTGTAAAGGTTACATTTTGAGAAAGTCACTTACTCCACTTAGCATAATGTCTTCAGGGTCCATCCATGTTGTCAGAACCCCATTCTTTTTCAGGGCTTAATAATATTCCAGTGCACATATATACATACATATACATACACACACACACACACACACACACACACACACACACACATACCACATTTTGTTTGTCAGTTCATCTATTGATGGGCATTTGGGTTGTTTCCACCTTTTGGCTATTGTAAACAAGGCAGCCATGCACATTGGTGTACAGGGGTCTGTCTGAGCCCCTGCTTTCTGTTCTTTGGGGTATTTACGTAGGAGTAGAATTGCTGGATCATATGGTGATTCTATGTTTAACTTTTGAGGAATGCTTTTGCCATATTTTTATGCCCAGTGAATTGTCTGGAAATCAAATTTACCTATCAGTTATGAGGGAGACTCCCTTTTTTGTTATTTCATGAAATAACCATTGTTCACTGACAGTGGCCAGCAGGGTGCTAGACATAGGACTGATCAAGAACCAAGAGCAAAACGCAGTCTTTGTGTTCAAGGAACTTACATTCTAACGTGCAAGACAGAAAGCAAGCAAATAAGTAGATGAGGGCAGAGAGTAAAAAAGTCCCAGAGGAAAAACAGAACAGGAAGGGGAGGTGGGGAGTTGATGGGAGTTCCTGTTATTGCTGAGTTTGTGTGTGGGGTGTTGGGAAGGGCCCTGCAGGGGTGACATGTGAGCAGAAACCTCCACGGGGAAAGAAGTCGTGCTGGTGAAGGTGAGGGGAGGGTTCTGCGTGCAGGAGCCCTAGGAGAGATCATGGCAGGATGTCCGAGGAACTTCAGGAAGGCCAGTGTGTGGCTGCAGCCTTGTGAGGGGTGGGGAGGTGTGGGAGGCTGGAGGGGAGCTGGGGCCAGGTCACGAGGGCTTTGTCAGCCACGTGAGAATGTTGGGTTTCATCTTACAGATGAGGGGCAGGCTTCGTCGGTTTTGGGACTGGGACTGACAGGATCGGGCTCACGTTTGGAGGTCTCCCCGCTTGTTGGGTGGGGAATGGCCTTGGGAGGGCAACGAGTGGGAACGGAGACCAATTTGCAATCTGGTCTTGCCTACTACAGGGCGTTTCTTCCAGGCTTCGACAATGAATGCAGGGCGTACATGTTGGAACTGGCATTTTAATTTGGCATTCAGGCTGCTTTCAAAAAATTATACTCTTTCAATACCTATATAAGAAGGACTTCTTTCAGTATCTATAGTAGTGAACCATTGACCTTGCATTTTCAATTGCTTGCCAAGATCATTGCCCAGGGTACTCCCATGGTTATGCACCAATGACCAGATAAGAAGCAAATGGCATCATCGTCTTCTTTATCATCCCAACAGCTGGTGTCTGCCTGGTGCCCAAAGATGCTGAGGATGGACGGCTAGGGTGACGAGCCAGGAAAGTAGCTCATAGCTTGCTTTCTGTGAGCTTCTCTTATGCCGTTTGAAGAATGCTGAATGTGAAAGAGGAATTTAATAAGAAATCTGAAAGACTTCCCACGCAGAACTCTGTAGGATGGTAACCAAACCCAACTTTTAGGTTTAACATGGAGAATACCTCGGGTTGTGATAACAAAAAAGAACACTTAGGTTTTTAAATACTTTGTTCAGCACGGTTTTATAAACTTAGGATCCAGATATTGTTCCCTACCATTTATTGCTGAAGAAATGAAAGAGAAAAAAAGAAGAAAAAGATTAATTGGTTCATTTTGAGTATGTTTCTTTTGACAGGTGAAGAGTTATTGCCAAATTTGATAAAAAAAAAAGGTTTTATGACCTGACATTTATCATTTGTATTTATTGAGAGAAACTTATTTCCCCAAATTCAGTAATGCCAAGAAGCAGAGGTAAGCTGAGTGATTCCATGGAACGGTTTGTACATGTCCTTTAACCCCACTGGGGGAAGCTGACCAGGGACGCCACACTCTGCAGTCAGTGATGATGACTTCGTACATTTTCTCACCTTCCTTACTGGTCCTTATTTTTCTTACACATCAAATCCCATCCCATATCTTATGGAAAGACCAAAAAGATAATAATATTTAAAAAAATACACACAGAATTAAGTGACAGCAGAGGGCCAGAAAGTCTTGAAAGATAGAAAGCAAATAGAATCAGCCTTATAGGGAAACAAAAGTAGAGCCAACACAGAGGAAGGGAGCTGAGAAGGTAAAAATAAGCAGAAGATCCTGAGTTCTGAGTTAAAGAGCTGAGATGCAGGGGTGTGGGGAGGAGAGGCTCATGGGGACTAATTGGGGGTCTTATTTTTTTATTATTTTTATTAAAAAAATTTATTTATTTGGTTGCACTGGGTCTTAGTTTCAGTAGGTGGGCTCCTTAGTTGCAGCTTGCCAGCTCCTTAGTTGCAGCACGTGGGCTCCTTAGTTGTGGCCTGTGAACTCTTAGTTGCGGCATGAGTGTGGGATCTAGTTCCCTGATCAGGGATTGAACCCGAGCCCCTGCATTGGGAGCGTGGAGTCTTATCCACTGTGCCACCAGGGAAGTCCCGGGGGTCTTATTAATTTATTAGCGAGGAGGCCCTTCCCCTCTTCCTACTGTGTTGAGTAGGCTGGCATTTCCTGAGGCCAGAGAAGGTGGTGAGGGCTCTCGGGTCACAGGGCCAGGGAGTTAGAGGCCTTGGGAAGGACAGGTAGCCCTGCACCCAGGAAGCAAGATCTGTCAACCTGTCCCAGCAGGCCCTGCCCCTCCCCACACCATAAGAGCTCAGACACTGGGGGCAGGGGTGTCCCAGAAAGGTAGACAAATATTCCTACATCAACAAACACTCGAGGAGGGGTAGCACCAGGCATGCTTGACTCCAAATGCGACAAGCGGGAGAATCAAAACCTCGAAAAACGGGTAACACAGCAAAGGGGAAAAAAAGGAATCTAAGGGCACTCTGAGAGGTTCAGAGAGATCCAAAGTCTGCAGTGTGACCGACCCAACCAGAGCACTGTTCCTGAAATAGGGAGCTCCCTCCCTGGGCTGAAGAGCAGAATGGACACGGCTACCGCTCAAGGGATTCTTTGCAAAGATGGTCACGATAGTGAGAGAAAAGGGAAGAGGTGTGGAGGGTGAACCTACAAGTATGACATGTAGTTAAAGGTCCTGGAGAAAGAGAAAAGGGCAACTACAGAGAAGGAAATGTAAAAAAACAAAAGCAAACAAAGATGTTGTGGAAACTTCCCAGAGTTGCAAAAAGACATGAGTCATCATAGAGAAAGGACCCACTGCATAGCGAGCTGGAAAAAGGAGAAGGCCCACTGGCTGACAGGAAGACCAAGGGTGCGCTGAATACTGGGAGCTTCTAGAAAGAAGAATGATGTTTCTTGCTAAGGAGCACAATTCAGACTGGCATTTGACTTCTCATTGCCAATGTCAGATGCCAGGAGACAAGGGAGGAACATCTCCATAGATTCCAGGAAGCTCGTTTGCACCTAGAATCCCATGCTCAGCCACGATGGCATGAGGGCATTCAAGGGTGAGGGTGAAATGAAGAGGTCTTCAGATATGCAAGGGCTCAGAAAGTTTGCCTTCCAGAGGTACTCACGATGACTTGGGAATGTCCTGGATCAACATGTACAATAAATCCAAAATTAGTACCTGTTTGCAACACAATTCAATTAATACAGAAATGTGGAAAGTAGAATTCCCTCATTGTCCCCTCCTCCCAGGATAGTCACTGTTAGGAATATATTCTTCCAGATACTTCATATGTATATGCTAACAGTTCAGTTTTAAGTGTTATACTTTATATGAATATATATTTTTGCAAAAAGGCCACATTCTACAGAATGTTGGTGAAATTGCTTTTTGTAACTTGACGTTTTTCTATGGAAACCCGTCCTTGCGTAGTTCCCTTGTTCTTTGTCAAGTCTGTGCTATAGTTTATTTAACCAGTCCCTATTAATTAGGGAGGGCCCTAATTATTTAACCAGTCCCTATTAATAAGTATTTAGATTGCTTTTATATTTCAATATGAAACGAATACTGCAGTGATTATTGGACTTTTATCTCTGTGTGTGAGCTGATATTTATACAGCATAAACCCCTAGAATTGGAGTAATTGCTAGATCGAAGGGAACGAGCAATTAAAAATCTGATAGATCTCGCTCACTCTCCCTCCAGCATCATTGCCATCGATTACTCTTTCGATGAGGGGGTCCTGCATTGGCTTTTCCAGGGAGGTGGTGAGGGACGCTGGCCCTGGAGCCTCTGAACCCTAAGTGTCGGGTTGGGCGGACCTGGGGTGTGAAGTTTCTCCTACAGATGGCGCCGTTGCCTCGCTCTGTGTCTCTCCTGCCCCAGGGAAGCATCGTAATTACAAAACAAAAAGAAATTAAGCTGCGCACACAGGCGGACTGCAGGGTTTTTAATGTTTGTGCCCAGACAGCCCAGACCTACGTTTTCTTACCTTCCTGGCTGTAAAACTCAGATAACTTTGTGATCCACTGTTTCTCAGAAGGAAAAAAGAAAAGATTATATTTGACCATCTTTTTTGAAATCTTTAGAATTGCACCCTTTGAAAATAAGTCTGAGAATTTCCAACGATGTGCATCCACTTAGTGTATTTTAGGAGAGAAGAAATAATTTAGGTTTCAGCTTAATATATATATATTTTAATTCTCTTCCTCCTGAAAGAAAGAATCCTCTTGATCCCAAGGGAACAAATGGAGAGCTATATGATAATCTTGCAGAATTAAGTGTTCCAGGTGGCATCTGCCTGCGCACACTGGCACTTAAATCCCAGGAGATTCAGTGTGTCGGGAAGGGATGGAGTGTCCTGTGAGGAAGAGAGCCTTGTCCCTTAAGAACATATTCCCGGGCTTCTGGGTGTGTCTCCTCGAGGTCCTGGGTGATAGACCCTAGTTGGTAATAAGCCATAGTGCCTCTCCACCCAGTCAGGAATCAGGGAGAATAGCAGGTGGGAGCTGTGGGCAGTCAGGCTTCCTAGACTGGGCACGGCTCAGAACATGCTCGGGCTTGCGATAAGAGTGTCAGCAGCAAACACAAAGCAAAGATGATCATTGTAATACACAGTGGCCCATTTGTGCCTTGGATTGCCCTCATCCAACTTGAAACAAGCACCAGGCCTCGCTATAGGTTCAGGATTCAGAGCTCTGATGAGCCCCGCTTATTCTGCCGAGGATGAGAGAGAGAAGACACGCACTGGGGGATCAGCAGAGGATGCTTTGCTTTTAGAGAATGTATTTCATGAATCCTTTTAGAAATGAAATGCACCACCAGGTCCTCTCAGCACGAAAGGTTCAGGGATGCAGCAACCTTGATGAATCTCAGTCAAGACTCGGAATAATTTAGGAGTAATAAACCCAGCCAGAGAGTGCACTCCCAAGCAGTCTGCCGTTTTCCTGGATGTCTCTAAATGGGCAATCCCAGCTTTTTCCTGTCTCTGAGGCTTCTCTTGTCCATGAGAATCAGAAGTCGGGCTCTGTATGTTAGCTAAGAGGCACTGTTAAAAGTTAACATGTTTCTTTGTGTAAGTTGCTCATTCCACTGAAATAGAGGTTTTTTTGTTGTTACTGTAGCCTTAATGTACACATAAGAAAGCAAACTCTCAGAGTACTATGAAAACATGATGCTTGATATTTCTGCATGTCTTAAAGGAAAGTCAGAAAATCTGACAGGTATGAAGGTGGGGTGGGAGAGCTGGTGTTTGCAGAGTTGATGGTGGCTAAGAGGTGCTGAGCAGGCCCCTGCACATGTGTCTGGGGTGGGCCTGTGTTCCAGATGTGTTTTCAGTACAAGGTAATAGATGGCAAAGGTGGAAACTTAAAGACTTGATCTTGGAGTACTGTGCTAGAATGTGAGCTGCAGTGAACTGGGGCTGGGCAGAGGGCACTGGCCGCACCGGAGGAACCTGGGCCTGTGTCAGGGAGTGGAGGGCTTGAGGTCACACCCCAGCATGGTGGGAGGTCAGGAGCAAAGTGATGTCCTGGGAGCCCAAAGTTCAAGGCAAAGGACTCTGTAAGTGCTGAATCTCAGCCAGAAGCAAACCCCAGGTTCTGGAGTCAGGAAGTCAGCAAAGCAGGAAGGAATGGGGTGGGGTGAACCCAGGTAGCAAGATATTGGAGGCAGCCTGGTGACAAAGCCAGAAGATTGGGTGGGTGGGAATATGATGGAGATGTCCCTCCTTGTTTGCGGGCCACGCATCATGGGACATGTCCCTTGGTGCTTCACAGGGTTTCTCATTTACTCCCCACACCAACAGCCCCATCTGCACTCAGAGCTGGGGAGCTGGATGGCCTTGACAGGGTCTCACAGCTAGGCCAGGGTTGGAACGCAGACACCCCTACTCCAGAGCCTGTGTTCTCCTGCCCCTCTGATTCTGCTCAAGGTCAGGTGGCCAGGAGCTGGTGGGTCTGCCAGACGCCAGAGCCCATGCCCCTGCTTTGGCCTTGCTCTGCCTCCAAGGCTGGGATCGAGGCTGGAGACGTGGGTTTGAACCCGCTCTTTCTCTGTGGTCACTGGCTCAGTTAAGGGCCTTCTTGTCTGAGCCCTCCCCCTTTTTCAGTCACTCCAAATCCTTCCCTTCCTACCTGTGAAGTGTCCGTGGCCTCAGCTTCCATCTCTGCAGCGTGCCTCCCCTGACAGCTCTCATCAGGAGGGTCTGGCTCACAGGAGTCCCTTTCTGCTTGTCCTCCATCTCCCTTATTTCCCCCCCGCTTGCTTTAGTTTATTCTCTCCACTGACCCCAGAGAGCTTGCAAAGCACTGATGGAAGGTAACCACCCTTCTGCTTAAGCAGTGACTTCCCCCTGCCCTAACTCCACAGTGTGGTCCTTGCTTCCTTCCCTCTCTGGTTCCAGCTTTTGTGGTGGAGGCTGCCTGGAGCGCCATCTGGAGAGGGAGTTCCACGCTGGGTCAGAGCTCCCTGGGGCCCAGACTGTGATCAGTTAGTAATGCCTGCCAGGGACCTGGACGTGGTGCGTGGGGGGTGAGTCTACCCAAATCTCTGGCTACTTGTGGTCACTTGAACATGCTGTATGTTTTTGTGAGTCTGAGTTTTGCAGATGTTTCTTTCATTGCATAGGATGTTTTTATCCCTTTCAGATCACCTTGCAAGCTCTTAGTTCCCCTTCAGCTCTGCAGAATCATTCCTGTGGGGCTTTCACTGACTCCCACCGGGCATCTTATCCCCAGTTGCTGCCATAGCACTTTGCACAGCTACCTCTTGGCCTTCCCTTCACTGTATTATAACCATCTGTGTATACTGTCCCCACCCCCACCCCATAGTTTCCTCTGAGTCTCTGAGAGCAGAGAAGGTTTTAGAAATTGTGTATTCCAGTACCTGGCACATAATCAATATTCAAAATTAGTGTTGAGTTTTGGAAATCTACATTCTTTATATCTGCCTTTAAAATCAGCACAGGATAGCATGATTAAAAGGAGTTTTTATTTAGCTATATAAACGGAGTCTTTTACCTGGCTCAACTTTCATGATAGAGTAAGGGGAAAGAAAAAGATAGCAGGAATTTGGTTAAGGAAAAGAAATTAACTTTCAGTAGATTTTGAAATTAGCTTTGCTCCAGTTCATACCTCATTACCAAGCACCTACCAAGTGTGGACTCCATGGTGAGTTCTCCTGTACTTTTGCAAGACTCTGTGTCCGCATCTGTATGAGGGGGTTAGATCAAAATCCTACCTTCTGGAGTTATTGAGAGGGTTACAGGGGTGAACCTGTGTCCAGTGCTTTGCCCAGTGCCTGGTAGGTATCCAGACAGCTGACCTTGCTGCTGTATCAAGGTGTGTCTGGCACCACTGGCAATGCCAGGCAGCCCATCATCCCCACACCTGGCTGATTCTCACAATTACTCAGGGGACTTTGACGAGGTACAGACTTGCTAAATTGCAGCCATGAAAAAGATGGAACTATATCTCTATATGCTAACATGGAACAATTTCTAAGATTCAAAATTAGGTGACAAAGCAAAGTGCTATGCAGTGTATCGGTGGCTTCTACTGTGAATATACCAGAGAGATATACAAATACATGCTTATATATGCTCAGATGATTTCTGGAAGGATCCACATGTGACTGTCACAAAAGAGTCCATAGAGAGGAGATAGAGGGCTGGAGACTGGGATTGGAGGGACAACTTTAAATTTATGACAAATGATTTCATCTAAATACAGATTCCTGGGCCCTGTTTCTAGAATTTTGATCCTATAGCTTCTGAGTGAAATTTGAGAATATGAATTTTACAGAGTTCCCTCAGTGAAGTATCTGATCCACTAGATTTTGGTACCCCTGCTGTACAGACAAGGATCACCTGCTGGTGTTTCTGAATCAGCACCACCCTTTCAGGGAGCAGTCCATAATTTTGTGTTTATTGAACTGACTTGAGTTGTGGAAAGGAAACTGAGGCTGATGCTTCGAGTTGACAAACCTAACATCCATTCCTAATCCCCTTCTCTCTTTTCTGTCTCCACTTCGGAGGCTGAAAAGTGAAATATCCACTTTCTCAGCATCCTAAGCATTCAGGAGTGGACATATAAAAGCACAAATGTTCTGGGTGGTTGCTGGAAAACTTTGGCTTTGGGAGAGAAAGGATTTATTTAGATGCTTCCCTTTCCTTCTCCCTCTTGCCTTGAACATCTACGTGATGTCTGGAGCTGTGGCAGCCACTTTGTACTCATGAAGGAGGGCCAGGGGAAATTGTGGAGACCCCAGCCCTGACATCATTAGACCCCTGAAATAACGTCAGCAGCCACCTTCTCTGACTTCTTGTAATGTAGATAAAATTAACCCCCCCCTTTTTTTTTTTATTAAAGTTGGTTGGGTTTTCTGTTATTTCCAGTTGAAAGGGACCTAAGATAAGGGTACTGACCTAGGGAAGCAATAGACTTGAGTTCTGGCCCTTGTTTTGGATTTGGTAAGTGTTCTCAGGCAGGCTTCTCTCTGTCTCTGATCCCCAGTTTAACAGCGTATAAAACGTGGTGATAGGACTTGATGACACCATGCACCTTTGTGCCTCCTGCTATTTGTTAATAACACAGGTGTAACGCCTGCTTTTCCTCATCTGAGAAGCACCTTCTAGATCCATTAGGCTCACTTGGTTGCAAGCAAGAGAAAGCTGCTCTGCCATGTTAGGTTGGTTTATTTGAAGAAATCAGGGACTACACTACATTAACCGGAGCTGCAGTTGGAGGACTGACCCTGAAAAGGTCAGGAATCAGCACAGATCCTGAGATCAGCAGCCGAGGTTGGCAGACTCTGGCCTGCAGGCCAGATCCTACACGCCATCTGTTTTGTAAATAAAGTACTATTGTAACAGAGCCACACCTGTTCACTGACACCTTGCCCACAGCTGCGTTCACAAGGGCAGAGTTCTGACAGAGGCTGCAGGCCACCCAGTGCTGAAAATATTTACCATCTGTCCCTTTACTGACAAAGTTTACTGCCCCTGACTTTTAGGGGGTTGGAACCACCCATGAGCCTCAACGGGAAGTGAAAAGAGGAATTAAGAGCAGACCACGGCCTGCTGCAGGAGGTTGTCCCTGAAACTTCTTTGAAAATGGTGGTCTGCCAATTCATATTCCCTTCTTACACCTTCTTCTTCTCCTCCTTCTTCTTCTCCTTCTCATTGTCCTCCTCCTTCTCCACGATACTTATCGCTACCTGGTGGCAAATGACATGTCATTTTGTTTATTTCTATGCCACCCGCCTCCTGTGTGGCAGTATGGGGTTCCTGAGGGCAGGAGTCTGTCTCTTTCCCTGTGCACCCTCAGCACCTAGAACAGTATCTGACACAGAGCAGGTGCTCAGTGAATATTCATTAAAAGGAAAACTGTGAGCTGTTCTTTAGATTCACTGCCATTTCCAGTGTCCAGGAGACAGGCTTTCTGGGCTAATTTGATTCGTGTGTCTCCCCGTCACCTGGGAACTGATGGGCACTTTGCTTTACAGAGACAAGCACGTCAGGAGAGAGGCCAGTCCCCCAGAAGAAATTGTTATAGTTACAAAGGATAGGAGTAGTATGTGATGGATGTAGAGTGTCTACAAAAAACAAAGATCAACTACAGAGAAATGCGATCTTTTGGAACTGTTTGTGCATTTGTGTCCTTGTGACGTTTCTTCTTGTGTTCTTATATAACCTTCCATACTTGGTCCCTTTTTTCTCCTTCGAGGTCTGAGGTTGCTGAGGGCAGGGAGCCTAGCTACCTACCTAATTCTTCCTTGTCTTTCACTGTCCTCCTGCCAAGCCCCAGTGCCCAGCATGCTGCCTGCCAGAGGTGAGGGGCTGAGCCAGTAGTTTGGGTTTGATGCATTTTAATAGTGGTAGAATCCTACATGCATTTATGTGCCAACCTTTCAAGCTAGAAGACAGAGGTATGGGGAAAACAACAGGCTGGGACTTCATTATATCCCAAGACATGTCTGGCTGGTACATGAATCCATCTGCAATGACTGTCTGGACAACAATATTCCATGTTGGAGGCTCTATTCTATTTAAATGTACAGATTAAATCAATACTATATGACTACTGTTTCCAGAAAGCTTCTTGCTGAAATTATGAAATGGTGTGTTTAGGCTTCAGAGCTACAAAACATGATCTTCTAGGTGAAAGGAGATGAATAGCTTCAAAGAAAGGTGTCCCCCTCCCTTCCTGCCCCTAGACAACATGACCAGATGATGAAGAAAAATGACTCAGGACCTGTCTACACCTCCCGTGAAGTGTTCCACTTCTTGAGCATTTTATTCAACTAGCGTCAGCCTGGCACAGTGCATTAACACTGCAAGTTTCTTGTGATGTTTTGTGACTGATAATATTTTCCTCCCAAGTTCTCTATAAACACTAAAGCAATAACGGTGAAAACCAGGCCCTTTTTTGCTCCTGAAAATGTCTGATTTCTCGCACTGGGTGAGATTTTTCTAGTTCATGTGCTATCTCCCAGGGGAGGGGATGGGATGGGGTGTTTTGAAGCTCATCATTCGGACATCTTGAATCTGAAAATTGGGTTGGGGCTCCAGGGCCAGCAACAAGCCAGCGCAGCAGGAAGATCAGGGCTCCCACGTGGTTTTTGCTACCCGTCAACCATGGGGCCTTGGGCATCCGTGTCCTGTCCGTTTTCCATCAGTGAAGCAGTAGTAGATGATTCTTTGTTGTGTGTGTGGGGGCAGCATCTCTGGACTCTACACACTGGATGCTGGCAGCACCCCCCAGCTGTGACAGTGAAAAATGTCTGCAGATCTCACCAAATGTCCCTGGAGGGAGAGGGCAAAATTGCCCCCGGTTGATGAGCTTGCTATGGTCGAGATACTTTGGTGACAAGTACAGAGGAGATAGTTCAGAGCTTGTCATAGCCATGCACTCCACCTTTCATAGCTCCTAGTTATTCCCAGCAGCCCCTTGCCCTCCACCTGATAAGCCAATGTGCTTATTCCTTCTAAAAGGGCCCACAGTCAGCCCAGAAGAAAAATGGCTTTACTCAGTTTGGTGATTTTTAAATTTTCATTGAAGTATAACTCACATTACAGAAAAGCACACGGATCAGAAGTTCACAGCTCAATGAATTTTCACAAAGTGAACAACCCATGTGACTGCAGCCAGCATCAAATCAGGCAGCAGGTTTGGAACAGGAGCAGCACCGCCCCTCCAGGAAGTCCCTACGCCCCTCCCCACCCCAAATTAGCCACTGTCCTGAGCTCAAGCATCATAGGTTAGTTTTGCCTGGTCTGTTGAACCTTTCATCATGGACTCGTATGGTGTGCCTTGTTTCTGTGCCTGGCTCCTTTCACTCAACATTATATTTGTGAAATTCATTCACGTTATTGTCTGCACCTGGAGCTCCTCATTCTCATCATTGGTTAGCATTCCGTTATGTGAATATACACTGATTCATTTATCCATACTGTTGGCCGTGCCCTTTGGGGAGTCTCCAGGTTGGGGATAATAAGGTGCACTGCTGTGAACATTTTGTACATGTCTTTTGGTGAATATGCATTTTGTTGGGTGTATACCCAAGAGTGGATTTAACGGGTCATAGGGCACCAACATGTTCAGTTTAAGGAGATGTTAGCTAGGCAGATATTCCTACAAATTAATGAGAAAAAGGCTGACAACCTCATTGAAAAATGGGTGAAAGTCTTGAACAGTCATGTCACAAAAGAGGATATCCATTGTCAAATAAACATAGACCACATTCGTCATCTAGAAATTGCACACAAAACCCACAACACCATTCCACCATGGGTCCACCAGAACAGCTACAAAGAAGGGTGAAAAAGTGCCACATGTGGGTGAGGATATGGAGCAACTGGACCTTTCATATGCCCATGAGAAGAATGGCAGTAGGGTAAAGCAGCACTCTTAATTTGTAAAAACTAGGTTTTATGTTAAGAGTGAGGAAAACCCAAATGAAGGATTTGTGCTTTGCAAAAAGCTCCAAGTGGGGGTCCTGAGAAGGAAGGTGCACTTACATAAAGCATTGCCCCTGCCTGGGAGAGCGGGGAAGAAGCACTGAGAGGTGGAGGGGAGGACACTGCAACTGGGCACTTGCCCGAGAAGGTGGAAGGGGGTTCTGGAAGGAGAGGGGCTGGTTTCCTGCTTCTGGGGTGGAACGCGAGGACCTCGGGGGCTGGCGTGGTCCCACAGCGGGGCTCCCAGGTCCCCAGAGCTAGTGCAGGGCTTGAGGAGCATTCTGGAGTTTCTCCAGGTCTTGCAGGTGGGGTAGGCAGTAAAAAGGCAGAGAGGGTGGACCAGGACCTCTTTGGGGCTGTCACAGAGAGGGGAGGGGAGGCCGCGGCAGGGACCGTGGTGGGGGCCACATTGTCTGGAGCGAATGCCAGGTTGGGGAACTCCCGGCCACCAGAGAGATGAGGTCTAGAGCCTGCGGTGGCTGCCAGGGACTGGAGGGGCAGGCGGCCAGTGGACCAAGACCTCACCCCTCACCCCTCGTCCTCACCCCTCACCCCTCGTCCCCACCCAGGGGAAAGAAGGCGGGGTGGGGAAGGGTGAAGCTGTGCCAGACTGTCGCCCAAACAGGACTAGCACGTGAGCTGGAGAGTGAGTAGGATTAAAAAAAATACCCACTTTCGACTGAAAGCTTGGTAGATGAAGCTGAATAGATGCGTAGGTGATAGAATAAGTGGTCTCCTCTAGGAAGCATGGGGAATTGAGATAAAAGTTGGGTTCAGTTATTGTAGTCAAGAACAATTCCCCCTGCACTGTCAAGCTGTGCCCACATTTGAAGCGTGCCCACATCTCCCTCCTACCTGCACCTGTGGCCTCCCAGACACTACATGGTCCTGCCTCTGTTCCTCCCTCCCATCCTTCTTTATAACAATGGTGATTGTGGTGGTAGAAGCTGCAGATCCAGCAGTGAGGAACAAACACAGTTCTCTCCCTCATGGAGCTTCCAGTCTGAGGCAAGAAGCAGGCAGTATGAACGTGAGTGACCAAATAAACAGTAATTTCATCGTTCGGGGTGATGAGTGAAATAGAAAGGGCGTCCGAGGCAGGATGCTTTGGAAGTGGTTGTTATGGAGATGCTTCTCTGAGAAAGCCAAAAGCGTGAGCACATGCCAAGTAGAGGGAGCGACCTGTGCAGAGGCAGGCGGGGGCCTGTCATTTTCCTGGGAGTGAAAGAGGTGACTGTGACTGAGGCTTGGTGGCTGGGAAGGCGTGTGGACAGGGTTAGATCAGGCAGGGCTGTGAAGCTCAGGGAGGGAGTTTAGATGGACAACGGGGAATCATCACAGGGCTTTAAGCAAGGGAGGGAGTATCTAATTTGTGTTATAGGCTCATTCCTCTTGCTGCTATATCTAGACCATATTAAAGGGAGCAGAGTGGGAGTGAGGGGACCATTGGGAGATTGTCTAAGAAGCTGGTGGTGACGGGGGCCTGGACTAGGGTGACGGCAGGGGAAAGAAAGTACGTGGATTTAAGATCTATTTTAGAAGTAGAAACATAATCATCATAACAAACACCATCATCATCATCATCATTATTTCGTAGCCACTCCTTGTTGGTTACCCACTATGCTAGCAATGTGCTAACAGTCCCATTTATAATATTTGAAACAACCCCATGAGGTAGTTACTCTTCTTTTCATCCACATTTGGAGACCAGAAAACAGAGGTTCATAGAAATTATGAGATTTATCAAACTGCCACATTTGTCACTGATGGAACTGGTATTGGAATCTAAGGGTGTCGGGCGTGCCACCCAGTGTTCTGAGCCACTGCTGCTGTTGGGTCGGAATCACAGGGTCCGGGAGATGCCACAGCCCATGCCCCCCATCACTTACTAGATGCAAGGCCCTGACGGTCACTCTCTCTCAGCCTGATTTCCACTCAGTAAGGCCGGAATTCAATGCAGAACTGTTTTCAGGGTCATATGCAGTTTTTGTAAATACTACAGCAGTGCTCAAATTTGCAGTTATTAGAGATGATAAAGCACCAGTCCCAACAGTCTTAGTACAGTTTTCTTCTGGAGAAACAGACTTCATGACAGGAGTGGATGTTTCCTACAAAGAGCCTCATGCTGGAGAATCCCAGAGAGCGTGAAGAGGTCCTTTTGTAACCAGAGTTCCTTTCCCCGACACTTGAAGGAAAGTGGCAGCTTGGGTTTGAGACCCACTCTGCCCCCAGAAGCATCTCCCTGTTCCCCTACATTATGTTCTCCAGTGTATTATGGCACCTCAACATTGGTCATGGGGGTACCAGCAATGGCTAGACATGCCGTGCCTTCTACCTTTCCAGGGGGTCTGTCCCCCCACCCCCGGAATGCCCGCTCCTCGCTCCTGCCTTTTCTGCAAACCTCGCCTTATCAAGAGCCAACCCTGTTGCCCCCTCCACACTTCCCTGCCTCTCCTGCTCTCCCTGTGCTTTTCCTATGATGATAATCACCAGCAGGTATTACATGCTTACTCTTTGCCAGACACTGTGTAAAGAGCGTTGAAAGTGCTGCTTCATCAGGCTCTGCAAACCTCCCTAACAGGATAAGATTTGTCATCACTGTCCATTTATAGATGAGGAAACCGAGGTCTGGAGAGGTTTTAGGAGCTTGGCTGAGGCAGCTGTGCTGGTGAGAGGTGCCCCTGGGATTTGAGCCCGCGTCTCTCTGTCCACCACACTGCCGCTGCCTGTCTGTTCATCTCTCTCCTCCCTGAGGTCGGGGCCCTTTTGTCTCTGACACTCGCTAGCACAGTGCTGGGCACATAGTGGCTGAATTGCTGAATTGAACTGAGTGCTAGGGAACGTCTGTCTGCAATGGGATGTTCGCGCTGGACGGGAAATGACCCCATGGAATCCCATCGCCATGGGCTGCACCCAGATCTTAGAAAATGCTGCTTCTGCTAATGACAGCAGCAAAGAATTACAGAGCATCTGTTTTGCAGCAAACACTGTGCAAAGCACTATGTAAAGTCATCTTTGCTGTGCAGCATGAGTGTGGATGAGGAAGCTTAGATTAGGTGACTTGCCTGGGGGTGCAGGCTGCACCCTGCCCGGGACTCAGAGGCACAGCCTCTCAGCCCTGCACCTGCGGGTCTGCAGCACGTGATCCACAGGGGACGGCCACTGACCCCACCACGCGGCAGAGAGGGCTGGATGCTGAGCTGAGGGAAACACAGATCAACTGCAGGTCCATAGTCCACACCCGATCGTTACACTTTCACCTTTGTCCTCTCCTTTTTACTGTCATCAAAGTAAGCTAAATGGCACTCTGGCCACTTGTTGTCAGATGTTGTATTATCTTTCATTTTTCTGTGTTTTCTTCTCAAATACAGAAGAGGAAAAGGAGCTAGAGGAAGGGATAAAATGTACTCCATGGTCCTAAATCTCCAAATGTCCTCCTGATTTGCACTCACGAGGAGGCTGGCTGGTGAGGAGGCAGGCTGGGGTGGCCCTAAGCCGAGGGGTCTGATGTGGGGTCTGCGGGGAACACTAGTGCGTTCAAGTGGAATGTTTCTCGGTTGGATCCCGAGTGTATAAAGGGACTGGGCCGGAGAGTTTGTGAAGGTGGGATGCATGGGCACGTTTGTGGGAGGCACTGGTGAGGTAATGAGCGTGATTGGGGGGTGTCCCTGGTCAGTGGGCCTGAGCTTTGTCTGGAGCAGCTGTGGTTTGCGGCTGGGGTTTGCAGGAGGGGCCCAGAAGCTCCATGCTCTCACAGTCCAGCAGGCCGGGAGCCGTGAGCACAGGTGACCACGCGGGAAAGAGAGGTCCCAGCTGAGGACGGCCTGTGAGAGCTAGCTCTAGGCTGCCCTCAGGCCAGTGACCTCCCAGTGAACAAACAGGACACAGGTAGGGTGAAGAGAAAAGGGCGGTGGGCCGATGTGAATCCACCCCTGGCTGGAAGGAGCCCCAGAAGTAAGGCTGAGGAGGCCCTAGGCTGCACTCGGGGATTTATCCACTCAAAGCTGCCATGCCTACTTTGTAAACTGGGGCTCCCAGCACCTCCTTGCTGCCTCACCAGCTGGTGAACTAGAGCAGCTGGCTGGGGAAGTGGGTGTGGAGGCAGCTTGGCCCAGGAAAAGGACCTTGGACAGCGGCAGACTCGGAGAAATTGGTGATTGACTCCAAATTGTTTAAAACAAACCTTGGTGCTATGCGGCTGCTTCCCACTAGCTATCTATTTTACATTTGGTAGTATATATAAGTACATGCTACTCTCTCACTTCATCACTCCGTCAAACCTTGGGCAAATTACTCAACTTCTCTGAACTCCAGGGCTTGTCTCTACTGATTGGGAGATGCCAGCCTTGCTGAATTCATGGTGAAGAACATGATGATGATAACGACTCTAATACCATTTATTTCACACTGACTCTGTGCCAGGAACTGGGTTAAACACCACATAGATATAATCCAAACGAATTCTCAGAACAACCCAGGAAGTGCTATTCTCATTTTCCAGATAAGAATCAGTGCTGAGGGGGGTGAAGGAACTTGCTTGTTGTCACTAAGTACTAGTAAGAGGCTGTAGTGAGTCAGATGGCATAGTCTTTCCAAAAGATATGTCCACCAGGAACCCGTGAATGTGACTTAATTTGGGAAAAGTTTTTGCAGATGTCATTAAGTTAAGGATCTCTAAATGAGATCATCCTGGACTATCCAGGTGGGCTCTGAATCCAGTGATGTCTGTCCTGATAATAGAAGAGAAGGCGGAGACACACAGAGGACAAGGCCATGTGCAGATGGAGGCAGGGACAGGAGCAATGCTGCTATAAGCCAAGGATGCCTGGAGCCACTGGAAGCTGGGGGAGCAGCAAGAAAAGATTCTCCCTTGGAGCTCTGGGAAGGAACCATGCCTGCCCACACCTTGATTTCAGACGTCTGGCCTCCAGCACTGTGAGAGAACGAAGTCCTATTGTTTTAAGTCACCCAGTCTGTGGTCCTATGTTACAGCAGCCTCAGGAGACTGAGACAGAGGCCCAGCCAGCACTGGAACTCAGACCATCTGTGTCTTGGGAGGTGATGCATGTAGAGTGTCTAACAGACACACAGTAAATGTTCAATTAACGCCACAGTGTCCATGCCTTATTACCATGGTGTGACTTCTTCTGCTGATAGTCTAGGGAGAGTTCTTCCCTTGAGATGTTCTCTCTGGTGAAACCAGGAGGACCTGGGGACTCTTCCACAATGAGATGAGTCATGTTTGCTGTCCATTCCACACCTGAGGTTTCATCCTTGGGGCACACGAGGTGACACGTGTGTACAGAGGTGCGACGTGGAGTGGGCAGCCAGGGGACCAGTTCTGTTTCTGCATCACCTGGACACTTAGGTTTGGGAGTTTCAGTGGGGTGGTTGGAATGGTGGCGAAGGGCAAAGGTGTGGAAGTCAGCCAGACGCTGCCCCTGCTTCTGGCAAGTTGTCTGCTATTGCTCAGCCTTGGTCTCCCACCTGGGGAGTGGGCCTTGAGGTCGTGCAGGTAGAGCATTTAGCACAGACCCTGGAATAGGGAGAACATTGTACATAGGTATTCAGCAATATGCATATATTTATTATACATTTGTATATTTGTTATTTTTATATATTTTTATATTTTAATTACATATAACAGTAGATTATTTGAAACATGGATTTAAAAACCATTTTTAATGACAAATGTTATATTGTTCATCGTGAAGATTCAAACTTTTGAAACAAGACATATAACTAGGAAAAGAAAGGAGTGCATGTAAAACAAGTTAGCAGCAAATGTGGTGAATGTTTAGTGTATAGCTCATGCATATTTCCTCTTTGCTGATATTTTTCTTTACTTAAAGTTTGGATCTAATTGTACATAATGCTTTGAACTCTCTTCCTTTAACAACACACTGCATGTTTTCCCCTGTGGTTAAACATTGCTCCTCAAAGCTGTGTTTAATGGCTCATTATATTCTGTGTTGGAGTTTCCGTGGGGCCCCCATGGTCTGAATGATGTCTGCAGTCACGGGAAAAGAAAGACGGCTTTTTGATGGTAGAGTGTGCAGAAACTGTGCACGGAGATGGTGACAGGAAGCAGGCAAAGTCCCAGCAGCTCCCTAAGATATGCAGCTGCTGGGGTCCCTCTCTCCCTCCAGAGGGGCTGTTCCAGTTCCCCTCCTCTCCCCACCCTCAGCGTGGCATAAGACTGCCATTTCCTCAAAATTTTCTGGCAAGGTACTGTCAAAGTACAAATTTTGCCAATCTGAATGTGTAGAAATTCTATCTTGTTGTTTTCATTTGCATTTCCCATATTGCTTGGGAAGTTAAGCATATTTTCCATCTGTTTTTCCCATCTCCCCTTTTGTGACTTGCCAATTTTTCCATTGGGTTCAGTGCATTTTTCTTATTAATTTTTAGGAGTTCTCTGTATAGTCTAGATACTATTTCTTTGTCAGCAATATGCATTGCAAGACTTTTTTTTAGACTGGACTTGCTTTACTGTGGCTTATGGTGTCTTTTGTCAAAGAAAGATTTTGAGGTTTAATATAGTTAAACTTATCAATCTTTTCCTTTATGGTTTGTGCTTTGGGTTTCTTAAGACGTACTTACTACTCCAGTTCTGTAGAGATACTCCTCTGTTTTATAGCAGACTAATATGCTGGTAAGCTGTGATGCTTAGTAGCTCTGCAACTTGGGAAAGGGTTCTCTCTGGACCAAGGTTTCTCATTTATAAGATGGGGATAATCATAGTATATGCTTCATTGAATCATTTTGCAAATTTATTGGAATTTACTCATGTAATGTCCTTAAAAGAGCACCTGGCACCTGAAAATCACTCTGGAAATGTTAGATTACTATTATTGTCCTAGAAGTTTTAGTTTTCCTTTTAGCATTTATGCCTTAAATCCATCTGGAATTTATTTGTGTGCTCAGTGTGGATCCAATTAGATTATTTCCTAGCTATTGTCCCAACATCAGTTATTCAGTGGTCCATCTTTTCACCACTAGTTTTTAATGCTGTTTCTGTTACATAGCAGGTTCCCAGGTAGTCATTTCTACGCTGTCCTATCCCAAGGTTCTATTTTGCCATCCCTAGGCCAATAGTATGTATTTATCTAGTGTAGCCTTAATTGATGATAACAAAGAGATCACTACCTGCTCCACATTTATATCCAAAATTGTCCTGGTCGTTCTTTGCATTTATTCATCTATGTGGATTACAGGGGCAGCTTATCACGTTCCATGAAGAACAGATGGCCACAGTACTTTCTCTCCCAGACATACCACAATCCCATTAGGACATTTTCCTGGTATTTGTGTTTGTTTAATACATTTGTGATCTAAAAAATATTCAGTTTGCTCAACTTTCCTATGCATCTTCCCAGTGTTTCTGGTGTAGGTACCTGGGCTGTGTTGTGAAACCAGCTTGATTGTTTCTTTTAAACAGTTCCTGAAGTTCACCTTAGCCAAGGAATTTCAAAACTTTGGCTTCTCAGAGATGTTCTCCAGATTTTGGAGCTTGTAGGGGACTTCCTTATAGGCCAGGTACAAACATACCTTTGCCAGCTGGGCAGTTGTCAGCTGCATTTTTTTGACCTTGCCCTAATTTGATCACTGGGTCTTTTTCAAACTCAGCCAAATTTCTGGCATCTTTCTTTCCATCTTTTCACTTTCATCTTTTTTGATATTAGTATAGCTCATTTAAGCGTCCATAGAGGTGGATACATCCTATTTCAAAATCTCTGTCTTTTAGCTTAGTATTTTATCCATTTACATTTATTGTGATAGCTTATGAATTTAGGTTTAGTTCTACAATGTTATTTTGTATTCTCTATTTATTATCTTTTTCTTTGATAATTTTTTCTCTTTTCAGTCTTGTAGTACAGACTGAATAATTGAATTGCATTTTCACTTCCCTGTACTGGTATGGGAGCGCCACATTGAATTGCAGTTCTTTTAACGGTCAACCTTAAATTTTTAACAGGCACACTTGTTTTAATGAACTCTGAAGTTAATGAATATATCTCCCTCCCCCTCCCCCCAACAACATAAAGACATTTAAACCTTTCTATTTGATTGCTCATTCTGTTTTCCAAGTATTTTACTTTTACCTTATTTTTTAACCTCCCTAAATTAGTAATTATGCTTATTATTTTTATAGTCAATGACTATTTAGTTCTCCATATATTTTCCAGTATTTTGATCATCACTCTCTTGATTCTCACTCTTTGCTACTCATTTCTTATTAACCAACAACTTCTTTTAATAGTTCTTTCATGCTGAGTCTGTGAATAGTAAACTCTTTCAATCTTTATTTGTCTGAAATGTCCTGATTTTACCTTTACTCTTTTTTTTTTTTTACTTTTTTTTTTTTAAAGATTCCTTTATTTTTATTTTTTTAAAATTTATTTATTTATTTTTGGCTGTGTTGGGTCCTCGTTTCTGTGCGAGGGCTTTCTCCAGTTGCGGTGAGCGGGGGCCACTCCTCATCGCGGTGCGTGGGCCTCTCACCATTGCGGCCTCTCTTCTTGCGGAGCACAGGCTCCAGACGCGCAGGCTCAGTAGTTGTGGCTCACGGGCCCAGTCGCTCCGCGGCATGTGGGATCCTCCCAGACCAGGGCTCGAACCCGCGTCCCCTGCATTGGCAGGCAGATTCTCAACCACTGCGCCACCAGGGAAGCCCTTACCTTTACTCTTGAACAATAGTTTGTCCTAATATAGAATTTCAGATTTTTTTCCTTATTGTTCCATAAAGGTATCATTCCATTCCCACGTCATCTTTATTACTGTGGAAAATCACTTGCCCCTCTGGCTGCTTTTAAGGTTTTCTCTTTGTCTTGGGTAATCTTCATTTCACTGTGATATATCTAGGAATGGGTGTATCTCACATGTTTTCAATATAGAATTTCTGTTCATCCTCAATTTTGGAAAATTCAAAATGATTCTTTTTGAAGATTGCCTCTCTTCCATCTCTACTATCTTCTCCTATAATTTGCTTTAAATATGCATTGGGTCTTCCGATTCTATTATCTATGCCTCTTAATCCCTTGTCATAATTTGTATTTTCTGAATGTGCTGTTAGTGATTTATTTGACTCTGTTCTCCAGCTACGTCTAATCTCTTGTTTCATCTCTCTTTTGACTTTTAGGTGTTACTGGCTGTGTTTTTCATTCCTAACAGTTGTATTTGGTTCTTTTTATTAAGCTCACCATTCCTTTCTTTCATAGTATTTTGTGCTTTCATAATGGCTTATGTTTTATCCCTTTCAGATTCTTTGATTTTTCCAAGTTCTAGGAAAGATAAAAAAATTTTTTGTTGTTGTATATTGCTGACTCTCTGTTATGATCCAACTTTCCCTCATGTGGTTTATAACTTTAATTTTGATTTTATCTTTGGTTGATATGGCCATGTACCATGCCAGTTTTGTGTGACTTTGGTTACCAAAGTATCGCTACAGATCAGCTTCCCCAGCTGGGGTTCAAAAGTTATATTTATATTGGTTTGGGATCCTGCATCAAATGAACTGTAAACTTGAACTCTATATCCAGGAGGGTGTAGACTTGGGTTAGAATTTCTAGCAAGGCTTGGTTTCTTGAGGGCCAAATGGTGCAAAGCTCTCTTGCTGTTACCCTGGGCTAGTGGAAGTGAAATTGTGGAGCAAAATGTCTGAAGAAGTTCAACACTTTATTTCACATTGTCACATTATCCTCCAGTTAAAATACTACTCCCACAAATGGTTCATAAATGCAATTTTTCAGTTTTCTTGTTAGCCGTAGTCCAGTGGTTCTCAACTGGGGGCAATTTTGGTGCCCAGGAGACATTTTGCAAGGTCTGGAGACATTCTTGGTGGTCCCAACTGGCGAGACGGTTCTACTGGGGTCATATGGGTGGAATCTAGGGATGCTGCTGAATGTTTACAGTGCATGAGACACTCTCCAGCCAAGGATGACCTGGCCTATCATGTCAGTTGTACAGAATTGAGAAACCCTGCTCTAGACTGAAAGCCCCTTGAGGGCAGGGACTCATTTGGACTGGTTCAGGTCTGTATATTCTTTTTTGTCTACGTGAATTGCTTGGCACGTAGCAGTGACTCAGTAAGTTCTGCAAAATATCAAATAATCACTAACTCTTAAAAGTTATCCTTGCCAATATGACAGGTAAAAAATTATCCAAATATCTACAGTTGGGGTTATGAAGACTAATTGTATTAATTGAGAAAAATATCCAGCACCCTGCTCTGTGACACCAGAGTCACCACGTAGGTGTCCCTGGAGGGGAGTCTCTTACCTCTGTTACCATAGCTACTTGGTAGCAGGATATCTGAGCAGCCCTTGATTCTTTGCCCAGAGCCTTCACATGTGTAGTTTCTCTATCATTGCTTACAATACCCTATGCCAGGTGCAAGGAGGTGCTGTGTTGGCAGGTGAGGCTCTAAGTCTGGGAGCACCTCAGGGACACTGACCATTTCAGTGTGAATGAGTTCTCCTACCTGGATGCTGCTTTTGCACACCTGTGCCCGGCTCTTCCCCTGGGCCCAGCATCTGAGGAGCCATGGATAGGACCTCATCTTGGTGAGCTTCCTTTTAGCACCTAGGACTTAAACTTGATGTGGAACAGTGTGGGGGAATTGGTGAGAGGAGACTACTTTTATTACCTCCCAAAAGGTACCAACTCCACCAAACTGTAAGCAAACCTTGGGGAAATACTATGGCTCTCTCTTTTTCAAGGGTTTCCATAAACTGCAACCAGCAGAGCAAGAATTAACCACACCTCTGTGACTCCAGGAACCATCCCAGCTCTGGGAGGGATGGTTCCCAAGAATCTGATAAAAACTGTGAACTAGGAAAACACCTGATTGTATACCCAATTTCAGGGGCTTCAGGACCCCTGGGCTCCAGGAATCCTTGGTTAAAAGCTACAGCCTGCACTAAATTGGACTTTAATGGTCAAGGGATGGGAGAAATCGATGTAAAACCACCCAGGTGGCCAGGGTCCAGCAGATCCCAAGTTTGTGCTCCTTCTCACTCCTGCATTTTGCACATGCTGTGCCTTTCAAGGGAAATGTGCCTGCCTCCTTTGAAAACTCTTATTGACAGCTCAGAAGACACTGTCTCTAGCGCATGCGCATGTTTCCTCTCCTCCCTGGGGGCAAGGTTGAGCATCACCTTCCAAATCCCCACATTCCCTCCCCCACATCTTTCACTGCACTCACAGAGCTCTGGTTATTTGCTTATATATTTGTTTTTCCAGGTTGACTGTGGGATGCTTAAGAGCAGAGATCATGTCTTAGTTTTCTTAACTTTGTTGGCCCCTCGTTGTACAGTGCCCGGACCATAGTAGTAAGTTAATAGATGTTGCAAAACAGCAAAGTGCAATAAAGCATGGGGTTTTCGAAAATTCAAAGGGCAGAGGAGATTCATGTGAGTGACAGTCTTGTGTCTACATATTGGGGCGAGATAATATGTACATTTGGGCAGGGCGAGATAATATGTACGTTTGGGCAGGGGCACAGATGATTTGTGACTCTTTAAAAAATATTTCACCCAAATACCATTGACTTGTCTTGAATTAAAACTCAAGTTCAAGAACCAGGAACCCATTCCTCCACCATGGGTGTAGCTTGAGTGTGGAGGACTTCGGCTCCGGTAGAGCCCTGAAAAGGGACAAATTGCCCCTGTTGGCGAGAGTACTCGGCATCTGGAGCCGAGTTGCTACTGCTCTGAAGATTCATCTCAGTGTCCCTGAACTGCGGGGAGGCAATGGCTATGGTGCATGTTGTCTGGTATGAGTTACTGCTACAGATAAATCTGACAAGCCGGCAGCCACGGTGAAATGAATTGCCTCAGGTACACACATTGTCTGCCTGCTGTGTTAGCCTCCATCTTTAAGCTGGAAGAGCAAGGCACAGCTAACTGAGAAGGAGAAAGAATCCCTCACCTGAGGCTTCAACCCAAACATGGTGACGCACTGGTTCTTCTCTGACTCACTGCCCTGGGGACCCTGGTAAGGTCCGATTTCCAGAAGAAGAGAAAAATTGAATTCCAACACGTGCCCAGTGCCCCTGGGGGAGGGAAGCTCCTACCTGCCCTGCACCTACCAAGATTCTGAGGCTAGGGTCACATCCTGCTGCCTCTGTGCTCCCGGGAGTGGGAGGAGAGAAAGTGTCTGTCTCCATCTCTGTGTCTGTTACACACAACGGACTCATGTGTACAGCAGGGAGGAAATGAAGAAACATACTTAAATACACAGATACATGGACGCGGAGCTGACCGTACATTCAACCATTCGGTGATTAAACAAGCGGTGTCCTGGTAGTCATTCTGGTTAGCTCAGCCCTTCAGTAGAGCCACATTGAACGTTTTAGCTACTTCATCCCAGGTTCTCTCCCTCCCTCCCTCACTCCTTCTTTCCCTTCCTCCATGTCTCTCCCTCTCCCCTCCTCCCTCTATCTCATAACTTTTAGGCTGATCTTGTGCATTGATTCTTTTTGATAAACTTTAGAAACATGTTGTCAAGCTTCAGAAATCACCATGTTGGGATTTCAATTGGAATTTCATTAAATTTATAGTTTAATTTTTAAAGTTTTGGTATTTTTGCTACATCATACCTTTTCATTCAAGAATATGATGCATCTTTCTATTCATCTTTTGTGTTTCTCAATAAAGTTTTAAAATATTTTTTATGAAGTCCTGCACATTTCTTGTTGAGATTATCCTGAGATATATTTTTTGTGGCTCTTATACATGGAATCTTTATTATATTTTTCTCACTGGTTATTATGTGGATTTATTTATTAATAGGTCACTTAGTAATCTCTCTTCAATACCTCAGTAACTTTTTAGATGATTCTCTTTTGTTTTCCAGGTAGACTTTATGGGTTTTTTAAAATATGAAAATAATCTTTGTCTTCAACTTTCCAACAGATCATTTTAGAATGTTTAATTACTTTTCATAGAACAATAAGTGCAAAGAAGGTGGGGATTCTTGCCTTTTTATAGACATTAATGAAATGCTTTAGTATTTTACTGTTCAGTGTGATATTACATGAAGATAGTTATTCTTTACCATGACAGCAAATTTCCTTCTGATTTGATTTTACTAAGAAATTTTGTCAGAAAATGAACATTGAATTTCATCAGATGCCTTTCCGTGCCTACATCCCTGTAGGAGGTAATGATAAGATTTTCTCAGTTAACCTCATAAAATACCTTATTCTGAATATATAAGTACTTCTGTAAGTTCTCCTACATTTAACTTTTCTTCATCACTTTGCTGATGTGTCTTTTGTAAACATGTTTAGACACGTGTTTACCAATATGAGGTATTTTATCATTTAATAGAAAGTTTAACCCATTTACTTTTTTGTCATAATAGATATTATATGCTTTACCTTCTTCATCCCGTTTTCTGTATTTATGCTTCCTGTTATTTTCTTTGCTATGTGGATTATATTGTCTTTGATCATTTTGTCTAGGAATCTTGAAGATTTGTGTCCTGCTTTTTATTGCCATTAATAGTTACCTTTAAGTATTAAAAAACATTGAAACATTTATTTCTGGAGTTATCAGTATTAAGAATAACAGATATCCATTGTGTCCCCTTCACATAATAAGAGGAATATGCCAGTTTAGAAAAAGTTTGGCTAAAAGAAATAGAAGCCATGCTCACTGTGGCTTAAATAACTAAGGGTTTATTTTTCTTAAAAGATGAGAAGTCTGAGATAGGCAGCTCTCAGCATTGGTTCAGTAGCTCAGTAGTGTCGGAGCTAACATTTCTGTCACTCTCCTCTTCATGGTAATAATATGGCTGCCACAGCTCCAGTCATCATATTGACATTCAAGGCAGTAAGAATAAGGAAAGGTCTGTGCTAGCTGTTTCTGTCTCAGAAGTCCTAACACCTAGAAGACTTTAACATCTCATTGGCCAGAATTCTGACACATGCCCTTACTGCCCAAGCACAAAGGATGTTCAGGGACAGAGCATCTCTCCTGCCCAGGTAATGTAGGTGGCAGGGAGGAAGGGACATCAGCCTCAAATTAATTTATACACTTTCGTTTCCTCCCATCAGTGCCCTCTGTGGGGACCTTCCAACCAAATGAATATTTTCTTTTATAAGTTGTATTGATATCATCAGTTAAAATGAAGGATGATTCAGAAATTTCCCAGCCCACAGTAGATGGTTAAAGCTGAACCATCTTTTTCAGCCTATTCACAAATCACCTTCATTTAAATGGCTCTTCTTAAATTGCCAAATTCTATATCCTTTATTCTATGATATCATTTTTTATCTGCATTTTATTCCAACATTATTGCCTTTTTTATTCCAAGTAATAACAAAATACATTTTCTTTCAAATAATTTATATTGGGTTATCTATGAAAAAAGTTCCTTCAAGAAAAAAACCACACTTAACAAATACTGTCACAGGCATCAGGAATAAACAGACAGATATCTGTCTCTGCCGGTACTGCTCTCTGATGGTATAATGCCTTCGTGTTTAGATACGCGGTCTGTCTTGGTTAACTGCTTTATGGCTTTAGAGCCTGTCTGGTTTAACACTGATACTTGAGGCGACAGGGTGTTGACTGCAGATATCTTTTCCCACTCTTCAGACCACTTGCCTAATGAACGGGCTTACTTTAAGGCTAGATGTTTCTCTGCAGAGCCTGGCATGTTTACGTATGTTGCAAAGTTTATATAATTATTTCCATAGTTGTTACTTAAATGGACACAAATCAATTGAAGGTTAGTTTACAAAAAAAGAAAACCACAAGTTATGCTGCATCTCTGTGGTGCTTTCAAAAGAACTCAGAAGTCAGACCAGCCGGGTTCAAATCCTGGGTCTTCCCACTACCAGCTGCTTGACTTGAGCCACTTAGTGTTGTTGCCTTTGAGCCTCAGTTTATACATTTTTGTAAATTCATTTCTAACATCAGGTTGTTACATTATAAGATTGTTGTGAGGATTAGGGATTATATGGAAGGGCTCAGAATATGAAATGAATATGTTCATTTTAACCTTGGTAAGTTCCTTCTTTCTTGGTAAATCTTCAACTCAATGTTGCAAAATAAAAAGGGAAACTTCAGCTCAGGTCTTCACTACACTTTGTCCAGGTGCTTTTGTACCAAATGGGGCAGTCATAGTGTCTGTCATACCCCCTGTCTTCTAGCTGAAAGAGCCTTACCTGGATCACCCCCTCTGGAAGCAGCACTGGCTATGTGTGTGCATGGGTGGGTCACCTGTGAGATCAGGTGTGGACACCTGGTTGAGGACAGTCCAATCTGGGTGGGCTGGTGTGATGTGTTCTGCCCAGCAGAGGGTGGGAAACCTAAATGTGGGATGTGCTCACACTGCCTCTTAAGTGCTTGATAAAACCGACTCAAGATAAGACAAGAAATCCCATGCTCTCCCCAATATCTATGTCAATTCCCAGGGGGCTGCCAGTTCTCGTGTACAACTTTGACTCCAACCTCCAGCTTCTACCCAGTTTTTGAGTCACAGCATGGGCAGCCCATGCTTTGTACCACTTTGAGCCAGGGGTGGATCAGTCTCTTTCCTCCATTACCATAGCACTGCTCACTCAAAGCTGTCCTGACAGCTCAGCATTCTGGTTCTCTATTGCTGAAGACAAACCACTCAAAACTTTATGGCTTAAAACATCAACAGTGAATCTTCCAAGATGGATCACTCATCTGGCTAGAAAATTGGTGCTGACTGTTCATTGGGTGGTCAGACAGGACTGTTAGACCTGATTCCTATCCAGGCAGGTCTCTCCATGGGGCTGCTTGGGCTTCCTCACAGCGTGGCAGCTGGGTTCTAAGAATGAGGATTCCAAGAGACAAAATTAGAGTACAAGTGTCTCAAGGCTGGGACCAGACCCAGAACCAGCAGAACATCACTTGATCTTTCTGCTGTTAATCAAGTAGCCACAGAGCCAGCAACGCATAGGGATCCCACCTCTGAATGAATTATAAATGAATTTGAGGCCATCTTTAGTTTACTGCGCTTAGAAAGTTAGAGGAAGGTTTTATAGCTCATCACCACCACCAACTGCCGACCAAGTATTAGACCTTGTTATTCCTAAAGTCCTTCAGACGGCCCACCCTGCCATGGGGAGGCTCTCCCAGGCCCATCTTTGCTCATCAGTACCTTGTCTCTTCTGTCTCTCTCCCCTCCACATTTCTGTTCATTTCTAATGCTTAGGAACTTAATGACCTTGTTCACTTCTGGATCCCTCTTCTAATTTCAGGATCTCACCTAACCGTGTGGCTTTTTAAGACATTTCTCTAAACAAAGACATAGCTCTGCTTAAGAAAAGCCAGTGACCAGCTCTGAGAATAACATGTTTTACGACCCTGCTGCTGAGAAAAGGTGATTAAGTTAATCAAGCTGAGTCATGTCCTGCCCCTTGTCCCTCTCCCCCTGCTACTTCTCTACCCCTCCTCTCCTGTGTCCACCCCTTCCACCCTCGCTCTGCAGCAGACACATCCATCTCCCTGCTTCCTCAAAGGACGCTCTGCTTCCTGGCCTTGCCCCTGCTCACTGTGCTTTCCCCCACGTGCCCACCAAGCTCCACCCTCCCTGGCTTCTTGATTTTGTTAAAATGCCAGCTTAATGGTGATGCCTTCACTGCCCCACCCAAGCTCACCCTTTCCCTAAGCACTTTTACTTTTGTCCCCAGCACTTCTTAACCGCGTAGCCTGCTCCTTATGCCTAAATCAGTTGCCTGTTGTTTGTCTCCTGTGTGAGCTGGAGCTTTGTCTGTCTTGCTTGCTCCTGAGTCTTCAGCACCTGGAACAGTGCTGGGAACATAGTAGCTGGTCAATGAATGTTTGCTGAGTGATTATTAAGTGACTGAATAAAACTATGGTGAGGATTAGCCAGTAAGGATTGGGAAGACAACTAAGGTGACCCCCACCCCAAGTTTGCCCGGGGCTGGGGGATTTCCCAGGGTAAAACTGAGCAAGTCCCAGGCAAACAAGGACGAGTTGGTCACCCTCATGACAACACGCCCCCACTGTCCTCAGAAAAATCAAGCTGCCATGGTAGTGAGACCATGGGGACCTTGAGGGAAAGTCCCAGGCTGTGTCCTCAGTTCACAGCCATCTGCATCCTGGCCACAGCACCCTGTTCCTTAAGGGGGATCGCACAGCCCAACATCACAGCCTCACAGTGGAGGACGTGGCAGGCTGCTGTCCTGATGGAGGAAGAGCACAGTTTCTAATTTATCTGAGCCGCTTGCAGCCCGTGTGCTTTATGACATTGTTCAGAACTGCTGGCAGGGAGCCTGTGAGTTCCCCTTTCCCTCTCTTCCTAAGCGAGCCGCAGTGCTGCCTTCAGGCCTCTGGCTTTGCAGGGTGCTGCATGGAGCTCAGGCTCCCAATGAGGTGCAAGAGACAAAGCAGGCAGAGCAGCAGCGTGGAACAGCCTGAGATGAGCTGCAGTCGGGACCACCCATGGTGCCCGGCTGGACTAGGGCACCATCCCTGCCCTTTGAACTTGCAGCAGAGGCGATGCAGCAAGGAAACACTCCTTCTTGCTCCTCTCGCCTCTGACCCAGAGCTGGGGAGGCCCTGGAGGGCCCTCTTGTCTGTTGGGCAGTGATGTGGGGAACAAGCACAAGTAAACTTGAATGGGAGCCACAAAGCCATAGAGGGAAGACGCGAGCAAAGCAAGCCTCTTGAAGACGCCTGAGCAGGGGGACGTCTGGTGCCTCTTTGAGGGCTTGGCTTACAAAGATGTGCTTTGGCACCACTGCTGCCAGGCAGAGTGGACTCCCACATTGCCCGCTAGGCACGTCCATCCTGGTCCCACAATTTGGCTCCATAGCCCTGAAGCAGATTTTCAGACCCAGCAATAAAACAAAGCAACTCCATCAGTGCCAACCTGGTGTCTGCCCTGAGCCCTGGCAACATCTCTGCTGAGCTGCTTCTCCCAAGGCTGCAGCCTTCTGCTGCGTGGCGCTCACGTCTGCTGTCACCAGCCGGCTCCGGGTGACAGTCACACTCCAGTGACTTCCTCCTGTGTTCCCAGGACATCTTCAGAGTGAAAGGGAGTCTCCAATTATGTGCTCCTTTGTTTTCTTTCCCACCAAGACAATGTTCAGTAATTAATTGCATATTTTAAGTATGCCAGGGAGATATGCATTTTTCTCCAAGGAAGAATGAAGTGACAGCATCTGCTTAAAAACGAGTCCAAACACAGCCTCCTTCCAGGCCAGTAGTCGGTGGACCTGCTGTTAGGGACGGCAGATTATTTTGCCCCGCTGAGAAAAATCCTTTTTGTTCAGAGTGGGGAAAGTTTGACATTGTGCGCTGCTGCAGAGGCATCTTGGCAAGGCCTTTGTTAAAATTTACCTCTCGTTGGGACTTCCCTGGTGGTCCAGTGGGTAAGGCTCTGCGGTCCCAATGCAGGGGGCCCACACGCATGCCGCAAGTAAGAAGTCTGCATGCCGCAACTAAGACCAGGCACAGCTGAAATAAATAAATAATTAAAAGAAATTATTTCTCATCTTTTGTTAATGAGATTTGGTTCAGAGAGACTATCTTGTGGGAGAATTAAAACCCTGTCTTGGAAGGCAGTTTTTAAGAGTTGGCTGGGGTTTGGCAACAAGTGACTCAGCAGCTAATATCACAGTCTTCTGGTTGCAGGGACTGCTGGTTGTTGCGGGGAGGGAGCAGCTGGGCAGGTGGTCCTGCAAAGGATGGTTGGCAAGAAACAAAACACTGCACACTCTCACTGGATCCTCTGGGGTCTGCCTTCCCCCACGCCATGATTCCCCCAGAATCTCCATAGGTGTTGCAAATGAGAACGTAGTCTTTGGAGCCAAGCAAGCTTGGGTTTGAGTCCATTCTCACCTCTTCCTAGCCTGTGACCTCGGGCAAGCCTCAGTCCCCCATCTATAAAGTGAGGGCATCGTCGCAGGACTGCGGAGGGGATTCGATGGGACGGTCCTGCATGGAGCTTGGCACAAGGCAGTGGCTCAGGGTGGGGCTCAGCACACCCCACTATGGTCTGGCTCAGCTTAGGCAGGGTTCCTCTCAGCCCTACGAATCTTTAGTCTTCTGAAGTCTGTCCATGCTGCCCTTCTATCCTGGAATGTAGGTTTTCTGGCAGATGCACTTTCTCTCCGTTTGATGAAACTTAACCCATAGAATGTTCATAGGAGCATTAATTAGAATAGCCCAAAGTGGAAACAACAAATGTCCATCAACTGACGAGTGGATTAACGAAATGTGGTGTCTCCACACCATGGGGGGTATTATTGAGTCATAAAAAGGAAGGAAGCACTGGTAAACAGTACATCATGGATGAGTCCCAAAATACGATGCTAAGGGAAAGAAGCCAGTCACACACAAAAGATCACATTTTGTATGATTCCATTTATATAAAATGTTCAGAATAGGCAAGCCCATAGAAACGGAAAGTAGATTAGTGTTTGTCAGGGGCTGGGAGAACGAGGGATAGGCTGTGACTGCTGATGAGTATGAGGTTTCTTTTTGGGGTGATGACAATGATCTAAAATTAGATTATGGTGGTGGCTTCACGGTTCTGTACAGGGATACCTCATTTTATTGTGCTTTAGTGAGCTTTGCTGATACTGCATTTTTTTTTTTACAAATTGAAAGTTTGTGGCAACCCTGTTTCAAGCAAGTTTATCAGTGCCAATTTTGCAACAGTGTTATTTTAAAATTAAGGTATGTACATTGTTTTTTTAAGACATAATGTTATTGCACATTTAAAAGACTACACTATAGTGTAAACATTACTTTTATATGCACCGGGAAACCAAGAAATTCCTGACTTGCTTTATTGTGATAATCATTTAGTTCTGTAACTGAACCTATAATATCTCCAAGATATGTCTGTAAATATTAAAAAATTGAATTGCATACTTTAAGTAAGTAAACTGTGTGTTGTATAAATTATATCTTAAAGCTGTTAATTTAACAGAAAATGAATTACTGTCCTTCAGTGTCTGTTTTGTCTGCAGGGTATACCACACATACTTTTGTATACAATGTATACATTTATACCCCTTGTACACAATGCATATGTTTATGTGCAAGACAGAATATTATCAGAGAGAAACTTGCACCATATCATACTTATTCAAGACAGATTAATGCAGTGGTTCTCAAACCCCGCTTCATGGATTAGTGTTATTTAGTGCTGAAATATTAAAAAGAATAAGACAAAGTAGTTAATAGTGCTTTATCAAGGTTAACTTTTTAGTTTTGAGAAATGTACTATGATTATAAGATGTTATCATTGCAGGAGGCTGGGTGAAGGGTGTATAGGAACTCTGCCCTATTTTTGCAACTTTTCTGTAAATATAAAATTCTCCAGAATGGAAGTTTCTACTTTAATAACACCTCCCCCCAAAACAAACAAACAACAACGACAAACAACAAAATAAGGATGAAGGTAGTGACTTTAGTAGAAACTCAAAATAAGAGACTCTCTTTTATTCTAAAATTACTCTCTTCCAACATTTTTGGTGTTAAATTGGCCTTTTATGAAGTGGCATTAGATGGACATTGTATTTATTGCTTCCCACTTGAGGACATAAAAAGTGTCAATTCTATGTTAGTTCTCCAGAGTTGTAGCCGATGCTGTTGGGGTCCTGTCCCCCAACCTCAGCCTTCACTCTTCCCTGCACGGGTGGGATTCTCTGAGGCTCACTGTCTGTGCTGTCCCCTGAGGTCCCTGGTGAGGCTGAGCCCCTGTGGTCCATACAGGTACCCTGCCCTTTGATGTGCACCAGTCACATTGGCTCCTTCCTTCCCTGCTTCACTTCCCCACCCCCACTGGTGTTTGCTGGGATCACTTTTCAGTAAAGTACGTGCCCTCAGAGCCTTGGTCTGCTCCTGGGATACCCAAATTAAGACACTTGTGGCTTGTGAATTCTAAATTCTAGGGACCACAGACTAAAAGTAAGGCCGAAATATGGATGAAGATACGTAGCCCACAGGATGGCCATTAGCATCTGCCAAGCTCAGTGGTGGACCTACCTTAGTTTCCTGAAGCTGCCACAACCAAGTCCCAACAGTTGAGTGGCTTACACAACTGAAATCTATCGTCTCACGGTTCTGGAGGCTAGAAGTCTGAAATTGAGGTGTTGGCAGGGCCTTGCTCTCTCTGAAAGCTTGGGGAGCATCAACCCTTGCCTTTTCCTAGCTTCCCTCAGTGGCTGGTGATCCTTGCCTCTCCTCGGCTGCATCACTGCCATCCCTGTCTCAACTGGTGTTTGTTCTCCTGTGTGTCTGTGCTTCCTCTTCTTTTCTTCTAATCCAGTCATATTGTATTAAGAGCCAACCCTACTCCAGTACGACTTCATTTTAACCAGTTAGATCTGTGGCAACCCTGTATCCAAGTAAGGCCATATCCTGAGATTCCAGGAGGACATGAATCTTTGAGGGACCCTATCCAACCCAGTAGAGGATGCAGAGAAGAAAACAGATGAGACCCTGCCTCAAGGAGCTTATAATGTGCGTGGGGGGGGGGTGGATTTTAACTAAACAGACATACTAGTCAGTGAATAATTACAGAGATAAAGACTTTCTAAAACAAGACTGAGCTCACACAGGCAGGAAACCTGGGCTGGCCTGGGGAGACGGAGGAGGGAACCCCAAGAACCCCAGTCAGAAGGAGAGCAAAACTGATCCACAGGTGCTCACTCCTGGCGGAGGCCAGAGCGCCGCTCTCAGTAGCTGCGCATCACGACCCTTTCCCAGGCCGCAGCGGGGTGGGAGCCCAGGAGGGGGCAGGGGCAGAGGGCAGGGAGCAGAGAGGGGGTGGGGTTTAGCAGCAGCGGTGACGAGACATGAGAAATGCCTGATTCACTGACCTACATTCAGCAGTGAGCAGCTTTCAGCAGGCTCTCCAAGGAGCTTCCTTCAGACGCCCTGTGCACCCCCAAGCCCACTCACTGTGGATGGACCTAGTTACATGAGGGTGGGGCCAGAGAGGACCCCCAGCCCCCAGCCCCTGTGGGCACAAGGGGAACCCTTGATACTCCCGGTTTAGGTCAGTTCAGGGAGGAAATGTCTGGGAGTGGAGAAGGGAGGAGGGACGAGGTGGGGGAGAGGGACGGGGTGAGACCTGGGGGGAGGACAGAGGGAGAGTGGGGATAAAGGGAGAGCAGAGAGCAAAGGAGAGATGGAGAAGGAAAAAGGAGAGAGGGGGGAGGTGGAGGAGGAGCAGGAGGGAGAGAGAGAGAGAGAGAGGAAGAAGGAGGAGGAGGACAGGGGGAGCAGGAGGAGGGGTAGGAGGAGGAAGAGGAGGAGGGGGAGCAGGAGGAGGAGGGCCAGGAGGAGGAGGAGAGAGAGCTTTCAGTGGAGCAGAAGTGCTGTTTCTACCTGGGGCCAGAGGAACAGTCCCCTCCTGCCCCCTCCCTCCTCTTTCTCACCTCTCTTCTCTCTCTGGAACGTTTCCTGAGTTCCCCTTAATGCACTTGGCAATTGCTTTGCTAGTAGGGCCCACACTTGCTGGCTGCAAACCACAGCAGCGGTTTCACCCAGGAAAACCGCATTCAGCTCCCAATAGTAAGTGGCCTAAGTAATTGCATCTGACGCCCCCTTTGCAGAAAGGGGCTGACTGACAATTCATTCCGTCTCAGACGTTGAGATTGATTGCCTGAGAAAGACGAGGAAATCGCACAGGAAGCCCTGTTATTGGGGCAAACGGTGTAAGTCGCTGACTGCGCAGCAGCGCACAGAGCAGGGGGTTCGATTCCAGGCTCTCGGGGAAGCATTAGATATGAAATGACTTTCATGATGCAGCGCCGACGTTAAAAGCACAATGCTCAGGACTACATGATTCAGTGAGAAAATATAAATGGAAACTTACTGGAGCTGAAATTTTATTGCCAAGTTATTTATCTTTGTTATTGCTTTCTGAATCCTTTTGTGCTGTTTGTTCATGGCAATGGATAGAGGCACTCTTACTTACACTTTAAGCAGAGATTAGGAGGGAAAAATATTCCTCACGGCACCACAAAATACCAGATTAAGTCTCAGCCAGGCTTGTGATTTCTCTCATTACAATGAAATATCTACAAATTGAAGTAATAATAATAGTAAAAAAAAAAAAAAAAAAAGTTCCGCAGTTCTACAGTTCACATGGCTTCCTGTTGATGCCACTTAACGTTTTTTAATAGAATAATAATGGTAGGAACAGGGGTCCCATAAAGACATGGCCTAGGATTTGATAATTCCAGCCTCCAGCTCATCAGGCAGGTGTTCTGGACCGCTTCTGGGAGGGGATGGGTGATGGTGACTTACCAGACCAATAAGATAATACCAATATTAATGACAGTAATAACCCATCTTTTACTTTCTTATAGCTCTGTTTACTTTTCAGGATCATAGCCTACATTCTTTTATTTAATTAAAAGATTGCATACAATTTTTATTAAATTGAAACTAATTTTCTTTGTAAAATAAAAAAGACATTTAAAACGTATGATACATAAACATACATATTTATATGTATTAGCAAATGTTCGTGTTTTTTACGTTCATTCTTCATGCGATGATTTCCTGTCGCATTCAGAGAGAAAAGAAATGTTTTTTGATTTTAATTCTCTTATTTGATCTTTTACAGTAATGCAGCAAGGGCGATGGGGCAGTGTCGCCATTCTGACACCAGAGTTCAGGGTTATTCACAGTGAGGCCTGTGGCTCAGCAGCACCCAAGGCTGGCACCTGGCGGGAGCTTGTGGGAAATGTTAGACGTGCAAACTCTCAGGCACTCCCTGGACCTGAGTGTTGGGGCCCAGGAATCTGAGTTAACAAGCACTCCGGGTGACTGAGGAGGGCTGTTGAGATTCAGAGGCCGGTTCATTTACAGCATCACATCTGGATGGGGGTTAAGACGTTGTTGTTTGAGGTTAGGTCGTCTGGGTTCAAGCCCCACGTTCACCACTCCATCCCTTAACTCTAGGACATCAGCCGACTCACTTCTTCACTTGCCCATTTAAAAATGGGAACATTCTTATAGTGAGGGTCAGGTGGGGGGAGCATTTTCATTGGCTTGTATTTTCATTCTTCATTTAACCCAGCCACCCCACCCAGCCAGCCTTATTCCTTCGAGGAATAAGGAAACCAAGTTTTTGCATGTGGGCAAATCATGTTCACAAGCTGCTGGTCTGACTGTCCATCAGAGTCATGGATGCCGCTTGCAGAGCAAGTCCTGCTGCCCCAGAAACTGGATATAATCTGCAGCTGGGCTGGAGGAAGGGATGGACCGACTACACCATCAGGAATCGAAATGGAGAGAAACTTTAGCTTCTGTGGGAGTGAAGTTCAGGAAGCAGCGAGGGAGTCAGATTATGGCAGATTACAAATTCCACAAAAGGCCACAGTGATATCCACCATCCCACAGGTTCTTACAGAACTCTGCCCCTGCCCCATCAAAGGTCAGAATCTGTGTCCCCTCCCCTTGAAGCGACGGGCCTCTGTGATAGCCATGATGGGTGGAGGTGGTGGGAGTGAGGCTGCGTGGCTTTGGGGGCTCCACTGGAAAAGGTGAGGCAGTGTCTTCTTGGCTCCGTCTTTCTGAACAAACCCCTTTTGGAGCTCTGAGCTGCCAGGCTAGGAGTCCTCTCACCTGCAGTCACCATGTTGTGGACAGGTGCACAGAGAAAGAGAAAGATGTTCCAGGACCCCCAGCTGTTTGGGTCTCTCCAGTGCAGGTGCCAGATACCTGAGGCACCAGCTACCATCTGACTGCAATCTCATGAGAGACCCCGAGTGAAAGCTGCCCAGCTGAGCAGCTCCCACATTCCCTGCCCATAGTGACATGGGACGTAATGAATGGCCATTGGTCTTCGAAGCTACTAAGTTTGGGGATATTTGTTATGTAGCAGAAGTGACTGTAACACAAACTGAACTAATTCCTTCCTGGAGAGAGCTGCCTTTCTGCTGGAGTCAGGAGGTTGCCCACTGGTCATCCAGCTGGAAAGACACTCATCTGTGCCTGGGGTAGGAGAAAGAGCCATACTCAGGAATTCTCACTTGTCAGCTTCAAACTTGATTCTACATGCAAGCAAATAGCCCTGAAGCTCTGGAAGCACCATACCTTGCTGGAAAAAATACCCCCATACTGCTTCTGTAAAGACATGTCTCAGCCTTTTGCAAGGTTAAACACATTTTGGGAATATGAATGAGTTTTGAACAAATTAATCTGTTTTTACCCCAACTGCTCGCAGTAAGCTTGGTGTTGATATCTGCACCTTTTGAAGAAGTTAAGACACAAAACCATAAAATATTATTTTCGACACTATTTTTCCCAGACCATTTTTCTAGAGAGGTGATCTCAATTTAAGAAACATTGATGAGTTTTAAATGTTTTTCCTCTCAGAACACTGTTTATGGGGATGAGCAGGCCATGGAGCACAAGAATCCTGATTCTTGGATTTAAATGAAATATATGGGGACAAAGGGCCTTATCTTTGTGCTATCAAATAAGTAATTTGTGTGTGAACACACACACACACATACATACTCCTGTATTCACAGGGGTACTTACCTTCTTCTAGGAGGAGGAAAGGAAAAGAAATTCTTATTGCCCAAGTCCTTTGATTGATTTATCATTTATTAATTTTAAAAATTGCTCAAGATTTAATTGGCCTTCTCACTGTCTTTTGGTGAAGGTTTAACCACAGTCCTCACCCCCTCGGGAAAAGGCCCCTAGATGCAACCACGGACTTCATCTTGCAGAGATGGTTGTCTCTCTGTATTGCTGTCCAGTGCTTTAGATTAGAGTTTTCACTCATTGGCACACTTTTATGAAAGTCTCTTCTCCCTCCATTCCTCCTCTGAGATTTTGGAAAACTCTGGTTACATTTAGCAATAAGCATAGAAAGAGCAGGGATGATAGCAGTAGAGTTGTAGTAACTGATCTAAATGCTGAAAGTTTATTCTGGGCCAAGTGTTTGGTTGTTGTTGTTTTTGCTTCTTTCGCATATATCATCTCCCTAATTCCTTTAGAAAGTCATTCAGTAGGTGTGAGATGAGGTTAATTGCCCCTTCTCCCCACTGTGGGGAGAATGGGACACCCCCATTTAGGGTGTAGGGGAGGAAGGTGACCCCACACGGGCCATATACCTAGACTGTGAGGCTTTCTGTGAGGTCACTGGGGTGGGTGGGGTGAAGGTCTCTTCCTCTGAGATCAGAGCTGTAAGGTTCATGTTGTGCCCCCTGACCCGTCTCGGTAAGGAAGACTGCCACACGTGGAGTGACCCACAGGACAGTGAGGGAGGAGACGGGATGGACGCAGACGTGACACTGAGCACGGACCCAGCCACACTCGAACCCCAAGTGTCTCCTGAACTTCTCACTTACGTGAGCTTGTATTGTTCCGTAACTCAGATTGAGTTCGGTTTTTGTCGTTTGCAGCAGGAAGTCCTGGTAATATAATTACTATCACCATTTTACCGACAGCAGGCTAAACCTGGGAGAGGCAAGGCCAGTTCTTCCAGGTACCATCCAGTGGCTGAGCCATGATTCAGAGCCAGGTTTGTTCACCTTGGAAGCCTGTGCTCTTAACCTCCCTGGCTCACGTCAAAGTTAGCACCTGAGAGTTACCCGAGGACTTGCTAAAACACAGATGGTGAGACCCATCCCAGAGTTCCTGATTTGGCAGGTGTTGGTGGGGACTGAGAATGTGTATTTCTCACAAGTTCCCAGGCATACTGATACTGCTGGTCCAGGGACACACTCAAGGAACCCTTGCCTCCCCGACAGAATCCTAGAGCTGGGCGCCCAGCTATGAGATCCTGGACATTGGACCCCTCTCTTTGTAGTGTTTCATTAACATTTTGAAGGGTGGTGAGTAGGCTGACTGTTTCTCCCTCCCATTGAATGAAATATTTCTAAGCCTGGATTTTTCTTGCTGTAAATGACTGAAATCTGACTAAAATAAGCCCGACAACATCAATCAATCAATCAATTGATAAAAATGTTGGTCTGGTGTTCGGGAAGGACTGAGGTGGAGATAGTGTCAGACGTGGCTGTACCAAGAGTTCAAAGGTTGCTTTCTGGCTTGTACCTCTCTCTCCCTCTCTCTCTGTCTCTCACTCTCTCGCTGTTTCTCGCTCTCTCTCTCTCTCTCTCTCTCTCTCCCTCTCCCTCTCTCACCCTCTTTCTCCCTCTCCCTCACCCTCTCCCTCACCCTCGCCGTCTCTGGGCTCTGCTTCTCTACCATGGAGGGCTCTTTGCATGTGGCAGGGAAGCTGGGGCACCTTCAGTACCACGAGGGAGTCTTCCCTGCAAACGCCAACGGACAAGCGCCGGGGAGATTCTGCAATGACCAGGCCTAGGGCTTGAGCCCACCTTGGCATTGCTGGAGTGGGGTCAGGCAGGGTCTGCTACCAGAAAATAGGGAGCTGGAAAACATGCGGTAAAGTCAAAAAGCACTGGTTACTTCCAAACAGAACTGTTTTCTGTGAATTTGTGTTCTAACATGAGAAACAGGGATGGGGGCCTTTATCAAATAGAAGAGAAGAATTGTGTCAGAGAAGAGAGGAATGCATTTCAGGATTATCGCAACAGCTTGGATATTTTGGAAAAAGAGCTGAAGGGATGGTAAAGACCTCTAGAGCAGTGCTCTGGGAAGCCCATGGTGGGCAGAGTAATGGCCCCCAAAGATGTCTGCTCTGGTCCTCAGGACCTTAAATATCTCACCTTATATGGCAAAAGTGATGCTGGAGATGTGATTAAATCAAGGACCTTGAGATGGGAGATTATCCTGGATTAACAGGGGGCACCCAGTGCAATCTCATGAATCCTTAAACCTGGAAGGAGAAGGCAGAGGAGTGTTCAGAGAGATGAGACAGAAGAGGAAAGATTCAAAACATGAGAGGGACTCCACCCACCACTGCAGCTCTGAAGGTGCAGGCAGGGAGCCAGGAGCCCAGGAATGTATGTGGTCCCTAGGAGCTGGGAAGGGCCCTCAACTGACAACCAGCAAGGAAGTGGGGCCTCGGTGCTCCAACAGCAAGGAAGGGCATCCTGCCAACACCATAAATGAGCAGGAACATTCCTCCTCTGAGACCAGTGCAGACTTCTGCCTCCAGAATGGGGAAGTAGTAAATGATGTCTAAGCCACTGCATTTGTGACCATTTGCTACAGTATCCACAGAAAACTAATACAGAAAAAGACCCATGTTGTATCAAATCAAGAGAGATGAGCTCGGCTGCAAATTCTGGCTCATTGTCTCAACTGTGTGATGCCTTGACCTCTTAGAGGCTGAGCCTCCCTGCCTCTTATATGGAAAGAATAGTATGACCCACCTCATGAGGTTGTGTGTTAATTGGCTAAGATTATCGTTTAGGGCAGTAAGCATAGTACCTAGCCTGTATGCTCAGTGCTCCGTGAGCTGTGAGCATGACTGTGGGATTGAGAAATTAGGGAAAGGAAGCTCCTGGATAGTTTTTGGATTTTTTTAAAATAGATAAACTAGGTCAAGAAGAAATATAGCTTGAATGTATGTTGCAGGTTAATTCAGTTTTGAAGTCTTTTGAGAGCTTTTGTATTTTCATCACTGTACAATTGTAGAGTGCTGAAAATACTCCCCAATACATTGAAATTTCATTAGAAGGTAATGCACAAGGCCACACCTTGATTTTCTTGAAAGAAAAAGGGATGTGAGGGGGAGGAAGCAAGGAACACATCATTTTAAAATTCCACTTCCAAATGCATCCATTTTGTGACATTTAAAATAGCAGTCAGATCCATATACCTCATTTATAGTGTCGCAGAAAGTTGAAAACCAAGCACATGAACATTATTTCTGTATGAAAAGGTTAATCTTGTAAGAGCTCAAATGTGCATGTTCCCCATTGCATACGGCCTGATGTGGGGTTTCTCTTTCGAACTGCTTTTCCCTTTCACACACCCACACCCACACACACTCCTTTACCCAACTCGTTTATTCCTGTCTTTCTGGAAGGACATAGAAGTTTGGCATCCTGGGGTTCAAGTCCTAGCTCCACCACCTGCCAGGGCTTGGGCACGGGCTGGTTCCTTGTCCCCCGTGTCTCCTAGCCTGTGCCTGTAACGGGAGGATGGGAGGATGCAGGGGTAGTTGTCTGACTGGGGCTCCAGCGGGGAGCAGGAGCATTCTTGTGGTGCCCGGTGCACGTAGCTGAGGAAGCGCCTCTGGTCTTCAGGCTCTCGCTGTCTTCATTGCCTGCACTCATCCTTTCAGCCCGGCGTCTGACTGTGCTCGTGTTTTCCAACTCCAGCATCTCAGAAGTTAATGAAAGCTCCAGGACTGGGCATCTTATCAGCCTGTCCTTTACTTTTCAGCTCCTGGGTATTCTGCCCATGAATTTGTTGCTGTTGTTCCAGAAGTGTGTGCACTTAAAAATATTTACCATCCTCTGCCCTGCGCCCCTCCCCCACCTCATGACCTGAATATCCAGGATGAGCCGTTGCCCTCAAATCACTCAGCCAGGCCGGCCTCACACACATGCAGTTATGGAATCGGTCTTTGCTCATTGGTTTATTAACATAAAATCACTTTCTAACTCACTATTGTAATAACAATGATTATTTCAATTGAATTGCAATTCAAGGAGCCTTGCGGTGTTTCAGTGATTATTTTTATCTTGCCATTACCAGTGTGGTTAATAACATGAGGGTTATATTCATCATCCACTCGATTAGCTTCAGGTCATCTGCAGCGAAAGCAGGCTGTCCAGGGTGCGGGCGTCCTTGCTGACATCCTCGTCAGCTTCCGTTTGACCTCTGGACTGTCCCCCGCTTCCACCTGTCCAGCGGCCTCTGGGGAGTACTCAGGCATGGTGGCTTCTCAGACCTGTCAGCAATTTCTGTTTGACTTGACATCACCTTCTATTCTGATAGGCCAAGGTCAGCCCCAAGGTCCGTCTGCTGGAGGTGAGCTGGGTATCTGTGGGTCTGCACAGGAAGACGGCACCCTGCTCAGGCTGTCTCTCTCCAAGGCTTAGGCCATTTGAGGTGTAGCCACAGAAGGCAGGCAGGAACCTTTCTCAGGGGATGGAAGGCCTCTGAGATAAGATGTGAGTGATGGAAGGGAACACCAGTAAGGGATGTGGGACATGCGACAGGGAAGGCTGGAGGCTGATTAAGGGCAGATCATGGAGCCGGAACCACTGGGCTAATTGAGGACCTAAGGAGGACAGTGTAGAAAGTGTCTCAGTGTGGCCCGGGGGGGGGCGGGGAAAGGTGGTGTTTGTCCACTGAGCCCATCCTTCGTGGCTGAGGTCCGTCCGTCATTGCTCATTGCTTCTCCACTCAGGCAGAGTCGCAGCGCCCTCAGGTCATGGCCCTTGAGGTTTGGAGGAGGGGATGCGGGCGGGACACCAGTAGCATTTGCCACATGAGCTATGGGCTCCTCTACCCTCCACCAGGGATCTCCTTCCTCCTGCGTGATTTCTGGTGCTCCCAGCAGCTTGGAGCCTGGCCTGGCTGTATTCTTGACAGTGACAGAGAGGGCTTAATGGAATCTCCGTATTGAAAGGAACCTTGGAGGTTGAACATGACTGTGTGAACTGCAGGATGGTTTCCTGCACACCCCAGGTGCACTGATTCAGTATTTCATTGCATCCATTGTTATTCCTGCTGGGAGAGCAGAGAAGTGGGGAGGGGACAGAGCAGGGTGCTGTCTGTGGGGAGCTGGCCCCAGCCTTTCCCTGGGGAGAAGCTGATGGAGTCAGTCCTGGGGGAACCCTGTGCCGCACCCCTGCCCCCAGCCCAAGCATAAGTTCTTTGAGCCCAGATACTGGTTGGGGAGGATTCTCTCCTCACCTTCTCTGGGATCCTGAGCCCCCCTGAAGAAGCTGCTGAGAAAGTGCAGGAATTCACATCCTCACGGGCCGCTGCAGCCCTTCAGCCCTTCAGCCCTTCGGGACTTCTCCAAGTGGATTCCTTGGCCATCGGCATGGTCAGGTGGGAGCTGAGAAGGAAAGGAAGACTTGCAGGGGATGGGGGCTGCAGCCACAGGCTGGTGGATGGGCACACAGGAAGGACCCCTTTTGGGACTCTCAGAAATTCCTGGGGCTGTTTGGGCTTCTCATTCTGTCAGTCAGGCCAGTGGAGGGGTGTCTACACACTGTAATGTGGTCATTAACAGAATCTAGTCATCAGGAAACAACAGAGAAACCCAAATTGATGGACAATATATAAAAATAACAAGCCTGTATTCCAAAAACGTATCAGTGGTGTGAAAGACCAAAGCCAAGGAACATTCCAGAGTAAAAGGCAACTAAAAAGACACAAGGACAAAATATCATGAGTGATTTGGACTGGCTCCTGAGTAGGAACAAAAAGTCTGTAAAGGGCATCAGTGGGACAATTGATCAGTAGTTTAGATTAAGATATTGCACTGATGTTAAACTCCGTGAAGGTGGTCGCTGTCCTGTGAACATGTAAGAGAGTAAGTAGTTCGTTCTCAGGATCCGGACGCAGAGCAGAGGGGGGAGAGGAGCGTGGTGTGTGCAGTCTGCTTTGAATGATTTAGAAACACAAGCACATACACACATACATGTACACACATGTACAATCTGACAAGCTGTTAAATATTAGTGAAACTGGGTCAGAGGTACATGGGGATTCTTCGTACTGTTCTTGCAAACTCCCTTGTAACTTTAAAAATAATTGCAAGATTAAAAAAAAGAAAAAGGAATCTTGAACCTTAGAATCACAAGTCAGTGAGGTCTGGAATAGTGTCGTGCACGCACACGCACACACACACACACACACCACCGTCCCCCTGCATTCCTTAGGACCTCCCCACCACCAGCCTGCTCCCCCTGCCCCACCCTCAGAAGTTCACGGATTGTCCCAGGAGCTCTATTGCCAACCCCTGCCTTCTGGAGCATCCACTCAGGGCCGAGGGCTTTGATTTGAGACTCATGTTTGAAACAACTGATTGTTCTCTGTTTTTCTGCCTCCACATCATCTTAATCCACATGGCCTCATTCCCTGTTAGCTGCCCTGATGTGACTCTTGGTGAGTCCCCAGGAGCTCCCAGAGGAATCAGGAATGTACACCTTGCCTACCTTTAAGCCAAATTCTCCCAAACATATTCTCCGAATCAGGTGAGCGTTTGTGTAGTCCTTTTGCAGGATGCCATGACAGAAACTCATTTTCCCAGCCGCCAGAGCTGGACAGGCAGAGGGAGGGCGGGTTTGCCCACAGACCCTGAGGAAGAGCCTCCGTGGGGAGGAGAACAGACCCTGGGCTGCCACTTGCTTAGGGAGGGGGTGGGCATGGGGCCAGGCATTCACCCCCAGACCCGCTGGTGCTGCCCAGGGGCCACCTCTGTATTAGAAAATGGCAGGAAGTAGGACGGCACGGGAAGCGAAGTGCTCTGTCCACTGTGATCAAATCAGGCGAAAACTATGAAAAATGAGAAGATCCTGGGATGTCGCTGGGAGTCATCCTTTTCAGTGTCTCCTTGAGGCTGAGGTCAAGGAGGGGCTTGGGACACTGCTGGAAGAAGTGTTTGCCTGAAGTGGGAAATCTGCACCCCCTGAGGAAAGGGGCAAGACTTGTGGGGTGCTGAGTGGTGACGCTGTAGGAAGTCGGGGCTGGTGGAGTAAGGCAGCTACACATACAGCAAATAAAGGCAGAACAAAGGCTCCCCGGAGTTCGTCAATACACGGTTGGGGTGTCCTGTGTATGTCTGCCAGTAGGAAGCTTCCCAGTCTGCCAGGATGAGCTTTGCAGGGACCATCGAGGTAGCCTTGAGCTTGAGTGGATTCATGTACAATTATCTCCAGGAGCGCTGGGGGAGGCTGAGCAGGGTCCTGGCCCCTGCATATCGGGTTGTTACATTTTTAATAATGTTCCTTTCAGTTTGTGAAGTCAGTTTTGTCTTTTCTGTGTGTGGGAAGGGCTGTGCTGTGGGAGGCAGCTCAGGCTCCTCTCCTGGCTGAGAGAGCTACAGCCTCTGCGTCACACTCATTGGCTTCCTGGCAAACTCTGTAGAACCAAGGCTAAACCCGCAAGCATATCTGGGTGACCCATACCCTTTTCCAGCCCCAGCGAACTCTGGTCTCTCTTAGTCACCGATCTATTCAGTCAATATTTCTGAGCAGCTTTTTAAGTACCAGGCCGCAGGGCTAGAGCTGTGAGCAGAACAGTGAAGTCCCTGCCCTCTTGGGGCTCATGTTCCAGCCCAGACACAGGCAGGAGGCACGTAAGCAAACAGTCACAATGCCTGTCCTGGGTGGTTCATGCTGCAAAGTTAAACAAGCTGAGGGCTGGAGAGACGGCTGGAGACTAGGTCGGGAAAGGTCTTCCTGGAAAGATGTGCGGGGAACAGGTGCAGAAGGAAGTGGGGGACCAGCCGTGAGAGCTCCCGGCAGGGGTAAGAGCTGTGCTTGGTCTCATGGCGTCTTTGGAGAAGAGCTGGGGGGCCGGTGTATCTGGGGAGGTGGGAAGCCCCAGAGAAGCACAGCCTGGGAGCCTGGGGAGGTGTGCTGGGTTGTGCTGAGACTGACTTGAGAAGCGAGTTTTGGGGCAGAGGGTAGGTGTGGGCATCCAGTCATCCAGGGGATCAGAGTAATCCACTTGAACTTAGCCTCTGGGTTTCCTGGTGACCCTCAGATTGACTTACAGACAGAGTGTCTGTAGTCCTCGGCCACACTCTTGGTTGGTCCCAGTGATGAGTGATATTGGTGGGGAGAGCACACACAGGTGGACGGCTAGGCCAGCACTTCTCAACCACGGGTGATTCTGCCTCCAGGGGACACTTGACAATGTCTGGGGACGTTCTGGTTGTCACCACTGTGTGTGGGTGTGCGCTCCTGGTGAGCGTACATCTGGTGAGTAGAGGCAGGGCTGCTGCTAAACGTCCTCAATGCCAGGGACAGACCCCGAAACAGAGACTCACCTGGCCCCGAATGTCAGCAGTGCCGAGGCCGAGAAACCTTGGGCTGTCCATGTACTAAATGCTTCATTTAATCCTAGAGGCACCCTGTTAATAATTCTGGTCCCTGTTTTGTAGTTGAAACCGAGACCTGGGGGTTGAGGCATTGTCCTAAGTGACCCAGCTGGTTAGTGGTGGAGCTGGGATATGAACCAGGTCTAATCCTGCAGTTTGTGCTTGTAATGATGCAGGGCACTCCCTGGCAGGGCGTCCCACACGTGGTAGAGTAGGCGTTCGGCAGGTGTCAGGAACGAATACGCGAGGAAACCTCTCTTTATTTGAAATGCAAGTTCTCTGGGACCTGCCAGGTGTCGCTTCCAGTCCTGCTCTGCACCAGACATTCTCAGGCGATCCCTGCGATTTGCTCCGTCTCCCCCAGAAATCATTCAGAGCATTTACACGACTGCCCACTGCTCATCAAAAACAAACCTTCTGACAGGCAGGCCGGGAGCTACGGCAGCGCCATGCCGGAGTCCAGGAAACTGAGCTTCATCCGCCAGGTGAGCTGCTCAGACTCACAATTTACCTGGGAACTGCGGGTTCAAAATGTCACAATTGTCCCCCTCCCCAGGGTCTCTGATTGGTAAAATGTGCCCTTGAGTGTCCCTGAGCCTTGGGTCCATAACTTACGAGACCCCAGCAGGCGGTCGGGGGGTTCATGGACCGGACGTTCCTGGACCCACTATGTGGCAGGGGAGCCTGATGACACTGATGCAAGAGGATGCCGGCGGGGGTCTGATTTGCTTGCCATTTGTGTAGATTCAGTTTGAGCGATGTATGTGGCAGGCTCACTACATGCAATGCCCGTGCTCCACGTGCCCAGGTGCACTTGCAAATGGGACACCTTGATGGTGACCGCAGGGGACACCTTGGTGGGGGGCTCAGGAGGATCCAGCGTGATGTCGTGTGGTTCCTAATAGCACACCCACCCCTCCTGGCCCTCCCTCAGCTTCCAGCTCATCGGCTGTCCAGGGGCTCCTGTCCCTAGTGCTCGTGGCTGTTCATGGATGGGGTTGATGGGGACCCTGGGGACAGGGAGGCATTAAGAGAATACAGGTGGCTCATGGGGACCTCTGCTTACTTCTTAAAGTTCATGTTGATGGACCATCACTGAGCCTGGCAGGTCCTGTTTCAGGCACTGGGGTGGGGATATTTACATGACTCCTAAAGGGCCCTGCCCTCCATGAGCGCGTGGTCTATTAAAAGAGGCCATATGCAACTGAGTCATTGCAGGGCAGTCTCCCTCTTGTCTGGAGCCCCGCCCCCCTGCCCCTCTTGCAGGTACACTCTCCTTCCCTCCCCCTCAGCGGGGTATTGCTATCAGGTCTGGCACCCTTCCAGCGGGCAGGCCCCCCAGCTTCCAGAGCCCTTTCTGCCCCCCACTTCTCCCCATCACTGCCGTGGAGCCCCTCCTGGTAAAGGCCTCTGGACTTGCTCTGTCCTGCCTCTTAGCTGCCTGCAGGCCCGGCCTTCTGCACCACAGGAATCGGTGCTGTTTGTTGCATGAATGAGGGAAAGTGTGGCCATGGTGTGGAGGTTCCAGCAGAGCTCACCGCAGGGGAAGCCCTGCGTCCGTGCCCTCCGCCTTTCCTGAAGAAAGGGAGAACTCTGAGTGCCCGGCACCAGCCTTACCCGCGCTGCAAGGCTCTAAGGCCAGGCCTGCTCACTGTGAGCACGTGCACAGCAGCCAGGGAACTGCTTGAGCCGGCCGAGTGGGCCGGAGGAGGAGGGGTTGCCTCTTGAGCAAAGTGAGGTCCCGTCTGCGAGCCACACCCGGAGCGCATGGCCCTGTTAGGGTTTTCAGCTGCCGAACGTCCTCCTCCTGCTGCTCTAGAGGAGAAACCCAGGGGTGCTCCCTCCCCACCTTGGGTCCTTCTGGAAGCCACCAGGACCTTGGACAAGGAGGTCGTGAAGATCTTCTGCAGCAACAAAAACGAAACCCAGAAGGAATCTATTTTTACCGCGTCAAGTGTGGGCTCACCTGACCCGTAATTGCAATGTTTGTGCTCGTTTTGCCTCTCGGCCCCCACCTACCAATTTGATTTGGGAGCTAAATATGCTGTGGCATCACTGAGAGAGAAATATGCCTCAGAGAGTGGAGTTGGGAGGCGCTCGGAGGGCGCTGAGCGGAATTTTAATCAGTTTTTACTGGTCTCTACCTGCTCTTGTAACTAATCAAATATACCTGTCCAGAGGGCAGACCTTGGCACAATGCGTTTCCATTAACAAATTACTCCTTAATCGACTTTCCCGCCCAGGGCAGCTGAGGTGCTCTTGCCTGTGATTCGGGATGCTTGGAGGGACACAGCCTGACTTTGGAATGACCTTCCTGTGTGTGGTGGGCACACCTATCCATGACCTTTCACCTGGAGTCTGCTTCTGCGTCTCTCAGTCCCGTGGTTGGGTCCAAAGGCAGAATGGGGATGGGCAGCTTCCCTTTGCATCCTCTTCTCCTCCTCTCCTGCTTCAGCCCAGACCCTTTTAGTAAGTGGCTGATGACCACTCACATTCCCACCTGGCTGGGGTGGGGGGGTGTCTTCTTATGGGGAAATCATTTTCCTTAAATATAGCGGTACTTGATTCTGACAAATTCTGTCCCTCCTGCCGGAAGTCTAGGCCACCTGCTCAGCCATAGTGGCAGATGCGTTATGTGATGTGGGGTCTGGGTGCACCGCCAGTGAGCCTGAAATCATCCCTGTGGCTACACTTACCCAGTCTCCCTGTGAGACCCACCTGCTTTCCTGCCAGCACCCCCAGACACGACCCAGGGGACGAATAAAAGCTCTTGGTTTTCGTTGCTAAGAATTCTTGTTACCAAGAAAATCCATGCATGTAATATTAACTGCTGGCTTTTTGTTGTTGTTGTTTTTTAGAGGACAAAAGTCAGAGTTAAGCCAGGTTTCAGCCACCTACCAAAACATATTAGAAAAAATGTGAGGCTTTGGTAAAAGGAAACACAGGATCACAGGAAAGGCTTAATAGCTTGATTTTACCTGGCAAAGACTGTGACCCCTGTGAGATCAGCTTCTCTCTCTCTCTCTCCCTCTCTCACACTCTGAATCTCTGCCCCGTTTCCCCTCTGTCTTTTAAAACATTTCTTTGCTTCCCCATCTTGCTCATGGTTCTCACACAAACAGCAGACCCCCTCTAGCTCGTAGGTAGTTTCAACATGAAGGGGATTCGTTAGAGGAACTTGGTGAGCTCATGGAGCCCTAGGAAGGCCCAAGAGTTGGGATTAGAGGCCCCTCTCGGGCCCGCTGGGCTGCTTTCCCAATGGGCCGGCCATGCCCACCACCCCGGCACTATGGCCTCACTGCTGCTCTTGGTGGAGCCCAGGTCACACATCCTGCAGTGAGGATAGACACGTGACGTGGGCCCCACCTGCGTGAGGTGAGGGCCTGAGCCCAGGGGTCCTCCACTCATGGCCAGGACACAGCGATGGGCCAAGAAGGTGTCCAGGCAGCCTATGGCCAATGGCTACTCGTCCATCTCCCGATCGTTGCTGAAGTCCAGCTGTGAGTCTGAGAACGGGAGCATGGTGGTGGGGGGAGTCTTGTAGGAAAGATGGGCCAAACCAGGTGAACAGACAGCACAGCGATTGTGCTAGAAGGAGAAACAAAGGGAGGACGTGGTAAGCATGTGTCTGGGGCTTCTCCAGACGGCGTCGAGGATGCCTCCCTGTGGAGCCCCCTTCTGAGTCGCCCCGAAGCTGATGGACGTGACGGGAAGGAGCTGGGTGGGCATGCTGCTCCTGCCACCTGGCCGCAGCCCCGTGTGCCGGCTCTGCCCGCGCCGTCACGACGAGGAGGAGGCTCGGCCCCGAGGGGCAGGAGGGTGGCGTGCCTGCCTCAAGCTCAGGGGGGTCCTCGGATAAAGTCTGGACCTGCGTGTGTTGGTGTCATCCCTGGAACCCGGGAGCTGGGTTCAGGACCTCAGTGTGCTGCTTATTAGCAGTGTGAACCCGGGCAGATTGAACTCTGACCCTTGGCTTTCTCGTCAGGAAAACGTTGCTGGAGAAAACAGTCTCCCCGTTAGGACTGGAGACACTACTTGGAAAGCGCTTATTAGTGCCGGGCCTGGCCCACAGCAAGTGCCCAGTAAATGCTTGGCTGCTAGAATGCAGTTGCTGTGCTTATGAGCGATCAATCAGTCAATCAACAATATGAAAGCCAGACTGTTCCTTAGTGAGTAGCCAGTGCATAGGGAAAGGGGAGAAAAGCATTTGGGATTTTCTTTCAAGAGTCTCTGTCCCATCTTATTTTCATGTATCTCAATTTTCTTCATTAGTCATTAGCTACTATTTATTGTTTACTGTATTCTAGGTACTTTTCATAGACTATCCTATTGAATCCTTGGTTCTCTATGACCTCCCCACCTTTGACTCTGTGTGTGTGTAAATCAAGTGCGATCAAGTATTGATATTAGTGTGTTGCTGAATGTTGCAGCCACTGGGTGGTGTGGCTGGGATTTGAATTCCAGTCTGTCTGATCCCGAGTTCCTTCTTCTGACTGAAACCAGGTGACAGGGCCTCACCGAGGTGAGAGTGCTACGGCCTGGGCTTTACATCCTTCCTGGGTCTCTCCTGAGCTCATTTCTATCGACCAACATAGTAAGGACTGTCACGCACAACTTCCAGCAGAGGGCTTCGCCGTGTCCATCCTTTGCCATTAGACAAAGGATGTTCTTGGTGTTCCTCGAGAACCTTCTTGGAAATAATGCCAGAGGGAAGCAATTCCTTGTGATTCCAACAGTGACCCGAAGTGGAGAGAATGAAGTTTGCAGCAATGTCAAAAACCCCCCACCCAACCGATTTTTCTTTGCTTCCAGTTCATTTTGTATTTTCTTCTCCTATCTCCATAATCTTTTTTTCTCCATGTGACAAGATTCTCATCTAATTCTCTATTTAACATATCAATGCTTCTTGCAGAGACCATTATCTGTTGTTCCGTAGAGTGTGGGTTCATTAGCCTTTGCTTGAGAGGGGCTGTGTACTGTCACTTCTCTGCCTGCCTTGGTAGGTTTTAGATTAATTCCTGCTGTGGTCGTGTTCGTTGGGATAATTTTATCAAGATTTCCTTTCTCTTGTGTTATTACTTGCTTTCTTGGTTACTTTATTAAATTTTAAAATATCTTATTAAAGCCACTTCTTTTCTTCTGACAAAAGTATAACTTTTCCAACTTTGCTCTTAAAAACTTGCAGACCAAACTCTTATTAGGGCCTCCCTAGGAGAGTGGTGTAGGGCTGGGGTGGGAGGGTTGGTGAGAGAAGACTCTTGCCTTTTAGTACAAATGATTCTGTATGACTTTATTTATAACCACCAGAAACTATTTTGTTGAACTGTTTTAGGCAATAAAAGAAGACTCCTAGACCTGGCAATGTTATTTTTTTCCATTATAACCTTTTTTAAAAGCAGTCTTTGCTTTCTAAGATGTAGAAATATGACAAGTCTTTTGTGAAATAAATTTTAAGAACTGCTTGTTAAAAAAATTGACTAATGGCTGTCCCTCCAGTGAAAATAATGTGGATATGAAAGCTGCAGGCAATTCATTAATATGCCTTGATAGAGATTTTTAAGGCCACTTGGCCTAACTGCAGTTTGCAGCTCAAATGGGAATTGTACTGGGTTCTGTGGATTGTCCAAGGCTGCAGAGGTGCATCTGCCAGCTCCCATGTTCACAGTGCAGAGTGAGACATTGCGAGCAAATGACTTCCATCTTGGCCATCACCGAAAACCATATGGATGGGCAATTTATAGAAAAACTGGGAGGTTTTTTGGTGAGTTAGGTGGTGATTGGCCTTTTGAAAAACGACTAACAGAGCGAAGAGACAGAGAAAACCCCATATTTGGTCTTCACCAAGAGTTAAGTCCTTACCTGGGCAGGTGTCTACCTCTTGTCGGTGGGCAGGTAAGCGGGTTAGCTGGTCATGGAGGCAGGATGCCTGTGGATGGAAAATGGGCTGGTGTTGGAGAGCGACCCCTGGTGGACGGAGAGCCTCTCTGCACTTCGCAGACATCCTTGGGGGGAACCAACCTCCTCCCCCCACAGACAGACATCCTGCAGGGACCTCCTCCCTCACCTCTCCCTGCCTCTCTCCCAGTCAGCCAAATAGAAATGCTTTTCTGAAGCTACAGTAGCCAAAACATTGCTAGCCCTCTCCCTCTCCACCTCCCACCACATACTTCCCCATTCACACATGAGATGTATAGTTCTTAGATACGAATCTAAAATTAATGTATTCAAGCTTGGTTCTTCAGGGAAAAAGTGGGATAATCAGCAAATGTTAAAATATTTCCTCCAAATTTCTAAATGAGTGGAAAATAAAACAATATAGTCCCCCTGGGGAATTACCTGGCCACCCATTTTTCCGTAGACATGATGAGTCTATTTGCTATTCCCTAGAGTGAATCCAGTTGGGAATATTTTGTGCTGAAGATCTCAGAGCTCAGAGGGAGACACCATCCCTTTCATAAGGGGGGGTCCTGAGTCCCAGGGATCTAAGGTGTCATCCTTGGACTCCAGGCAAATCACTCAGCCATGGTCACGTGACTGTCACATCTCTCTGTAGGTCGAGGAGACCCCGGGCACACACCCAGAGTGGGCTCCTTCTCTGGGTAGCTCCGGTTAACCTCCGGAATCTAGTATAACTGGAAATCTTTATTGGAATTATCCAAGCCATTACCCCGCTCACTGTATTAGCTCTGCCCTGGAGCGCTCTTGACTGCGCGTCATGGGGATGGAGTGCTTTGTCAATTGGAGCTCAAGCCTCCCAATATTAATTAGAGATGTGCCAAAGCACCTGAATTCAGTGGAGGAGGTTGGCAGGCAGCTCTCTCTCCACCCTCCTGCATTTAATGACTTCATTACTGATTACTCTCCACAGCCGTGCAGAAATTAAACATACTCTGCAGAAAGGCACCCAGGTTGACGTGCAGCTTCACTGGCATGGTGAGTTCCATGTGGAGCTCTTCACCTTCTGCAAAATGGGGAGGGCCAAATGTCACCATGTCCCCCAGCCCCCCTGTCTGTACTCAGCCAAGCAGCCTGGCCTCGCGAGCTCGGGAGGGGCCGTTACCCGAGGTGGGGAGATGCATTATTCATGGGCTAGCTCCCATGCACAGATAATTCAATATTCTGCTCTCGATAATCTTTTCTAGTGTTATCTGTATTCATCCTCTCATAAAGAAGGCTGCTAAGTAATTGTTAAATATCTCTCGTGTGGCCTGAATAAATTGGAGATACAGAAAAATAATAGGGATATGATTGCAACTTATTCATTTGGCCGTGTTTGCCCTGATTTAGTGGGGCAGGCACGGCAGACAGAGCTGCAGCGTTCCAGAACCACCGAGAAGGGCCCAAGTCACACCTCTTTTTCCAACAGAAAGATTTCCTCTGACATCAGCGGTCCTTAGCACTCCCTAATCATACATCATCCTGCCAGGGGGACCAACTCATACCATCAGTGGCTTCTCCATTGAAAAACCAGGCAGTGAATATCATGTGGATATTCTGCCAGCCTTATTCTCTTATTTAAGCTAAACATTTTCATTTGAGACAGGAACATTTTAACTAGTACATCCGTATGCTTTGCAAAGTGAATTTGCAGGTTCAGATTTTCCCAGTCCAAGCAACGGCTTGTGAGCACAGTAAATACAGCTGGAGGAAACTGTTTTTGTAACACTTGGTTGGAAGGAATAAATAGCAATGGGTTCTGAGAAGAAAGGTAAAATGTTCCCAGAGCTTCCACGATGGGAGAGGAGTAAGGAAAACGGTGACTCCAGTTTCCAGGAAAATCACCCAGCAAAGAAATAGTTGCTTCAGCTTTTACACAGAGAGAAAACACTCAGGGAGAGTGATCTAGGCTGTGGACTGGGGGCTTGATCATTCTTCCTAAGGGAACCAAGTGCTGGCTGGTCAGGTGGTGCGTCCCCTTCCTCCGAGCACCAGGGCTCCTAACAGGAAGGAAAGCAGGTGCTTTTAGAGAAGAGCTCTCAAGGAGGCTGTTATGAGCTCCTCTTGCCATTGGCCTTGAGCTGCACAGATCAGCTCAGGCACTTGACACTTTGTATACTAAGAGCTGAATCTAAGACCACACGGTCACGGATATTTATTAGCATGTGTCTGTTAAGTCAATACTCGCTGAGGCTAGTCTCTCTTGCTATAAATCTGCCTTTATATTCCTGGCTTTTTGGTCACATTCAACTTGTCATTTGTACACATCCTTCTCCTGTCCATTGGGATGCTGCCCTGTGCTGCCCTCCTTCTCTACTGGGACAGCTTTGTTTTTCCCGAGGCCTTCTTTCTCTTCCTGGTCTCTGGCCAGAGCTCCTGGCACGTGCTTCTTCCCTTCCTCTGGTCGCTGCTCACAGCTCGGATTTGCATCCTGCTCTTCAGGAGGGATCACCACCTACTCCCTTGACATCTTGTTTCAGAGCTTGTCACATCAGTCCAGCCCCAAACCTCCAGAAATCTTTGCACAGGTGCGTTGTAGACACCACAGACTCACATGCCCTAACACAAAGGATCTGCCCACTGCCAAATTCCTTTCTCCCCCAACTTCTGAGGCCTTTAAATAGAGTCTCCGCTCTCCCACTCACCCTGGCCAGGGGCTGACGCACACGCTGCGTTGGTTTAAACAGTGGTTCTCAACCAGTGGGATTGTCCCCCCTTCCCCACAGGACTTCAGGTGACGTCTGGAGTCATTCTTGTCACGACTGGTGGTTACTGGCATCTAGTGGGTGGAGGCCAGGGCTGCTGCTGGATGTCCTACAACACAGCACAGCACCCTAGGGAGTATCGTCCAGACCTCGATATCAGCAGTGCCGAGGCTGAGAAACCCTCGCTCCTCACGCAGCCCTGCCTCAGGGTTCACCATCCAGCAGCACGACGTTAACCCCTGTGTGACTCCTCATCTCGTCTGGAAAATAGATACTGGCAGCTCTTACCTTGCCTGGTTCTTAAGGACTAAATGAAATGATGCTTACAGAGTCCTCAGCAGAGTAGTTCCTGGTGCAGGTAAACGTGCACACCTGGATGCCATCATTGTTGTTCTGATTTCCTTCCCATTGACTGTACTGTGTCGGCTCTGGGTACAGTGGGGTCCAGCCCCCAGGTCCTCAGGACCCTCTTGCTCTGGTGAATTCCAGCAGGATCCCCCTGATTTCAGCTCACCTGTCACCTCCTCCCATGGTCCTACCTGAGTATCTTACAGAAAGGCACCTTTCCCTAATCACTCCACATCCTATTATTGGGTTCTGGTTATAATGTCACCATCTGAAAGTACCTCCCTTGTGTCCTCTGGGAGCTCTGCCGTGGGAGCAGGTCTGTGTCTGTTCTGTTTCTACGTCAGTGTATCCAAAGGACTTTGCTGAGCCCCTGGCACCCAGTAGGTGCTCAATAAATGTTTACTGAATGCAAGGGTGAGTCCATGAATGGGTCAGAGGTTCTCCTCCTGCCCGTGGAGTTGGAAGGAGTGGGGAAGTGCAGTGAGACGTGGCACCGTGAAGGTTTCCCCTCGATTCAGGCTGGGACCAGGGCAAGGCTCTCATGGGTGTTTTTTGTTTTGTTGGGGTTTTTTTGGTCTGTTTTTTACAGCCATCCATGAAGTGGTCAGGGGCACAAACTGGGGGTGCAAAAGGATGCCGCAGGCATGGGGCTGGCTCCTTGTGTGCCCCGCCTACAGCTCCTCTGAGGGACTGTCTATTTTATGGGCTGCAGGAAAGAACTCCTGTCACTTCTACCACAAGGTGGGGCCCAGCAGGTTACCTGTGGAATCCCTGCCCTGGTAAGAGTGTCCAGATCTGCTGTTTGTTCCTGGCCTCCCGACCACCTTAGCCCCTGAGCTGCCCCAGGTCCCTGCCCCACCTCTTTCCCTGCTCTGCACTCTCTGCTCTAGAGCTGAACTTGGGTGCCAGCCGGATGCCCAACCCTGGGTCCTGTCCCAGCCCCTGGTGCCCACACACCCTGCCGTGGGTGTGCGAGCCCCACCCTGCTCTCACAGTCTCCACTGGCTGGGACAGGGATTTTTCAGAAGGAAATTTGTCCATGTGGGATTGTAAACGGGCCTGTACCATCGAGGCCTTTGAACTTCAGTGCTTCTACTCTGTTCTGAAGTGTGGTGTGTTGCTGGCATTAGCAGGGTTTGGAATCCAGAGCTAAAGGTGTTGTCTGCCGGACAGGCTGCAGACAACACTTGAGAGTGGGCTCACACAGCCCTTGTTTGATGTTGGACCTGCCACTTGCCAGCTCTGTGACTTGGGCCAGTTAGTTCACTTCTCTGAGCTGATGTTTTCACTTATAAGAGGCAGATAAAACCAAGTGTTTCACTGGGACTTTAGGATGCAGACTATATGCGTGGTGGCTGCTTAGTATTGCTTCCTTCTCTGCTCGCAGGGCCCCCCCTTTCCCCTGGGAAATGCATTTAATCCGGGTCAGTCTCCGCCATCTTCCCTTAGGGATGGGTATGTGACCTAGGCTTGGCCAAGTGACTCAGCTCAGGATGCTCATGTGATCTGGACTAACCAGTCATCTCTGGGACTCTCTCATGACCAGGACTAACCAATCAGGTCAGAGATGCACACGTGACCAAGAGTAAGTAATTAGCTCAGGGACACTCTCAGGACCAGGACTAACCAATCAGCACTGGAATGCACACCTGACCAGGTAGCCCTGGTCCTCCCCTTGAATTATCAGCTGTGTCATCTTAGGAGGGAGGCTGGACTCAAGGGAATTCTTCAAACACATAGACTTAGATGGTCCTGAAGTCTCAGAGCTTTCTGGATACGTAAGAAGTTTATTTCCTTTTTGCCCATGCTAGTTCGATTGAGAGTTCCTGTAACTGGCAGTTGACAAATTGTGCACAGTGCCTGGAACAGAGCAGATGTTTAGCGTTTAAGGACAGGAGTTGCACCTCAGGCTCTGGGGAGACAAGCAAGTAGTTCTCGCTCCCCTGCAGGGCCTGGCAGCAGCTGGCTGAGGATGGGCGGAATGGCCCTTCGCTGTCATTGTGAAGGCCACCCACTTCCGGAACATCTGGGACAAACAAAAAGCTCCTGTTTCAAGCCCTCAGCACTCAGCCTCTTAGCAGGATGGAGAGCCCCCATCCTTAGAATGGGTGCTGAATGAAAATGTATTTCTTTAGTGCAGCTCTGAGAGAGATTTCCTTCTCACCTGGTAATTCCCCAGCATCCGATAGAGGCTAATGAAAGTGCACTTTCATTCCTAGTTCCTCCTGTAATTCATTCCTTTTCAGCAATGTAGAGTATGGTATTTTATCCATGGATTGCAAGCAAAGAAAAGCGTTGCCTTTCCAGAAAAGAGAATGCAGTACTCTTATGGGTATGATTAAATCTTGATGTAACTTGAGTCAACGTTTTAGGGTCAGAGTGTATTGAATCCCTATAAGTATTGGCCTTCGAGGCAGAAGCTGTCTTTCTGATGAGCTAAACAAAAGTTAAGCTAGTTAAGGCCCTTGTTGAATAAGTGACAATTGGTAATCTCTCAGAATTTCAGGAACCTAAGTAAATCGGGTGAGGCACATAAGGGCTCAGGTGGAGTCTTGTTTCATAGAGCTTGACAGTCAAGCATCACATAACTAGGACTGACAGTACCAAGCCATGAATTATTCCTGCATAATGATGCCCTTCCAGACGAAGACAAAGCTGTCATTACTTCATTACTCGGCTGTGTCTTATTTATTCTGGGATTGCTCTGCAGAATCCATGAGAAAACATTTTCTTTTTCCCCCATGGAGGACTGCCTCCATCAGTTGAAAATGGGCTGCTTCCAATCAAAGAGCTCACAAATCAATTATCCTCAGAGTGATGAAAGTTCCTGGAGGTCACTGTAGGCGGAACTGAAGGAAGGAAATCTGATGTGCCTCTCCTTGGTTCATTAGCTCTGAGTGTTCACACTTTCACAGTATCCTTGCTGGAGGGTCTTCAACCTTTTCCTAAGGAGTGACTCCTGATTTCCCTAAAGTCTTATGACTGTTGATGAGAAAAGTCAGAGACCGGCCAACTAAGGGCACCACTTCTAGTTCATTTTGAGGGGCAGCCGGGGCACCGCTTCTAGGTCATTTGGGGGCCTTCTAAGAGGAGACTCTGGCAGTGGGGAGCACCTTTGGAGATTCACTTGGTGCAGGTGACAGGCTGTGGACCCGGCCATGGCAAGGCTGGCCTGGCCTACAGGTCTTGCCTTCATGCCCATCCTTCTAGGGCCTCTCAAGGTGGGATGTGTCGCTTGGCTCCTTGTTCCTTCTGGTGGCCTCAGTGTGTGAAAGGGAGGTTGCAGGCATACACCCAGGCTGTGCCTTTTGTCAGTGAGACAAATTGAGCATTTCTTAGGGGGAGTGTTTTAGGAAAAGCAGTGAAGAGGGCCAGATCCCCTTGTAAGTGAAGTGCAGCACTAAGGAGCACAGCGGCTGCTCCCAGACTGCCTGGTGCCTGTCTGCTTCTGTTTCTCGCGGGCTAGGGGCTTGACGTCTCGGTCCATTCAGGCTGCTATAGCAAAATACCACAGATTAGGTCATAAAAAACAAACGGTATTTCTAACAGTTCTGAAGTCTGGGAAGTCCAGGATCAAGGTGCCTGCAGATTTGGTGTCTGGTGAGAACCCCCTTCCTGGTTCATAGATGGTTGTCTTTTCACAGTGTCCTCATGGGGAGGAAGGGGTTTGGCAGCTCTGTGGGGTCCCTTTTATAAGGCACTAATCCCATTCATGAGGGCTTCACCCTCTTGAAATAATCACCTCCCAAAGTTCCCACCTCCTAATCCATCACCTTAGGGGTCAGTATTTCAACATATGAATTTGGGGGGAAGATAAACATTCAGACCATAGCCCTTGGAAATATTATCAGCTCTCCCTGTGGATGGGACCATGATACTATCCACATCCTGGGGCTGTTGTGAGGAGCCAGTAATTTAACACATATAAGATGCACAATGCCTGACACAGTCAGAAATGCTGGCCTTTATTTTTCATTGGTCATTGGGCTGAAATACTGAAGTCTTGACAGAGGATAATAAAAACACTACTATTTAGGAACCATCCTGTTGTTGCTAGGCACTAAAAATGAATGTGCATTTTACCTCCAGTGATGATGCAAATCCATGGGAAATTATGACTTGATGTACCCAAATTTTACACTACCCTCCCCATCTTCAAGGATAATCCATTTGCATACTGTGTGGTCCTCCTCACAAGTGAGCCCTTGCCCTAGAGAGACAGTTACAGCTTAGAAATTCTTAATGTAGCCTTGTCCTGCTTCTCTCATGGAGAGTCCAGAGGGTGGAGGGTGAATGAATCTTTTTTTTTTCCTTTTCTTTCTTTCTTTTTTTTTGTTTTTAATGTAGACCATTTTTAAAGTCTTTATTGAATTTGTTACAATATTGTTTCTGTTTTACATTTTGGTTTTTTGGCTGCAAGGCATGTGGGATCTTAGCTCCCCGACCAGGGATTGAACCCACACCCCCTGCATTGGAAGGCGGAGTCTTAACCACTGGACCGCTAGGGAAGTCCCATGAATCTTGTAATCTTTGTGATCTAGTTAACTCAGTGGTTTCTTAGAATGGTTGCTGCACCAGACTCTAGGATGCTGGACTTAATGACAGCCATGGCAGGAAAAACCACTGATTTCTTTCAGAGATAGGTTCCAGAATGTCCCTTGAGGGTTGGCTGGTAATGACATACAGAATCGGTTTGCCTCCATTGGGAGAAGGCTGGAGTAGCATTAACTTGAAAACAAACAAACAAAAACAATCCACGTTCAAGAACCAGGATGCCCGCTGGGCATAGTGGAGCATGTAAAGTGTTTCAGTGTTTAGAAGTCAGAGGTTTAGGCTGATCTTAGTGAAAACTCACCCAATTCTCATTCCTGCTTGGTGGGACCCTTGAGAAGGTTATACCTTAAGAATTGCTGACATGCTTGTTCTAAATTTCAAAGCTATGGGTCATATCCCAGGAGCACAGGATTTCAGTGACCTAGATAATTTGGGCTCAAGTACCTGTGAGGCATTACTAAAGGGTGGAGAATGCCAGAACACGGGAGAACTGGAGAGAGAAGCAGGTGCTGAAATGCAGATATGAGAACCTGGTCCAGCTGAGGAAGAAGACAAAAGTGAGTGATTTAGGAGAATTATCAGAGACTAGATCCCAAGGCAAATGAGACATTGACAATGGTAGGGGATAGAAATCAAGATAATGGTTTACCACTTTCCTGGTGATTCTGTTTTTCACAGAAAAAATGAGATACGGTCATTGCTTGGGAATTTTGACTGAGGTTGGGCATGTCTGTTCGGGAAAGGAGCATATTTGAAGGATAGGCTGTTGGGAAGGAAAGGAAGGTGGTTTTATTTCTTCCAACATAGTGGCTTTAATCAAGCCAACAATCCTCTGTTTTCGGAACAGATAAGAATGGTTTGTGATTAACATATTAATTGTGAGGTGCTTCTGGAATGCTTGAGGATGATGCTTCAGAAAAGGACTCGAGTAGTTTCAGCATAGTTTCAGCATCGCTTTGCCTCAATTGCACAGGCTATAAATGGACTTAGCCAGCGCCCCCTTTATACAGAGGTTAACTTCCCGACCTGCAGGTGTGGATTATCACAGGCTGAATGTGGCGGTTTCTGTATAATATTTGCCTCCGGGTGCCCCTGTGAAAACAGCTAAAAATAGGGACCTTTGGAGAGAGAAATCTTCAAGTGGGAGAGCCAAGGACTGGACGTGACCTCGAAACCCGAAAAGGTAAGCTTTCCTGTGGGCCGAGGCCGCTGGGAACCTGTGAGGAAACTCCAAGAAGTTAATTCTGCAGAGCTCTTACGTTACCTAGACTGTTATTTATTTAACTGCTGCCGGCCATTAAGAAACATTTCCTTACTGAAAAATCACCAGCATCTGCAATAGCAATCCATAGTGTTCCCGGCCTTTCTGCACACGTGACCCACACGCACCCTTAGAGGCAGAGAGAGCAGGTTTTATTTTGGTGGAAAACAGAGACAGGTGGAGCCAGGACTCAGACCCTGGTCTTGCAACTCTGTGCGATGTCTGGACCCCCATCTCTCATGGCATAACTGCTTCCTGTGTTTTCCAGTGTCAACCTAAAGAAAAACACAAGCCATGAGGGTTGCTGGTTTAAGTGTCATTCAGGGTCTTGCTGAGGGCTATAGCCTGGGAGAAGACAGCCACTCAGTAGCTCTGAGTAAACTGCTCTGAAGAGATAGGGGAAGAGCCAGTATATATATGAATTTTTTGGCTGGGAGATACTCAGTCAGGCTTACATCTTGGTAAAAGATTATTGCTAGTCACAAAGAACTGACATCTCAAGTTAATGATTTTAGTGCTTTTCTTCATATGGGAATATCTGGGGTCATTGAAATTCTTCCTGAAATGTACATCTTAACTGTCTAGGGACCTGTTAATCCAGAGCACAGGATGCCTCATCCTGTTTTCCATCCTGCATTCCCCTCAGGGTGCACTGTCAGTGGGTGACTGTGGTGGGCTGCGGTTTAACCCTTTATAGAACAGGATGATAAGCCACATTCCTTGTTCCTTATTTTTTACACCAGTCACTAGGGAATTTTTTACACATTCTGTAGTCCCATGGTCCTCACTGGGGAAACCTCTAATGTCTGAATCTAGAAAACACAGAATTAAGAGAGCTGTTTCACTTAACAGAAAGATTTTCTCCTCTTCTCAGAAGAACTTGCCATGAGTTTCTTTAAATAAAAATAATATGTTGCACACTGTCTCGATTTACAAAAATGTGGCATAACTTTTCAGAGCAAATGAGGCACATCTAAGAGAAGCAAACTCAGGGAGAGTTGCTACCTGGCCTCTCAGGCTCCCTGTGTGGGCAGCTTATCTGTCTGGTTCCTGACCTGCCCCGACCACTGGAGTGTTTCAGGATCAGCAAACACTTACTCGTAAATCACGTTGTTGGCAAATGCTGACGTGGTCTCGCTTGTCCCATCCAGCAGCTCTCTGTTAAAAGGCCAGACAGATGAAGATGCTTCTGAAAATCTGGGCAAAAATGAACTCTCCAGGTTTTAGTTTAAGGATCACTTCCTGCCCAACGGCTCTTTCTTTCCTGCCAGGCTTTTCTACAGACACATGCTGGTGAAGTTCTGCACACACACACACACACACACGTGCACGCACGCGCGCGTGTGCAGACTTTCCTCAGGTAAACAAACATAAGGCCATCCTCCTAATTGCCTGAACAAATCTGAGATCGTTATGGTGAATCCTTCTGTCAGTAATCCTTTTTGCCACATCAGTATTCAGTCTCTTCCTCTCTGGATGGTTCTGCTGAGAATCCACCTTTGTTAAATCTACAGTAGTGGTTTTCAGCTGGGGCGACTTTGCCCCCTTCCCAGGGACATGCTTGGCAATGTCTGGAGACATTTTTGGTTGTCAGACCTGTGGGGTGTCTACTGGCATCTAGTGGGTAGAGCCTGGGATGCTACTAAACACCCTACAATGCACGGGACGGCCCCCACCGTAGAGAATGGTCCATCCCAATGTCAATGGTGCCGACACTGAGAAACCCTTGTCTGTTCCCAGGGGAACACTGCATGAGGGGGGAATAACCAACAATTAGTCCTTCTGAGGGACCCTGCTCCAAAATTTGTAGTTAGCACTGGGGCCTTTCTTTGGGAAATTGGAAAAGAAGAAGCCAGCCCACACAGCACGATACACACATATTTTATAAATATTGCCTTATTGAGAACAACAATGACAATGGTGGCCATGGAAACTTTTCCTTTTATCTAAAAAGTACAGCTAGTAAACATGGCCCCATAGCTTCCAAATTACAGTCCTCAAAGTGGCTCATTCCCTGAGCTGCCAGGCAGGCAAAGGACGCCCCTCTGATATGTCCTGATCGTGGTTGAGTTATAGGTAAGGAGAACAATCCGATCTTTTCTGAAACACTTTCCCTCCTGTTATTAAGAGATTGCATTGAAAAGAGACACTTGCTGTTTTTGGTGCTGTTAATAATTTTCTATTTGTGACATCACCCGGATCCCCAGGGAAACGCAGCGTTTCAATTACTGCATTACCACCAAACTCTTGCTGGATTGGGTGGGTAGATGGACAAATTCAAATGGAGAGGTCGGAAGTGTCTGCCTGTGCAGGGGGCAGTGAGGAAGGGAGTGCTTTGATTTAACGTCAGGATGGTATTTGAATAGGAGAGAGATTCATCATGGCAGGAAGCAAAAGGCGGCTTTGGCTTATGAAAGTATTAAATATAATTCACCATGGAATGCACAGGCTATATTTAGCTGGATATTGGAAAGGGTGGAAGAAGGATGTGTTTAAATAAAGGTTTGGACAGCTTGTCGTATACAAACTCATCACACTCCATGTACACAAATCTTTGCAAGTTAAGAAAAAACCAGGCTGCCATCTGATGGCTCCCTTCCACGGTGGTTTCTGCTCCTGTTTCGATCTCAGAAACACTGAACTCAGCAGTTCTCATTTAATGCAGATTTTAATGGGAGATATTTGTCTGCACTGCTCAGTCATTTCTACTTGCATGAGATTACCATTTACAACAACAAGTAAAAGCGTCTTTGAGCTTTTTAATTAAAAATTAATTAGGAGATTTAAGAACAAACTCATTGGGGGTTACTGTACAATAACATGTTTACAAAATTAGGTCTGGGCTTCTTGTTCCAGCCAAGTGTTTCCATCAATTCTCTGTCTATTAAATGTAATTACGTATGATGCTTCCTCAAAATTATAATGTAGCATTTAAAAAGCAGCTGGGAAAAGTCTATAATTTTAAGTTTGGATTTAGGGTAACGATTAAAATGCAAATAAAGGCAACCATGGTTGGTTGGTTGGTTGGGGAGTGGGGGTCAAGAATCTTAAAAACAAAGTTTCAGCCACAGGATCCATTTGGAATGGCTTTTTCTCTGTTGGTCTTACCTTCTTCTTACTTCAGTTAGGATGTTTCCTTGGGGACAGCCAGAAGAAGCCAGACTGCTTGCTGTAGAGTGCTGAGAACAATGAGTGGAGAGAATGAGTGCTCCTGCACATGCCCTTGGCATGTATTTTAGCACTTATTGCTTTTTAATGAGAGACAGTCATTGATTAAATGTTTGTTTTGGACTTTGGTCCTTTAAATGTGTGTGCTTCTGGGATACTCTTCAACCTCTGAGTTTGGAAATGGCACTTTTAGTCACTTTGGAAGCAGGTTCAACATTCTTTTTCTGAGTGCATCTCTTCAATGGGTAGTCATTGGATGAGAGCATTTTAATGTCTGCTCAGGCAGGCATTTAGGCTTCAGGACATCAAGGTTCTTTCTCCTCCCATTGTTACCAGAGCTCTGAGGCAGGGGCCTCAGTTGGCGCGGTGCACGGACGCCCACGTGCTTGATAACTTTTGTTAAATGGATGGAACTGTGTTATATCGCAAAATTATATGACGTAAGTAAAAAGCAGTTCTTCTCAGAGAAGAACGCCAGGGTCTGGTCCTGCACCAAACTCCATGAGGAGCCTGGGAGAGGTTAGTCCACATCTAACTAGAACAGACATTTAAGAACCTTGCAAAGGTGGGCCTCCCCAGTGGATGGCGAAATAAAACCTAGATCAGATCGATCTCTGAACCGTCGAGGAAAATAGAGAGGCCCAGGCTCCTGGTGAATACCTGGTGACGCACGGTCCGCTAGTATTCATGGGAGAGCCACGCCCACGTGGCACCCTTCTCCTTCCCCAGCGGGACCTGTAGCCCAGTGATGCCCTCTGTTTTCAGATGGGGGGGGGAACGCCTTGGTGGGGGGTATCCCCTGGCCTGCATCAAACATCAAACATGCTTCTGTAATTCAAAGACTAACTTTAGTGAATCACCAGAACCCACTTTTAAATGCAATCCTTAGGCAGGTATTCTGTAAATTGAGGACTACAGCTCTTCCCCATGATTTTTCTTTTGTATTTTTGGAGCTTGTTTCTTAATGAGAGATGTGCTGGGCCTGTGTGAAGTGTACTGGTGTATTACTGCTCTGACATTGATCCTGGTCAGTGATGTGGCCACAGATGGTGCGAGTAAAAGGGAAACGTTTGTGTTTACCGTGATACTGGCCTCGAGCCGCACTAGTCTCAGTCTTTGCAAGAGAAAGGGTGGTTCCTTTTCCTTCTCCCTCCTCCTGCTCTCCGCAGCAACCACTGAGTCACTGGTTGCTATTTCCCAAAAGCGGGGAAATAGACTATTTCTATTGCTACTTTTAAATAGTATTCGGGGGGTATTAAAAAGGTCTAATTAATTTTCAAGGCTTTGTGGGACCAATTTAGCAGAGTTACCTTCTTTTTGTTTCTTTCCTTAAGAGTAAAGTTAAAAATTCAAGTTAAAATTTTTGTGGCATTTCCCCACTGTGTGTCTTGATGACCAAATATCAACTATGAGATTATATTCATCATCTATGCCTGAATATGAGAACACTTTTTCTAAAAATCATTTCCTCAGAAAGTGGGAGTCACTTTACGTTTGAATTTTTAAATGTCTCTCAGTTTCTGTGGTTCTCTCTTTATTTTGAATAACAAAGTTCTGACTCAGGAAGACCCATAAGGCTGGAAGAACCTCATTCAATTACAGTTTGGGATGTTTATAGAGGGCGCGTGTCAGAACTGGACTTGGAGATTTTTCTTTATCTTTCTTTACTGCAGTAAGGAACATTGAGCACAAGTTTGGCAATTATTCCATGGTGTGGGGCTTCACATTTCCAAACATTGTGGGTTCTTGTACACAGGCCTTTTAGGAACCATTTTGAACAGCGAAGCATGGAGTAGTTATTCTGGAGATAACTTATGTACCCCTACAAGAAAAACAAACCATCCTCCTGTTATATAAATGAGTATTTGGATGGGGAAGCAATTTCCAGAAACATATTCATACATGGAGCCGACATCTGAGATGAAAGGCAAAATGCTGTCCTCCGAAAACGTGTACTGGGTGACTCAGACGGCAGCCTTAGAGGCAGCAAAGTCACAGGTGTCAAAGACGCGCAGTCTAAGTAAAACTCATCTCATAAAAGCGAGGTGGGAATGAGGGTTCCCGCATCGGTATTCTCTGCATGATTCAAGTATGCACGTGTGCCTAAGCTAATTACTTAAATATTGTTTTTTTTTTTTTTTTTTTAAATTTTAACCTGTGAGCCTTTTTTTTTTTTTTTTTTTTTAATACTTTATTTATTTATTTATTTATTTATTTATGGCTGTGTTGGGTCTCTTAGTTTTCGTGTGAGGGCTTTCTCTAGTTGCGGCAAGTGGGGGCCACTCTTCATCGCGGTGCGGAGGCCGCTCTTCATCGCGGTGCGCGGGCCTTTCACTATCGCGGCCCCTCCCGTTGCGGGGCACAGGCTCCAGACGCGCAGGCTCAGTAGTTGTGGCTCACGGGCCCAGTTGCTCCGTGGCATGTGGGATCTTCCCAGACCAGGGCTCGAACCCGTGTCCCCTGCATTAGCAGGCAGATTCTCAACCACTGCGCCACCAGGGAAGCCCTTAAATATTGTTGATAGGCCTTGGCTTTTTCATCTTGCCCCAAGGAGTTTTTCCACTGAGGCTGACAAAGTATGTTTTGGGATAACCTCGTATTGGAAAAACAGGGAATCCCGTTATATTGGGGGCACACGTGTTTTTCTTTTCTGTTGCTTTCCAAACCTGGAACCACGGTTAATGACGGGAAGTGATTGGTGGAGGTGGAAAGAGCTGGTCACTGAACACCTGTGCATTGTGTGGGGCCAGGTAACATACAAAATTACGATTGAAGTCAACAGATCTTTGACTTGTAGAGCAGTAGTTCTCAGTGTTTGGTAAACACCAGGATGGCCTGTGGAGTTTATTAACAATACAGCATTTTTGGTCATCGCCTCCCAGAGGGCTGGAGTGGGATCAGGAATCTGAACTTGAAATATGCATTTCACCTTAATTCTGATGGAGGGAGACTGAGGAAACCACTTTGAGAAACCTGTGTCCTGGGGTCAGAGGGGTCTGTCTGAGGAAGTAGCCATCACACTGAGGCCTGAAGAGGGGTTCCAGGAAGGTGCCATGCATGGGAAGATCCAGCATCAAGAGAAAGCGTGGGTGGTGGACGTCACACAGAAGTCAGAGTGAAGGACCTAGACTTGTGTGTGTGGTGAAGACGAACTTTACCCAAAGAGAGGTCTGGCCTTTGACGTCAGATGCAGGAGGTCACCTCCAGGCCCCCAAGACATCCTGCCCAACAGGAGTGTCCTTGTTTGCTGGGCCTTTGGCCACTGGACAGCCCCACGGTGTGATTCATGGTTTGGCCTTTGGGTGAACTGTATCCGCTCCTACCTCTGGGGGACTGGGGACTGAAGGTGTTCTCCTGAGCGTCCAGGAGGGGCTGAGACTAAAGCCCAGCCATGCGGGTAGTGTGATCAGGCCCCAGCTGGGACGCTGGACACTGAGGCTGGGGTGACCTTCCCCCCATTGGCTGTATTCTGGAGCGTTGTCGCACATCAAAGCTGGGAGGAGGTAACTCTGCAGGACTCCTTGGGGAGAAGATGACCAGAAGCTTCCCATGTGGACCCTGCCAGACTTTACCTCTCTCTCTTTAGCTGGTTCTAGTTTGTATCCTTTTGTTATAATAAAACTGCCATTGTAAATACCGTGCTTTCTTGAGTTCTGTGAGATATTCTAGTCAATTATCAAACATGAGGAAATCTTGCGAAGCCCGGGACTTGTAGCCAGGTGGTCAGAAGTGAGGGAGGCCCTGGGGACCTTGAACCTGACACTGGCATCGGAAGTCATGGGCCAACTTGTCAGTCTAGAGGACCGTGCCTCACCTGAAGCTTGGCCAACTCCCCTGCAATATGTGTCAACCTGAATGAGCCTCAAAAACACAAGGTTCAGAGAAGAAAACAAGTTTCACAAAATTCAATACAGTGTGATATCGTTTATACCAATTTTAAAAAGAATAAAACAATGCCATATATTGTTTATTAAGTTATATGTACATATACTCATAGAGTCTATAGTATATTTACAAGTGTGTAAAGTGCATAGGTAAATGTATATACTATGTAGTTTATCTACAAATACATATATTTATTCATGTCTCTTCATATGCAAAGTATTGCAATATCAAACTGGAAGATACATACCAATTTCATAATAGTGGCCGCGTCTGGGGTCAGGATGAGAAAGCCAAAGTGACAAACTGTTAACGTTTGTCGATTGCGGGTCATGATTATTGGGTGCCTATACTATTAACTTTGTATGTTTTCCTGTATTTAAAATTAATGCAGGAAATTAGAAATTGAGACAAGGGAGACAGGTGCTTTCAGTGCACTGTGAGGCGACCTGGTGGGTGGAGCCTGGGGCAGAAACACCTGGAGAACAAAGTATGTTGGTGCTTTGTGGAGCTCCTCCCACGTGGAGCTCTCCAAGGACAACCAGAGTAGGAGGAATTCTCTAACTGTCTGACGTGCAGAAGAAAAGGTTCAGGAGTTGCCCATCTTTGGATGGTCGTCAGGGAGGGTGCAGCTGTGGGACTCCGGACTTCAGCTTCAACTGAAGCTGTCACTTCTGTTTCGGGGAGCTGTCTTAACAGCCTTTCCACCGTCCTTGGCGCTTTCGCCCTGTGACCCAGGGTGCACGTGGCTCTTAGGAATCACCCTGTCCGCCTGTGGTCTGACGGTCTGGCCCTCCAGCTGAGAACATCTGCAAGGCCCCCTCTCCTGGGCCTGGCGGTGATGCCGGCCCTGCCTCTGCAGCCTGCTAACTCACTCCTCCCGTGGCTGTTGTTGCTTGTTGAGCATCCAGTTATGCTCAACGGTGGCACAAGTCAATAAAAACCCCATCTGGCTCTCACATCACAAAAGACGGTATATGCCTTTAAAGTTCATTTGTGCTGAGCTGAGCACATGCTTCTGAATCACAGGTGCTAACAGAGTCAAGGTGACATGGCAGGAACAGGAAAAAACCAGCCACCGGAACCGCAGGCGCCGAGGGGCCATATTTCACCCTTAGTCGGGAGGAGAATGAAGGCCATTTTCTGGTCCATTCAGGTGATCAGAGGGATTGAGGAAGCTTTGCAGGCACCCCTGCAGACCTGCGTGGGTCGGGCCATGTGGACATTTCACCCACAATACATCACTGACTGGCAAATTGCACTTAGCGCTGTTTGATCTAATTGGGGACCCAGTGAAATAGACCAAACGTCACAGATTCACTATCTCAGAAACAACAGGCGTTTTGAGAGCCCACCCCCAAGCCAAAATGCTGCTGGGACAATGTCAAACCACAGGTGGACACTGCCCCCTCCCAACTACAGAGGGTCCTGGGCACCCTTCCTGACCCAATAAAAGGCTTCCAAGTGAGAGAACATCCTGGGCTGGATAACGGGGCTGGGAAAGCCCGGGTTTCCAGAGTGGACATGGACGTGGTGCCTGAGGAGGCACTGTGTCCATTTTGTTTTGTTTAGGGGGTGCACGGACATGCTCTCTTTTTCTTTCTCTCTCATTTTCTGAGCATCTGTGATGTGCCGAGTCCTGAGCTCAGCACTGGGGTGGGCTGTGTTGATCAAGATGTGGGCCCTGCTTTCCAGGTTTAGAATATGGCGAGGGGGCAGATGCAAAGCAGTAAACATTTTTCCGATGGTGAAAGCTGGTGAAGTGGGGGGCAGTCCCTGAGGATGGGGGTGTGTGGGGTGAGCTGTAGAGGGCACGGCAGGGTGAGGAGAGGCGATGAGGTCCATGGTCAGAGGACGTGGTCACGTGAAGAGCGTGAGAAGCTGCCGAGTGGAAGGAAGAGCCGAGTGGACACTGGGGAGGGCTGGACGTCAGCCGGTGTGGACGGAGGGGCGGGCAGGAGAGACTGCAGTGGGGAACGGGGCTGGAGAGACGGGCAGTCTTATAGATCAGTAGGGATTCGATTCTCACCAGCGAGGGAGTGCGGGGAGGGAGAGGAGGGAGAGAGAGACAAAGAGAGACAGAGACAGAGGCAGAGACACACAGAGCCAGAGAGGAGAGAAGGAGGAGGCGGAGGAAAGGAGGGTGGAAGAGAGAAAAAGGAAGAAAGAGAGAAAGAAGGAAAAAAGGAAGGAAGGGAATCGCTGTCACCATGTTACAGGACTGTGGTGCAGCTGCCCATCTTCCCGGTCACCAACTCCTTAGGTGACCACAGGATTCCAGGAGCCCACAGTGTTTCAAGCGCTGCCCCTGGAAACCGCTCCCTCACGTCTGTCTGACATGTTCTCTCCCTTTGACACCATCTCTGTCGCCTCTGACTTTCTGCTTCTGTGGCCCCAGCCTGGCTCCCTGCCTCTGGCCCAGGACTTGACATTTAGTTAGACTTTGCATCCAGTGACTGAGCCTTGGCATCTTGCAGCAGTGTGGGCCTGGGGTCCCCTCCTGGTCCAGTCCTGTCCTTGCTGCTGGCAGTGCGTCCTGCTCCTCCTGCATCCGTCCAGGAGGGGTGGACAGTCCTCCAGGGGCCGACTTCAGGGGGCCTTGCAGCAGCCCTGCACTCCGGGTCCCTAGAAGTCAGACATCTCCGTGGAGGTAATACATTTCATAGCAACCAGAATTGGTGGGCAGCGTCTACCCATGCATTGCACGCGATAACCCACCGCCCACCGTCAGGGCAACTGCCTGTGAGTGTGAATGACAGGCTCGTTCTGATGACAAATGCGACCCCCCGGTTCCACGCCTCTTGCAGAATTCTAATTATGAATTCTGTTGATAATTCTAATAAAAACTTGTGATAATTAAATTAGAATCAGCCTATAGGTTTTTAACATGAAAGGAGAAACAATTTGCTGAGATAAGTCAATTTGGAAAAAAAAATGAAACTGCTCGTATTATGTATTTATGAAGGAGAAATTCATTTTCTCATCCAATTTTCGCTTGCTATTTCATGTTGGGTAATGGGTCTGTCTGACAACAATAAGAACCTCTGATAGAAATGTGGCCACCGTCTCACTGTCAAGTTCCCTCAGACCCAGGTCAATGATTAAACATGGTCATTAAGCTTTGGAAGTCTCATTTGACTGACCCAGGCTAATTACAGCGGGAATGGGTTTGCCGGTGAATTCCCTGGCTCCCCACCTTTCTGCTCCCTCTTTTTTATTCTTTATCATTGTTCCCTAAATGTTACCCATCCTCTGCACATGACGTAGAAGCTCCTTCCTCTCAGAAGTGTCCAACGGTGGCCTCTGGGTGGTGTGACGGTCACCACGTCCCCTTACGTCCTCTCCTGTGACTGCGATGTTTCCAGTGCTGTCCTCGGGACGGGTCAGGAAGGAAGGGAAAACACCTGCCACGTTGGTCCCCTGCTTTCTGCTTGGCCCCCTGCTTGCTTGGCAGTCTGTTTGTGGAACTGACGGGGCCCCTGCCCAGGCTCCAGGGGGTCCTCCACCAGCCCGGCCCCAGCGTGGGTGTAGGAGTCGTGACGGTAGTGGGAAGGCCTGGAAGGAGACAGAGGCTGAATAAGTTACCGTAGTGAACAGTGGGATTGAGGAAGATTTGCTCGTTGGCAAACAAAAGAAAAAGAGGAGCAGAAAAGGGAGGTGGGCACTAGTTTGGGGGAGAATTAGTGAATTATTTGGGATTGGAAGTTGAGTGGGAAATGACGTGAGAGGGAGGGTTTGAGGACAGCGTCTGGGGCAGGAGGGACTGAGAGTGAGCGAGAGGGGAAGCGCGTTAGAATGAAAGTGTGTGTGTCGGTTGTACGCTGCGTCCTCTTTGAGAAGCTCCAGTAAAAAATGGAAAGGACCTAATTTTCCTTTGGCTGCTCCGTGTGCCTGTGTGGGCATGATTCTTCATGTGACCCCAGGCAGGGACCCGGCCACGAGGACCACCCCTTGTCTGGGTTACAAGTTATGGGTCACGTGGCCCCTTTGCACAGGACCTGGAGTCACAGACCTGGGCTTGAATTCCAGCTCTGCCACCTGAAAGCTGGGTGGGAGACTCTGAGCAAGTTGCTTACCTTCTCTAAGCCTCGGTGTCCTCAACTGTGAAATGGGCACAGCTACTAAGATTGTTTTGAGGTCAAGATGAGATAAATAGAGGTGAAGATGTGGTGTAGGGCTTATCACGTGGTAGGCAGTCGGTGGTTAGTAGATTTGTATTTCTTTGTCCTCTCTCTCCCCGCCTCACGTTTGTGTCTTACACTCCAGCTGTTGTGCCTGCCCTTGTGAAAAGGACCGTGTCTTATGGTTTGTTTGTGCCCCAGAGCCTTCCCAGGTTGGGGTGCACAGTGGGAGCCCAGTGAGGCCAGCTGATTGGCGCATCCGTCCCGCTCCCCGGCAGGCAGGCTCTTTCCTGTGCTGCTCTGGAGCAGCAGGACCAGTCCTGACACGGACACTCAGAGGAGCGCCGCGTGGCCAGCACATGCCGCCAGTGGAGCTCCTCCCTGGTCCTGCTGACCCGTGTCTGAGCTTCCGGACTCTGACTGCAGGAGCCTCACGAGGGGATGAGCGTTTGGCCTGCTTTGCTCATCCCCTAGAAGCAGCCCGGGCACAAATGGGCTCTCCCGTGAGGAATCATAAATTCATAAGCACATTTAATTCCTCAACAAAAAAGACACACATTTGTCTAAGGGCTAAATACTGAAAAATGCATAGAGCAGGGAAAAAATCGTCAACAAAAGTTTAACTTACAGCCCCATGACTAATGATGTATTTAGGGTGTTGTGTGTTCTGGCTTGATCACAGCTGACCGTGTTTGAGAACAACCAGACTGTGCAGGGCGCCCAGCAGAGGCGCCCTTGGGGCAGCCTCGGCCGGGCAGGTGGACAGAGGCCCGTGTTTGTGAGCCCAGGGACTTGGGCAGTTACAGCGTCTCCCTGGACCTCAGTTTCCCCACCTTCACAAGAGGAGCTGAGCCGCCGTGTGGGAAAGGACCAGCACCAAAGCCAAGCGCCATTGCACCTTAGCTTCTGTCACCGTTGTTTCTGTATTTAGGAGTGCGAATACCATTTGTTCTTCCTGAAAAATAATCACATCTTAATTTTTTTGTACTCTGAAGTGAGATGAATATTTTAATTGACTGATACAGTGTGTTCTGCATCTGACATCCTAATGAGCAGTGAACACATTTCCATTTATGAACGGTCTTAAAAGAACCAGAGACTTCGTTTTGCAAAAATGTATCTTTGCCACCGATGGAACTGTCATTCGTTACTGTGGACGTTAGTGGGCTTTCAGCTGTTTGAATGTGTATATTCACCAAAAAGACAGAGGGAGTTGTGTGACCTTGAATATTTGCATTAGAATCACAGGTCGCCCATGAACATGAGCTCTTGCACCAAAGCTACGAGCAAAGGTCACATGTAAGACCAGTTCATTCAAGCTTGTACCTTCTCACTTGGAAGAGGTTTTACAGAGAAAAAATAGGGACAGAGACTTGGAACAGAGACCCCACAATCTGTGATGCAGACCCAATACCTCTTCTTTCTGGCTGTTTTAAGATAAATAGCCCCAAAAGTGTAAATATTGACTGAGCTTGATCCAATAATTATGAAAAGAAAATACAGCTCAAAAAATAATCAGCAAAGAGAAAGCAGAGGTTTGCTGATTGGTGGGTGTTTGGCTTTTCCACTTGCTGGTCCCAAAGCCCAGACCTGAGCATTATCCCTCTATTTCTGCTGCCTCTTAGATCCTGAAGGAGCAACGAGGGCCACCCTGGTCTCAGTTTTCCTCAGGTACCAAGAAGTCACTGAGGATTGTAGACAGAGGGGTGAGATGAAGAGGTAGAATTTTGGAAAGTTCACGTTGCCTGCTGTGTGCGGGGGCTTTTAACAGGCTAGGAGTGCCCGTGAGAACGTCCCTGAGACTGGGGAGGCAGAAGAGATGGGCGGTGTGTGCGGCGACTGATGGAAGCTTTTGAGGCGGTCCCCTACCTGGTGGCTCTGGCAGGTAGCCTTAGAGCTGGGTGGAGCCTTTTGACCAATTTCTCCCTTGAGCAGAAAGGAGCCCAACTAGAACCCTCCAGCTCACCACCTTCTTCCACTGGGAAATCAAGCAGAAAGGTGGGACCTCGCCTTTGACACACGCAGCCCACCTGCGGCAAAGGTTAAAAAGTAGAGGTAGTGTTTGGACCTGAACTTGCACTCTTTAGAAATGGAAGTTAACATCAAATGGAACAGTATTTACTGTAAATGGTGAATGCACCAGGTATGGCAAAATAACTTTTTTGATGTTGGCTCTTGCTTTGAACTTTGAAGGGCCCTCTTCTTCAGCTGGCTTCTTTTAAGCCATCCACCCTTTCCACTGTCACCGTCACATCACAGATTAAAGCCCTCTGCACCTGGCCTTTTTTATCAGTGCTCCCTGCACAGGTGAGATGAAAGTTGATGCAGAAAACAGCATCATGTCCATGAGTAAGATGAGAAATTGATTGAATAATGGGTGTCAGGGAGAAGGGACCTGATAAACAGGGTCTGCAAGGAGATGCAACTCATGGGGAAAGAATTGGGGTTCAAAGGCTTCCTGTTTGGGACGGAGCACACGGAGTCCCGGGTCAACCTTTCAAGGGCATAACATTGTCAATTTCTTAAGCTTATTTGTCACACTTGTATGGATGCCATAATCAGTTATTTAATTATGATGTGTAAAACCAGAAAGTAGTGAGGATAAAAATGATGAGATTTAATGATTTTGCCACCCCAAGGTAATGAACTTCCATCCTGACCTCTTGTGTGGGGACTGGAACACAGGTTCCTGTAAAACAACCCTCGGTGGGCAGAGCTCAAGATGTTGGGAGCATTAATCACGCATTTGGCATGTGAGCTGTGAGGGCTGGAGGGAGACAATAAGCCTGGCGCACGAGAGTGACCATAACTAGACACTTGGGCCGGCGCTACTTCGAGGCTGCACTGGGCGCCGGCTCTGTAACTGGCTCCAGCGCAGGTGAGGAACCAACCGGAGGCCGAGGATGCCAAGGAGCTTGTCAAGTGGGACACCTCTGGAAGGTGGTGGAGGCAGGTCTTCAATCCAGGTCAAGCCTGTGGGATGACTCTGCATTACTGCCTATAATAGCTCTTCCCAGTCTGCATGAGGAGATGGTAGCGGACGCCTGGAATCAGGACGCTCATGGCAAAACCACACAAATGCTCTCCCTCAGCTCAGTGCCCACGGCCAGGGACGTGCCCCGTCAGCAGCTCTTACCTGTTCTCTGTAAACTACTTACAGATGGTGTTTACTTCATTGTAAACACAATCTAAAATCCTCATTCTTCTAAGATACTGCCGTAGATGGTTTGTGTCCCCCAAAATTCAAATGTTGAAACCTAATCCCCACTGTGATGGTTTTAGGAGGTGGGCCTTTGGGAGGTGATGAGGTCATGAGGGTGCAGCCTCATGACGGGATCCGTGCCCTTATGAAAGAGACGCCACAGAACTCCCTGCCCCTTCCACCATGTGAGGACCCAGTGGGGAGACAGCCTTCTGTGAACCAGGATGCGGGTCTACAGCAAACACCATATCTACAGCTGGTGCCATGATCTTGGACTTCCAGCCTTCAAAACTGTAAGAAATCGATTTCTTTTGTTTAGAAACCACCCAGTCAATGTTATAGTTACAGCAGCCTGGTCTGACTGAGATGGATACTTAGTTCTTTGAGAAAGCAACATGTTGGTGTTTGGGGCTGAGCATGAGATATATATATGGAATATATTTATAACAGGTTTGGAATGTGCTGCTTCTTATTCACGTCCATGGAAATAGCCAAATGAGATTAGAATAGTTTCCTGTGGCCAGTGTAACAATTACCGCAAATTTGATGGCTTAAAGCAATAGCAACTTATTCTCTCACCGTTCTGGAGGCTAGAGGTTCAAAATCAAGGGGGCCACAGAGCCATGCTCACTCTGAAGGCTCTAGGGAAGGATCCTTCCTGCCTCTTCCGGCTTCTCATGGCTCCAGGCATCCTTGGCTATGGCATCACTCCGGCCTCTACCTCATCTTCACATCACCTTCCCCCGTGTGTCTGTGTCTTCTCTTCCATCTTTTATAAGGACACTTGTCACTGAAAGTAGGACCCACCTGGGTAATCCAGGATGAGCTCATCTCAAGACCCTTAACATAGCTACACCTGCAAAGACCCTTTTCCAAATGAGGTGATGGTCACAGGTTCTGGGATGTGAACATATTTTGGGGGCACACTATTCAACCTTGGAATGAATGAGCAATCATTCATTCAAAGCACTTAGAGCAATGCCTGGCACCAGTGAGAGGTCCAGGAATGTTAGCTGTTGCTATAATGTTAATAATGTTTCCTTGGGGAGGTCTTGGGGAACCCTCTGGCCCTTTGGTTAAGCTGAACTCATGAGAAAGGAGAGCAGGCATAACGGGGTGGGGAGAAGAGGGCCGGGGGTCTGGCGGCCCCCATTCTCACCCAGCACCGCTGCCTGGCTGGCCGAGTGCAGGTGGGGGCTCCCTGCCTTGGCCCCCATCATCCTGGGGAGGACTTGTCTCTCAGCAGCTCCTTCTTTGTTTCTTTGGAGCAGATGTTTTGAGAATTTCACATGTTCTCCATCCTGAGAAGCTCGGCTCTCCTGCCCCAGGCCAGAGTGCTCCTGCAGTTCCTAACCTTGGAGCTGCTGGGCACCTGCCCTCACAGGAGTCGCCGGTGGAGCCCAGGAAGATAGCACCACTTAATAAACACCCTCTTCATTGTCCGCCCAAGCTCCTGGTCCATGACCGCTTTCAGAGCTGCTCTGAGCATAGTATTGGAGGAAGCGTTCGTGAGGCTGTTTGAACCCAGCTGAGTCTTCCTCTTTTCCAAGCCCTTGAATTCACTGAACTCACCACAGGCGGACAGCTTGGCTGCTGCAGGAACAGGGTTGAAGGGCTTGGATCCGGACTTGCTGCTGGTGCTCTAAAATGGGCTTTGGTCCTGAGCCCTCATTGACCACCTTCTCACCCGAGTCTCCAGCCTGACCTCATCAATCCCGGGGTCAGCCTGCTGGAGCTGATTCCTGTCCTGTGTTTGTTCACCGTGTATTAATCGCATGCCCACCTTGTGCTAGGAGAATAATACTGCCTTTAGGCCGCCTACTGCCTGGCAGGAAAGACTGATGGGGGAAGAAGTGACCCCTCATCGGCCTCCGTCAGCCGGCTTCTAGGGTTATAGCCTCTCTCTGTTCACGGGAGGCCCACCTCCCGCGCCCGCTCCCCAGCGCTTGTGCTTCTCCAAGCTGTGAGTTGTATGCTCACCAAAAATCGGTTCTAGTTCCCAAATCTGTTGATGCCAGTCGTACTAGCTGGTGTAATTATACCATGCAATTAACTAGTACATAAAACAATGCCATCTGAGTGCAAACAGGAAGAAGGCTGTTGTTTCTATAAAAACAGTTGAATTTTTGGAAAGACTCAAAAAAGGCAAGGTACTAAAATCTTTCCTTCAAATGTTGTTTCTGTGAAACAGCAGTAAGGGATTGAAGGAAAGAAGTCACAGTTCTGACTGATGGCTGAACCGACTGTCGCTTCAGGTTTCCTGTGAGTTCTCGTGCCGGGTTAAGTAAACAGGAAATGACGTCCTGGCTGTGGTGGCTGCAACACCCCAAACCTGAGGGTGAGGGAGTTCTTCCTGGAGGGTCAGTGTGCAGTTGAACACATGTCTACATGTCTGTGTCCTCATGCTTAAGGCATATAGCACTTTAATGGTTTTCTACTTTATGCGACTTTTAAAATTAACTGTTTGGTCCCTATTTTGTCGGATAAGAGGGTATCCGCTGAGTAGGTGTCGTGGTCGAGGGACCAGGCACCCCGCAAGAGCCCATGGGAGGCTCAGATCACGCTGAGGTCCAGGGCCTTCATCCACAGGCTGCAGGCGCCAGGGGTAGGGTAGCATCGCCCCCCTGGAGCCGTTTGAGGATCGAAGGAGACAGTGGCGTGGAAAGGTCTTAGCGGTGCCCGGCTCATACTAAGCATGAAGCACTCCGATTTTAATTGTTGTTATTGTTCAGCAAGGAGGAGGTATCCAAAAGGAATGATTATTTACTCCTTTAAGAAATTATATGTATGTGTGTATATATGTATTTCTCTCTCTGTTCCTTAGAGGATAACCCCAAGGATGACTTTCCTTTCAGTCTGTTTTTAAAAATAACCCTGAAAACTCACTTCCTGAGAGAGAAAAAGGAAGTGTAGACAGAAAATGAAGTGTAAGAAGCAGTTAGCCTGCCTATCAAGCCTCCTTAATGTCCCCAGGATGGCCGTCAACTGGCCTCTTGGCAAGAAAATGCCATGTCCTACCGATCGGAGTAGCCACCTGGACTCACACAAAGCATCGGTGTGTTTTATTTGCAAAACCTGTCCCACCAGAACTTCCCTGGTGGCGCAGTGGTTAAGAATCCGCCTGCCAGTTCAGGGGACATGCGTTCGAGCCTTGGTCCGTGAAGATCCCACATGCCACAGAGCAGCTAAGCCTGCGAGCCACAACTACTGAGCCTGCGTTCTAGAGCCCATGAGCCACAACTACTGAGCCCGTGTGCCACAACTACTGAAGCCCGTGCGCCTGGAGCCCATGCTCCGCAACAAGAGAAGCCACCGCAGTGAGAAGCCTGCGCACCACAACGAAGAGCAGCTCCCGCTCGCCGCAACTAGAGAAAGCCCGCACAGCCAAAAATAAATAAATTTTTAAAAAACATGAATAAATTAAAAAAAAAAAACCTGTCCCACCTGGTGTCTAGTTAGAAGGCAGTACCTTTTAAAAGGTTAAAATATAGCTCATGTAGATTATTTAACATTTTTTAGCTCCTTCTATAATAAAAAAGGAAACATATAGCACTGAAATGAATGATTTATGGAAACACATAAAGGAACACATTTTCCCAGCAAGTCACTGAAATTTAATTTAGAGATGTAGACCCAGATGAAAGGATGCATTTTAAAGTTGCTTGTTTCTCCTCTTTTGGATGACTTTGCCTTGCTTTTGTGACAGCACCTGAGTTTGGGAAATGAGCTACAGAGTCTCCAGAATGGCCAGGCCTCCCTTTTATGTAAAGTGGGGATCACAGTTCAGTCAACAGAGAAGTTCAGATACTGGTTCACCTGTGTAGGGGGACAGGCGAGGAAGTCCACTCTGGCATTGAAAAGTGTAGGAAATGGTGTCTTCTTTTCCTTTATTTCCATATCACTTGATACCATTGGAAAGTCATTCAACAAACATTCATTCATTCAACAGTGTTTGCTAAGTACAGTCATCCTTCAGGGAATCTGTTCCAGAACCCCTGAGGATACCAAAATCCGAGGATGCTCAAGTCCCTTATATAAAAAGATTTAGTATTTGCAGATAACCTACGCACATCCTCCCATATACCTTAAATTATCTCTAGATTGTTTATAATACCTAACACAATGTAAATGCTATGTAAATAGTTGAAAATACAGTCTAAATGCCATGTAAATACAGTTGACCCTTGAACAGCATGGGTTTGAGCTGTGTGGGTCCACTTATACTCAGATTCTTTTCAATAAATACACAGTCCACCTTTTGTATTTGGGGGTTTCACATCTGCGGATTCAACCAACCTCAGGTGGAAATTTCCATCTTCAGTTAGTTGAATCCATGATTGGAAACCTGAGAATACCGAGGGGTGACTGTAGTTGCCAGAGTGCGGCAAATTCAAGCTTTGCTTTTTGCAATGTCCTGAAATTATTTTTTCTCAAATATTTTTGATCCACTGTTGGTTGAATCCTCAGATTTGGAACCTGCAGATATGGACAGACTGTACTTTCTATTTGCCATAATTGGTCTGGGTGTGGCCTTGGAGTTTTCAGAGCTCCCCAGGAGATCCTAATGTACAGCCAAGCTTAAGGACCCCTAGACTAATGTCCTACAGACTCCAGCAATTCCTTTCCAAGCTGTAAGGATGAACCCACTAGCCCCTGGCTGTAAGTTAGCACGTTGGCTTTGCCCTGTCACACTTCCAAGAGATGAGAGGTAGGAAGTCTCACTTACAGGACCTGAGGGGCTGGTCCAGAGTGTGGGGCTGCTCAGGCGTGGTGGGTCTGAGGTAGAGGACCCTGGCGGGGAGAAGCTAAAGATATAAATTGGCTGAGGTTCCAAGTCAGTGGGGAAAAGCTGGAAGATAGCAGGGCCCACTGAGCATACCACGTGAAGGTGCGGCTCTGAGGGTACCGGGAGCCTGTGCTGGAGATACCGGCTGGGAGCCTGGAGGAGGAGGTCAGAGACAGGGACAGCATTTTTGCTTTTGGAAAAGATGTGTCGGTTGCACAATAATCATTCCTCTTTGGACTTTGGCTTTTTATACTGAGCTCTGAAACCATGGATGCATCAACTATTTCATCATCTCTTAGAATCTTCTGAGACACTGGCATCAGTGGTGGGGATGAGTGGTCACCAGAAGCTGCCTGTTACCTTTTCCTGTGCATTTCTTCTGTGAGCTGGTTGCCTTCCACTGATCTGGATGAAGGCCACAGACTCAGAGAACAACATGTAAGAACAGAGAAAAACATGTAAGCAATTTTCTCAGCGCTATTTCCTGCTATTACATCATCTTTACCACTGTCACTGTCAAGAATAACGATAACGCTGTTGACATTTCCTAAGCTCTTCCCAGTTGCCTGGGAGGCAGCATGGAACTAGGGACTTTATCATCTCATGTAATCCTCATTGGGCCCCTGTGGGGAGTGTGTCTTTATTTCCATTGGACAAATAGGGAAAGAGGCATGAAGACATTAAAAACTTACCCATGTTCTCGAAGTTGGTTGTCAGGCTGTGGGATTTTACACAGCCTACACGGATGTTCCATAGATGCTGGGAAGACATGAGACTCCTGGGTCAGAGACCAGGGGCTCACAGCACATCCAGCAGCAGGAACATCCTGTGCGCACTGGTTTCGCACCCTGCCCCAAGTCCAAGGGGGCCTCCTAGGGCGTCCAGGTGGATGGTGCATACTCGGCGGTTTGCATCACAGCTGAGGAACATTGAACTTAGGGAATCCACTGCCTAGCTAGTAAGTGCTGAGCAAGCCTGCTCTTTGTTTCAGAGGGGCAGATACCTCATTCCTTGAGGTCGTTTGCTACTGCAAACCCTGAGAAATGGTCTAGGTAGAGGGTGTCCAAGTCTTTGCATTCTTAGCACCCCCAGCGCGAGTTTCTCCCGTGGAAGAGTTTCTCCCCGTGCGGTGTGTGTGGGGGCAGGTGTCCCGACACCAGCGCCTGGGCTGTGGACTGTTCCTTTGCGCGTGGCATGGGAGGTGGAAGGTGCAGACCATTGCTGAGTGCAAAGGACACTCAGTCCAATCAGAGTTTGGTGAGACTCTGTGTTTTCAGTCAGCTCTCAAAGCTGGGGGGTCTGTGCAGAGCGATTTTAAAGTGAACGCCCCTCTGGAGTGAAATGCGATTTCCGTGACTGCACTTGGGGTTTGGGTGATACTGAGCATATTTTATCTACCATGGTGATGATATCCCTTCTTGTCATCCTGAAGAAGGACTCATGTCATTCCATTAGTAAGTCCCCCCGCCTGGTAACTGCACGCATCTTTCATGCACACCTGGGACAAGACCGCCCACTACCCCTCCTTGTCATCCATAGACCCGTGGTCCCTCCTCATTCTTGAAGGTGTTTGCACCCATCTCCCTACACTCCCTCCACACAGCTCTGGGGATGTTCTTGGGGATTTCTGCATCTTTTGGATGATCTTCCCAAGATCCTGAGCGCTCAGTTCTTCCACCTTTCCTCCAAAGATCTTGTATTTGTTTCTACCTCATACACTCAGTTCTACTGGTCAAACTCTGGACTATTAGTTTTCAACCTTGGGGAACTTTAGAAAATTCCTGTGTGCAGGCTGTGCCCCAGAACTTTTATATCAGAATCTATTCGTATTAGGCCTAGGCAGCAGTATCTTAAAGCTCTCCAGATGATTTCATCGGGTGGCCAAGGTTGAGAACCTCTGCTCTTGACCTTGCACCCCCTATAAGTTCAATGTCAAGTATCCCACCTATGAAAACTACGCATCCCATTTTCTAGCTACCCCAACTCCCGTGATTCATCAGTTTCATCCTGATCTACATTCCTTAGTTTCTTTTCAGTTTTTGTATTATCACTTCCGTTCTTATCTCGCTTAGATTCCACAGTGCTTCATAGGAGCTTGCCCTTAAACGCACTCTTGGCTGTTTCCCATTCTCTTGGCTGCATTAATGTGGCAAAGCCCATCTACGTGAAATCCAACCCATCACTTCTTGCTGTGCCCAGACAGGTAAATGTTTCTAAATAAGCAAAATAAAAACAAACAAACAAAACCACTTGATCAGTGCCCTGTATTTATTTTAAATGAAGGACCATATGTGTCTTTCTTTCTGCCCCTCAGTCCTATAATGTTTCCGTTGTCTGCCCACTTATCCACTATCCGTGATAACTGCTCCGCACCTTTTCTTCTTCTCAAGCCACCCACACCTCCTTGGCTGCATCCATTCCCAGCTCTTGACCTTGTTCCCTCTTTCACTGAGAAAACAGAAACACTCCAAGTAGAACTGTCATATTTCCCCGTCGCCATGCGTATCCACCAGACTTATCTGGTACCCAGACTCTGCCTTCCCTCCTGCCACTGCCAAATTCTCCATCTGTCCACGAGAGTCAGCCCCTCATACCTTCTCACACACAGCTCTCCAGCAGCTTTCTCTTTTGCACTATTCAGCATCGCATTTCCTCCATCCATGCAAATATGTTAGAATATGTCCTATGTCAAACAAACACCAAAAAACCTTTTCCCTTTAGTCATTGTCCTATTTCTCTACACTCCTTTATAACAAAATGCATGCAAATGATGTCAGTTTCCATTACCTTCATCTTCTCTCCTCCCAGCCCCTCAGGAATCTCTGTGATCATGCTTTCATTCCCATCCCTCCACATAAACAGGTTTTATCACCATCTGCATGATCTATGCACTGCTACATCTAGGGATCTATTCTCAGTTGCATCAGGCATTAAATATTACTTCCTCCTTCTTGAAACACTTTCTTGACTTGGCTTTGGGGACATTATTTTCTCTTAGTTTTCTTCTAGCTCCATGGCTAGTTCTTCTAAGATGTTACTTTTTGTCACTGCCTCCTCACCTCCCGGACCTCTAAATATTAGAATGATCTGGTGCGACATCTGTGGGCCTCTCCTCTATCTACACAAACTCCCTTGCTCATTTCATAGTCTCTGATTTAAATCCCACCCACATTTCCCCTTAGATGACCAGATGCCGTCTCAAGCTTGACCTGTCTGGAACTCAACTCCTATCCCAAATTTCCTCTCCTACAATCTTTCCCATCTTAGTAAATTTAAATGTTATCTTTCCAGGTGCTCCAACCAAAAATGTGTGTCCTCCTTCTCTCACACCTCACATGTAATCCATCGGGATGCCCTTCAGCTCTACCTTCAAAATATGTCCAGAATCCAACTACACAGCTTCTAGCCAATACATGGCCACCACGCTGAAGAAGTGCACTGGCCTCCTCACTGGATGTCCTGCTTCTGCTCTCTCCCCTCCCCCACCGCATTGTCCACACAGCAGCCAGAGGAGCCTGTTAGAGGCAGGTGGGGTCATATCCGTCTGCTTCTAACCCTCCAGTGGCTCTTTTCTCACCCAGCTGGTCACATGGAAGGATGAGGGAGGACCTCATAAGCCATGCCAAACTGCAGGCTCTCCCTCTAGACTGGAGAATCTTAGAGCTGGGGAGATCAAAGAGAGCAAAGATAATAACAAAGAGGTGCTTAGTTCTGGTCCCATTCCTCGGATGCAGAGCATGCGCTTTCTGTCACGTCATTTTGCTGTCACCAGGGAATTCTTCCTGGGCTAGGACCGTGGTGCTGTGGGCTCTGTGCACCGTGAAGGAGGGATGGTCGTAGGGGAGAGAGGCTAGCATGGCGGACAGATGAATGTCAGTGAGTCCACTCTGGCGCAGGAAAAACAACACACTAAAAATAAAGGGAGTAGCTGGACTAGCCCAAGGCTGGGAGGGACCTCGTGTTATTATGGTTTTGTGCCCTGACCCCGTGCTCAGCCTTTGAGAGGAATGGGGGAGGGGGCAGTTGATGCAGAGGCATTCCTGCTAAAGGGCTTATAGTCTGGAGAACCTGCCCAGAATTCCCAAGAGGGTTCTGAACTGGCAGGTGGCAGCCTTGCAGCAAAGAGTTTGGTTAAGGACAAAGGTATGTGTCTTGTTGCACAAGGGAACTTACTGATGCCAAATGACGCATTGGAGGTGACGTCTGGGTTCCTTTATGTTCAGTCCAGTCAGACTCATGTGTGACATTCATGTGTCTGATTTCCTTCACATCTAAGCATTAAGCTAGGGGGCCAGATGATTGATTATTGATTGTTTCATTCCTTTATCCATGTTAATTGAACACCTATTACATACCAGGCACTGGGCTAGCCATTGAGTGTGGCAGGCCAGACTAGCCTCTGACGTGCAGTGTACTCACCCCTACTGAGAGTGTCCCAACACCAAGTCTCCAGAACAGTCCTTCCGATGCTGTGTCTCACTGTCCCTCTTCACAAGGTCCCTGCGGGGCTTACCTCTGCAGCTGCCTCCATGTATGCCCCATCCCCGTGGTGTGCTGTCTTCCTGTGGGTGGGGGAGATTTGTGACAGGAGGCGTTGAAAGCATCGGGGATATACATTCAGAGCAAACAAAATACACAGACAGTCTTTGAGCACTGCTGTTTCCACTGTTCCATTTTGATTGTGACAAATATGAACCATCATTAGATCCATGTTGGTGGAATAATTGCTCACAACTGGATGAAGTACGCGGCTGAAAATGGCAACTCTCGTCATGGGACTGCCCAGCGTTATTTAAAACCACCCCGTTATCCAGAGAAGGAGGAAGAAAGAGCCAATCCCTGGCCGAGATCATTCCTAGATGGTCCAGTCTTTTGTGTCTGTTATTAAGCCCTTCAAAAGTACACTGCTTCCCTGGAGAGAAACTATATTTACATAGTTCCCAGCCGCTCCACCAGAGCAGCGGTCCCAAGCCGGGGAGGAGGGTATTATGCACACTGCAACCAAGTCCAATTATATTGAAAACTAACAGCCCGATTTCTCTGCCCCTGCAGTTCCCAGACTGTGAAGAGGGAAGGAACAAACAGACCGGAAAAAAAAAAAAAAAGTGACAGCGCCTTAATGATGAGAGTGTGAGAGCAGTCTGTCTCCTGTTCTCGCCCTTCCTCTTCCTGTGCGGGGTCTCTGCGGAGAGCAGGCATAGGTGGTGGCTTTTGAGCCCCTCCCCCCCGCCCTTATTAAAAGGTGCTCCTAAGTGTCGCCCTGCCTCTCTGCTTGCCTTGAAATGCGTTTTGGAAGAAATGGCCTGGAGAATCGCCAGGTTCCTCATCCTCTTTCTTTTCAGTAATTAACTTTCTTGAGTTCCGCTTCCAAAATGAACAGTAGGGGGCATTTTTTCCGAATAAAAATTGCAGAAGAAAAAAAACAAAAACAAATGGGAGTTGGAATAAATAGCATTGCATTGCTTGATAAATGCATTTGCAGCTGCAACAGAGACTCCCACCTACGGAGATATAATTACGAACCTGACCTGGTGAAACCAATGCCGCTGTTGCCACAGAAAAATGAATAGGCTAAGCAGGGCCTGGGGTGGGTTATTTCCATGTATTTGTTCTGGAAAAGTTAATCAAAGTGAAGCAGAGAAGGGAGAGCCAGGGTTATTCTGATAGTGTTAAAAAATTCAATTCCTGTTAGCCCTTTGCAATCTAGTCACATCTCTCTCTTTCTCTTTCTACCTCTCTGTTGAATCTACGCCTACGTGTATGTTTTCTTTGTGAAACATGATTTCACCCTTTAATTTGTATAAAGGGCTGTACAATTCTTTGGAGACGTGCAGAGGTGAGAAAGGTGATTGCAAGGGAAGAGCCAGTGTCTTCTCACCTCCTCAACTTCCATCCTCAGGGCTGCCCGAGATGCACAGTTGGTACCGTTTTACTTGGACCAGGTATGGGCGAGGATGTGGCTCCTGTGGCTGTAATTGGTGTGGCTATGCCTGGTGGGTGTCTCCAGGAAGCTTAAGAGAGTCCACACCGGAGTTCCTGGGGGCGGTGGAAGGACAGGCCAGATGTCACGAATCATCCTGCTCTCCTTGCCCTGAGCAGGTCACAGGGCTGTGACAGTGCTGTCCTTGATCCCACCTGCCATGCCCGAGGACGAGGGCTAGGCTGTGTTGCTCCGGGTTCAATGACCAGATAGAGCCCCCTCTGCGGGTTGAGGCGGGAAGGGGTTCAGGGCCGAGGACTCAGATGCTCCCCAGCTGTGATTGGAAGAGCTGGGGTGGGGCTCTGGCTGGGCCACGGGATGCCTCCCCCAGCACAGTGCAGTGGGCGGCCAGGCCAGCACGGACCGGAAGACTAAGATTTTCTGTGTGTGCAGTCACCATAGTACCAGGAGATCCGGCAGGGCCTCAACCCAACGCAGGACCCTGATTCTGGGGTGGGGTCCTCCTCCCCTTCTCCCCCACCTCCCTGCACCCATGCACATGAGCACTGGGTCCCAGCTGGTTCACCAGTAGAAGTGTTTACCCAACCTCAGCCATTTCCTTCCTTCCTCCGAGGTTTTGGCCAAATCCAGTTGGCACCATGCTCCACCTTCATGATTTTGTCCTATCTTAATATCGCCTCTATTATTATTCACCTATTTCCTCCTCTTAGTTGACTTTTTAAAAATAGTCTTTGTTTGTGAGGGCAGTTTTAGATTCACAGCAAAATTGAGAGGAAGGTACAGAGACTTTCCATAGACCCTGTGCCTCACCCTCTAGCAGCCTCCCCCATTATCCACATCCCCACCAGACAGTACATTTGTTACAATGGATGAACCTACATTGACATGTCGTCTTCACTCAGACTCCATAGTTTACCTTGGGGCTCACCCTTGGTGTTGTACATTCTATGGGTTTAGACACGTATCCATCATTATTGTATCATACAGAGTATTTTCACTGCCCTAAAAATCCTCTGTGTTTCGTCTATCCATCTCTTCTCCTTCTGCCCAAACCCCAGCAACCAATGATCTTTTTACTGCCTCCATAGTCTTGCCTTTCCCAGAATGTCTTATAGTTGGAATCAGGTTGGCTTCTTTCACTTAGAAATATGCATTTAAGTTTCCTTAGTTGACTTTTAAACTGAAATAAATTTATTTTTAAAGGAACCAGTACCATAGATGGAAAACTAGTATCATTTGTATTAAAAGGAGATAACAGAAACAGTGAATACAGTAAAAAGTGAATACATTTTCACCAGATGTCATTAGTTGTCAAAGAATCAGAGCCCAAGATCTGTTTCCTTTATTGAAAAGATAAATGAGTAAAGTGAGGTGTCAGAGATCCACTATCATGAAATGGAGACATCCTTCTGTATCAGAAGAATTGAAAAACAATTATAAAGGAACAATACACATTGCTGTGTGTATATCAGCTAAGATGATGCCAGTACAATAGTGGCAGTGAGTTCACACTTTTAATTATTTTCTCATTTAAGTTTACTCTGGAATACATAATCTTATTCCCAGCTTAACAATGAGGAAATTGAGGCTCAGATAGGTTAAATAATGTGCCAAATTGGGAAGGCGGTGGCGCCAGGATCTGAACCCAGCATTCTGGACCTCAGTTCTTCTCACATCCGTGAACACCGTGTTCTGTCTGGATGGGAGAGGGAGTGGTTTTGTGTAAAGGCTCCCAGTTCCTGGCATTAGACTCGTATGTGGGGTATATAGTCTTTGCCTCTCCAGGGTTTTGATCAAGAGAGAGGTTTTCTTCTCTGACGCTGTCTCATTCCTGGAGATGTCAGAGCAGTCTGCCCCCAGGTCCAAGGTGCTCGCCCTTGCCCACCTTTGGGTTGGCTCTCCAACGTGGAAGGTGGACAAACATCTGTGTGAGTGGAGCCTGCACTGCTGGGATTGTAGGTCTCACTGGGAAAAGCTCCTCCTTTCATAAGCATTTTCCTTTCTCAAGTGTCTCTGGCAGGGAATCAGAAAGTGCCATACAGTGACCTTTCTCTACAAAGCAGAGCTACCCAGCCTGGGGGTGCCTGTCTCCCTTAATGCCCGACACCTGGACAGATTAGGACCCAGACCAGGAATCAGTTTCTCAGAGAGGCTCTCCCGCAGCCCCGAGGTTCCTTTTTAATTGCTCAATGGTGAAGGATATAAACGGGTGAGTAGAATGCTTGCCTTCGCAGTTGGATGATTTTCTGACCGGTAACCTGGGGAAGTGGCCTGCTGCTCTCTCCAGAAAGATAAGAGCTGTAAGTCCGTCACCTGTGAGCATCTGGCAGGGTTTATTATGCATGCAAATTTTATGCATGAAATTCAAACATGGAAGGAGGTGCCCCCCAGCTTTTACGACCTGCGGATAAGTTATGTGCTGAGTTATGCATCTGACTAATGTCCTGGCAGATCTGTGAGCCTGTGTCTGGGTTTTCTGGGTTGCCTGTGTCTTTGGTTCTGAGCCGGAGGATTGATGCCACTCCAGGTCCTTGTTCAGAATCCCTCCTTTCTTCCCTTCCTCCATCCCTTCTTTCACTCAACAAATTTTAACAGTGTGGCTACTCTGTGCCAGGCACTATGTCATGCATGAGAGCTACGACAAGGCTGGCTTCTGCTTCCATCAGGCCACGTGGCAGGTGGTTAGATGTGTAGGACTGGAGTGCAGGCCCTGAGTCCAAGTTCAGCCTCCATGCTTCCTACCTGTGCAAACCTGGGCAGGTTACCTTGCTCGGCCCTGCCCCACCTGGAAGTAGAGGCACTCACTTTCCAGGCTGTGGTTGTGATGACTAGATGTGCATATGTTTCAGGAAAGCAGGCATAATTACAGGGAGGTGGGGAGTGGGCATGCTGGGGTCTTTTTCCTCCCCATTATGGAGCTCTGTGGGAGGGGAAGATGGAAATGGACCCATGTGGAAAACTGGTGGAGGAAAGAGTGTCTAAATGGACATGGCCAAGGGAGCCTGGCTCGTTGATCTGAGAAGGTTCTGGAAGCAATGGGGACCAAAATCAAATGGGCTATGCCATTTGTAATCTGTCTGTTTCTCTGTTCTGTAGCCGGGGGTGGAACATAGGGTGACAGGATCCATCACCAGAGGAAGCAGTTGGCAAGGACCTGGCGGGTGACAGAGCCCCACTCAGGTGGCTGAACTTTGGGAAGTATCTAGTTTCCATGGAGACTGGAGAGCTACACAGAGATGCCTTAGATATTGACAGCACAACATAGCAGGGGGCAGGGGTGATTAAACTGGTGAGGACCAAAGCCCAGGTGACACCAATCCACCAGGTACAGCATCTCGGTACCTGGCAGAGCAAGAAAAGAGCTTGGTCCCATCACCAGCTGGGCTGAAGCTTCTGATTTGCCCTCTGCCCTCTCCTCTTTCAGGTCCACAGTCATCTTATTGGTGAGGGCTTTTCTGGGCACCTGGTCCACTATTGCTCGCCCCTTCCCCTTCTCTTTTCCTTGCTGCCTTTTCCTTTTAGCTGTTATCACCATCAAACATACCATAGTTTTTAATTCTTTTTATTGTCCTTTGTGTGGTTTCACCTAGTAATATCGAGGTAGGAGAACTTATCGTCTGGCTCCCCGTGCCGGGCACACCATAAGCCCTGGATAAATCTTTCTTAAATGGATAGCTGGGTAGATGATGAGTAAATGCCTTGATTACCAAGCTTATGGTGTCTGTAAGAAGGCGCATCCCTGGATCTGATGGGGCAGCAGGGTAACAGAATCTCCTACTCAGTCCCTCTGGATTTTCCTGTAGCAGATTTTCTTAAACTGTAGCCCAAGTAAATGTATTATAGAATTAATTGTGAAATCTTTAGTGCTTTGTAACAGGGACAGAATTACTTTGTGTAAAGCTGGCCTCGGAGTTATCCCTTTTTCCATCTTTTTCTTAGGGAACCATGGACAGAAATGTAAAGGTTTTTTTAAAAAAATGTCCATTTAAAAAAAGAGAGACTCCAAATAGTTCCCTCTAGTCTATATTAGATAGAAGAAATTCAGCCAGGGCCTTATTTTGGGACTTCTCTGTTCATTCCCATCCATGTATGTATTTATTCCTGTGTTTAATCATGAAATCAATCCACAGACACTTATTTAGCACCCACCGAGTTCTGGGTGTGATGTATGATAAAGAAGCCATACTCTTAGCCCAGATGCTTTGAAGGTCAAGGAGGACAATGGTGAGGAAATGGGCACTGGCTGTGGACATCAGGGAATTGCTGGTGGCCTTCCAGTGAGCATGTGTGAGTCTGTCCAGAGAGGAAGCAAAGGTGTAGAGAGTGATGGATGTACGAACAGAAAGAATTGAGATAGTGAGTGGGTGCTATGTTTCTGAGAAGTTTGGAGGTGAAAAGGAAAAATCAAGGGAAATTTTGGGGGTTGACTTCGGGGGTTGTAAATATATTTTAAGTGTATGGCGAGTGGGCAAAGGAGAGAAAAGTTGATGATACAGGGAGCAGTGAGCCCACTAAAGGTCTTTCACGCTTACAGGTCCTGCTGAAAGGGTTGACAGTGAAGTAAGTGTACCTCCGAGGACCTTGGGGGACCCATCTTTGGCTAAACTGTGAGATCACCTTAAATGCTGGTGGGGGAGCCCTGAGCAACTGTCCAGGGCTACTGGATGGCCTCTTATAAGATGAGGAGGGAGGGTGGTGGTGGTGTCAGGGGTGAGTGGGAATGCTTTTCTCAGGGATTCTTCCTTGGGATCATGGAGAAGTTTGTAGCCATCAACACGCCATCCAGTGGAGACAGCTTCTCCGTCTTGTGCCCCTAAAAGTCCAAAGCACAAGAAGTCACTTGACAGATATGTATGGGTGCTTGAAATATGCAAAAGAAAAAAGACTTTCACCCAAATGAGCAAGGTTAAGAGATATATAATCCACATTAGTGGAAACAAGAAGGGAAGGGCAGACATCCCACTGACGTTTCCACTCTTCTGGAGTTAATAGCTGCAGTCCTCTTGCTGTTACTGGGAGGCACCAGGGCTTCCAGCAGCCATGTGGGCCAATTAGACCTCTCTTTTCCCTTAGTCTCTATCAGCTATAGGTGCTATTACTCCATTAAATTTTTGCCGTTTTGATGAGTGTAAAGTGATAGCTCATTGTGACTTTAATTTGCATTTCCTGATGACTAGTTAGTTTGAGAATGTTTTTTCGTATGTTTGTTGGCCGTTTGGATATACTCTTGAGAATTACCTAATTAAGTCCTTTTGTTCATTTCCAAACTACTGGATTGTTTCTTCTTCTTGTCGTTTTTATAAGAGGTCTGTGTCTATTATAACTATTAACCCATGGCCTGTTATCTGTGTTGCAAATAGTTATTTTTACAAATCCTTCATTTATCTGTTGACATTGTGCCATACAAAATTTTTCAGTTTTTACGTAGCCAAGTATGACTCTCTTCTCTATCTCATTTTAAACAGCATCTGAGTTTCCAGTCTTGGTTAGGGATGTGTCCCCTGCCACTAGATTCTAGATGGAATTTTCTTGATTTCCTCTGAGAGAACAGCCACCCCCTACACATATACACCCGGTAGGGCCTTGTCTTTTGTGAAACGCCAGTTAAATTTGAAATGGGAGAAATATGAACAGATAGGAGCTTGTTGCTTCAATGTTATTTTATAATCCTGTGTCAAGATCCCTTTGAGACTTGCTGGGAAATGAGCGTTTTGACAGAACTTCTGGCAGGAATTAGTTTGATGTGATTTCAGCAGTGGACAGTTGTTCTTATCCTTTCAGCACCAATCCCCTCGTCCCTGGCCAGTGGCATCCCCAGTTTCTTTGAGGGGCATTATTGCCTCCTGGCCATCGAGGGCATTCTGAGCTAGACCCACGGCTGTCCTGCCTCCCAGCGGTAGCTACAAGCCAAGTCTGCAGACTTGCTCTTCTGAGCTGGATGGAGGCCAAGAGGGAGGGAAAAGGGGCCACATGGCCGGGCTCATCCTTTTTGGGCTCAGATACCTTTTCTTTGGGCCTCCACTGCGTATGTTTCTCAGAAGCAGCTTGGTGAGCCCTGTCTGGGGCATCCTCCATTCACACTTTCAGACCATCTCCTGTGCTGGGTGTTTCATGGCCCTGTCAGTCCCCAGCACTTTGGAGGTGTGTTAATACGTCACATAGTCCATGTTTGCATACCAGGCCTGGGTCCAGGATAAGCGCTCAGACAGGCTTTGGCATCCTGGAGGAGCTCATTTGGCTGGAACTTTGGAGAACACAGGTGACCTCCAGACTTAGAGCAGACCCGGAGCAGGTAGTATTTTTTTTTTTATGAACTAATTTTTAATTTTATTTAATTAATTAATTAATTTATTATTATTTTTTAAACATCTTTATTGGAGTATAATTGCTTTACCGGAGCAGGTAGTTTGGTTTCTGATGTTCAACCAGAACCCTGGAGTGTCTCACAGGGAGCAGGGGTGGGGCGCCAGGTAAAGAGCTCTTTCTCAGAGCTGCCTGCCTGTGTGGTTGGGCAAGAGCCATTTCCTTAGTGGCCAGGGCGGAGTAATGACATTGGCTGGGGGTGACAGTGGTGCTTTGAAGCTTCGATTCAGGTGTCCAGGGGAAGCGTTCTCAGAAGGTGATGATGAAGTGTGTACTCAGGGAGCCGGGGGAGCCCGCAGTCTCTGCATTTGGATGTTGATTTTCCACATTCAAAGCTGTTTACAAGGCAAGTTCAGTCCAAATATTGTATTATGTTTTATGGATAGAGTGCTGAACTGTTTGGCTTAGTTTTCCCAAATTCAATAAAGTTGTTCTAGAAGAGATCGGGAGAGCCCTGAATTCCTGAAAACTGGGATTATGGATATTTTTGTAGGATGATTTAAGGCAGTTTGCCCTCTCCCACCCACCCCTTAGAGTCCAGAGGAAATGCACCCATTGCAGGGGTGGTTACTTCCATCTCCTCTGTAATCTGAGTCTTGGCAACATTCTTTTAGACCATTTCTTCGTTTACACATTTGTCCATTAAAAAATGTTGATATCACTCCTCTTATATAGATTCCAGGTTGAACAGAACTGGAGGTGGTCCCTGCCTGCCTTCAAGGAGCTGGAATCTAATGGAGAAGACAGATAACAGTTGTTTAAATTATATACATACATGTAAAATTCAGTGCGAATGAATGAGCAACAGGGAGGTGCAGGGCCTGGTGCTGTCAGAGCAAATGATGGGAGGATTTGAGCTGGTCTTGGTGAAGCCTTCCTGGAGGAGGTGATGATTACTCTGAGAGTGGAGAGAAAGAAACATGTTCCTTCTGGACAGAGAGGACGGCATGAGGAAGGGCCCCGTGGCAGGAGGGAGCTTAGAATTCCAGGAACTGGGAGAAGGTCTTAGTGGTTGGGAGTCACAGAGTAAGGGGGAAATAGCAAGAAATGAAGCTGAAGCAGTGGGCGGGGCCATACCCCACTGGGCCTTGTGCCAGGTACAAGAATCTCAGCTCACCTGTCCAGCTGCCCACATGTCTAGGATGCACCGGGAAGGCCGTGTGGACATTAGTCTTTTGACTGGTGTTTCCCAGGCCTCCCCTCCACACCCAGCGCCGTCCACCCAACCTGGCTCTCAGGCCGCTGGTGTTCCTACCCCTGGCTTGTTCTCCCAACACCTGCCCGGCACTCATACCTCCAGGGCTTTTTGTCTCCAGCCTCTCCACGTCTCTGCTTCCCACTCCCCGAGTTTGGCCCACTCGCACTTCCCTGTAAGCCACCTTCCACCCAGGTCCTCCGCTGCTTCCCGGATGAAGTGAGTCAAACGACCATCCCGGATGTGAGCCCCATCACCATGGTGATGGTGACTGTCTCTGTCTATCTTCCTCAAAGACTAAAAGTGTCAGCAAGACAGGGCCCTGGTCTGCCTCCTTCCCTGTGGCAGCCCTAGTGCCCCGCACAGAGCGTGCACCAAAAACATAGGTGAAAAAGAGCAGCCCAGGCAGCTGCCTCCCCTCCTCCTCCCCAGACCCCCGCCAAGCGTGCCTGGGACAGAGGAGCCTGCCTTTCCTTCAGACGCAGACAGCCAGACTGAGGAGCGGAGCGGCTGGCAGCCCGGGAGATGGTGAGAAACAGATTCCAGAAGCTTTCTGGCTGTCAGTACTTAACACCCGGAGCTATTTTCAAATGCTAGTCACAGACATTTTGAACCGCATTAGAATAAACAGAATTCGGAATTATCTTCTCAGCAGTACATGAAATAACTGTCTGTCACCCAAAAGGGAAGAAGAGAATGATGAATTTCTAAGGTAAAAATCGTAGAAGGGGAAAAATCCACAGGCGGTTCTGGAATCTTCTGCACACCAAGTGGTTGTCCCTCCCTCTCCAGCCCCAACTCAGGTGCTTTGGGGGAGGGACAGCTATCAGGTCCACTGGGCCCAGGGTGTTGAGCTGGGCTCCTGGAAATGTCTCTGTATGTGCTTGCACCAGCGGGGCAGCAGGTCAGGATAAACGGTGCTGCGGCATCAGGGCAGAGCCTGATAAATGATGCACGAAGGGAAACCCATGCCCAGCACCGAGGGCCCAATCACCGGGCGAGGAGACCACGTGAACTACACAGCGGCCAGCCAGGCTCAGGTCTGTTCACAGGGCTCCCCGCCCCTGCTGAAGCCCCCAGTCAGGACCTCTGTAAACATGACTTCTGTGGAAAGCTTGAAAAGCACCTCAAATGCCTTCCCCTTTTATTCCCCAAGTCTCCTGTCAAAGCTGGGCACCTACCGAATGGCATCTCTGTGCAAGGCCCCTGTGGCCTTGCTCATAGTTACCCCCTCGCCTGTGTCTCCCTTTAGCTCACCCCCACCCAGTGCTACAGTCACATGGGTCTCCATCCAGGTCCTTCAGCAGACGGAGGGCCTGCCCTTCCACACACACACCCCAGGGCCTTTGCACATGCTCCCCCCACCCCCGCTTCTGGAAGGTCCTGTGCTGTCCACCTGGCTGTTCCTTCTCTTCTTCAGGTCTCAGCTTGGGTGTTGCCTCCCCAGAGAGGCCTTTCCTGCCCCCCTGCCCCCGTCAACAAATTAGTCTTCTCTTAATTCCCTTCCTCTGTCCTGTGTGGACACACTTGCAGGCCCCTCGTCGGCGTGTGTCCAGTGCAAAGCATAGTGCCAGGCCCACGGTGGGGACCCAGTAAGAAGTTCCTTGCGTGAAAGAAGAAGGCCCATCCTGCAGGCGTGGATTGAGCACCCAGGGTCGTGCCTGCCCTGACGGCTCCTCTGCAGGATACACTCTGATCCTGGGATATAATCTTCAGGTTCTCTGTCCGTGAGTCTGCCCAAGCCACAGACCAGGCAGTGCCTTGGCGAACAGGAGTACTTGGGCTTTGTTCCTGATCGATTCTGACTGCAAGGGCTGGATCGATGGATGAGAATATGCCTTGTCAGGACCGATAAATACAGACGGATTCCTACCCGATGGAGAGGTGAGGGGCTGTGGCTCTGTGTGGACACCTGTGGGTGGGCAGCCTGCTCCCTTCCCCGCGGCAGTTCCGCCCACTCAGGACACCTGTCCTGCAGGTCCAAACCCGTCCACACCTGCGTCTCCGCATCCTTGGTCCAGTGGGCCTTGCACTCTGATAAGCTCAGTTTCTCCCCACAAATGTTGTGTTGCTCATGGCGATTTGCCTGGATAAGACCGGCAGCTGGACTGGCCATTTGACATGTGTGTTGATGCCGTTAGTGTGTGCACTCAGAGCTAGAGGGGCACCGGTCAGCTGCCTGTGGTGTTCATGTGGTCCTGGAGGAAGCTGTCAGGCGAGTCATGGGCAGCAGATGCTCCGGGCCTGCATTACAGACACCGGGACTTCATCTTTGATCCACAGCACCGTGTGTGCTTTTCTATGTCTAGGAGCTGGGGTACTGGCTCAGGGCGGTCACTCAACAGTCACTTCCTTCCTGCCACGCGCCGGGTACTGTGTGTGTGTGTTGGGGGTACTTTGTGCAGAATCAGGCAGCATATGGCTCCCGTCTTCTCGGAGTTCAGGGTCTGTGGGACAGAGGCCATGAAGACCTTGTACCCTGTGCTGCAGCAGATGAACCCAGCGTGTCCGTGGGAGGGCGAGGTGGGCAGACACTGCAGCTGGACAGCGTGGGGGGTTTCCCCTGCCAGTGTCCTTTTGTGATAGCCACTGTTGAGCTACTGTCAGCCCGCTGTTTTCCTCCATGGTCACCACCATGTTATAAAGAGGAACCAAGCTCTCCTCTCTGAAGGGTGACTCCACACCTTGGGGGCGGGCCTGAGGGGGTGACGTTCCCCCACTGCATGGATGGCGGGCTATTTAGATGACACTTGCCTGCACCCTGAGATGCTCAGAGCACAGCCTCTACGGGTGTTCATTCTTTCATGTTCAAGCTGCTGGGAAAACAGAAATGTCATATAAATCTCCTTCTCTTGGCCCCTCCGAATAATCGCCCCTTCCAGTGAGAATGGTCATTGTGCCTGTTCTCTGAATACCAGACCAGCAAAGGACCCGGGTCCCTGTTTCCAAAGAGAAACAAGAAGCATGTGAAATTCCTCAGCATAAACATATATACAAAGCGGCTGATTCTGTATCACTCTCCAGAGGAGGGAAAACCATGATTTTCATTGGCAGGCTGTGTTTGGAGAAGGACTGGTGTCTCAAAGTTGAAAAAGAATCCACTTGGCTTTGATATTTGGAGGAAGTGTCCAAACCATCACGCGTTTCTGCTTGGTGTTCCGTTCACTGCACCAGCTAGAGTCGACATTAAAGGCCCTGTCTCCCATTTGCCGCGAAAGATGTTTAATTGAAAGGCCCTTCCTCTGGCTTCGGCAGGCCTTATCTCTCAGCACCAGGGTTACACAGGAATTCTGTGGTCAAGAAGGGAGTATGTGTGTAATTAGACCAGGCTGAGAAAGGGTTCGGAAACCTGCAGGAGGAGAACACGGGAGTCCTTGTCCCCTTCATCAAGGTCAGGTTCGTTCAGGATCCATGTGTGCGTGCGGATGTGGCTGCTCTGAGCGCCAGCACCAGCGACTCCTGGCAGAGCTCATGAGCTCAGCTCCCCCACCCATCCCTCACTGCCACCTGCCTAACCTGCAGACCTTCTTCCTCTTCCAGGAACACAGCAGCTCCCTCCTCCCTCTGACCTCAGGACCTTTGCACGTGCTGCTCCCGCTTCCTGGAACGCTCCTCCGCAGCTCTTCACCTGCGTGGTCCCTTCCCACTGTTCTCCTTCTTGCTTCAACTCACCTTTTCTGAGGCCTCCTCTGACCACCTCATTTAAAGTAGCCCGCCTCACACCCTGGCCGGTTCCATTCATCCCCCTCTGGCCAGCTCAGTGTGGCCAGAGCTGTAGCTGTCCCATGTATTGTTTACGTGTTGACCATCTGTGCCCTCCAGTGGAACATACGCTCCAGGAGGGTGAGGACATGCTTTTCTCCTTCCCTGCTGTGCCCCTGGCGCTGTGGTGGGGATTCAGTCAGTATCTGCTGAAGAAATATGTGGATGCATGAATTTTTTTCAGATCCAAAAAGAACACAAAATTCCACACACAACATGAGTTAGGAAAGGAGTTTATTTAAATGCTAAAACGTCGTTGTATTTCAAAAAAGTTGCAAAATCTATACAATTATTGAATATTTTTATTAATTAGTTTTCTGATTATATAATATTTTTCTGCCACATATCTTTTGCCTCTTAATGTGACAAAGATTTTGTGGTACTATTTTCCACAGAGCGAATAGAAAGGTAATTCCATGTGTCTTTTAGTGGGGCTGAGTAAAAGTGTTTTGTTTTATTTCATTTTTTAATTGTGGATAGTTGACTGCACACAACATGCACATTGATACACAGACATACTCACTGTCGTGTGAGTTTTTGTCCTATAGACGCAAGACTTCTGATGAATTCTGTGTTACCCCATCAACAAAATGAATGGTGTGTTGACACTTGCATACATGCAGCATGAATCCTGGGAGAACATGCATTTTGACTGTCTGCTGATGAGAACTGAGTCCTCTCCTTATAGTAACTTCTCTGTGATAAGAAGAATTTTCCACCATCTGTCATCTGGCTCCATGCGTTCTAAGCCTTGTTTCTCCTCCTCTGTCTGCGGGTGTACTTGGGGTGCTGGGCATAGTGGGCATATGTTCATATCACGATGCGTCATCTGGCCCCAGACTCCGGGTGTGGGGAGAGCTGGCATAGGGTGGCGGGGCTGCTCCTGGAAGCATCGCTGCTCCAGGGCGGCCGGCATGGTGGAACTCAGCCTGGCAGTGGCTTTGTACAAAGCTACCACCGAGCCCTAAAGGAATGCGTCCCCAAAGTGCCAAAGCCCTTCAAACCATCCGGCTGGAGGGAAACACGATGGAGGGACTTCAGGGTAGAACAGATGGTGGTTTGAACCAAGTGATGTTGAAATATCTTCCCCTTGCAAGTTCCTCAAAGCCTGTGACCACACGACCACATTGCTGGGGTCCCTTAGTTCTTGGGAGGAGCTCATGTAAGTGAGGGGCTCCACGGTGGGCCGGCCTCCAGTCCTATTCATCTGCAGTCCAGGGAAAAGGGACACCCCCTCCCCGCTCCCCAGCCCCTACCCCAGAGAGCTCCTGCCTCCACGGCTGTGCCTACCCCAGACAAGCCGCATCTGAATCAAGCCCCCATTGTCTCCCCACGGTTACTGTCTAGGCTCCTATAGGCATCTCCAGTTACAACATGATGTGGGAGAGATTTCTTCTCATTGCACGTGGGGAAAACTGGACTTTTAACCCAAACAGGACGTCACCTCACTTGTTGGCTTTGCAGCTGACTCTGTAAGGTCCCTGGCAGGGTGGGCACAGAGAGCCGTCCCAAGCCTGCATTTGGTATTTTCACATAATTTTGAAAAGTAAGCAAATCTCACAGCCCCGGTGGAGGTAAACACGTGTGGCGAGCTGAATCCCTCAGCAGGAAATGGGCAGATGGCGTGAGACGCAGCTCCTGATGCTGTCCCGGGGCGGGGAGAGGAGTCCTCCAAGGGGGAGATGGTGGCAGGGCAGTGGGAAGCGGGGAGAAAGAGCTGTGTGCAGAGGATGCAGCTGTGGCGGAATGCAAGTGTCACTGCCACCGTGCATTTGTGATTATGGCAAGCAGAACATTCTAAACAGTAAGCTAGTCGAGGGAAACCTCCCGCAAAGCCTGGTCAGGAAGAATCACTCCACGGGTTTGATGATTTTTGGAACTGCAGGAGGGAATTGCCGAGAAATACCAATTTATAGAAGAGAAGGCAATGGAGACCTTGTTTTCCAACCAATCCCCAGCTTGCATCTTGGTGACAAATCTTCCGGGGCCAGGGGTGATATATTGTCTGCCAGGCTTTAAACAGTCAGGGAGCAGGGTGGTCCTGAGCAGGGCTCCCTAAACTTCAGACCACATCCAAATTACACAAAATGTCTGAGCAGATGCGGACTGTGCCCAGAGATCCTGACTCAGCAGGTCTGGGGTGCAGCCAGGGATTCTGCATTTCCAACCAGCTCCTAAGTGAGGCGGCTGGTTCTGGAAGTTTGGTAACTTAGAAGGCTGGGGCTGGGCAGACCTCAGGCCTCTGCCTTGACTTCCTGTGCCCAGTGGAGAGCTGTGTGGGTGGCATGCTTTTCAGATACTCAGGAAGCTGATTGTGACTTGTATAGGTTTGGGGGACGGTTTCTATGACCATGGGGGAGTCTTGGTCCCAAGCAGTGTCCTGGGTTGGCTTGGAGGGCTGAGGGCCACCAGGGGACAAGACCCACGTGAAGGAGGTCTCGCTGGCCTGGGCTGCTCAGGGAACCAGCATCCTACAGACACCCTGCCCACCACACTGGGAGCCCAGCCTGCCTCCCATCTTGCTTCCTGGACCTTGCCCCTCCAACCGTATCGAGCTTTGAGGGGCAAGTAGTGAATCAGTTGACATCTTCCCTGAGAGTTCTCGGGTCACAAAAGCTAACTAACCTTCCTCTTGCCTTCCCAACAAAGTAACAGCTGCCAGAGCCAAATCTCCTGGAACAAAACGGGGAGGGGAGAGAAAGCAAGAAGAGCCATCCCTGTTTAAAAAGAAAAGAAAAGATTGGCAGAGGATTTTTAGAATAAAATTCCAAGGGAGGGAGATACGGGAGACACAGCTCCCTGGAACATCTCCCTCAGCTCCGGGATGGTTTCAGTGGCGGCCATGCTCATCCTTGCGGTCTGCTTTTCTCCAGCAGCTGAACACGCAGGGATGTTTGTTCTCTGGGAAATCTGGAGGGGAACTTGATGTGGGAGGTTCTGAGGTTACCCTGAACGTGGAGGTGGGGCCCATTGGCAGCACAGGGATGGGCTCATCTGTGCCCTGTGGACTTGACCATGCAGCTCAAGGTGCGTGGACGTCCTGGACTGACCAACAGAGGATTTGCAGGCCTTCACCTGGGAACTCACTCTGTCAGTGCACAACGCAAGCATGGCGGGATGAATGGCACCCCCTTTGCAATCCTCTCTGAAAAGCCACGTAGTCAAATAGCTAAAGACACAGGCTGTCTGATAGGACACGTTTGCGTGCCAGTGCCGGTTCTGACACTCACTGCCTGTGTGACCTGGCACTGTGTTTCCCAAACTCCACTGAGTCCCACTGTGGGGCGGCCATGATGAATTACCACTCACTGGGCGGCTTAAGACACCAGGAATGTACCGTCTCACAGTTCTGGCTGTTGGAAATCGGAAATGAGGGGTCAGCAGGCCCATCTTCTCTCCGATGGCCCTTGGGAAAAATCCTTCCTTGCCTTGTCCTAGGTTCTGGTGGTTGCTTACAGCCCTTGGAGTTCCTTGGCTCGTAGCTGCATCCCTCCCACCTCTGCCTCCACTTCACCTGGCTTCTCCCTTTTCTATCTTCACATCATCTTTCCTTTGTGTGCCTTGGTGTCCAAATCTCCCTCTTCTTTTTTTTTTTTTAATAAGATATGTGAGGTACATCCTTAACTTTTTTTCTTTTTTTAATTTTATTTATTTATTTATTTATGGCTGTGTTGGGTCTTCGTTTCTGTGCGAGGGCTTTCTCTAGTTGCCTCAAGTGGGGGCCACTCTTCATCACGGTGCGCAGGCCTCTCACTATCGCGGCCTCTCTTGTTGCGGAGCACAGGCTCCAGACGCGCAGGCTCAGTAATTGTGGCTCATGGGCCCAGTTGCTCCATGGCATGTGGGATCCTCCCAGACCAGGGCTCGAACCTGTGTCCCCTGCAATGGCAGGCAGATTCTCAACCACTGCGCCACCAGGGAAGCCCCCAAATCTCCCTCTTCTTGTACGGACACCAATCTTTGGATTAGGGCCTTAATTCCATATGACCTCATCTTACCTTGATTACATCTGCAGAGATTCTATTTCCAAGTGAGGTCACATTCATTCTGGGTTTCTGGGTGGACAAGATGTGTTGGGGACCATATTCAACCCAGTAGAGGTACCTTCCAGGTCTTGTGCATGGCTTGAGGGAGCTGACTGTGTCATCTCCTCCTGATTCTGCAGTGATGGTGAATTTTCGGTCTGACTGAGCCACAGGGTGCCCAGGAAACAGGTACAACATTATTCTGGGGTGTCTATGAGGCTGTTTCCAGAAGAGGTTAGCCTTCGAATCTGAAGACTGAATAAAGCAGATGGTCCCGCTCTATGTGGATGGGCCTCATGCGAGCCTTTGAGGGTCTGAATAAAACAAAAAAGCAGAGGGTGAATTTTCTCTCTCTGCCTGACTGTTTGAGCTGGGACATTGGTCTTCTGCTCTTGGACTGGAACGTACACCTTCGGATCTCCTAGTTCTTAGGCCTTCAGACTCAGGGTAGGATTACAGCCCTGACTTTCCTGGGGCTCCGGCTTAAGTGGCAGTCCTGGGACTTCTCAGCCTCCGTACGCATTGAGCCAATCCCTCATAATAAGTCTCTTAAATAGGATAAATATAAACATATAATAGGATAAATGAGTAGGATATAAATAGGATACACACACACACGTGTGTGTGTGTGTGTGTGTGTGTGTGTGTGTGTGTGTGTGTGTGTATGCTATTGGTCTGTATCTCTGGAGAACCCTAATACATCTGTGTTCAGTGCTATTCCTAGCTTGAAAAAGATGGGAGCGTTTACCCCAGGGAAATCTGCACTCGCTACAAGCTGGGGCTTCTTTAACCCCCAGGGGACCCAGTCGTTAAACATTTGCCAGCATCCCACTGGATGGCTACGGAATCCTGAGCTACTATTTGCTCAACATTTTCTTCTAAAAAATTCACATTAAAAAAACGAAATAAGTTTATTTTACTTTAGACCAGGGATCAGCAAACTATAGTCCATGGAACAAAGCTGGCCTATCACCTGTTCTTCTAAATACTGGGTTTTGTGGGGACACAGCCACAGCCATGCCCATTCACTTACAGGATGTCTACGGATGTTGCAGACTGCAGGCAGAGTTGAGAAGCCACAAAAGCTAAATATTTACTCCACGGCCCTTGGCAGAAAGTTTGCCAACTCCTACTTTAGACAAATGCTTCTCAAATGTTAACGGGCAGATGGATCCCCTGCATCTGGTCCTGGGCCACAACCTTACACCACAAGTGAATGTAAAATCGGCAGTACTGCTGTAAATAGCAGGCGCAGGTCAAGGCAAACTAGACAATATTGCAAAATTCTCGTTAGAATCTGCTGCTGCCAAAGGCTCCGAGTGTGATCTCTCTTTTTGCTCTGAAGACATCAGCAAGTGTCCGAGACGTGTGACAGACATGCTGGCAGCAAAAGGAGACTTTGTCCTGCTTGCAAGAGGAGAGATTAAAAATGCACTAAGACATTATTATTTATTAAGGTGGTAAGGCTATTGGGCTAACAAATGGTTTGGTTTTGTTTTACATTGTTTCCCCAAAATACCACCTCCTTTTCCATATGTCTTGAACATCACTGAGGACCTAGCCTGGCTTTATGCGGAAAGTGGAAAAGCGACCAAAAGTGATTGTTTATCGTCTTTTACTAAGTTCCAGCATTTTAAGCTTTAACACCACAGCTCTTGCATTATTTTAAAACTGTCTGGCATATCTCTAAAACTAATGGTGCGAACCACTGTGTAATAAATTAAAATACCTTCTGCTCTGTCACACTGCAAACAAGTAGCTACTACCAAGTCTTTGAAAAAGTACTTTTGAGATAAAATATGTACTTGTGGATTCTGCAGGTTTTAAAAAAAGTCCTGAATCTTCACAGATTTACTCAGGGGGAGGGGGTGTTTCATGTAAAATGTGTTTTCCTTGACATTTAGAGGTCTTGCAAAGTGGTTTATTATAGATCTTGTGGACATCTTGATATTTAATTAAATTTCAGAAATATATTCTCTGTACTCATAAGAGGAATTTGAAGAATGTATTTATTCACTGTCTATTTGTTATTCTTTTTCTGTTTCTAACACAAAATTATCAGTTGGAAGTAAGTCATCAGAGGCACTTAAAATTTTTCGGGGTCAGAAATCTAATTAACCCCAGCAACTGTGCTTAAAATGTTAAATAATATAAGACAAGTCCTTACAGGAATCTTTGGTAGTATTCAGTCTGGGTGATATATTTACCACAATTTTTTTTGAAACTGACTTTTAATGTCCATTTTCAGCAGGCATGAGGGAATGGAAAGCAGATTGGGAAGCAGGTGCCTTGTGAGGTCTCATCCAACACATCTCAGTAAATTATTGCTACGCGTAAACCGCTGAATTTGTAAACTATTTCATCCCTTTATATTTTTATAGACTGAATTAAGAGTAAGTTCATAGTGAATGGACCGCTTGTCTGAAAGTAGCTCTTTCTCCCCATTTATAGTTGAAATCAGAAAGATGGAACCCAAGTGTGTTCAACCTATGGATTTTGGGGATACATGTATTTTACTACCACCTTATTGGTGGGTTTGCTTAGTGCAATTTAGGCCTTTTGTTGTGTCCTGACAGACTAAGCTGTTCTTGCACGTTCTTGGGAGCTATGTTTTATTTTTCTGTGAGTGGGACTCTAGTTTGCAATAGAACAACTTCTTCCTATAGTCGCTTTCAAAATACCATCAGGAGTCAACCTGCGAGACTGTATGTTTTGCCCCTAACTTAACAGAGCAAGAGCTGATGGAAATGGTCAGAACAGGAACTATTGGAAACTGGGAAGACAATACAGAAGACATGAGTGGCGGTTGCGGGAGACTCCTGGGAGCAGTGAAGTATCAGGAGCAGACAGTGGGAGGGGCCAGGCAGGGGACAGGTGAGAGGAACTGGCCACCTCGCAGGTGGTCAGCTCCTTGCCCATTAAGAACTGGACACTTTAGGGGAGGCAGAAGTGAGAGGGAAGGAGCCTGGGGCAGGCACTGATGTCTAGTGGACAGCCTGGACCAGAAAGGGAGTCAGTTCTGGCTACAGGTGAGGAAGTAGAGGTCAATCCCCAGGGAAAGGGGGGATGGAAAGGGCTGTTTTTGCATGGACATAATTATAGTTAAAATGGCATTCTTTATCTGCAATTCTAATGGCATTGGACTATTATTTGTTTCCTCTGGCTGCTGTAACAAATCACCACAAACTCCGTGGCTTCAAACTACACAAATTTTGTGTCTCGCTGTTCTAGAGGTCAGAAGTCTGAAACAGGCCCCACTGGGCTACAATCAAGGTGTTTTCAGGGCTGTGATCCTTCCAGAGGCTCCAGGGGAGAATCCATTTCCTTACCTTTTCCAGCTCCTAGGGGCCACCCATGTTCCTCGGCTCATGGCACCCTTCACCGCCTTCAAAGCCAACACCAGTGGTCAGTGCTCAGAGCCCCTCTCAAGGTGCCGTCTCTCTGGTTCTTTCCCTTCTGCTTCTGCCTTCTACTTATAAGGACCCTTGTAATTATGCTGAGCACACCCAGATAATCCAGGGTAATCTCTCTGTCTCAAAATCAGTTTGTCTCAAAATCTTCAGTCCATCTGTAACCTTAATCCCTCTTTCCATGTAAAGACACATATTCACAGGTTCTGGGCGTCAGGATGTGCACATATTCGAGAGACTTTTATTCTGCCTATCATAGGCCAGTTCAGAACGAAACTTTGTTATGCAGGAGAAAAGTAACCCGAATTGGTGCCCAGCAGGACACAACCAGAGGCGTGATTGACCCTCGGTTCTGCTGTGTGACACGCCACCTCACAATGTAGTTTTGTTCTGCTCACACAGTCTGGGGTCAGAAATTCATTCAAAGCACATCAGGGCCATCCAGTCTCTGCTCCATGATGTCTGAGGCCTCAGCTGGGAGGATTCAAAAACTGGGAGTGACTCAATGGCTGGGGGCTGGGGTCATCTGAAGGCCTCTCACACATGTGGCTGGCAGCTAGGCTGGCTGTTGCCTGGGACCACGATAGGAATCCTGTCTCTCAGCTGGAGCACCTGCTCGTGGCCTCTCCACGTGGCCTGGGCTTCCTCGCAGTATGGCGGCCTCAGGGTGGTTGAGCTTCTTACATGGCAGTTCAGGGCTCTAAGGGCAAGTGTCCCAGCTGGCGACATGGAATATGCGTGCCTCAGAAGCCACACCGTGGCACTTCTGCCACATTCTGCTGGTTATAAGCAAGTTACAAGCCCCCTCCCCTGCCACCATCTTCAGTTCACAGGAAGGGTGTTAGATTCCATCTCTTAATGGGGGAGTGACGTGAGTGATTGAGATGGGTGTGCAGGATGGGAGAGATGGAGGTGTCCATCCCTGGAACAGCGATCTGCCGCATTCTTCTAGGACCCTCAGCAGGGATGCACTGGATGTTTCTGGCTGAGCTCCATTTTAGGGTTGCCAGATTTAGCAAATAAAAATACAGAAGGTTCACTGAAATCAGAATTTCAGGTAAACAACGAATTTTTAAGTATAATTGTTTCCATGTAATATTTAGGATATACGTATGCTGAAAAATATTTGTTGTTTTTTCTGAACCTCTAATTTAACTGGGTGCCTTGCGTTTTATCTGGCAACGCTACTCAATTCTGAATGCCCATTGTTGGATACTTTGAACGTGACCTCTGGATTCTAGGAGGGTGGGAGGAGCAACCAGGGGGCAGATTTTGAGAGGGAGCCCTTGTGGAGGGGAAGAGACCCAGACCCGAGGGGGTTAAACTTGTTCATTCCTCACCCACGTCTGCACAGGCAACCTGCCCATCCCCCACTTACCACTGCCTGTCAGAACACCCAGCCTCCTGGGAATTAGCGGGAAGTGTGGAACCCATTCTTCTGATGAGCTTTCAGTTAGCCTGCGTCTAATGTTCAAATGCTCATGAATAAATGATTAACTAGGATCAGAAACAAAATCAAAGACCTCACCGCTAATAAACAGGAGGGTTTGAGAGATTACCTCATTGTCACTTCCATCATCCTTCCCGTCGTCGCCTCCTCATGGCGGGAGCACAAGGAGAACAGCCAGCGGCTACTGAATGTGCTCTCTGCTGGACACCATCCTGGGTTCTCTTCTCTCTTGGCAAACCTACTGGCTACTTGCTATGAGTATCTGAACCGTGCAAATCAAGACACTGGTGGCCAGCCAGGGGTCGCACAGCTGGAAAGCTGCAGGGCCAGGAGGACCCAGCCCGGGCTCGCTCCTGGCCTGGAATTCAGTTCCTCTGTTCCACTCATGGTTGCTCCATTTCTTCAAGAGCAAATGTCCTTTTTTCAGAGGACAGGAAAACGAGCTTGTGTACAATAGCTTGTGGTTAATATATCCCTTTGTGGATTGAATATTGTTTCCCAAAATGACATGTCTAAGTCCTAACCCTGGGACTTGTGAAAGTGACCTTATTTGGAAATAGGGTCTTTGCAGATGTAATTAAATGAAGAATCTTGCGATGAGATCATCCTGAGTTTAAGGTGGGCCCTAAGTCCAATGACTGGTGTCCTTAGAAGAGAAGAGAGAGGGAGACTTGAGACACAGACACAGGAGGGAAGACGGCCGTGTGAAGACAGAGGCAGAGGTTGGAGTGATGCTTCTACGAGCCAAGGATGCCAGGACTACAGGCAGCCACCAGCAACTAGGAAAGAGCCGAGGAATGGGTTCCCCCTCAGAGCCTCCAGAGGGAAACATCCCTACTGACACCGTGATCTTGCACTTCTGGACCGCAGAGCAGTGAGACAATGAATTTCTGCTGTCCCAGGCCACTTCGCCCATGGTGGTTCGTTACAGCAGCCACGGGAAAGGAATGCAGCCGTGACCTGAGCGCTGAGATCGTCTGTTTCTGCGCCCTGTCAGTAGCTCGGCTGCCCCGTCTCATACCCGTGAGCCCCCAAAAGAGGCCACCACGTTGCTTTTCGTCACACCAAGCACAAGACTGTGGTCTCTCCTGTTTGTATGTGAGCCACAGACGGTGACTTGTGATTCTGAACCTGCCTTGGCCTGCCTGCGTGGCACTGGATAAAGACAAATCATGTCAGCCAAACCCCCGCCGGGGTCTTCACAGGGAAATTTAGAGTAATGTGGAGCCTGTGTGCTTTTCTTAGTCAAAGAATCAAAGTTACGGCTTTCATACCTTGAACTACTAAAGCACTTAAATCAGCTCCGAGAGCGAACCGGCCAGCCGCGTATGCGTGTGGTCCCTTGACGAGGACGCAAGAGGCTCGCTGAGTGTAAATCAAAACCCAGCACCTCTGGCTGTAAGGCAAACTTTTAAACGTACTGCAGTTCCTACCTTCCTGTGTGCAGACACCCCTAGGGAAGGGTCAGAGGCAGAAGTGAAGTTCTCTGGTTTGCTCATCTCTTAGGGCAAATTCTGTGGAGTCACCTCCAGCCCTCGCCATGGCTCAGATGCCGTGAAAATAACCCTTGTTATGTATCAACCAGCCAGTTCCCAGCTGTTCTTCCCTCTGCTTGCTGGTGAGAAGCAGGCCTCTGACTGTGGGGCTGTGCTCGCTCCCTGTAACACGGCTTTCTGCAGAGCCGGCTGGACTCTCCTTTTCCCCTGAACTTCACAAAGTGCCGGCTTCACCCTGGAACCCCAAGCAGTTGCCCTGTGAAGACATCAAGGCCCCGGGAGAGGATGTAAATGATGTGCTTGAGAGTGGCTTTGAAGACCTCAAACAGGGCGAGAGCCAGCTCGGCACGGAGCTGGCAGAGAGGAGGAGTTTAATTTGCAAATGTGACAACGGAGGAAGGAACGCTGCCAGACCAGGGCACCGATGACATAAAAACACGTTGTTCCCTCCATCGCCTCCACCTCGAGGAAGCCATAGTTCTTTAAGGTGGACACTCTATAAGTGAAATCCATGGGGTTTGGGAAACGAGTTGAAACCACTCCAGAATGCAAGGCACATTTTTTGCGATGCCCGAATGGGCTCATGAGCTTCCCAGAGCCAGGCACAGTTGGGAGGCCTTGGGCTTTGATCTTTGGGCTTGGCTTTCTTTCTGTCTGCTCCCTGGCCTTGAGCACAGTGCCCTGTGGACAGCGAGGAGATGAGCCCAAGACCCTCTGCTGTGCTGTCGCCGGTTTGTAACCTGAGCAAGTCCCAATCCATTCCAAGCCCCCGTTCCCATCAGTAAAGCGCGGGGGAGGGTCTCTCCTTACCAGCCTCCGGGGGAGCTTGGAAGATCCAATAAGGGCACGAATGCCGAGATCGTAGGGTTGACTGATGGGGGTTGCCCGCTACGTGCCAGGCAGGTGCTAAGTGCATTGCATACAGAGCACGGGTTGGCTACCCGTTTTATGTAGAAGGGTACGGAGGCCTAGAGAGGTGAAGGAACCCATCCAAGGCCATGAGGCAAAGTGAGAAGCTAGGATTCCAACCCACATCAAAGCTATTGCTCTAAATTATTCCTCTACAGGCCTCCTTTTTGTAAAGGACCAGACAGTAAATATTTTCGGCTTGGCCAAAAAGATGGGCCGTGAGGTCTCTGTTGTATCAACTCAACTCTGCCATTATGGCACAAAGCCAGCCATAGATAATACGTAAACAGAGGGTAAGGCTGTGTGCCAGTAAAGCTTATTTACAAAAACAGGCAGGGGACGGGGAGAAACTGCTTACTGGTACAGGGTTTTTGCTTTGGAGTGACAGAAATGTTTGGAACCAGAGTGGTGGTCGCGCAACCTGCGGATTGTCTAAATGCCACAGAATTGTTCATTTTCAGACGGTTAATTTTATGTTAGGTAACTTTCACGTCAATAAATTCTTTTTTCAAATTTAGGTGATGACCAGCTTGGACCACGGGCCATAGTTTACTGACCCCTGCAAACTGTTCCTGGTCCCTGTTCCTAGTTAAATGAGGATGTTTGAGAGGAGTTAGGAATCAAGTCTTTTTCAGCTGCCAGCCCCTTACACTGACTGGACCCGTTCAGAGTAGGGACCTGACTCAGGCAGGCGAGACCGCCAGCATGGGCGTTGAGGTTCGGAGCATCTTGGCTCTGTCAGGTACCAGCTGAGTCAACACAGGCAGATTGTTCAGTCTCCCTGGCCTCAGTTTGCTCACCCTACAGGATGGGGGTGATGAGGAGTTATGAGGATGGGCTGAGTTAATGCATGTGCTTGACGAGAGTCTACGGGTTGGCGCTGGCTACAGTAGTGTTTTAATTTTGATGGATGAGGAACTTTTCTTTACCCACCAGCTACTGCTCGCTAATAAGCAGGAGCTCAACAGGCAGCCCTGTCCCTCCCCCACCACCCAGCTTTACTGAGATATGATAGATGGATAACACTGTGTACATTTAAGGTGTATAGTGTGGAAATTGGATATACGTGTATATTGTGAAATGACTATCATGATAAGGTTAGTTAACACATCCATCACTTCACATGCTTCCTTTTTTGTGGTGAGAACATTTAAGATGTACTCTGTTAGCACCTCTTAAGTATACAGTGCAGTATTGTTAAGTATAGTCACCATGCTGTACATTAAATCCCCAGAACTTACTCATCTAATAATTGAAGTTTATACTGTTTGACCAAAATCTCCCCATTTTCCCAGCATCTGGCAACCTATTCTTTGTTTCTGAGTTTGCCTTTTTTAGTTTCCATATATAAGTGAGGTCATACAGCATTTTCTTTTTTCTGTCTGACTTGTTTAACTTAGCACAAATGCCCTCAGGGTTCATCCATATTGTCACAAATGGCAGAATTTCCTTCTTTTTTTCAAGTAAATAAATTATTTATGTTTGGCTGCGTTGGGTCTTCATTGCTGCGCGCGGGCTTTCTCTAGTTGTGGTGAGCGGGGGCTACTCTTCATTGCGGTGCGGGGGTTTCTCATTGCTTTGGCTTCTCTTGTTGTGGAGCACGGGCTCTAGGTGCGCGGGCTTCAGTAGTTGTGGCTTGCAGGCTCTAGGGCGCAGGCTTAGTAGTTGTGGCACAGGGGCTTAGTTGCTTCGCGGCATGTGGAATCTTACCGGACCAGGGCTCGAACTCGTATCCCCTGCACTGGCAGGCAGATTTTTAACCACTGCACCACCACGGAAGTCCCTTCCTTCTTTTTTATGGCTGAATATATTCCATTATATATATCTCACATTTTCTTCATTCATTCATCTGTCGACAGACACTTAGGTTGTTTCCACGTCTTGGCTGTTGTGAATAATGCTGCAGTGAACACAGGCGTTCCGATATCTTTTCCAGATAGCAATTTCATTTTCTTTTGATATATACCCAGAAATGGAATTGCTGGATCAGATGGAAATACTATTTTTAATTTTTGAGGGACCTTCATACTGTTTTCTATAATGGCTGTGCCAACTTTCATTCCCAAAAACAATGTGCCTTGGCTTCCCATTTCTCTGCATCCTCACTGACACTTGTTGTCTCTTATCTGTTTGATGATGGTTCTTCTAACAGGTGTGAGGTGATATCTTATTGTGGTTTTGATTTGCATTTTCCTGATGATTAGTGATGTTGAGCAGCTTTTCATGTACCTGTTGGCCATTTGTATACCTTCGGGAAAATATCTATTTAGGTCCTTCACCAATTTTTGACTATATTATTTGTTTTTGTTTGTTTGTTTTTTGTTTTTGCTATTGTGTTGTAGGAATTTCATCTATATTTTGGATATTAACCCCTTATTGAATATATGGTTTGCAAATATTATCTCCCATTCCATAGGTTGCATTTTCATTTTGTTGATCATTTCTATTGCTGTGCAGAAGTTTTTTAGTTTGATGTAGTGCCACTTATTTAATTTTGCTTTTGTTGCTTGTGCTTTTGTTGTCATATCTAAAAAAAATATTGCCAAGACTGATGCCAAGGAGCTTTTTTTCCAATGCTTTCTTCTAAAAATTTTATAGTTTCAGGTCTTGTATTTAAATCTTTATAATGCATCTCTGGTTACTTTTTGTGAGTGGTGTGAGACGGGGTCTAATTTTATTCTTTTGCATGTGAATATCCAGCTTTCCCAGCACCATTTATTGAAGAGACTGTCTTTTCCCCATTGAGTATTCTTGGCTCTCTTGTCAAACACTAGGTGATTGTATATGCATGGGTTTATTTCTGGGCTCTCAATTCTGTTCCATTGGTCCTTGTGTCTGGTTTTGTTTTGTTTTGTTGCCAGTGCCATACTGTTTTGATTACTATAGCTTTGCAACAAGTGTGATGCTTCCAGATTTTTTTCTTCTTTCTCCAGATTTCTTTGGCTATTTGTGGTCTTTTGTGGTTCCATACAATTTTAGGATTTTTAAAAATATTTTTGTGAAAAATGCTATTGGAATTTTGATAGGGATTGCAATATATCTATCAATAACTTTAGATAGTATGGCCACTTAAACAAGATTAATTCTTCTGATTTATAAAAATGAGATATCTTTCCATTTATTTATGTCTTTTTTCAATTTCTTTCATCAGTATCTTATAGTTTTCACTGTACATGTTTTCACTTCCTTGGTTAAATTTATTCCTAAGTATTTTGTTGTATTTGACCTTATTGTAAATGGGCTTTCTTTTTTTCTTTCTTTTTCAGATAGTTTGTTGTTAGTGTATATAAATGCAACCGACTTTTGTATGTTGACTTTGTATACTGCAGCTTTACTGAATTTATTAGTTCCAACAGTTTGTGTGTGTGTATGTGTGTGTAGTCTTTAAGGTTTTCTATATATAAGATCATGTCATCTGCATAAACAAATTAGCTTCTTTTATGTCTGATTTACATGCCTTTTATTTCTTTTTCTTGCCTAATTGCACTGGCTAGAACTTTCAGTACTGTGTTGAATAGAAGGGGTGATAGTGGGCACTCTTATTCCTGATCTTAGAGAAAGAGCTTCCATTTTTTCACCATTGAGTATGATGTTAGGTGTGTGTTTTTCATTTATGACCTTTATTATATTGAGGTACATTCCTTCTATACCTAATGTGTTGAGAGCTTTTATCGTAAACGAATGTTGAATTTTGTCACTTGCTTTATCTGTATCTATTGAGATAATCATATGGTCTTTATTCTATCACCTTTATCAATTTGCATATGTTGAACCATCCTTGCATCCTAGGGCTAAATCCCACTTTATCTTGGTGTATGGCTGAGAGGGACTAGAACCAGGTTATTGGCTACTTCAGGTTCCACAGATGAGACTGAGGTCTGTGGGCCTTTTACTCAATGCACAGGTGGTTGTCCTTTGGCATATGGTTCAGAAGACAGAGCCAAGGACTAACAGGGCTGTAGCTGAGACCTCAGGGAAATAGAGCTGTTTCTGGGTCTGAAGTCCAGACCACAGTCAGAGAGTCAGCTGCCTGGGTGCGGGCCTGCATTCTCAAAACAGCTCTTGGACTGCATGGGGTTTCATAATCTCCTACCTGGAAACCAAAGCGCCCAGAAAGGCACCTTTGTCCACTGATAAATGCCATATTATTGTTGCTGAGAGGACAGATATGAGTAGGGGAACTTCTATTCCGCCATCTTACTGATGTCACTTTCCCAGGCCTGGTTTTTAAGAGGCAGTGCAATCAAGACCTTGGTTAGCATCATAATTAGGACAGTTTAGAGGCAGCTCCAAACAGATGTGGTTTCTTCTCAGGATTCAGGAGGCTTTGTGAGCAAAGACTGGACTTGATAACTTGCATTTATCATGAGTTTAACACAAATGGCTCCAACTTCTCCATTCTTTGGTATCTATCAGAGTTCAGGAAGGATACAGACCACAAACTGAGAGAGCAGGAGAATGTAATAAAGAGATAATGTCCCGACAGTAGCATGTTGAGAAAATCCTAGGTTGATAATAGTGGGGGAACTGTTTCCATCGCAGGACCTGAAGGAGCAAGAGCAGGGTGCAGTTACAGAACCCTAGAGAGGAGAATCATATGGAACTACTGCTGTACAGAGCGGTCACCTGACAAAAATAGTGGCTTCAGGAGAAGGATGCAGCCAACTTGCAACAATGGAACAGAGAGGGAACCAGAAGAATAAATAACTTGGCCATTCTTCATTCTCAGATGGGCTCTCCCTTATGGGACCAAAGCTGACCATCAGCCCCTCTAAGCTTATGCCATCGCTACAGCAACCAGCTCAGCCAACATCTGATGGTTTCAGGGAAAGTCCTAGGGAAGGTTCTGATTGGCCAGGATTGAGTCATCACTGTTGCACTGGGATAAAGCATTCTGATTGGCTAAGTCTGATTTGCAAAGGGGTTCAGACAGGAAAGAGAAGTTCTGATACCAGGAGAATGAAGGCAGAGAAGAGAGCATGTGAATTCTATCCGGTGATGTCCACTCTACTTGTTCTTCTCAGAACAATGCTCTGGACTTCCACAGATCATTAGCACTTTGCAATTACCTTCTCCAGAAGGCTGCTTATCTCCCTGTGTCTCTTTATCCTAAATGTAGATTGAGCTCCTCCCCTAATTCCTCAAAATGGGATTAAAATCAGACTGTTTTTTAATTGGAGTATAGTTGATTTAAAATCGGACTATTTTAACATTTACCAAAACTTCAGTGAAAGCTTGAAGGAACAGGATGAAGCTGAACAAAGTTTATGATTTTAAGTCAAGTTCCACCATTGGGTCCCCACTAGACGTGCTTCTCTTTAACCCTTAACCTGACACCATGTATTTGCAGCCAGTCCGCCAGTCACAAGACCCCACCTCCCACCTGCCATCAATGGAAGTATTTTGGAACCAACAGAAGGAAAAACATCCCCCCTCCCTCCACCACACACACACACACACACACACACACACACACACGCACACACGCACACACACACACACACACACACACACGATTCCAGGCTCATCTGCCAGGACACACCATCAACTCAGAGGTGAATTCTGTCCAGAATGATGATAGCCCTCACATTGTCACGCAGGGCAATTTCACTTCTTGTTGAGAATCTCTCCATTCCCAAAGAGGATTTTTGGCTTCTTCTTTGCAAAATCAAACGGCTTATTGAAATGCTTTGTTTTACTGAAATAAAAGAGCAGTCTTCCCTTCCAAAGATGGTTCAGAAACTTGCTAAGGGCTTTAAAATAGCAGCATGTTTCCACTCCCACCCATCAAGTATTCAAAAATATGGGGGTCTAGACTCAGAGTATCCAGTTTTCACAAAGATAAATTAAAATTAAAATGCATTATTGCAAAAAGCTTATTTCCTCCTGGGAAAAATTGACCTGACATGTATCAAGGGGGAACATTCTAGAAAGACAACTCAATTTTCCCCATCCAGAGAGAATCCTAGCTGGGCCTCAGGGGCCCACAGGTCAGGAGCTCTGTCTGTTTGGGAAAATGCATTCTCTCTTCTTCCACCTACGTCTGGTGCTATATTATAATCAATCCCTCCTGGGTCCTGTTCTCACTTTTTCTAATTAAAAAAAAAAGAGGTTTTTAATAGATGAGCTCTCTCTGCACCCCCAGCGAAGTCTTTGCAGTTTCCATAATCACAGAGGTAGGAGATCAGAGCAACAGAGGAGGTTTCGTGCTGAGGTTTTGCATGTATCCCTAGTAGCGGGGGACATTTTGCCCAGCAGAGATTTAATTGGTACCTTTGCATTCTGAAGATAATGCTACTCCATTATCTGCTATTGTTATAAACATTTTATGATTTTTAGAGAAAACCCTTTTTTTTTTTTTTTTTAATGCATCTCTGCTCACATTGCCTCATTGTCGCTTTTATTTGGGGAATGTTTACGACTTCTTCTGGCCCCGCTCCTTTTCAGTGAAGAAACCGATTGAGATCAATCTGGGCGTTAAGTATTGATCCAAGAGGCAGGGCGATCCATGGTGGAGCCTGGCCACAGCTGCTGTCTCTGTGCTGTGTCTCCTGGGCTCCTGGTTTATCCCCTGGGACGTCAGGACCCCAACCTGAACCCCTGGAAGCTGGGACAGCTGCAGAGTGTCAGATTCTCCCTGGATCTGCCGGATGCACCACGAGGCCGCTGCTGTGGTGGGGCCGCTGCTTTCAGCAGGGACGTGCGTGCCTTGAACTGTTCTTTCCGAAGCTTGTTTCTCCTGGGAGCGCTGCACACTCTCTTCACAATCATAGGTGTCAGAAGACAGCGAGGCAGAGCTAAAGAACTCACTGCTGACTTGCAGGAAGCGGCCGTGGAAACAAGGAGGGGGACTCTTTGTTGAAAGCTGTTGATTGTTTCTGCTCACGTGGCTGAGCTTAGGGTCCATGGGGCCGCTGAGCGCGAGGTGGAGACGGATTCTAAGGTAATCACGATCCAGCAAAACTATCCCCGTCATGGTTTTCACGGCAGGCTGCTGTTTTCAGAGCACAACAGTTTGAAGGCACTGAGAAAGAAAAATCCGCAGACACGCAAGATTTTCCATGTGATCTCAGAGGAATCTTTGAAAGCTTGCGTTCAGAGATTCAGAACTCCTGGTCTCTCACATCTGCTGAGAACATGCTCATTCATTCATTCATTCATTCATTCAATAAACATTGATTTGAGAGTTTATATGGTAACAGGCTATAGTGATGCCCAGGTGAATAAAATAGACATAGTTCCTATCCTTTGGGGGCTTACAGTTGTTTCAGAATTTCCAGAAGGTAAGCAAATAAATGAGCAAATAGAATTACAGATTGTGCAAGTGCTATAAATTAACCCAAATTGTCAGTAATAGAGGTGAACTGTCACGTGTATGTGGTCATCCACTAGAAAGCTGGTCAAGGAAGACCTCTGTGGGGACCTGGCACTTAAGCCTTGTAGGCAAAGTGCTGGAGAGTGTGTTCCAGGCAGGGGTAGGCCATGTGCAAAGGTCCCGAGGTCAGGAGGTACTCAACCCAGCACAGAATGGAGGCCATCATGATTCAGGAATAGGGAACCAGGGGGAGGGGGAGATAAACAGGACCATCCTGCAGATGTAGTAGGAGAGGTAGGAGTTTGGACTTTTTTTCTAAGTTTAATAGGAAGTTAAAGCACAATTTAGGTTTAAATTCCTCATCAGCTGCAGTAAAGAGAGTGTGCTGGAAGGGGCAGGAATTGGAGAGGGAGATGGCTAACTAGCACGGTGGTCCACGTGAGAGATGATGACAGCTTGAATTCAGGTGGTCGTGTTGGGGTGTAAGGGGGTGCTGATAAGCCAGCTCTCTGAAAAGAAAACAGACCCGAGGGTTAGGGTTTGCCAGTTTCCGTGGTGTAAATTCTCCCACCACTGGCTGGTTCCAAGCCACCCCTGTGAGCGGCAGGGAGCTGAGAAGTGATGAGTCAGTCAGCTGCAGTCCTGTTGGAGGAGGACCTTGGTTTGTGAGGCTGGATGGAAGGGGGCACGAGGGAGAGGGGGGCATGAACAGTCTCCCACTTATTGGTTTGGGTGGTGGAGAGGCTGGCAGAGCCGTAGACGGAGACAGGAAGAGAATGGAAGGGGCACAGATTTGCGGGTGGGGCGGTGCCGTGAGAACAGAGCTCACCTGAAGCCCCTCCCCTTCCTCATCCTCATGCACTGGTATCAGTTCTGCATGATTTGTCCCCTCCGGTAAACACATGGCCCTGCTCTGCTAGCATCTGCCCAGCTAGTTCTGCAGGGACCTGTGCAGTAAGTTATGGGAACAAGAGATGGGCTGGAAATCCAGAGATCAGGAAACCAAGGCTTAAGGATGTTAAGCGTGAGGTTATGTGGTTGGAGAATGGGTCAGACCCAGGCCTTCTGACCCGAGAGGGTGAGCCCTCTTCTCTGCGCCCGGTTGCTGGATTTGTTGATTGTTAAAAATCTATTAAAAACAAAACATAAAAACTAAATACTCTTTTCTTATTTTTTTCTCTGCCCCTGTTTTCCCCGGATTACTATGCACAAGGAGAAGTAGCCCGCACTGAAAAATGGGTAGTTAAATATTCCCTCTCTAGTGAAGCGGAGGGGTGAGATCCTCAGCATAGCCTGCCACCCACAGCAAAGGCAGCACCAGGTGTGTTCATTTGGATGTTACATGGCTGCTGGGCTTTGAGCTGTGTCTGTGCTGAGCCCTGCTGAGATCAAAGGCTCAATCTGGGAGCTTTCTGCTGCTTTCCTGGATGTCTCCCCCCATCTCCAGGCGCCCTGAGCACAGCTTGGGAGCGACTGTCAAAGCTGGCGGATGATGTTTATATCAGGATGCTGTGTGTGCTTGTTTATTTAACGCCTGATGGTGGCTGCAGCCTGCCCACTAGGCGGGGTTAACAACACGCAGGATGTTAAGGAGTTTGCAGGAGGCTCTTGTTCTCACATCTTCATCCTTTAATCCAGGGTCCACATCCAGGTAAAGCTGTGAAGGTGAAGAAGGAGAGTGAGCTCTGGGGTCCAACAGATGTGAGTTTGAATCCTCTCTCAGGCTTCATTGCCTGTGAGGTTGGGGCACGTGTCCTAAACTCTCTGAGCCTCAGTACCCACTTGTAAAGTGAGAGTAATCTTAAGTCCCACCTCTCGGAGCTGTTCTGAAATTACGTGTCCAGGTTCAGGCACGATAATGACGGTCGTCACCATCGTCATCATCTTCATATTCCTGATCTGAGTCCAAAAGCTCATGCGCCGTTCACTCACCCCCCAGCAGAGTACACGGTGCCCCTAAGTGGCCTCCAAGGGTTTTGGGTGTGACCGGGGCACCAGCTCAAGCCCCGGCTCCTGGAGACCCTGCGGTTTCTGCACAACCTGGGAGCATCCGTCCTCAGCGCTTCCTTTCCTGAGCTCACTTGCTCTTTGCTCTGACCAAACTATGACATGACGTCTGGCTCTTTTTCTCTGGTTCACACCCACCAACACATGCACCCCACTCACAGAGGGTCTGTGTGTCTAGGGGCTGGAGGGCTTTTCCATGACGGCATCTACATTTGTGTCCCACCATCAAATCTCCTGCGTCTCTATCCTGAGAAGCCTTGAGCTCCTTCAGCGGTGGCTCCTGTGCGTTCACTCCTCCTCCTCCTCCTCTGGCTCCCCTCTCTGCTCGCCCCAGCTTCAGGGCTTTCCCACGTGGAAATCTGACACCTCTAGGAAGACATGGTGATTCCAGGGCAAGAGCAGGAAGGCTCTGCTCCCGCCCCTTCATCCTTAAGTCTGAGGATCTTTGATACAATATCTCAAAAAAAAAAAAAAAATAATCACCCTGAGAAATTCCCTTACCCACCTCTCTATCCTCTCCCTGATGGCCCCAGTCCGTCCCACAGATAATTTGAAACGTTTAAAGGATGAAAAACAGAGATGTTAGGAGTCCATTTGAAAGCATTGCATTAAAAGGGCTGTTTTCTACATAGCACCATTATGTCCCGGCTGAGAAGGGCTCCTGTTCTAGATGTTGAATCCATAAAACTATGAAATCCTTTCCTACAAGGACCTCACTGACATGCAGAAATCAAGAACTGGTTCCCACATTAAGAGTTAAGAGGAAAAGGTAGTATTAATTTTCCGGTTTTAGCCATGAAATTTGCAGTTGTACGCTTATGAGAGGTATTATTTTAACCTTTATATTTCTCTTTACATTACTTTCTGGAGACAAAATTAAAAGTTAAAAAATTGATACCTGACTTCAAAAGCTCAGCAGGCTAAAGGGTATGAGCCAGGAACAAAAATAAGAAGAAATGGTGGCCTTTGAAGACTTTGGGAATAGAAATATATCGAGAAGTGCTTGAATTGTCCATAAAGATAAATGTCGGAGAAATTGCCTATAAAGATAAATGGTGGGGAAAGAGAAAATAAGATTTGAGGACTTTGGAATGAGTCCGTGTAATTAAAATAACATAAAACATCTGAAGAGGTTTCCAGAAATTAATCAAAACAGTGGACAATAATGTATATCTGTCAGCTAACCTACACTTCTTTTCTGTTTACAAACGGTGAGGTTTTGTTTTGTTTCTCCAAGACTAATGAGACACTTGGCGTTAGCTCGTCTTCCCTGCTGTGGTCGGACCTCTCCTGTGCTGACTTGCCCTCAGGGGGTCCCGGGGGTTTATCAGTCACAGGCTTGTGAAGGACAGTCCTGTTTGGCTCTCAGTGCCACTCCATTTCCAAAAAGCCCGAAGATGGAGGGTGAGACAGTTAACCCAAGGATCCTGTGCGTCCCTTTCCTGATTATAAGAACAGTCTCTGTAAATGAGCCACAAGTATAAAAAATATAGACCAGGTAATTATTGCATTGGGAGAAAGTATATCCATCAAGTCAAAATACAGTAGTAGATCAAATGAAAGAAAATGATAATAACAATAATAGTGAAATTGCTAGCATTTATTGAGTACTTACAATGTGTCAGGCACTTAAGCTATTTCTTTTATTTTGTACAATGACCACTTTAAGTAGATATTATTATTATTATTCCCACTGTATACACGAGAAAATGGAGACCTGGAAAGGTTAGTGGGGTCCCAGGGACAATGCAACTGGAGTGCTAGAATCGGGCAGTTGATGCCATGGTGCCTGGCACACGGTGTGTTCGTAAAGGTGGACCCTGATCTCCTCCCTTACCAGCCACCAGTTTTATTGAGAGTAACCTTTAAGAATCATTCACTTGTTTATTTTCACCCATCACTTTCCAAAAGGGACTTAGAGTTTTGTTGAAGGGCATCCAAGGGACCTGGCCAAGGTCTCCTGAAGGTTGCTTGGCCTCTGGCCTTCAGTCAAGGCCAAAATGAAGATGCTTCAGCTTCTTCCAGGCTTCTCTTTGTCCATCTAAATAATAAATACTTGTGTCTCTTTATTTTGATAAATCTCCCCTTTGCTATAAAGTGTCTCAGTGCCTCTCAAGTGATGAATTCTTCAAAAATCCCTTGAAACTTTGCCTCTTGTTGCTGCAGCTTCAACCCGTTTCCCCGGCTCACGTCTGTTTTCCTTAAAACACAGCACCCCAGTGAGTCACCAGAGCAAGTGTGGGTGCTTGCTTCCAGAGGTGCTCCATCCCCCCCGGGCCCTGGGCTCCTGTCCCGGCTGCCCTGAGCCTCTCCAGGCTGGGCCCCGCCGGTGTCTTGACCTCGTCAGCCACGCCCTTGTGCCCACCCTGCCTTGGGACCTGGACACTGCACAGCCACTTTGGCTCCACTTCACTGTTCATCAGTAGCGTTTTCCTCCTCTTGCCTCATTTCAGCCCAACTCTTTCTCATGCAGCCAGGCCAGCGTTTGTCTCCATCTCCCAGGACCTTTCTTAGCTGGTACCTGAGACTTTCAACCCTAAGAGCAGGATCTGCTCAGTCAGAAAATACAGCTTGGGATCCAGGGAACTTTCTACATTAGAAGAAGAAGTAGACAGACAAGAAGATGCCTTTACTTTGACAAAAAAAAAAAAAAACAACCTGACAGATCCTTTAAATTGCCCACGTCTACAAACAAAAATGGTTCCTAAATAGAAATGAGAATTGACTTAGAGCAGAGAAGCTCTTCCACTGCCTCCTGTCATTAATACATGAACACATAGGTTCAGCTCCAAATACCTTTTTGAAAATACAAAACAAACAAACAAGAAAACCCTCCACAGACATGCACCTCTCTGTGCTTCATTTTTTGGCTAAGAACATGATGGAAAGGTATTCTCAGGCTCTGCAGTCCTTCTTTGGAATCGTTTGAGCAATTCTGTTGTCATGAGCTTGTGAAAGGCTTCAGTTCTTTCATGCTGTAGACCATTTGGGTTAAGATAGAACCTTTTCTCCTGTCCTGTGCACCCTGGAGGTCTGGACATTCTACCTGAGGATCTCACACACACACACACACACACGCTCAAACATACACACGCGTGCTGGTGTGCACGTGTATCAGGATGACCAACTCATGCCCATTTGCCCAACTTATTCAGTTTTAGCTCTGGAAGTCTTGTGTCCTGGGACACAGTCCGGGCAAATGAGGACCACTGGTCACCTGTTGTATATGCGTGTAGAACGGACAGGCTTCTTTTCTCCCCCTTCCGGAGGCTGGCACCTCCAAGTCTACGATGCTGGAAGGTGAAATGTGAGGCTGAGAAGGAGGCAGAGGCTCCATGAGTATAGCAGGGAAGGGGAAGAACATGGGATCCCAGGGTCTTTTACTTGTTTTGCCCTGAAGCCTCATCACCAGGGGCCCCTTGGGTTCTGAAGTCACTGGCTTTCTGACCCCCACCCAGTAGCAGAACCAGAGGCAGGGAGGTAAGATGGGGAATCAGCCAAGTGGGATTGACTGACTTGAGATTGAGAAGGAGGCTGTTTTATTTCCGTTCTGAATCTCATGGAATATATCTACTTCTATCTTAATTAAAAAATAAGAAGAGACAATAAAATCCGTTATTATAGATTGGATGGGTAAAACAATTGCCTTGACAGTAATCTAGGAACTTAATTAGAGCCAGACATGCCCGTGTAATACACATACTCAGGAAGGAAGGGTTGAAGAGGTCCAATAAATCATTGTTTTTAAAAACAGAAGAAGCCTTTGTATTCGTCCAGTTACAGCTGATGAGGCAGTGAAGAAGCTCTAAGCGGGCTGGGTGCCATGCGTCGCGGGCTTTAACGTGCGGGCGTCGCGTTACAATGGGACGCTGTCTGGGAAAGAGCTGAACTCTGTGATTATTTGTCTGGAATGGGAAGCCATCACTCAGGGTGGAAGCTGGTTAGTGAAGATCCTTCAGGCCAGCTGCACGGTCCTGCCGATCTTTGTCTACAGGACAAGAGGCAGACGGAGGCCGGCCAGAAGCAGCTGCAGCCCCAGCTGCGCGGACTCCCTGGCGGGCAGGCTCCGGGAGCTCGGCCAGCCCAGCCAGACCCGCTGCCCTTCCTCTAGGCTTGGGAGGGCTCGGGGCAGCCTTCCGGGGCCTACGGCCCTGGGGAGGGGCGCAGGTGCCCGCCTGGCTCTCCCAGCCTTTCTGCTCTGGCTCCTCCTTCAAGTGCCAGCTCCTCAGAGAGGCCTCCTGCCTGTGCACTAAGAACCTTCCACCACCACGCTCCTCTCACCACCGACCCAGTTACCGGTTTAGTCTTCCTCAGAGCATTTATCCCCATTGGAAATTGTCCTATCGAATGGGTTCCTTACACATCGCCCGTCTCCCCAGTGGGATGCAAACTCCAAGAAGGGGAGGGCAGGCTCAGATTTACCGCAGCTCTGCCTCTGGACCCGGAACATTGCCAGGCCTGCTCCCGGGCGTGCCCCGTCCCCTGCAGTGGACAGCTGCTGTTGTGCTTGCCCAGCTCCCATGGCTGGGTGGTGGCGCTCATAATATCCATTTGGGGAACCGCCCTGCTCCCACTCCTAGTCTGTGTGGTCTGGGTGGGGCTTACCTGGCCCCAGGCGTGGAGAGACCACCTGGCCCCAGCTAGACAGCTAGTTTTTTCCACTCTGTGGCTACAGTCACGTGTTCAGGGGTGGGCTTGAGACTCACCAGTCAGTGGGCTCTGGGACTTGTGCTGGGACCCTTGGGAAAGGCTCTTCTCTGCTGAATGGGAGCTGGTAGTGGTGAGCCTGGAGCTGCTGCTGGTCTTCTTTGCCACCCCCCCCACCGGGGGAGCTGGCCCTAGAACAAAGTCAGAGGAGACGGACATGCATCTGACAGCAGAGTCTGCGCCTCTGTAGTTGGCCTTGTCCCAAGTCCCCCGGTCACAGGAGCCAATGGTGTTCTTGTTTTTAATAAGCCAGTTTGCATCAGGTTTCTGTCACTTACAACCAAAAGGGTCCTGACTAGTACGTCTGATTCTCACTCCCCAATCTTGGTTTTACAAATCGCTTGTGAGGAGGGCCTGGCACTCTGAGCGGCAGTGGTGTTGGCGAGGGGTGATTGGCATTCCTGCAGGGTGTTATTCTAGTGACAGTCGGGCCAAGCGAGTCACGCTGCCAAATGTGTCACCGGGGACAGTCACACACAGGTGGCTGGTTTGTCTCAGCAGATGGTGGCACCAGCTCCTCTGAGCCAAATCCTGAGTACAGGAGGGACCAGTTGGTCTGCCCCATCTCCTGTTGCTTCCTGAGGATGCAGATAATTCTGCCTGGAGACTCTTCAAGGCCCATTCAGAGGTTCTGCCCATCACGCTGGCCCTGACTCCAGCGAATGGCTGGCTGCAGCCTCCACTCACATCCTTTGAAGTGAGGATCAGGCAGGGACACTGCCTACCTGGGTTTTAATTTCATCTTCCATTTTCAAGAAAAAGCAAATCAAGAATGTTTCAAGGAATCCCAGTGTGTGAATGATAAAATAGGAAACTTCTCTGAAAAGAGATAGTGTTCAAATAGGTTGGGGAAACACTGGTTTAAATAAAGTCAAGTCTATTTTGCGCTGCAGGAATGTGCAGAATTTCTAACACGCGTGGGCTGTCACTCTCCAAGAGGCAGGTATGGTGGCAGCTTCTGCCAGTCTCACATGCCACAGGACCCTTGTTTGGGGAGCGTCTCTTAGGATTACGTGTTCTGCGGAATGCTCCTTGGAAGTATTTTAAGGATAAAGATGTAAAAGGGTCTTCTCCCTGCCTTGGCGTGAAAGTTCCCTGGGGTGAATTTGTGGGACTGGAAACTGTAGTATCGGGGCAAGATCTCATGGTCCACCCTGCTCGTTCAGAAGCTTCCGGAGGGCGGTGCTGGCCTGTCTCCTTTGCTGTTCCACCCCCAGCACCTACCATAGAGCCTGTGCGTGGCTGGACTCCCATGCTTGTTGGGTGAGGGAACAAGTGATGTATGGCTGAGGGTACACATGCTTAGCCCAGGAACAAGATAAAGTGGAGGAGCAGGAGAGCTTTTTGGAGCCTCTGGGAGACTTTGCTCTGAAGTTAAGGGTTATTTGTTTTCCTTGTGGCTCTAGAAGCCAGACCTAGGGTCGATGGGTGGCGTTGTCATGGAAGAGGAATCCAGCTCAGGATAAAAGAGGCTTTTCTAGTAGTTGGCAGCAGCTTAACAAACAACAGCCTGCCCCCCCTGAAGTGGGAGCAAGTGTGGATTGTTTTAGAAGGATTTATGTCTCAGATTTGGGCTCACCCTCTATGATTTCCGATGGTAACTCTGAGTCTGCAGTTGTGTTAAAACAACCATATGTTCTCCCTCTGTAACTTCTTGATCCGTCATCTAAGCTGCTTCCAAAAGCTGTTGGCGTTGAACTCCATGTTTACTGAGCTGACTTCAAATATTTGAGGGTATTGGTAAAGTTCGTTATTTGCCCCGAGAAGCCCTGAATCCGTACTGCTGGGTATAGTTTGGTTTTCTTTCATAAATTCAACATATATAACAATAAAAGAACAGAATAGAAGAGTTGAGAGGGATATGCGTCTCCATGTGCATCGTGTAGTGACGGCTTTCTCGGCAATGCTGCATCTTAGGTCGGGTTGCCCAGAAGCACTCCCTGAGGAGAGGATGCTGTGCAGGTGCTTTATTAAGAAAGCACTTTATTAAGATCCTCGGGGAGACTGGCAAGAGGGAGGAAGAGCGTCCGGGAAGGGAAGATGCACGATGCATCTCGGGCAGCTCCGCCTGATCCCGCGGGTGGGCTCTGGGGTGTAAGCGGCAGCTCCTGTGTCACCATCAGAGGCAGAGAAGCTTTGCACTCGCAGGTGACCCGGAAATGCTCCAGCTCTGAGAAGGTACATGCTTAAGTATTAGAGATAAAGTGGCTTGGTGTCTGAAACTAGCTCCCCGATGCTTCAGAAAAAAAAGTACATTCATGTTTACATGCACATAAATTATTATTCCGCAAAACAAAACTCCATATAAATATTATATAATTATCTAATAAATATCTGTGTGTCATATAGACACATAAAACACACGCGAACGTGGCAAGTGAGTTCTTTGAACTTTTCTATAGGTTTGAAAATTTCAAAGTAAAGTAATCAGTTAACCATGATTCCATCTTCTAAAATAAACACCATAAGTTCTGTTAATATTTTGGTCTATAGTATGTCCTTCCAGTGTAGGGAGACATGTGTAGGTGGGTGCTTACAAATGTGCTGAAAGTCACTGCTGGGTTGGGGATATGGTGAAATAGGATTATAATGAGTTTTATGCAGAGGACCCAGGGATGCCCAGATTCTCCTTAGCCCAGGCTCCCCGTCACCACAAAACACAACGCAGAACCCCAGTGAACTGGTCCAGGCTAGCGGCTGGCTTCTTTACTGAGTCCAGGTCCGCTTGAATGCCTGGTTTCCTCCATGAATATCCCAAGTTGCCAGTGTCATCACCCCCGTGACTCTGGCCAATGACAGCCCTAGAGAGCCCCTAGCAGGAGAGCACGTTTGTGGCAGAGCCTCAAGTCTTCCCATTGAGGTAGGAGCCCCAGACCACCAATCCCGTGAGGTTGAGCTGTCAAAGGAAGAGAGAGGCAGCAAATTTCTTCCTATGTCATTTGGAAGAAAAAGAAGAGACCCAGGCCTGTGACTTCATCTCTTTCTCGTTTCTCTTCTAAAAATGCAGTCCATCCATTGTCCCTGATCTTAGGCAATTACGTCCAACTTAAGGGTGCTGTGTCTGTCCTTAGTCCTGAGTCATCTTGGGGAGGAAGGTGGGAGGGGTTGGGGAGTAGTCTTAATGTCACCAAAATAATGTCAGGATGGTTGTCATAGCATATGAAGCCTAGTTTATTGATTTATTTCTTAAATTAATGTACTCTCTTTTTCAGAGCAGTTTTAGTTTTACAGAAAAACGAGCAGAGAGTAGGGTGCCTGTGTACCTTCTCTCTCCCCGAACCTCAGTTTACCCTATTAGCACCTTGTACTCCTGTGGTTCATTAGATACAATGGTTGAGCCAACGCTGATACGTTGTTATTAACTAAAGCCCTGGGTTTGCCCTAGGGTTCATTCTTGGTGTACAGTCCGTGGGTTTCCTCAAACGTCTAATGACACGTTTCCACCATTACAGTGTCATGCCAAATAGTTTCACTGCCTAAACCCATTCATCCCTTCACCAGAATCCTTGGCAACCACTGATCATTTTACTTGCAATATATCATGAACATTTTCTCATGCCACTAAATATTCTTAAAAAGTAAAGATTTTAAAGGTAATACTTTTACTTTCTCTATTAAAAATGTTTTAACCAAGTCTCTATGTTGGGGCATTTAGGCCATTTCCATTTTTTTCCCTACTATGACATCATTAGATAAACATCATTTTCCATCAGGATTTCTCAGCCTGGCACTATTGATACTGGGGCAGGATAATCTTTTGTCGTGGGAGCTGTCCCATGTATTGCTGGCTATTTAGCAGCATCCTGACCTCCACCCACCAGATTCCAGTTGCACCTACCCCCCAGCTGTGACAACCCCACAATGTCTCCAGACATTGCCAAGTGTCCCCTGGGGCAAAAAAATCACTCCTGGTCAAGAACCACTGCTTTGTCTCTGTATTTCTGCACACATCCAATTATTTTCTCAGGCTAAAGTCCCATAAGTGGAATTAGTAGTTTAAATTGTGCCAACATTTTTAATGCTTTTGATAGTTTTCCATTGTGCCCTTCACAGAGGTTGTTCATTGGCACCCAGCTAGAAAATATCCTCTTCCACTTCCTGGGACCAGACTTAGATGTGGAACTGGGGGGAGTCTGAGGTCATAGTCATAGAGGGTATAAGCTGTGATGTGGATAAGCTGTGGTGTGGAGGCATCTGGGGCCCTCCCTCCAGGTATGGGAGGTAAAGTTCATGATGGAGAAAGTCAAATTCACCTGTGAGTAACTTTGTCCAGAACCGGCTTGAAATCCCCAGGCCTTTGAACATACGTGAGGCTGTGTCATCGAGTTTCTATCTGTTGAGAAACCTACCTTCCCCTCTGGCCATCACGTCCCACCTGGTGGCCTGGAGCCTCACAGACAGGCAAGGAAGCAGGAGGCGACTTCCTACTGCAACCCCACAACCTAGAGCGGGCACCAGGTGAGCATGCTCTGCCAGTGCCCAGTGCAAAGGCAAGGATGGGGATGGAGGCAACCTGCACAGGCAGCTGCCAGATGGGCGGGCATCCTTGAGACTAACTAAGTAGAGGAACAGGTCTGCCTGTGGGTGGAGTCTCTTAAGCTTGTGGACCCAGAGGTAGTGTGATACTTTCCCAGAAAACAGCCTGCCCTGTGAACAGCCCCCTCGAGACTCCTCCCTAAAATGCCCCCAAGGTGATCCTACCTGGATTGTGCTTTCATCCACGCACATGCGGTTTTACTCACGATTATATCATTTTCATGAGGGGGGGTTTAACCTCCAGGTAATCAAGAGCGGAGAAGGCTCAGAGCCCACTTGGTGGCTCCTCTATCTGCTCTTGGCTCCCCTCTCTCCTTTGGTCTTCAGGTCGTGAACTCTCTGCAAATCTGCTGCTTAATTCTCCTGATTTTGGTGGTTTCTCTTCAAGGTTCCACTGACCCATCACATTCCTCTAAGTCCACTTACTTGGTCCACTTTACTTCCACCAACTCTGACGCTTTCCCTCCTCTAATGAATTAACCCATTTTGATAGATATTTTCCTCCCTGCAAAAGCCTTGCTTGTGTTTCCCTGTTGTAATGCTCTTCGTGCTTGAGGATCTGTGAATATGCATAAATAGGAATTATCCCTGTCTATCGTCACCTCCCGGATAACATGCTGTCCCACGCCGCTGGCGCATCCACCTCCTCTGTCAGCTCCCACAGTGGAGAGCACCCCCACCACCCGCGATAGAGACTCACAGGGTGGGGGCGTGTGGAGGAACTAGCGCCCCGCTTCACTCACACCGTCGCGTCCTCGCGTGCGGGGGTGAGCAGTCCCGCTTCACGTGCCTCCAGGAGGGGAGGGAGTGACAGCCTGTCCCGCCAACCCTGTGCTCTTCCTCCTCTGCCCCAAGGCCCCCTCCTTTGAGCCTTTCCCAGGCCTGGAGAATGCGCCTTCCTCTGCACGTGAGTGGCCTTCCCGTGTAGGGCTCACTGGGCACTTGGTCAAGCCGAGTCCTTGCCCGCCATCTCACGGTGCTCACTGGCACCATCCAGAGCTACGTGTGAGCCCTTTGGGGGCCAATGTCTCACCCTAAACTCCTTAGTAAACCCCATTTGGCTATTTAGATAGTAGGTGCTCAATAAATGTGTGGATTGATTCGTGAGAGAATACCATAACATCTCCCAAAGGAGTGTCACCATTGCCGCACGGTGTTTGTTTAACGGGGTCCATTCTGTGTTCAGCAGGACAAAGGAATGACTTCTCATTGCTGGAGCAGTGTATTATGACTACGCAAGTCTGAACAAGAGCCTTCTTTTTAAAAAGTGTGAAAACAAACCCTCTGCTGTTTGTGAAAACTATTTTCTAAGTCACTTTTTTGTCTACAAACAGACAGGCATGGGGGCCCAAACAGGGTCGCTTTTCAGCATGACAATTAAGGAATAGAGGAAGAAGAAGTCATTTTTCTGGGGGGCGGTGGGTCATGGACCAATGGAACACATATATCTGGGGCCTCATGAAGCAAAATGCAATGAGCAAAATCGAGATTGTAGGAGGAAGGGGGATGTTCATAGAGCTGCGTCTTTCTGGCAGCTGTAGCCCGTGGGCCCTGGGGCTGGGCAATTAAGATGGAAACCATTTGGCCAGTAGCCTCTGAGCTGGTTTTATTTTCATATGATGCGTCATACCATGGGGATGGAGCAGTGTCCTGGACAGGCCTGAGCCAGAAAGCAAAACTCTGACAGATGTTCCATGAGTTCCAAAATTATATAAATTCCTATGACCCCTTGTATCTGTTCAGTGCCCCCCTCCACACTGTTTTCTCCCACAGGATGTGGGGAATGATGAGGGAGAGGAGCAGAGAGATGCGGTGTCTTCCCAGCTTCTCCAGAGCGGTCTAAGCTTACTTTTTCATCTTGCAAATAAGCCACATCGAAATCCTTTGGGCTCCATGCTGTATCCCCAAATCCTTAATTCTAGATGGGAGAGACCAGTGGTTCTCCAGGTGTGATCCCCAGACCAGCAGGATGATGGGGGAAGTTTACTGGGAATGCAGAGGCTCGGCCCCCACCCGGCGCTCCTGAGTCAGGAATGCTGAGGGTGGGTCCCAGCAATTGTGCTTTAACTGCCCGCAGGTGATTCTGGTGCATGATGAAGTTTGAGACCCACTGGGATGCACACACTACAGCACTCATCCTTAACCTGGTGTACGGAGAGCTCTACATTTCCCGGTTAGCTGAGAATCAGAAGGGGGGGCGCCATTGAGCAGCTGGAGGCCATTCACATCTCTGCCTTGAGGAGCAGTGAACAGTGCGGTCCCAGGGCAGGGACCCAGGCCAGACTTCAGGCGCAAATCCAGACTCGGCTGCTCCCAGCTTTGTGATCTACTGGGTAAACCCCTTACCCTCTTTGTATCCCGGTTTCTTCTTTCATAAAATGGCGATCTATGATACTTTCCTTCTGGAGACGTTGGAGGGGTACATCAGATGAGTCAAGCATTTAGACGTTCACCTGGAAAAGACTGCGTGCTGGTGGTTGTGGTTCGTATCGTTCATCTAAGTTAACTTTCAGTTCTGTTCCCTAATGGTAGTGTGTCCCTGCAGTGCTCTATCCTCTCCGTAGCAGCGCGTCAAAATGCAGATGCATCATCGTCCTTTCTGCTTCAGTTAGGAGTGCGGTCCGATTTAGGAGACAGACACTCAGTTTAAACAAATGGGCAGTTATGTTTCCCGTAGGAATCTGAAGACTGGCAGTTGCTGGTGTGATGCCCTGATGTAACCCACTTGTGAGGAAGCGGATTTTGGATTTGATGTGATTGGTGATTCCCCTCTGTGCTCTGCTACGGCTTCACTCTCATCGTTGTTTTAACTGTGTGATTGTGATTGGTTTTTTCATTATTCATAGAGTTTTCTCTGTGTACATATGATAGATAGATAACTAGGTGGTAGATAGATAGATAGATAGGTAAACTGGATAACTAGGTATGTAACACAAGAGCAAACTAGCCCAGTTACTGTACCCACTGGCATCCTTTTGACCAGCAAGGGATGCTCAGCAACAATCTGCGCCGATCCTCTCTGTTCTGGCCCCGCCTGGGAAGAGGGCCTTTCCTACATGTGGTGTAATTCCTCAAATGTGGTTGGCCAGGTAGAGTCCAGATTGGCATCCTTCTGTAGGGGTCAAGAGCCCATGATGGGAAAGTACTGACCTAAGCCCTGGGGATACAAAGCGAGCGGGTCATGGCCTCAGCTTTCATGAATTTTAAATATTAACTGGGAAGATGGGAAGTTCACAGCTAAGTGCATAGCACAGAATTGCCTTTGTGGTCAGTTCTATAGAAATGGTGTGGGAGCGCTGGAGAGTGGGTGTGGGTAGACATGGCCTGGGGGTCCTGGGAGGCCAGGAAGAGAGGTTCGAGCTGATTTGTAAAGGAAGGATAGGAATTGGCCAGGTAGCCATGGAGAGGAGTCATTTGGGGGAGACGACCAGATTGTGAAGGTCCCAAGCAGGAAGGACGGTGAAGTGCCATAAGAACTGGAAGGTGGTTTACTTGTCACTTGTCCCACTTGAGGCCGCCCAGAAGTGGAGCAGTGACTTCCAGTGGCTGCGAAGCCACCCTCTGCCTCTTGTAAGTGGTGGGGTACTGTCTCTCCTGAACAGCCAGACAAGGCCAGGCCTTGGCTCCCTGTGGTCCGGGAGCTCCGAGACCCTGAGCCCAGGGCCGGGGGTCAGCCCAGTGCGACATGGAGCTTAGAATTCATCCGGGTTAAAGTGGAGGTAGAGGCACCGGTGCCTGCAGGGCAGCTGGGCCTCCCTCGGCTTCCCCCCCTTTCCTGAGCCTGGTTCTCTAGCACAGCCATCAAGCCTGTGGGCTCCCAAGAGCCTTGCAGGAACTCCCCCTCTCATAACTCCAGGAAGCCAGAGAGATGCCTGTGTTGGCAGCCCAGAACTCTGACCATCACAGAGGACCAGAGGGGCCAGGCCAGCAACGAAGGAGGCTGTACTGGGGCGCTTAACACGGCCACCAGCTCCCCACCACACAGGGCCTTGTGTCACTAGAGGCTTCTAAACCCAGGGGCATGGGGCAGGAATTGAATGCCATGTAGAAGTCTCCTTACTTCCCAGGGGATAAAGGGTTTGAAAGACAGGACTAGAAGGAAGATTCTATTTTCTATTTCTTTTGAACATCTGGAACTCTAAAGAGTGTTAATTTTTAAGCTGCCGCTAGGAATGATGAAAGAAACTGGTTATCCATTTAGAGCACGATTATCAAGTTGCAGCCTGCATGAAGTCAATTTTTATAGCTGGCTCCTGACCCCCTGAAATGCAGAGTTTATAATGGCAGTTTGGGTAGCGCTTCAAGTTCAGTGGTGTAGCAATAAAGAAATCTAAGTGCAAAGTGCTTCTCCTTCCCAACTAAGTCCTTCTCTCAGCAGAATTTCACTTCAAGTGTCTGTTCATAATAAAATAATTCTGCATTCCAGCTGAGAGCTCCACGCACTCCCTTACTCGTCATGTGGCAAGAGCCCGTTTTTTCACTGCTGGGCAGGGCTTGCTAATGGGCACTTTATTGCTAAGTGTTTTGGTCCTTTGGGAGAAAAATAATTTTATCCCAGCGTATGTCTCGTCTCCAAGCCTACTGATCAGCGATGTTATTATGCTTGCAAGAGTCATTTGTAAGCTTTTCAAGTGATATGCCAATGTCTTTTTTTTTTCAGGTAAAAGAAAAAACTAAAAGCAAAAAGCTGTATCTTGGGGGAGGGGTTGTGAGGAGAGTCATTGTAACCAAGTCGATGTTTATCTTCCAAGTGCTGTATATCATGAAATGCCGTGTTTGCTCCTTTTTTGTGCATGTTCCAAAAGCAGCCTCACTCTTCAATAAGATTGGGAGAGTGGAATCAGAGAGAAACTCAAGTATCCATCATGCTCCTTATTAGCTGTCAGACCGAGGACAAAATTGCTGGGAGATTCAGAGCCTTTGTTTTCTCATCTGTGAAAAGGGAACAGTAATGAACTTAGTTCCTAAATGATGGTGAAGATTAAATGACATGAGAAAGTACAAAAGGCAGGGAGCATGGTTCTGAATGTGTGAGAAGCGCTTCTCTTCATTGGTCTTTGCTTTTGCTTTTTTCAGTCAGTGTACTTTTTGCAGATGCCTCAAAACTCCATGGAGAGTCGGTGTTTGAGGCTGTCCCTTCTCACCTTTACTGTTGGTCGCAAGCCAAGTGGGGGCAGAGATAGTGTCAGCATCTTTCCTTTTTCCTCAAAACCTTACGGAGTGCGTTAAAAACCAAACGTCTAGGGGGGCGGAGTCAAGATGGCGGACCAGGAGGACGCGGAGTTCGCGTCTCCTCACAGCTGGGGCGCCTACCAGGCACCGGCGGGGGACCGCGGACATCTAAGGGGACGGGAGGAACCCCCAGCGACCGGGTAGGACGTGGGACGTGGGGGGAGTGAGGGGGGAGGAGAAGTGGAGGCGGGACAGCACTGGCGCCCCTGAGGGGCGGCTGGGGGAGAGGAAGGGATCCCACGCCCGAAGGGGGAAATGGGGGGACCACTGGGAGGGCAGAGGACCAAAAGGGAGCGTGGCCAGCTTTCCCCTGCCCACTTGGGCCCCCGGGAACCTGCTGAGATCCCGGGCCTGATCCTCTGCCCACCGAGGCCCCCTCCAGCCACGGGGTCCTGAGGGAGTGGGAGGGAGGGAAGGGGGAGCAAAAGTAAAGGCCGGACCTCCGGGGCCTGCACCCCGAGGGGCGGCTGGGGGAGGGGAGGAGTTCCCACACCCAGCGGGACCCACCCACGGTTAGGGGTGCAGCGGGGACGGGGGAGACCCTAGGGGAGACGGTGGGGGAGGGGCGCGGAGGAACGGAAGGGCACGCAGCCAGCGCTTTCCCTGTCCACTCAGGCGCGGGTGGGGGGGGAGGCTGCTGGGACCTAATCCTCTGCCCTCGGAGCCTCCCTCCTGCCACGCAGAGCCCAAGCCCCGTCCCTGCACCCCACCCGGGACCCTACGTCTACCCTCGGAGATGCCCTCCACCACGTGGGCCTAAACCCCACACACACACCCCACCCAGGGCCTCACCCCCAAACTCCGGAACCCCACGCCCCAGAGGCCCACTTTTCCACGAGCTGCCACTCCCCTTCCAGGCAGGGAGCCCAGAGATAAACCCACGCACACAGGATCACCTTATCTTTGATAAAGGAGGCAAGAGTATACAGTGGAGAAAAGACAGCCTCTTCAGTAAGTGGTGCTGGGAAAACTGGACAGCTACATGTAAAAGAATGAAATTAGAACACTCCCTAACACCATACGCAAAAATAAACTCAAAATGGATTGAAGACCTAAATGTAAGGCCAGGCGCTATAAAACTCTTAGAGGAAAACATAGGAAGAACACTCTATGACATACATCACAGCAAGATCCTTTTTGACCCACCTCCTAGAGAAGTGGAAATAAAAACAAAAATAAACAAATGGGACCCAATGAAAGTTAATGCACAGCAAAGGAGACCATAAACAAGATGAAAAGACAACCGTCAGAATGGGTGAAAATATTTGTAAACGAAGCAACTGACAAAGGATTAATCTCCAAAATATACAAGCAGCTCATGCAGCTCAATATCAAAAAAACAAACAACCCAATCCAAAAATGGGCAGAAGACCTAAATAGACATTTCTCCAAAGAAGATATACAGGTTGCCAACAAACACATGAAAGAATGCTCAACATCACTAATCATTAGAGAAATGCAAATCAAAACTACAATGAGGTATCACCTAACAGCGGTCAGAAGGGCCATCATCAAAAAATCTACAAACAATAAATGCTGAAGAGGGTGTCGAGAAAAGGGAACCCTCTTGCACTGTTAGTGGGAATGTAAATTGATACAGCCACTATGGAGAAGAGTATGGAGGTTCCTTAAAAAACTAAAAATAGAATTACCATATGACCCAGCAATCCCACTACTGGGCATATACCCTGAGAAAACCATATTCAAAAAGAGTCATGCACCACAATGTTCATTGCAGCTCTATTTACAGTAGCCAGGACATGGAAGCAACCTAAGTGTCCATCGACAGATGAATGGATAAAGAAGATGTGGCACATATATACAATGGAATGTTACTCAGCCATACAAAGAAATGAAACTGAGTTATTTGTAGTGAGGATGGACCTAGAGTCTGTCATACAGAGTGACGTAAGTCAGAAAAAGGAAAACACTGTATGCTAACACATATATATGGAATCTAAAAAAAAAATGGTTCTGATGAACCTAGGGACAGGACAGGAATAAAGACACAAACGTAGAGAATGGACTTGAGGACACGGGGAGGGGGAAGGGTAAGCTGGGATGAAGTGAGAGAGTAGCATTTACATATATACACTACCAAATGTAAAATAGATAGCTAGTGGGAAGCAGCTGCATAGCACAGGGAGATCAGCTTGGGGCTTTGAGATCCTAGAGGGGTGGGATAAGGAGGGTGGGAGGGAGATGCAAGAGGGAGGAGGGATATGGGGATATATGTATGCATTTAGCTGATTCACTTTGTTATACAGCTGAAACTGACACAACACTGTAAAGCAATTATACTCCAATAAAGATGTTAAAAAAAAACAAAACAAACGTCTGGAATTCATGTGTTACAGTGCTCAGAGCTGACACCCGTGACAGGGGTGTGTGTGTGTGTGAGCGTGCGCACGTGCACACGCCTGGGGTGTTTCCTATAAACGTTTTTGTAGAGGAATGAACTGCTGTCCAGGAGGTTGAGTAACCTGCTTACAGATGCCTCTTAAATGAGAGTCACAACTTGGCTATGAATCCAGGTGCTCTTACCCTGGGTCCTGCCACTTCATACTGAGAAAGCCTGTCATCTTCCTTGCCATTCTTTGGAGCTCTCGTGCTAAAAGAAATTAATCCAGTTTTAGAACATGACAGCCTGGAAATCGGTGGTCAGAATGTTCATGAAGCTCATTACCAGGGAGTCCCAAAGCTGTGTGTGTGACCATCACACAGGTATTCTGTCCACAGAGTGTGTTTCAAATTCAGCCCATGTGGGCTGTGGGGTCCACTTTTCTGCCCCTGGAAAAGGAGTTTAAACCTTCTTGGTGGTGGCTGGGGACAGAGAGAATAAACAGGCAGTGAGCTGCTGTACCTGTTGCCCGGCAACTCCTGTCATCTCCCCAAAGCTACACAAGGATGTCCTTCCCACAGGTGAGGTAGTTGGGTCCCCGAGCTTGACTTGTTTGTACTAGCTGTCGACAGACTAGGGGAATTAAGGAAAAAACATTCTATTTCCACCAGTAAAACACATAATATACAAGTAGATTTTTCTTTTACAAAATCTTTTACTTGATACTTTTGAGGAACTTAATTCTTAAGAGATTTACAACTCTAGTAGACTTGAATTTGCTCCAGACCAAAATTTCCAATTATCTTGCAAATCACTACTATGCTCTGCAGTTTGGAGGAGTTTCACGGAGGAAGTGTCGCTAGTTCAAGCTCATTCCCAATCCATTTATTATGAAGTTAGGGTGCAGGTCACCACTCCACATGGAAAGACCAGCAGTCTCCTTACTATTTTTGACACTGTCCTTCTAATCTTCGAAATCTGTGACTCTCAAGTAGGAGTGATTCTTCTTCAGTTAGGGAATGTTTGGCAACATCTGAAGACATTTTTGGTTGTCGCAGTTAGGAAGAAGAGGTGCTACTGGCATTGAGTGGGTAGAGCCCAGGGACCCTGCTAAACATCTGCAGTGCACGGGACAGCTCACAATGAAGGCTTATCTGGCCCCAAATGTCAACATTTCAGAGGCTGAAAAATCCAACTTTAAGTTTAAAAACAGAAAGTTGAACATCAAACATAGAGCAGGACACTAAAAAAGTCAGTTTTACTGTGTAAGTTAAACATACAAAATAAAACATTGTCACAGCAACCTCTGGGTTTAATTGCCAATGTAAAATAAGAAAATTCAGGGGCAGTGGGACATGTTATATGGCACCTTGAGGATGCAATCTGCAGCAAATCTATAGGGCATGCAACTTCCCCAGACACTGTAAGCAAACAAAACACTCAAGTCATCTGTCCATTAATTGCAGTGAACGGACCTTATTTGTAAAAAATAAAATAAATAGAATATATAAGATGATTGGGAAATGAACACCAATGGGGTGTTTTGTGGTGTTAGGAAATTATTTTTTAGCGCAACATGGTATAAAGAAGCTTAGAAGTACATTTTGACATATCTGTAGATGAAATGATGTTTGAGTTCTGCTTCAAAATAATCTGAGAGAGAAGTGCTTGTGGGTCTAGATGGAACTATGTTGGCATGATTGATCCTAGTTGATGGATGCATGAGGCTCATCTTTCTTTTCTCTCTACTTGTGTCGACATGTGGAATTTTCCACACTAAAATGTTTTTAAAAACAAACAGTGCCCCAAACCACAGAGTTACGCCTGCCAAATTCTAATAGCTCAAGTCATGGTGTCTTGATACTACAGGCACTTCCCATGCATCCTCCCTGCAGCATCTGCAAGACTGGTGATGGCCTCCCACTGGCTTGCATCCGGGAGTTTAAGCAGTTGCCTGTGGACATGAGGAAGTTAGTGGTGGAGCAGGAATTCAAGCTCAGGGCCTTCTAACCCCAGATAGTGGGGTTTTCTGCTCCTTCACACTGGTGTCCACCTCCCCACAGAACACAGGTGTTTAGCGGGTGGGAGGGAGCGTGCATGCATCACAGGTGCATATGCTAATCGGCTCCCTTCCAGATCTGCACAGGAGCGCTGCTTGTCAGCTGGTATTTGGACAGCTGAACCTCTAAGGAACCACAACATCATGCCTGATTCCTACCCTGGGAGTTGTAAACTAATCCCAGGTTAGAAATGTAAACATCTTCCCCATGGGGGAGAGCTGTTTTTAGCTAATTATAAATGGGAAAGTCTGGCAGCTGTTAATATTGATGGTTATTCCTCGAAAAATGACTTCAAGGTAGGACTAATCAGTTGTCTCTCAGAATGAAGAAGGGAACAGGCTGCTCTCTGGGGATGCCAACGTGTGTTTATAAATCTGTGCTTTACAGACAGGCAGGAAAAATGAGCCAGACCTTTGGCACGGTGATGAGTTATGCAGAGTAAATAAAGCAATTATTAGCATCTATATTGGACTTCAAATTTACAAAATTCCTTTTTAAAAAAAAATTGGCTCTTGCAACTGTTTTGTGTGTCATTAAATGTGGTTCCATGTAATGTTTGTCTTGGTACACTGAAGTGTGCTTCTTGGCACTGGATTGAAAGTTAACAAGCGCTGGGATTGTGTTTTCTCACTTGGTAAACAGGGAGCTTTCACTTGGCTGAAAACATGTGGATGATGAGGCCCCGGCTTGTCACAGTGTTTGCTTTGCTGTGTCTAGAACTGATGTTTGCATGAAAAGTGTGTGGCGATGAGCTACTTGACGTGGGCGTGTGAGGGGACCCTGGCTGGGGACTGGGGTCTAGGTGTATGGTGAGCAGCCTCTCAGGCAACCTCCTGGAGTCCCTGCCTGGGTCATCCCTTCTCCTTGAGTGTGCACGTGATGGTTGTCTTACTTTTACCCAGTTGAATATGGCAAAGGTGATGGAATGTCATGTTTATGATTGCCTTACAAAAGATGGTACCATCTGTCTTACTAAAGGCGACTCTCTCCCTTGCTGGCTTTGTTAAAGCAAGTGACCGCCCTGGAGAACTCGGTCCCCAGTGTAGTCAGACAGCAAAGAGCTGAGACATCAGTCTGACAGCCTCGAGGGGCTGAATTCCGCCAATAGACGTGCTCCCAATTTTAAATGTGGTCATCGCTTCCGGAGCCTCCTGATTGACCTTTCTCATAATAAGCACTGCAGGGATGACTTCCACGTTACAGCTGCCTCTCTCTACAGCGAACGGACGCCCAGCATCCGGTATTCTTCTGACTGACAGACCTAGCCTGGTTCTGGGTGCGTCTTCCAGACAGCTGACCTCCAGTTCACCCCCGGCTTGGTTACAGTCATCACGAACCTCGGAAGGTGAATATGGGAAGAACCACGAGATCCCTCAAAGGAGTCTGTTACCGATTCCAGCTCTTCCTCTCTTTCAATTCTATAACCCCTGTATATTTTTTAAAAGAAGAAAAAAAATTAGCATTTTTTTCAATGTGGTATGAAGAGACCTGGAACTAAACTCAGCATCATGATAAGAAAGGCTCCCTGCCTTCCACTTCTGCCCCAGGATCAGGGCTTGTAAAAAAGGAGCCTCCAGAGTACCAGGAGCTTCTGACAATGCAGCGTAAAGCGTGGTCCTCCCCACGAAGGTGTCACGGGGCCTAGAAACGTGAGGTTAACTAAGAGGCAAAAAGGCGGTTACAAAATTTGTAATGTGAGAAATATTTAAGCTACTTAACAGTTGATGAGAATGATCCAGTTAAGAGGGGAAGTTAAATATTTAAGAAAGAAGGGGAAATGAAGTGGCAGGGAAAGGACCTTTGACATTCACTCTTCCAACAAAAAAAAGTCTGGCAAAAATGATCAGAATAAACTTTTTCAGAACTGTAAAAATTAACCAAAGCCTTCAGCAGTGCAAAGAGGGTGTTTTGTTTTTGTTTTACCTTGTTTTTTTTTAGAGAAAAAACAGCTGAATCTTGGTAAGAACAATAAGCTTTGTGGCATTTTAACTTTCCCTTGTCTCACCCCAACCTCCAACTCTGTGGTGACCTTGATAAACAGCAGTGCCCATCCCCCATGCAGCCCGAGTGCCACCAGAGGGAGGACAACAGGGCTGCAGCTCGTTGAAGCCTTGTTCTTAAAGAATTGTCCTCCTTTGACATGTATGGGTGCCTGGAAGACCCCAGTTACAAACCCGTCTGTAATTGACCTGACTTGGAACTCACCTGGTGTGATCGGCCATAGAGGGATGAAGAAAAAGAGTGTTTCAGGTAGAGAGAACAGCCAGTGCAAAGCCCCTGAGATTGGAATGAACTTGGATCAGAGTGGGGGAGGGGAGAGCATCGGGGAGACCTTGGACACGGTGAACATAGAGAGGAAGGTTGGGAAACTGGGTTTTATTCCAAGTGCACCTTGGAGCTACTGGATGGTTTTAAGCTGGGGATGGAGTGAAGTTTTCAAAGCCTCATTGTGAGGAGGTGTGTTACTTTGCTTTTGTTCTGTGACACCCACTGGACGACTGTGAGAGACGATGGGATAGGGGCTGCATCTTAATCCCTCAGGACGGAATCCTGCAGGCTGTTACAGATGTGGCACGGGAGCATTTTGGGAAAGAAAGAAACCAAGGAAGGGAGGTAGGGAGGGAGAGAGAGAGAGGAAAGAAGAGAGAAAGGAGCAGGGAAGGAAGCAAGCTTGAAGGAACTCAAGCTGTTGCATCTCTGCCTTTAGCACGTGGGAGGCTGTGCTTTGATTTGGGATTTAGGGCCTTTCCTGGCTGTTTTTGCATCTGCTGCATTTGACATGTCTCTAAATTTGATACTCTTTTCCCCTCGTATTTTATGCCAAATTCCCCTCGTAATTTATGCCTTGGGAATTCTGGGTCTTTCCATCTGGGAAAAAATTGCATGTTTTTGATGCGCTAAAATAAAATTAATGAAGAGGTAAAGAGATCTTTTTCACTCATTATTTATTTCTTCAATTTTGCATTTCTTTTGTTGATTTTATATTGGAATCTTTCTCTCAGCATTTTTAATTAGAATCAGTCTGCATTCTAGGCATTCCTGGACCCAGAATGCAGTAATAAGTTGCAAACATGAGCAGGGCTTGCCAGGCTGTACCTGCTCCAGTGTTTAGCCATGTACACACACAAATTCTCAAAACAGCCCGATTTCTGGCTATATCTGGCCAGAGTAGCCTTCCATGGCAGTGTCATTTCTTGGCCTCAAAGTGACTGCATTCACCTTGTAATGATTTAGTTACTGCAACTGTTAAATAATGCAGTCACTTTTATTAATTCTCAATCCATCTATGTGGCAGAAAATATCATCTGAACAGCCATATGGTCGACTTTTAATGAATGCAAAATACCTGGATGTCACATGAAAGGTTCTGGATGGGCACACAAATTAGGCATCATGATTTTCTGTTAATACCAAGCCCAGATAAAGTCCTCTCCTAGGAGACCATTACTATGTGGTTGTATATTTAAAAAAGGGAATGGTTCACAGAGAAGGCACAAAGCAGCAATGCATACTTAATAGCTTGTACCAAGGAGTAAATTAAGCCTGGAACTGTCGAGGTACTAAAGTTAGCAGAGCGGGTCCTGAGTATTAAAGAGAGAAATTTCTGAGAGAGAGAGAGAGAGAGAGAGTTCATTCTTTTACATTGACTCAATAGTGAAATAAAGTGAACCCTGACAGTATGATTTAGCAAAGACTCTAAAACATAACATGTTGGAATGGCTTTGTATCAAAAGTTATTTTTCTGTTCTATTACCTTTAATGAATAGCTTAGATCACCGAATATATTCGCTGAGCTATGGCTCAGTGCATTTTTGATAAGGAGACAAAATGTGCTACAGGTTTTGGTATAATTTTATTTATGATGGGGTTACGTGCTCCATGTCATGTATATGCAGAAATACCTGTATCCACACACAGAATATACATGTTTATTTTCACACATATTCATGTGAATATTTTACCTGTAGGACTTCTAATGAATTAGAATAGATCTGATAATAAAGAGTTCTATTGTATTTTTTCATCTTAAATAAATAGAAGTGCACAAAATCCTTTATTGGAAATTCACTGAAGGAAGACATGTTATCAAATTAGTACCCAGAGGGCCAGCTGGTGATGTGCAGTGATGAATCTATCTCAAATTACTCACTGCTCTGTGAAAAAGGCTCAAGTCATTCAGCCCATGGCCCTGAAAGCACTAAATGTCTCCCATTCCACAGTTTTAAGCAGAGTTCAAACCAACCCATCCCTTATTTTCAGAGTTAAAATGGGAAGTTTCAATTTGCCTTCTCTGCTAAGTGTCTTCTGTCCTTTGGGGGTGTCTTTTGGCTGCTGGGAGGGGACCCCAGCCCTCTGTCTTCTCCCCACGCTGGGACTCCCCGCCAGCCCCACTCCAGCACTTCATCCTGTACCTGGGAATTCTCTCCATGGGAGCTGTGTTGAAGCCCCTGCAGGCTTCTGCCTGGGTTTGGGTTAATGTGCCTCAGCTAGAACCGCAGCTTTGCCGATCCCTTTGTCACCCTATAGCAAGGCACTCTTAGGTCTCCTGTCCACCTCTGTGGTCTTTTCTCAAACAGTCACAACTCAGTTCTTTCACTATTGCTGAATCTTCCAGCTAGAGCACCCAAACTGACTTGCAAAACCCAAACCTGGTCCACTTGTCCATATCCGTCTAAGTCTTTTCTGTCTTCTGAGGCAAGGCACATGCATTCATGAGACACATTTTTATTGATATCCTCTAGATCGGAGGCGTCCTAGTGCCAGGTGTGGGTACAGCTATGAATGAGACCGGCAAGGTCCTGGCACTAATGGAGCTTCCTTCTAACTAGGGGAGACAGTAAACAGTTGACTGGTGGAGAAATTGATGTCACGTGGTGGTCTGTCCTGTGGCCAGGGTAAGCCAGGTGTCACCCCAGGTCAGGCGCCCTCGTCCATGACTCCACGTGCTCCTGTCACAGCGTGTACCACTTTCCACTGCAGTGTAAGCTCTCAAGGGTAGAGCCATGCTGCTCCGATCTTTTTTACGTAGCATAGTGCCTGCTAGGCAGCTTTTAGAAAATAAATTCAGTAATCCAACCCACAAATATTTACTCAACTCTTGCTGCGTGGCTTGCGTCGTTCCGGGCACCAGAGATCAAGATGGGTGAGGCCCCCACCCTTGCGGAGGTACCTGGGTGCAGGTGAGGAGGCCCAGTAAACAAGCAGGACAGCTGGGAAGGGAGGCCTCTGTGGCTGGGCTGCGAGCACGTGGACAGAGTAGTGCTTCTTGGACTTGGCGTGGGTTTAGCAATCACCTGGGCCCCACTCACAGGGTTTCTGATCTGGGAGGTCCGGCTGGGGCCTGGGGATGCGCATTTGCAGCGAGCTCCCAGGTGCTGCTGGTGTGCAGAACGCTCTGTGCTGATGCCTGTTGACGTTGGGAGCGGGAGGAGGAGGGCCGGCAGGGCAGTGTCCCCGGCGCCAGGGCAGCCTGGCCTCGGGACGCAAAGGGCCTGAGCCTGGGGTTCGAGAAGCAGGGAGGTTTGGTGTCAGGTGGGTCCCCTCACACGGGGCCACTAACCATGCAGGGAGCGGAGATTTTCCTGAAGGCAATGGGGAAAGGGTGTAGCATTTTAAGCAGGTGAGGGTTAGGGCTAGGGTGACATCACTGGGAGTACTGGTTTCCTATCACTGTTCTAACAGTTACCACAAACAAGGGGGCTTACAACAACACAGACTTACAGCTCTGGAGGTCAGAAGTCCAGTCTGGTCTCACTGTGCTAACATCAGTGTCAGCAGGGCTGTGTCCTTCTGGAGGCTCCAGGGGGGAACCCACTCCCTTGCCTTTTCCAGCTTCTGGAGGTCGTCTTGTTCCTTGGCTTGTGGCCCCTTCCTTCATCTTTGAAGCCAGCGATGGGTGTCTGAAACCTCACTCGCCGTCTCTTTGGCTCACTCTTCCACTCTGGGGGATGCTCGGGGTTACAGTGGCCCACTTGGGGGATCCAAGGTAATCTCCCTATCTTGGCTGATTAGCAACCTTAATTCCACCTGGAGCTTCAGTTCCTCTTTGCCTGGTAACCTAACAGACTCACAGGATCCAGGGAGCAGGACTTGGGTCTTTCTGAGGGACGTTGTTCTGCTGACCATATCCGGTTTAAAACACACACTGTGATACTGCTCAGAGAACGGCGGGGAGAAGAATGGAATTAGGGAGACCAAAGACAGGGCTGCCACCTTGGTCCAGGTGGGAAGGGGTATGGCTTGAACTGGCTTGGGGATACAGAGAGGCGGAGATGTGAACACCTTGGGGAGAGGGAGCTGACGGGATGGGTGTGAGGTGAGACAAAGCTAAGAAGGAATGGGTGATGACGCTCTTAACTGAAGGAGAGGAGGAAGAGGGTCAGAGAGAGTCTGGAGTGAGGTCAGTGCCGTTTAATCTAACCCACTCACCAGTTACCCACTGGGCTGTGGAAGCACACTAACAACTTTGTGAACAAGACAATGAAACTCGGGCTGTAAGCATTTTAAGGACTCTGTCAATCTGTGGGTTGGCACTTACTGACCTTATGGGTTAAAAGGAATCTGTATCAATTCTGGAAAGTTCCATAGGTGTTTGGAGACCTAACTTAAAAGGCAGAGTGGATTTCTGGGATGGGCACAGAGTGACCTGAGTTTGAATCCCAGCTGGGCACGTACTAGTTGAGATGTGCCAAAACCCCCTGAGTCTGTCCTTCATCATCTGTAAAATGGGCCTGAGAAATCTATTTGCAGGGTGTTGTGAAGATTGGGCATTCTGTCTGTAAATGCCTGGCCCTGCTCTCGGGAGTTTATTCCTATATTCCTGTGGTCTCTGTTGGATTATAATGGGTTGGGAAGCATTGGTTCTTCTGCGAGTGCTTTGAGGCAACAACCTTTTCGGGCTGCTATTGAAATTAGTGACCCAATTAATATGGCCCATGTAAAAGCTCCTCAGAGCAGCCAAGAGCTGTGAAAATAAAAGTTGTTGTGTTTTTTTTTAAATTTCAGCATCCTTACAAAATATTCTTATTATTCACCCTTCTGGCTGGGCCAGTGGACATTTAGATAAGTTTTTCTAATTATGTATCAGAGGATCTCTGTAAACATGAAGCAACTGTCTTTGAGAGGTAGAAATCATTAAATACAAAAAGAATAAGTTATCCGTTGTTTTCCAAACTGACTCCCATCTCCCAAGAATATTCTCCTCGCCTCTGTGTACTTTCCCATCTGGGTACACAAAAAAAAACCTTGTAAAAAGTTAAAGCCATATTAATATGTTTGTTTTTTCAAATGGTTGGCAGCGTGTGGGCAATTAGCAGGTCCGATTTCGGTTTTGAATTCAGCCCTGTGTTCTGGGCGGCCACGCATGACAGCCTTCCCAACCTGCAGACACTGGGAATTTATTTTTCCATTTGTATTCATGACATTCATGATCTGAAATGGCCATTCTAATGTCTCCCCACCCCTCTTTGCAGCAAATTAGTGGAGTCAATTGCTTCTGGCCTGAGGTCTCATCTGTTGTACCAAATGTGACCTGGATGCCAAGTTCCATTCCAGTGTCCATCTTTGTAGCATGCTGGACTTGAAGAGACCCTGACAGGCCTTCTCCCCAGCCTGGGATGGGGTCAGCAGGGCAGCGTCACAGAGCAGCTGTCCCAGCTCCAACCCCTGAGATATGATGGAAGTGACTTCAGGTGGTCCCTCCCGCAGAGGAGGGAGGACCAGAGGGGAGGGCTCCACGTCAGCACAGGTGATGGGGAGATTATTCTTGGTGTTTGGGCGGGAGGTCAACACATTTCAAGCTCTTTTACTTTCGCTGTGATTATTTATGCAGGATCTAAGGTTTTTGTGTATGGCTTTTTATTTCTAACACAATTTTAATAATATTATAAAGGTAGTGCGCACAATATATGGTTTCTACAAAGTTGAATATAAAGAGAATACAGAATCCAGAGGTATATGCACATATATGGTTTTTCAAAGTGGAATATAGATTATGGAGAGATACAGAAGGGTAAATTACTGTTTTCTTCACTCCCTTCACTTTATTCTCATTTTCTGTAAGTAATATTTTTAGCTTTTGGCTGTTTTATTTTATATGTATTCTTAGAGAGATACGTGTGTGTTCACCACAATGTCATTTATATAATACTTCTATATGATATTTATAAGCCATCTCCATTGTATATGTGTACATATGAGAAGCCTGATTTAGATGAATGCTCTTCATTCTAAATGCACCTTTTCCTTATTTAACTATGAAATATTTCACATGTATGAAATAACACATGTACTATGTGCATGCTTTAAAGAATTATGGTGAATGGATTCGCCACCCTACTTAGGTAATAATGACAAGTGAAGGAAGTGTTAGGTCAATGTTACGAGGTTTAGAATTGGCCATGGGATTTAGTAACGTGGAGATCACGGGTGATCTGGCTGAGCAGTTGATGTGGGTAGAGGGTGTGAACACCCAACCGTGAAAAGGTTTAAGGGACAGTGAGAGAATGCAAATGGTGAACAGTTATAACCATCGCTCCTGAGATGTTTTTCTATAAAAGGGAGAAGAGAAATGAGGTCACTGCTGGAGAGAGAAGTGAGCTCAAGTGAGAATTTCTTAAGATGAGAGGAATTTGGGCATATTTGTTTGTGGATGGGAATGATTCTGTAAAGAGAAGAAAGTTGATGACACAGAAAAAGAAAGATGACAATTGCTGAGTGATGTTCTTGAATCAGGGAGAGTGCCTGGGGTCTAGGATCTAAGCAGAGTCTCTGGCATTAGGAAGGGGCATGGGGTGTTGACTTATAGCAATAAGACAGACAGAAGAGACATGTGGGACAGATACAAGGTGAAAGATGTGCTGGTGAGGATCCTTTCCTCTCTTCTGATTGTGTCTACTTTTCCTCAGTGAACAAGGAAGTGAGCTGAGAGCAAAGACGGGAGGAGGTGTTGGGGGTCTGGAGAGAGAAGAGTGGGGGGGGGATGGATTGAGAGGCGCTGTAGGATAGCTAAGCAGCCCCCCGGGGCCCTTGTGAGGTGAGTAGACTTGAGTTTACAGTGAGACCAGTGAACGAGTTTCTCTATTTTTCTCCAACCACATTGAGCTGGGTGAGTGCAGGCCTGAGTAGGCAGAGAGTGGTTTAACCTGAGTTGGAGTCTTCCATGGGGAGAGTGGAAGGGAGTTGAGTATCCAGGAGGATTAATCTGTGTGAGGAGGGAGGTGGAGACATGAGGGAAGGTGGGGGGCAGTGGGCAGGATCCATGGATTTTAAGTCTCTGAGATTTTGAAGAATGGCTGGAGTTTGGCTGTGAAGTGATATGATCTGGAAGTTAGGAGTTAGTGGTTGAAGCATGGTGTGCTTAATATTAAGGGTCTGAAAGTATGTGGTTTTATTGGCAATGCTAGGGTCCCAAAGAGGACCGTGTGGGTGAGTGGCTGAGATAGGGAGAAAAACAAGATTATTGGAAGAGAGGTCGAAGAATTGAGAAGCCAGATGTTGTAAAGATCATTTACATAAGTATTGGGATTTTGAGCATGTTGGAGGGAAAGGGGAGCTGCTTAGTGCTGAAGGCATCAATTTGCAGGAGGTAATTTCTGTGGGGACTTGGGAATTTTTGTTTTGTTTTGTTTTAATTTTTATTAGAGTATAGTTGACTTACAGTGTTGCATTGGCTTCAGCAAAGTGTATCAGTTATGCATATAAATATATCCAGTCTATTTTAGATTCTTTTCCCATATAGGTCATTACAGAGTATTGAGAAGAGTTCCCTGTGCTACACAGTGGGTCCTTATTAGTTATCTATTTTATATATAGCAGTTTGTATGTGTCAATCCCAATCTCCCAATTTATCCCCCACCCTGGGACTTGGGTTTTTGGCTGAAGGAGTTGGGGGAGAAATTGTGTGTCCTCGTGTGGAAGATGAAAGGGGGCAGAAATGAGAGCTACAGAGAGATGATAATAGTATCCTCATCATTGTACTATTCGTTGAAATACATTGCACTGTACTGTATTTAGTCACTTAAATGCATTGGTCTGGTGTGTTCTTTATGACAACCTTATAAGGAAGGCACGGTATTATGTACACTTTGCAGATGATGAAACTGTGGCACAGAGAAGTTAAATAACTTGCCCAAGGTTGAACAGCTAATCAGAAATGGAACTAAGCCCCAAACCAGTAGATCAAATTTTGGCTTGGCATCTCTCCCAAATCTAGCTGCCTGATTGGTTTTGCACCCCTCTGAGAGAGGATGATGGGCAGGGAGCACAGAGAAGCTTGCCCCCAACCACAGTGCATCTCTGGTGGGCTGAGGGCTGAAGGTCACCTTCTGCAGAGCCAGCTGTATCTGGCAGAGCCTGATGCAGCATAGTGTCTTGAACTTGGTATGGACTCAGTTGCTTCTGTTTTCTCTCCAGTGTTTTTATTATAAAAAATAAGCATGCAGAAAAGCAGACTGGATTTTACAGAGAATACCTGCAGCACCTAGATTTTTCCATTTAGTTTTAACTATTCTTGCTTTATCACATATTCATCCATCCTCTCTCTCCAAGCATCAAACCATCATTTTAAAAATGTATTTCAAAGTAAGTTGCAGGTATTACTGCACATTTCCCTAAATTCTTCAACATGTATGTCATTAACTAGAGTTCAGTATTTATTTACATTTTTTTTTCTTTTGAGATAAACTTTGTATAGAATTAAATGCACAGAGGTTAAGTGAATCATTCCATGAGTTCTAACAAATGTATACACCTGTGTAACCCAAACCCCTGTCAAGATTCCCATCACCATGGAAAGTTTCCTCCTGTTCATTCCACATCAATTCCCACTCCCCACCCAATCCCCGGAGGCAACTACATTCTGGTTATTTTTTATTGTAGATTATTTTTGCCTTTTCTAGAACTTCATATAAATGGAATCACACAGCATGTGCTCCTTTGCTAGGCTTCCCTCAGTCAGCATAATGATTTTGGGATTCGTTTATGTTGTGTAGCATGCTGTGTTCCATTAAATTACTGAATACTAGTCCTTGTATAGGTAGACCAGAAATTGTTTTTCCGTTCTCTTGTTGATTAACATTAGGTTTTTGTTTGTTTGTTTGGTTGGTTGGTTTTACTTTTTGGCTATTGTGAATAAAGCTACTATGAACAATTGTGTGTAAGTCTTTTGTGGACAGTTGTTTTAATATTTCTTGGGAAAGTATCTAGGAGTGGAATTGCTAGGTCATGGTGTAGATAGATATTGAACTTTATTAGAAAATTCTATAAACAATGTATGAGAGTTCTGGTTCCTCCGCATACTTGTCAGCATTTAACGTTGTCAGTCTTTTCAACCTCAGTCATTTTGATGGGGTCTGGTAATTTTTCTTTTTTTTCTTAATTATTTATTTATTTGTTTGTTTGTTTGTTATCCATTTTATCCACATCAGTGTATACATGTCAATCCCAATCTCCTAATTCATCCCACCACCCCCCCACTTTCCCCCCTTGGTGTCCATATGTTTGTTCTTTACATTTGTGTCTCTATTTCTGCCTTGCAAACCAGTTCATCTGTACCGTTTTTCTAGATTCCACATATATGTGTTAATATACGAAATTTGTTTTTCTCTTTCTGACTTACTTCACTCTGTATGACAGTCTCTAGGTCCATCCACGTCTCTACAAATGACCCAATTTCGTTCCTTTTTATGGCTGAGAAACAATTCATTGTATATATGAGCCACATCTTCTTTATCCATTTGTCTGTCGATGAGCATTTAGGTTGCTTCCATGACCTAGCTATTGTAGATAGTGCTGCAATGAACATTTGGATGCATGTATCTTTTTGAATTATGGTTTTCTCTGGGTATATGCCCAGTAGTGGGATTGCTGGGTCATATGGTAATTCTATTTTTAGTTTTTTAAGGAACCTCCATACTGTTTTCCATAGTGGCTGTATCAATTTACATTCCCACCAACACTGCAAGAGGGTTCCCTTCTCTCCACACCCTTTCCAGCATTTGTTGTTTGGAGATTTTCTGACGATGCCCATTCTAACTGGTGTGAGGTGACACCTCATTGTAGTTTTGATTTGCATTTCTCTAATAATTAGTGATGTTGAGCAGCTTTTCATGTGCCTCTTGGCCATCTGTATGTCTTCTTCGGAGAAATGTCTATTTAGGTCTTCTGCTCATTTTTTGATTGGATTTTTTTTTTAATATTGAGCTGCATGAGCTGTTTATATATTTTGGAGATTAATCCTTTGTCCATTGTTCGTTTGCAAATATTTTCTCCCATTCTCAGGGTTGTCTTTTCATCTTGTTTATCATCTCCTTTGCTGTGCAAAAGCTTTTAACTTTCATTAGGTCCCATTTGTTTATTTTTGTTTTTATTTCTATTACTCTAGGAAGTGAGTCAAAAAAGATCTTGCTATGATTTATGTCAAAGAGTGTTCTTCCTATGTTTTCCTCTAAGAGTTTTATAGTGTCCGGCCTTACATTTAGGTCTTTAATCCATTTTGAGTTTATTTTTCTGTATGGTGTTAGGGAGTGTTCTAATTTCATTCTTTTCCATGTAGCTGTCCAGTTTTCCCAGCACCACTTATTGAAGAGACTGTGTTTTCTCCATTGTATATCCTTGCCTCTTTTGTCATAGATTAGTTGACCATAGGTGCATGGGTTTATCTCTGGGCTTTCTGTCCTGTTCCATTGATCTATATTTCTATTTTTTGCCAGTACCATATTTTCTTGATTACTGTAGCTCTGTAATATAGTCTGAAGTCAGGGAGCCTGATTCCTCCAGATCCTTTTTTCTTTCTCAAGATCGCTTTGGCTATTCGGGGTCTTTTGTGTCTCCATACAAATTTTAAGATTTTTTGTTCTAGTTCTGTAAAAAATGCCACTAATTTGATAGGGATTGCATTGAATCTGTAGATTGCTTTGGGTAGTATAGTCATTTTCACAATATTGATTCTTCCAATCCAAGAACATGGTATATCTCTCCGTCTGTTTGTGTCATCTTTGATTTCTTTCATCAGTGTCTTATAGTTTTCTGAGTACAGGTCTTTTATCTCTTTAGGTAGGCTTATTCCTAAGTATTGTATTCTTTTTGTTGCAGTGGTGAGTGGGATTGTTTCCTTAATTTCTCTTTCTGATCTTTCATTGTTAGTGTATAGGAATGCAAGAGATTTCTGTGCAGTAATTTTGTATCCTACAACTTTACCAAATTCATTGATTAGCTCTAGTAGTTTTCTGGTGGCATCTTTAGGATTCTCTATGTATAGTATCATGTCATCTGCAGACAGTGACAATTTTGCTTCTTTTCTGATTTGGATTCCTTTTATTTCTTTTTCGTCTCTGACTGCCATGGCTAGGACTTTCAGAACTATGTTGAATAATAGTGAGGAGAGTAGACATCCTTGTCTTGTTCCTGATCTTAGAGGAAATGCTTTCAGTTTTTCACCATTGAGAATGATGTTTGCTGTGGGTTTGTTGTATATGGCCTTTATTATGTTGAGGTAGGTTCACTCTATGCCCACTTTCTGGAGAGTTTTTATCATAAACGGGTGTTCAATTTTGTCAAAAGCTTTTTCTGTATGTATTGAGATGATCATATGGTTTTTATTCTTCAATTTGTTAATATGGTGTATCAAATTGATTGATTTATGTATACTGAAGAATCCTTGCATCCCTGGGATAAATCACACTTGATCATGGTGTACGATCCTTTCAATGTGTTGTTGGATTCTGTATTTTGTTGAGGATTTTTGCATCTATATTCATCAGTGATATTGGTCTGTAATTTTCTTTTTTTGTAGTATCTTTGTCTGGTTTTGGTATCAGGGTGATGGTGGCTTCATAGAATGAGTTTGGGAGTGTTCCTTCCTCTGCAATCTTTTGGAAGAGTTTGAGAAAGATGGGTGTTAGCTCTTCTCTAAATGTTTGATAGAATTCACCTGTGAAGCCATCTGGTCCTGGACTTTTGTTTGTTGGAAGATTTTTAATCACAGTTTCAATTTCATTACTTGTGATTGGTCTGTGCATATTTTCTATTTCTTCCTGATTCAGTCTTGGAAGGTTATACCTTTCTACAAATTTGTCCATTTCTTCCAGATCGTCCATTTTATTGGCATAGAGTTACTTGTAGTAGTCTCTCATGATGCTTTGTATTTCTGTGGTGTCCGTTTTAACTTCTCCTTTTTCATTTCTAATTTTATTGATTTGAGTCCTCTCCCTCTTTTTCTTGATGAGTCTGGCCAAAGGTTTATCAATTTTGTTTATCTTCTCAAAGAACCAGCTTTTTGTTTTATCGATCTTTGCTATTGTTTTCTTTGTTTCTATTTCATTTATTTCTGCTCCGATCTTTATGCTTTCTTTCCTTCTATTAACTTTGGGTTTTGTTTGTTCTTCTTTCTCTAGTTCCTTTAAGTGTAAGGTTAGATTGTTTATTTGAGATTTTTCTTGTTTCTTGAGGTATGCTTGTATTGGTATAAACTTCCCTCTTAGAACTGCTTTTGCTGCCTCCCATAGGTTTTGCATCATCATGTTTTCATTGTCATTTGTCTCTAGGTATTTTTTGATTTCCTCTTTGATTTCTTCAGTGATCTCTTGGTTATTTAGTAACGTATTGTTTAGCCTCTATGTGTTTTGTGTTTTTTATATTTTTTTCTCCTGTAATTTATTTCTAATCTCATACCATTGTGGTCGGAAAAGATGCTTGATATGATTTCAGTTTTCTTAAATTTACCAAGGCTTGTTTTGTGACCCAAGATGTGATTTATCCTGGAGAATGTTCCATGTGCACTTGAGAAGAAAGTGTAATCTGCTGTTTTCGGATGGAATGTCCTATAAATATGAATTAAATCTATCTGGTCTATTGTGTCATTTAAAGCTTGTGTTTCCTAATTAATTTTCTGTTTGGATGATCTGTACATTGGGGTAAGTGAGGTGTTAAAGTCCCCCACTATTATTGTGTTACTGTCGATTTCCTCTTTTATAGCTGTTAGCATTTGCCTTAAGTATTGAGGTGCTCCTATGTTGGGTGCATATATATTTATAATTGTTATATCTTCTTCTTGGATTGACCCCTTGATCATTATGTGGTGTCCTTCCTTGTCTCTTGTAACATTCTTTATTTTAAAGTCTATTTTATCTAATATGAGTATTGCTACTCCAGCTTTCTTTTGATTTTCATTTGCATGGAATATCTTTTTCCATCCCCTCACTTTCAGTCTTTATGTGTCCCTAGGTCTGAAGTGGGTCTCTTGTAGTCAGCATATAGATGGGTCTTCTTTTTGTATCCATTCAGCGGGCCTGTGTCTTTTGGTTGGAGCATTTAATCCATTCACATTTAAGGTAATTATCAATAAGTATGTTCCTATTACCATTTTCTTAATTGTTTTGGGTTTGTTTTTGTAGGTCCTTTTCTTCTTTTGTGTCTCCCACTTAGAGAAGTTCCTTTAGCTTTTGTTGTAGAGCTGGTTTGGTGGTGCTGAATTCTCTTAGCTTTTGCATGTCTGTAAAGCTTTTGATTTCTCCGTCGAATCTGAATGAGATCTTTGCCGGGTAGAGTAATCTTGGCTGTAGGTTCTTCCCTTTCATCACTTTAAATATATTGTGCCACTCCCTTCTGGCTTGTAGAGTTTCTGCTGAGAGATCAGCTGTTAACCTTATGGGAGTTCCCTTGTACGTTATATGTTGTTTTTCCCTTGTTGCTTTTAATAATTTTTCTTTGTCTTTAATTTTTGCCAATTTGATTACTATGTGTCTCAGTGTGTTTCTCCTTGGGTTTATCCTGCCTGGGACTCTCTGCACTTCCTGGACTTGGGTGGCTATTTCCTTTCCCATGTTAAGGAAGGTTGCAACTGTAATCTCTTCAAATATTTTCTCGGGTCCTTTCTCTCTCTCTCTTCTCCTTCTGAGACCCCTATAATGCGAATGTTGGTTTGTTTAATGTTGTCCCAGAGGTCTCTTAGGCTGTCTTCATTTCTTTCCATTCTTTTTTCTTTATTCTGTTCTGCGGCAGTGAATTCCACCATTCTGTCTTCCAGGTCACTTATCCCTTCTTCTGCCTCAGTTCTTCTGCTCTTGATTCCTTCTGGTGTATTTTTCATTTCAGTTATTGTATTGTTCATCTCTGTTTGTTCTTTAATTCTTCTAGGTGCTTGTTCTTTAATTCTTCTAAGTGTTTGTTCTTTAATTCTTCTAGGTCTTTGTTAAACATCTCTTGCATCTTCTCAATCTTTGCCTCCATTCTTTTTCCGAGGTCCTGGATCATCTTCACTATCATTATTCTGAATTCTTTTTCTGGAAGGTTGCCTATCTCCACTTCATTTAGGTGTTTTTCTGGGGTTTTATCTTGTTCCTTCATCTGGTACATAGCCCTCTACTTTTTCATTTTGTCTGTCTTTCTGTGAATGTGGTTTTTGTTCCATAGTCTGCAGGATTGTAGTTCTTCTTGCTTCTGCTGTCTGCCCTCTGGTGGATGAGGCTATCTAAGAAGCTTGTGCAAGCTTCCTGATGGGAGGGACTGGTGGTGGGTAGAGCTGGGTGTTGCTCTGGTGGGCAGAACTCAGTAAAACTTTAATCCGCTTGTGTGCTGATGGGTGGGGCTGGGTTCACTCCCGTGTTAATTGTTTGGCCTGAGGCGACCCAGCCCTGGAGCCTACTCTGCTCTTTGGTGGGGCTAATGGCGGACTCTGGGAGGGCTCATGCCAAGGAGTACTTCCCAGAACTTCTGCTGCCAGTGTCCTTGTCCTCACCGTGAGCCACAGCC